>NW_024467138.1:0-600000 GCF_000820605.1 Sporothrix brasiliensis 5110 | reverse complement strand
AAGCTATTTTCTCACGGGATTACAGAGTAATTCGTAATTCGTAATTCGTACTTACGCATGGTTGTCATACGCGGTCCGTTGTTTGCCCAGCAGCCGCGGTCCGGCAGGCAGGAAACGCCTCCATGCCGATCGCCGTTAGATTGTTTCAAAGAGGCAATCCCATGTCCGATTTTTGTTCTGTCGTCAGTCTTCGTCTCGCTACGGGGATCGCTGGGTCGTTTACCGGGTTCCACTGGGTTCCGCTGGGCAGTTGGAGATCCAAAGGGACCTTGTTAGGATTTGAAGATTTTGCTCAGATCGAACGATCCTGTCTAGCTTTCTTCAGAACAGCCCGTTATGTTTTGCCGGGGAAGTGTTGGGCATCTTCGCCGAGGGAACGTGTACAAAAGCACAGTAGAAATGTCCTTCTTGTCTTGAAACACTAATGTCGAAATCGTGCAACACGACTCATTTCGGAGAATTGTCGTGTGAGAACAGGCCTGTGCGGAGCTGTAAAAAAAAGAGTAAAAAAAAAAGAACGGGCCTGTCGGCTTCTAGAAAATTTTTTTTTTTTTTTTTCGTCGCACGATCATTTGTTGCCCATGCCCGGTCCTTTATTTTTATTTTTTTTGGATATAAAAACGAAACCAGGCTCGCCAGGGTACAGCTGTCCCGGTTCTTGTTTCCATCTTCGCTGAAGAGTGGAGTTTTGGGTCGTGCAAGTGGAGTGACTCTTTTTGTTTTCTTCTTGCAAGTCGGATGGGCGGGCATCTTGCAAGTGAAGACGGGTGGCGCGGCGGGCTCGGTGGATCCCCGCCGTTTGCCAGTGGAGGCCGAGGGCTGAGGGATGCTGAGAGGGCAGTAATTACAGCGTACGACATAATTACTCTTCAGCGAGGCGGTGATGCGTTAGCGTCTTGGAGTCCGCTAGAGGACAGGATGAAACGGCGGCGGAACCAGGCCCTGGGACGACAGCAGACCAACCAGAGGCAAAAAGAAAGGGGGAGGCGATACGGAGCATTTGACAGCGAGACAGTCTCGACAGGGCCTCAAAGGGCATGCTCCATGGCCTGGCTCGCGTGGTTTTTGTGGGTTTGCCACTCTGCCGGGATTTGGTCGGAAAGGCGGCGATGGAGAAACAATTGATGGTCAGACAAAAGGACGCCAGGACACTTGTCGACGGAAGAAAGCATGCGCCGAGACTTTGCAAAGAGTCAAATCGTACAGCGGCGGAGAGCCAATGGCGATGAGCGATATCAAGATATGTAAAGGACCAGAGAGGCCAGAGGACAGAAAGAGAGCAAAAAGTGTGTGACATCACACAGCATCAGCCTGCAGGGCGTATGACCTCGCGTTCCAGCGGCAGCGTGGATGCAGCGGGGGTGCACAGAGGATTGCGCTGCGTTCGTCAACTGCTGCGTGTATGTCGCACGTCGCACGTCGTCGAAAGCAAAAGAAGCAAACGCGGCTGCTGAAGTAGGATTGGGGGCTGCGGTTGCCGCGGGTTGGCAGGATGGAGTGGTGGTGTGTCGTAGGGAGATAAGACGGGCATAAAGTGGAAAGGGATGTGAAGAGACACGAGCGGGAGATGCTCTTACGGCTGAATTCTTACACAAGATGCAAAACAAGGTGCGGCAGGCCACCCAGGAGAGGGAGAGGCTGGCGATGATAGTAAGAGGTAAGAGACAAAGACACGAGGTGCAGACACAAAGGAAAGACCACGGAACTGAAGCCGGAACCGAACCGGCCGGCGCATCTACTCACAAAGTAGCGATGTTGACACGATGTTGACAATACAACACATTCGCCCACATCTACACATAGACGCCAAAACACAAACACTTGCCGCGGCTACTTCCCTGGCCGGTGTAATCGTCATCGAACCGCACGCCGCAGAGCATCCCGTGGGCTTCGCTCTCTTGACTGTTTTCTTCCTCTGTCCCCATTGTCAGTCTATGGTCGGCACCAAATGGCAGGCCAAGGAAACGGGACGGGAGGTGTGGGTGGGCCAGCTGGAGAACATCGTGGCACGGATGCAGGTGTGAAGGTTTCTTCGTCTTGACGTTGACAAGTACGAAATACGCAGTTGTACGCTGTACGTCGTACGAGGCATGGAGGCCATAGTGCGCCGTATGCATGTCGTAATGGAGTCGTCGACGGCGTCGGAGAAGGCCGAAAGGGGAAAACGGCCACCACAGACAAGGGCCAAAACAGGGCCGCGACAGTCCAGTGCAGAGCTTGAAGCTTGGTACAGGGTTACATTCGACTTGGAGACGTCTTGTTCTTTTTCTTTCTCTTCTCTTCTGCAGTCTGAATCTCGGCCGTCTGGTTCTTCTTGTCCGTCGTTGACACAAAATGCCCTCACGATTGTCTCTGTTTCGATCGTTGGGCATGAAGACGAATCCTCAGTGTCCCCTCCCCCTGTCCTCTTTCTCATCCCCTGCCTGCGTTGATGTCGTCTCCTTTTCTTACGTTCTGTGGATGCGTTTGCAGCAAAAAAAAAAGTCGATTACTCCACGGACAGGGACAGGCCTGCCATCTGCTCGTCATCCTGTCCCTGTCGGCATCCAGGCCCATACTCCCCTTCAATATCAGACACACCCATGTCGATGCTGTTGGTCCCTTTTTTTTTTTTTTTTTTTTTTTTCCTCTCTCTTTCTTTCTCAAATTCAGCCATCCACGCACATCCTTGTCCCTCCCCTTCCCAATTCCACGTTGTGCATACCCACTTTCTGGACGTCTAGCCCGAGCAACCTGTACATCACTGGATCACTGGACATGCCTGTGTCGCTGGGGCCGCCGAAGCCTGAATTTGCTGGGATGCTTGGAACGCTGGTGGTGTTGGGTCGTGTGGTGATCGGCAATTCTAGAACCGGCCATACAGCTGTGTTTGTTAAGCACGGGCAATAGGCAAACAGACGCAGTCAATACACGGTAGAGTCAATACCAGAATCACATCACCGTCGCCGTCGACGGGCAGCCGTCCACAAAAGTTTCATATCGATCCCTCGTCTCGCCTAGTCAAGGAACATGCTCATAACCATGGCCAAAATGGCTCACCTATTTATTTTATAATATTGCATTTTTATAATCTCAAGTCTTGTTTATTTCTCATGGTCCCTCCTGTGCCTCGGAAGTACACCTCGATTTCTACTCCGGCCCCATGCCATGACCATGCCATGCCATCTATCCAACCCCTGGTCCTTCATGCTGTACGTTGAAGTGGTGTCTATCCGCCCAGGCAAGATGACATGGACCTTGTCCTACAAGACATGCAGAGGGCCAGGAACGGCAATCTGCTCTTGAAAAGTCTCTGAAGACGCCACAACGGGTTTCCTTGCATCCGCGACGCAAAGGTCCAGCTCGCTTTCCTTTCTTTCTTGTCCATTCATCTCTTTTTCATCTTCACTCTGCCTCCTCTTCGTCTTCAACCGTCTCACCCTTACGATCGTGCATCCTCCGCCCTCACCCGCCTCTTACTCCACCTCTGCCCAATACCCACCGTTTAAACATTGGACTGGCACCCCTGCGCATGGATGCATGGATGCATGGATTTGCAGCTCACGCACCCTGAGGCGTGTGTTCCGCCCCGTTCCACTTTCACTTTCCGGTGCCTTGTGCTTCTCGAATTTTCGACGTTTTGACGTTTTCACGTCCCTTTTGTCTATGACGCTGGCATATTGAGAATTTTCTCCAGCGTCCCGACCAGCAGCATTGCAACACCTCGCGGCCGCGTTCCTTTACACATCCGGCACAGACGTTGCCAAAATTCGCCCGAAATCACCGCTTTTATTATTTATTTATTTATTTATTTTTTACTTTCGTTTTATTTTTACTTAATTTTTATTTCACTTTTCCCAAGGCCGACAACTACAAAAGTCTCTTCCTCTGCATGGATACATCTTATAGTCTTCTCACCTTCTCATCATTTGCCTTTCTCTCTTCTTTTGGCGTCTCACCAGATAAACAACCGTTCATTCGATCCTTACAGCTTTCCGCTTTTCTCTCGTTTACGCCCCACAACGCAAGCTTTCCGGTACCGCGAAGACGGACTCTTTTCTGGCCTCAGCTACCAAGCTACTCGGCCTCAACTGGACCATCGCCCTGTGCACCGCCGACCGCCGTGACCTGAAAGAGGAGCAACAACGCCGACGGAGAAGCCACGCCCAAGTCTAGAACGAAACCGAGCGAAATAGAAATACCTTGACCCTAGACAAAGTTCAGGCAACCGTCGCAGCGGAAAAAGAACTAAAAAATAAATAATAAAATAACAATCGAAAAAGAGCAGGGATCGACACAATCGCCCAAGGTCCAGAAGTGGGCCGCAAGAAACAGATCTCAGAAATATAAGGGCGATCAGGAACGAGCCACACCCCCTTGTGCCGCCCTTTTTGCCCAGACCCAAGACCATCAGGCCCAAGACCAAAGATCAAAGACCATCAGAGACTGGGCCCAAGACACTCCAAGACCCCGACCATTGAAAGGCATTAAAAGGCACGCCGCGTGGCCGCTCTGGCAAGCCACAAGAGAACCGGCTTCTCCGTAGGCTGTACGAGCTTACTGGTATCCCCTTCTCCCTTTCTTCGTTTGTGACTTGTTTTTGTACTCTTCACACTCCACTGCCCTGTTGCTGCCAGGCAAACTGTTTCGGCTATCCGTCTTTCTCTTTTCTTGTGTCTCTTCCTCTTGTCTTCTTTTCTTGTGTCCTCTTATCTTCCATTCTTCTTTCCTTTTTCCTTTTACTTCTTCCCTTCTTCCGTCTTCTTACATCTCAGCTTGCTCCGTTCAACCTCGTCATTCCACCTCCAACATACTTCCACTTCCACTTACACCAAAGGGAGAAATCGACCGTCATCACCGCAGCGCCGGCACTTTTCTCCCATTTTGCTCGACCACCTTGCATAGGCCGATCGACAGCCATCGCCCCCATTCTCCCAGGTTGTCGTCCACTCGCGTCGCATTCCACAGCCCTGCGCAGTCCAAGGCCGAACTGAATCCAGGCCAAAGGGAAACAGAATAAAACCAACAGAAAAAGGCGCTTCGCTCACGACTCCGCGAAAGGCGTCTCACTATCTCGGCGCGCCCAGACCAGTTTGATGACAACAACGCCTACATAATTAAGAAACACGGAGGCGCAACCTCGTATTCCCACCGCCATATCCATTCCCATTTTATTTTGCGTCCCGACTCTTTTCGCTTCGCCTTTTTGCTTTTTGGCCTTTTGGCCTTTTCGCCTCATTTTACTTTTGCAATTCTCATATTCGCATTTTCGCGTTTTCGCATTTTCGCATTTTCTCTTCCTTCATTTCGTCGGGCGACAAAACTGCACTGGCTGTGGTTTCTTGCTCTCCCTTTTCTCGCCTTCTCCCGCCATCTCGCCATCTTCTCTTTCACAGCAGCGAATCCGCACCCTTTCGCAATGGTACGTTGAAACCAAGGCACATGGCGCGATTCGTGATTTCCTTTGGTTGGACGAGTGCACGGCGTCGTGCGTCGTGACCAGACGAGCCCGACAACAACAATAACAAAGAAAAAAAAATGGCCCGCGTGAACCACCTTGTGACTAACATGGCACCCTCCTTTTTACTTCCAGCCTTCCCACGACCACGCCCGTGCCCACGCCCACGCCCACCACCACACGGCGGCCAGCAAGGGCCAAAAGACAAAAGTCATGAGCGTCTACTTGTGGCAATGCGTGAGTCTTTTCTCTGGGACGGAGCTCGTAGCGTTTGCTTTTACTGTTTCAGAACCCGTCTAACAAACCAGCACATCTGCGGCCTGGATGGCATGGAGGCCGTGACGCAGATGCAGTGCGCCAACTGCGTCCACGTGCGGTGCCCAGACTGCCTCGTCGAGGCCACGCCCGTCTCCGATTGACAATGAAATCCTGGAGGGGAGTAAACCAACGAGGCGGCGGGAGGGTGGCGACAACAGCCCGCCCGCCTCTGCCTCTCTTCTCTCCACGGCGACGACAGCCAGAAGGGATCGGCCATGACGTTCACAGAACAGGCGCAACATCCAAGCATGACAACCACGGCCACCCTCACCGGACATTCGGAACACGATAAACCGCGATACGAATGCGACGCACAGCACCGCGTCGCTCACAACCGCGTCGCGCCGCCCTCTCACATCTCGACCAAGCACATCGCCCTACCATGCTACTTTCTCATCCATAGATATCCTGGCTGGACACAGAAAGCCGCCAAACCATCATGACGGCATCCGACAACGACCCATCCGATTGCCATTATTTTTCTCTTTTTCCTCTCTTTTTCTTCTCTTCTTTCTTCTTCCTCTCTTCTCCCTCTCTTCTCCCTCTCTTCACTTCTTATATTGATCTCCCCAGCGGCCATCTTATTCTCTTCTATTCCGGGAAAGGAAGCGACCGTTTGGGCTCGCTTTCCTCTTCTTTTCTTCCTTTCTTTTTTTCTTCTCCTATTCTTCTTCTTTTCTACTTCATCTTTTCATTTTACCCATTTCCTTTCATACTACATCGTGGGCCGGGGCCATCGGCCATCTGGGAAAATTCATCTTTGGGACCAATGCCTTTTTTCACTCTTGCCATTTCCTTTGTCTTGGGCCGGGTAGCGAAAGCTTCAGGATGGCCTTTTTATTTCATTTTGCTGCTTTGGGCGTTTTCCCTTTCACAATCTTGGGAGGACAAAGACAAAAATCAAGTACACTTTTTGTCAGTCACACATGGGCAGACGTACAACGCGATACGCACTGCACACTTCCCCCGGCTCGTTTCGCCTTGCGTTTTAGCAGTCATTGGTTTTATTTGCAGAGATATCCTTCCTACTCGGGACACTGTTTTTTGTGCGCTACATATTCCATACACAATCCAATTTTTTTTACCCTGATGGGAACGATCGTCAACGAAATCAAAAGTGTTGCTTTGTTCACTATTGTCAGCGAAGATGAACCGGTGCAGACTACACCGTCCATCGGACAAAAGAGAACGCTGCTCAATAGTATTGAAGAATGCTGTTTTTGCTTTTCATATCCATCTGTTCATCACATTTCAGAATGCGCCGACATGTTTTTTCTGGTAATTGAATATCTCACCCAGAACAGCCAACTGAACAAAGGCCAAGTAGATGCGTAAACGACAAACATGAACAAATGACATACCGTAGTTCATTGTACTGTTTGTCACGATTGATATGTGAACACAACCTGAGTCGCAGGCCATGTATAAATAAACGTGCCTCTTTTTCCTTTTGCTGACGTTCGGTGTACTTTGTCATCGTCAACTATTATTATCTTGGAGATCATCTGGAACCAGGCTGCACTTCAAGTGAAGAAAGAAAGTCACAAAAAACAAAAGGAAAAAACGAAAAAGCTTTCTCTGGTAGAAGCTTTGTCACTTTTTATCCCATTCACAAATCTTTGTAGACAAAGATATTCCTCCAGACGTACGCCACTGGCCCCTAGCACTGCCCACGATACCGTCCGCCCTCACGGTTGACGTAGCTTTTCGTTGAGTCAACCATGACGACCTATGCATCGCTGACGCCGGCGATGACGGCAACGTCCGTCTCTGTCGCGCCCTCGTCAGTGGCGTCCATGGTGGCCCAGCTGAACCAGGGCGTCGCAAACGACAGCGCGCCGCCGCCGCAGATGCACGTCACCGCAGCCAGTGCTGCCATCATTGCCCTTTTGCTTCTCGCTGCCGTCTTCGGCATCTGGTTTGCCATTTGGGGCAATCTGGACAGGGCACAGAGGTGGTGCAGCTGCATGCTGGGGCGGCCCAACACAGGTCGTGGCCGTGGCAATGGCAACGACGATGACGGTGACGGCGGCCGGAGCCAGTCCCTCTCCCACGAAATGCAGCCTCCCACGGTCACCCGCTCGTATTCTGTCCAGCGCAACAACAACTGCGTCGACCTCGAGCGTGGCGTGCCTCGTCGACAGGTCAGGTTCTTGTTCGCCTCATCCTCGTCGTCCGAGACGGCCGGAGAGTCGGCCAAGCCTGCCTCCACCTCCACCTCCACCACCACCACCACCACCACCACCCAGGCCGCCACGCCTCTTCGCTGGCCTTTCTGGCCGGATGTGGCCAACCCGCCGGTGGAGCCCGCGCAGCCGGAAAACCGAATGGTCGTTGAGGCGCTTGCCAGAGACTATGATGTCGCTGGCAGGAGAGTCCGCTTCGCGCAAGGTACCAAGGTCGGCCGGGTTGCCCCAGTGTCCCCAGTGTCCCAAGTGGCGCAAGCTGCCCACGCTGCCCAGGTTGTCACCCCCACATCCACGCGGCCGAGCGTTGTCGCTGTCCAGGGCTCTCACCGTAGCAACGGCTCCAAACGTACCAGCAGCACCCCGACCGCCCAGACTACCGACCGCAACTTCTCGATTGGTTCTCGTTCTGGTCTCCGTCGGGACCTGACGGCGCGCAAGTCGGTGGTCGCAGTGATCGAGAATTGAGTAAACTGTGACAGTGACAGCGACAGCGACAGCGACAGTAGACGGGCAATGCCAAAGGCACGGTAAGGAAGCAACAGTGACAAACAGACTGCACCCCAAGACCAAGACGGGGAGGTAAGAAGAAGCCACAAGGTACGTGACATTGTAATTGCTCTTGTATTTCCAAGACAAGAAAGAAAATAAAAGACCAAAAATAAAATATACATATCGATACCAAACACACAGCTAAGTCGCACAACTCCCCGGCTCATGGCCTGCTCCATAAAATGCATCATACAGTGACAAACACGCAAGCAAATTAAACAAGACGCTCAGAAAATTCAGACATAGGCCCTTCACGCCCGTCCGTGCCCACTCGGCCGGATCTGGCGGCACCAGTCACGGCCGTGCTGCACCTGCCAGTTGCAGAGACCGACCTCCATGGCCATGCCGAGCAGGCCGGCCACGCAGATGCCGCCGCTGTCGCTGACGGAGGTGGCGCCGAGACTGAACTCGCGGTCGGCCGCGGGCACGGTCTCCATGATCTCGGCAAACGTGTTGACGTACACGGCGCCGCCCAGCAGGCCCTCCCAAAAGACAATGGCAAAGACGACGTAGACGGACGGCAGAAACGAGTCAAAGTACAGGGCCTGCGTGGTGAGCACCACCAGGTTCACGACCTGGAGGAGCGACGGTAGGTAGAGGCGGTGGATGCGGTAAAAGGGCGTGGACGAGCGCGAGAGAAAGACGCCGAGCTGGTACAGGAAGCCGTAAAAGGGGTAGAAGGCGCGGAACTCGGTAAAGGGCGACGAGGCGAGGGGGAAGAGCAGTGTGGGCGCGACGCCCTGGTTGATGGTGTACTCGGCAATGTAGACGAGCAGGAGCGGCAGCATGTAGGGGAAAAAGAGGGCGCGGGCGCGGCGCACGTTGGCCTGGAACGAGACGGCTGCTGATGGCAGCGGCGGCGGCCGCCGCCGCCGCCGCACGCGGTGGTGGCGTGCTGCCAACGCTTCCTCGTCCTCGACGGCCACCGCCGCGGCTGCGTATGCCGTGACAACCGAGGCGGAGGAAGCCGCAAACCGGCCGTCGCCGACGCCACCGACGCTCTCCTCGCCGTCCTCGCCGTCCTCGCCGTCCTCACTCCCCTCGTCCTCGTCGTCCTCCTCCGCGTCTCTCGGTGCGCCAGGAACGGCCGTGTATCGCTGCTGTTCTTTGGCCCGTCCGGCCGCGCCCCAGGCGGTGGCGGTGGCGCGCATCGGCCCCCGCGGCAGAAGCCCAAAGAACGTCACCAGCATCACGATCGGCAGCACGGCCGACGCCAGCATGCTCGCGCGCACCGAAAAGGCCAGCCACTCGGTCAGAAGCACGTACAGGCCCGCGCCCACGAGCCCGGCGGCGCCCGTGCCGCTGCCCCAGGCCGCCAGGCTCAGCGGGCCGTAAAAGTGCGTCAGCCCCAGGAAGCTCAGCTCGCCGCCGCCGCTGCTCAGACTGGCCAGCACGACGCCCGTGAGCTTGACGGCCACGCTGGCGGTGGCGGGCGTGGTGGCGACGAGCAGCATGCCGGCGGACGAGAGGGCGACGAAGACGGGGATGCGGGCGGCGTAGGGCACGCGATGGATGAAGTAGGGCGCGACGAGCTTGGTGGCAAAGGACGGCAGGACGTCGGCGAGGAGGACGACGCCTTTGGGGAGCGTGCCGACGAGGTCCTGCGCGGCCGACAGGATGATGACGTAGAGGACGTTGTTGATGAGGCCAAACAGCCAAAAGGACACAAAGACGGGCGTCCGGCCGGTCACGAGGGCCTTGACGCGAGCACGGTACAGCGCCCACGACGACGCAGGCGAGCCCGGCAGCGGCAGCAGAAGGCCCGAGGACGACGGAGACCGGGACATGGCGGCGCGTGCAGCAGCGAGGCTGGAGTTGACGGTAAAAGCGAGACGTACATGCGATGCAGCGAAAGTGAGGAGGGAAACGAGCCGTGGTACGAGCAGAGGTCCAGGGGGGGTGGCACGAGATAAGGATACTGCCGGGCGGTGAAGGTGCTAAAGTACCACTGAACTGGGGGTCGGTGGCGCTGTTTACGAGCGCTGACTTAGGTCACGCGACAGTGTAGTTTGATAAGGCCAGGAACAGCCAAAGCGGCAGCTGGAGTCAATATCTGATTCGTTCCAAGCGACGTAAATACTGCGACGTAAATACGACTTACAACTGTCCGTTGTGTCGCTTCTCTTTCACATGTTGTCTCTAGATATCTCACCCCTCGTAAAGTTAGAAACTAGGTAGGCAAAGGAATGCTGGAGTTTGTTCATTTCTATTATTGCTCTGTCGCATATTGCATCAAAAACCACCAAAAACTCCCTCCAGACGCCGGCTTCTCCAAGATGACATGCAAGGGTCGTATACAAGTAACAAAATGAAAGATGCAAAACAATGGTCAAAATGAAAGAAAATTATGAAAAGACTGAAAAGACGCGCGTATGTGCTTTTCTTGAAAGGGAAAAAGCAACTGTGCCAGATGGGTATCGCTAACAAAGCAGTACGGTTGAGACGATGTGTAACGAAACAGTAGGGACAACGAGGCCACTGACTATGAGTGGTAATACTCCTTCCACGACGCAGGCTTTCGGTCCTTCTCAAAGCTCAATCGGCGGTTCATCTCCCAAGCCGACCGCGTAGCGGGACTCGCACGCACAACAGCCGCCGCCAGCCGCCCGATTTCTCCAATGGCGCGCCGGCCGAGACTAAAGGACGTGAAGAAGAGGTGGTCGTCGGGCTCTTCGCACACCGCGAGTTTCTTGGTCAGTGCCGGCACGGCTGGTGCGGACACGACGTCCTTGTGCACAATTTTGCTCCGGAATCGACTCTTGACGAAGCTCAGGCTAGGGCGGTTGTTCCGGACCTGCTTTGGCTGCGCAGTGCCGGTGGGCGGGCCCGGTGCGACATATGTATGGGTCGGGTTCTCCACCTGCGTGTTGGTACCGGTCGGTGGGCCCGGGGCCACGAACGTATGCGTCGGGCCATCAGTGGCGCTGTCCCCCTGCTTGTCCTTTTCTTGTTTCTTGTCCTCGTCAAAATGGAGCTCGGTTGCGATCTTGCTGGTCTCGGTCGGGAGACCAATGACGTGAGGAGCTGCACAGGGCTTGTCGACCTCCAAATAGCGATCCGACTTGGGCAGCTTACCAAAGCCCTTCTTGTCGACAATGCCGCGCGCCCGCATCTGGCCGTCGATGATCACGTCCATCAGGTAGTCGGACATGCGAAAAAGAATGCCATCTCGGAGGAGCGTGGGAACAGGCGGGTGGTCGTTGTCCTGACGACGTTTGGCCGAATGGCTGGGCAAGTCGTTTGTCGTCCCAGTGATAGCGCCTGTCACAGTAGCGGCGGATTCGGCGTCAGCGCCAACACGATCGTCCGGGTGGATAAAGGTAGCGTTCTTCTTGGACCATTTGTGCATCTCGTCCAAGACAAAGTCGTTCCAGAGCTTTGTGAGGCGCACGGCATTGCGTAGATGCTCGGGCTTTGTGTGCAGGTCGGGCGCGTTGGGGCGGTCGAGGTGCCAGGCGGGCATAAGCGACGGGTCAAACAGAAGCGGGATCACGACACGGAACGGTTCGGACGTGGTGCCCTCCCACTTCAGGTCCGAGTTCTGGCCTGCAGCTCCCTCGGGGTTGTTGATGTTGGCCGTGTTGTTGCCGGATGCCAGAATGATGTCGTCGTCGAGGGGGACAGCGTTGTACTTTGAGTACGCAATCGACGTGGCGTCATGAGCAGCGTCATAGAGCATCTCGATGGTCGAAAACAGGTCATAGACCATGCTCGTCACGTACGCCTCGGCCGTATGGGCCGGAAATGCCGCCAGCGACCAGACATCCCACATGCCCGGCGCGAATACCCAGACGGTCTCCTTGGGCGGTCGCTGCGGTGCCGGCTGCTCGAGAAACTGGGCGACCTGCGTGTATAGATCGCGTGCCTCCCACGGGATGGGATACTGCTCGGACACATACGTAAAGTCGTCCGCTGGCACGTGCTCTTTAGAATCCCGCAAGGCCTCGTCGACGGCTGCGCCGTACAGAGAGTTGCTGCTCAGCGAACGGTGCGGCGAATCGAGCACGGGGACGCAGGAAATGTACGTCGTGCAACCGAGCTGCAGCGTGTTAGTTTGTAGATGTTGGACACGGTTGCACAGTCGTGCAAAGAGGGAAATAGGAAAGTCTCACAGCAATGCACAGCTCCTTCGTCCAAGACGTGTCGTTGATGAAGCCTTGGGCATCTGCTACGTCGGGCAACACGGACGTCGCAATGTCGTTCTCGCCAAACACGACGACCCTCAGACCGCCGCCGGCCAGCGCATCGTGTGCATTGTTCTCGCCCGGCACGAGGACCGGCTGGCCCTTGGAGGCACCACGACTACCACCGAGTCCGCTGGGCCGGAATTCCCAAAGGTGGCTTGTGCTGCTGACGATTCGGTTGGAGACGCTCGAGGGCAGGCATTTGGTCAGGGCGAGCAACGAGGCGAGAAGAACTGCCAGGTACAGCAGAAGTTTAGGCCCACTGCGAGTGACGCGGTGGAAGAAGAAGTTGAGGAAGGCGAGAGCCCTGTAGGAGCGTGTTGCGCTTGAGTGCGGTTTTGTTGCCGATGTGAGGGCGGCAGCTACGGAGTCGGGGCTGCCGGCTGATGCGACCATTATGATAGGAAGAGGAGAAAATGATCAGAGAGAAGGAAGAAGAGAGAAGAACGAAGAGAAGGGGGAGGGTGCTGTTGTTAGATACCGACGGCCATGGGAGGATGATGTACGAGATTGGCCGTGTCGTTTACACAGAGCAGGTGGAGTTATGAAGAGATAAGATATATAAATGGATGTAAGGGAAAGCGAGAAAATAAAGATGGTCAGAGTCCTTGCAGAGAGGATGAACGTTGCTGCAGGTATGAGACGGAAATTCAAAGTGGTGAGTTTGGTCCTTGCGCGAGGGATCGGCCGGGCAAAACGACGCCGTTGCAGGCAGTGCGTAGACGCTCACAATTGTTGGTAGAGCGGCGAGTGTTTCGGTATGGGGAGGAAGGAAAGCTGTATTGCAACGTGAAGCGGCTGCTGGAGACACAAGTAGACAAGCTCACAGCCTGCTTAGCAAAGGCGAGGATGTGGATGTTGATCGTGTGCTCTTATTGCCAGCAGGTTTCGTCGTGATCCAGAGCTTGGCAATGGCACTTGGGCGATATGATGAGAAGCCTCGAGATGTCCGTGGTTTGATGGAGACGATTAAGTGAGAACACAAAAGATCTGGCTGCAGCCGCAGATAAAAGTTGAAAGGTGGACAAGAACTTCGGTCGAGTGCAGGACAAGATGTGCCAAAAATGACGAGAGCCAAGAACGAGCAAAGCGCACGGTTGCTCCTTCTCGATCTGTTTTTGGGTGAGTGGGGCCACCAGAGAACAACCACTGTTACAGAAGGAACGAGGCAGGGGCGATGCGGGTTGGCATCGGTGGCGTGCCGGAAGCCGATTTGTGGTCAAGGCGACTATATCAAATTAAAGAAGGAGCTACCGAAAGTGACAGAAACGAAAGGGAAGGAAGTGAAAAGGAAGGAGCGTCCCGGAATGTGGAAGAACCACCTGGGGTCGTTAGATACGGAATGCACATGTAATCAGTAAACAGAAACAGGAACCGAAACGCGCAATAACGACCCAACAAAAAAAAGCATACGAATGCACGCGACATCGGTTTCGAAAGTGGAAATGAGGCGGCATACGCAAGGGGGCATCGGCAGCGTTCACTCGGAGAGGCCATCAGGACCAGATGCAAAAGGCTCGAGATTCGCTGGGAAAGGAAACAGCGATCCTTCCCCAACGCGGCGACCTGTCGCGTGCCCAGACGTCAAGGCCAGGCCTGGCCCACCCCAACGCTACTACTGGGACGCGCCAGGGCTTCGATCGAACTAACTGACCAACTACGTGCAATACTAAATATACACTGTCGACGCACAAATGAGTACGCGGCTTCGTGTGGGCCGAGCCAGACTGAAGAGATGAGACGACCAAGTGCCAGGCCATCCCCAAACACGAAAGCACTCAGCCGGCAACCGGGATCATGGGCTCGAGAGCAAATGACGTTTATATGGGAGGCAGGCTAGCTGTGCTTTCAATAAATGAAAAGGACCAACTACGACCCGGTCTCTGTCTGCCAATTGTGCCAGACGAATTTGTGGCTTGGAGCTGATATTGATGTTCAGGCTCTGACGTTGGAAAGAGAATGAATTGACGTCCAGTGTCCAGGACGTGTCTCTACGTGATGGATAGGCGGCCATCTTGGCCATCAGTTACCTCGCGATGAAACAGAGTTGTAAGCAAAACTTGCACAAAGAAAGAGAAAACAAAACAGGGGCGCACTTCCATCTGTCAACGGGACTCGTCAGCTTGTGGGTCCCGCCCCAAGCCGTCTTGGCAAGTATGGCAGGGGAGGGAGGGAAAGGTGGACGCATTGCGACAGTATTTTGTAGGTATCTCCCAACATGAGAAAACTGCGACGTTTTGTACTGTCTCTTCCGATCCAGTGGATATGCCATTCTGGTCTGCAGAAACACCAGTCTTGAAAGATGCAATTCTTCATTGGTGGCAAACGTATGAAGTCCGTCCCAAACCTCGAGAGAAGATATCTTTATACATGTCGTATCAGGGAACCTAAAACAAATGGCCGATTCATATCAAGTCGTACGGCGTACAAGCCCGACGCGTTGGCGTTCGTCATCTACATACAGAGTCTTGCATGTGTGTGGTTCTCTGTTCTGGAGACTCTTTAATTCGACTCCTTGCATGGGCATCTTGTTTAAGCAACATCGTCCCACTGACCTCAATAACTGACCAGGTCAACGGACATCATCTTGTGTTTGTGTGAAATACGATTGAATTGCCAAGGCAGGCCACGAGGCTGAGAATGAACGAAATAGCAAGGTTATGCGACTCTTAGGCCATGTCCATATAAAATTGGCACAAATTCGGTGCAATATCACTTTGATGATGCTTTAGAGCTACGGCAGGAACGAGGAGGTGCGAACACGATCAATTTTCATTCCTTCACTTGCTTCTGAAAGCATGACATCCCGTCTTTTATCTTGGAAGCCTGTGTCTCTGCCCCCTTGGCCATGATTCTTAATATTCCCGCCGTCCGAATCTTGCGCAACAAAGCAGACCAGACATGAAATCAAATCCGCATGAGACTGCTGGAAACAGGAAACAGGAAAGCAGGAAGCAAGAATGCAAAGAAAAAAAAAGTACATATAAAGAGGCCGCACCCTCCGTTAGCATGGCCAGCAAACAAACGCCTAATTATTTTGGTGTCCCATTTTATGTCCCAAACAAAAACCTGTCCGCCCCAAATCATTCCAAACGTACATTATGCGCAAACGCCCCTCCACCAGCGCAGCGCACAATACAAAAGCGAAAAAGGCGAAAAAGGCGAAAAAGCGAAAAAAAAAAAGGCGAAACAAAATCGCGCAAAACATGCCGACCAAGATTAATACACATAGGCGAGAATTTTATACAGAGAAGCAAAAACGAGGGGTCGAGGCAGGCGCCTACTCCTCCTCCGAGTCGACCTCGCTCTCTTCCTCCTCACTCTCCTCTTCCTCGAGCGGTTGGTTCACTTCAACCGACGGCAGTGGCTCTTGACTACCGCTGCCGGGACGCTGGAATTGCGCCTTGATTTCACGAAGCTTCTCAATGTTGCGCTCCTGCTCCAGCTTGCCCATCGGCTTGTGCTTCTTGGGCTTGCCGCTCGGCTTGCCCGCCCCGTCGCCCGTCGCTCTGGGCTTCTCCGTCTTCACCCGCATGTGGGGGAAGGCCTTGACGATGAGCTCATACAACTTGCCCAGGGCATCTTGTGAAAGCTGGTCAATGTCCAGCTCCAGCTCCCCAGATTCACTCTCCTACAGTGGAAACACGTTAGTCCATGGCAAGCAAACAACAGAGGTGTAGATAGGAAGGGGACAAACGGGATCACGTCCCGACCGACGGGTGAGAGACACGTACCTCTTGACTGGTATCCTTCTTAATGATGTCAATCGCCTTCTCGAGCTGATTGCCATCCAAGTTGTTAATACCGTCTGTCACCACACTCTTCTCGGCCTGGCCAAAGTGCCGCGGCTTGGGAGCCTTCTTGGCCGCAGCACCGGCCGCCTTCTTCGCACCACCAGCACCGGCCTTCTTTGCTGCTGCGCCACCACCGCCAGCCGCCTTCTTGCCCTTGGCCGCTTTCGCCTTGGCTGGTTTCTTGGTCCGGCGGTCGGCCTCCACCGCCGCGAGCTTGATCTTCTCCTCAACAATTTGCTTCTGAATCATATTCGTAACAACTTGCTGCGTCGTGATCATCGTCATGTCCGGAGCGGCGGCGTCTAGCAGCTTCTTCAGGCGCGCGTTCTCCTCATCCAGACGCTTAACAAGAGCGTTGACGGTGTCGCTCGAGAGCGGAGGAGCCGAGATTTCGCCTCCCTCGTCGTCGCTGTCCTCTGCATCCTCGTCAGAATCCTCGTCCTTCACAGACGGGCTGGGCGCTGTCGTCTGCGTGGTGTGCGCCGCAATCCAGCTGTCCTTCTCCGCCCACTTCTGCTTAAAGAGGTCCTCGAGCCGGTTCGCGGCGTCCACGACCTCGCCGACAACGTTGAACTTGCGGCAGTTTTTGACAATGAGCCCAAAGTCGTTCTCAAAGTCCTTGGCAGACACGTACTCGCCAAGGTTGAGCTTCGTCTGCATCGTGCCCAGATCCATCGGCTTCTTGATCACCTTATGGTACGTCGGAATCTGCAGCGCCACAGCATCGACGGGCTTCAAAAACCAGTGGTTGTTCTCGTAGTGCTTCGCCTTGACCAGCTCCTTGAGCACCTCTTCGCAGAACCGGAACTCGGGCGACTTCTTCTTGGGGTTCTTCGGCTCGTAGCCAAGGTCACGGTTCTTGGGTGGGTGGATCGGCCGCTTCGGCCGGTCGCCGTCGTTCTTGGCCGAGTCGCGGCGGATAATGGGCACGCCCGACGACGGGACCGCAAACACCGGTGTCGATGCTTCCACCGCCGTAGCACCGGCCAGGCCAGGAGACGACGCCTTGGTGTTCGCCCCAAACGACGTGGACAGGGCAAGCGGACTGGCCGAGACATTGATGACAGAGTCGTCCGCGGGCGAGCTCGCGGCGCCTCGGGATTCGCGGCGGTTCGCGGCAGCGCGAGGCTCGGTCTGGCGGGTGGGCAGCTGCTTCGGCTCCTTCTTCTCAGACTTCTGCGGCTCCTGCGCAGAGACCTCCGAGAGCCGTGTGAAGTAGTTGTCCACGAGCGACTTGGCCTCGTCGGTCACAGGGTTGCCGAGACCGTTGAACGAAACCGAATTCTCAAAAATCAGAAACAGGTCCGACGTAAATTCGCCATGCGTCGCGTATGCATTTTCACGAAGGTTGCGCTCCAGCAGTCCAATGTCGACTGGCTTCGCCACCCGCGCCGTATACGCGTCCCAGAGCATAGGCCATTTCTTGTGGACAGGATCCTTGAAGTTGTTACCTGCCTTTGTTTTCTTGACACTGGCGAGGACACGACGGATCTCCTTGCTGGCATATGCCGAAATGGGCTCGTCGTCCAGCTTAGGGTCTGCTAGACTGCCCTCCTTTGCCACGGCGCGTGTGCGAGGCGGCATGACAACGGGGGCGACGTCCACCTGCATCTCAGCGCCGGCAGGGGGGGCCTCCGTGTGGCTGGCCGGTGCCGCAGGTGCCTCGGCGTCTTCAGTCTTGGCGCGCTTCGCCGAAGGACCAACCTCCTCATCGTCTTCTCTCTCCCTGGGCACCTTGCCCCCCGAAGCATCTGCCATGATCGTATCCTGTGCCGCCGCACCCGAGCTGTTCTCGCGGGAACGATCGTCACGAAGAGACGGCAGGAGGCTGGAGGAGATGGAGTGCGTGAGGGGCGCGTGGACTGGTGGTGACTTGGCCTTTTCTGGGGAGGGGGCCTTGGACACAGCGGCGGGTGGGGGAGTCGGCGCCGCAGCAGCCGCAGCAACCGCAGCCGGAATCGCATCCGCAGGGGCCGCGTTCTCGCTGGGGGCGGACGCAACGTCAATCATATCGACATCCGAGTCTTTCGCACCAGCTCCCGGTGACGGCGACCCGGGCTTTGTTTCCGCCCGTTCCTCGTCGGACGTCTTCGGCGCGCTGCTGGGTTCGGCAGCTGGTGTTTCTTCAGCGGCGCTCTCCGGTGCGGCCTCTGCGGCTGACTGCCTCCCAGCCTCCAACGAGGGTTCTTTCGCAGGATCCACAGCAGGTGCACGAGTAGCTGTCGGCTCTTCGGTCGACAGTGCTGGTGCTGCTGGGCTAACTTCCTTTGGTGCTTCGGCTGCCGGCTCCTCTGCGGTTGCGGCTGGCGCAGCAACGGCCTCGTCGTCTTTCGCAACCTCCTTCTCGGCGTCGTCAGAGGGCAGGTCTGCTGTTGGTGCCGGTTCCGGCTTGGCGTCGTCCTCTGCTGACTTGTCGCTGACGGGTGCGTCGGTTGTTGCGGTCGTCTCCACTGCTGTTGGCGTCGAGTTTGCGCCAAAGGCTTCGGCGTTCTTAGAGACGTTGTTTGCGACTTCCAAGACCTCCGTCTTTCCCAACGGCGTACTAATCGGCTTGGGAGAGGTCGGCGCTGCATCGGCGTGTCTACAGTGATGAATCGACATGGTTAGCAAGCAAGTCGACTTGGTTCAGAAACAACTGCAGAAGAATCAGACCGCAGGAAGGCAGCAGAGCTGAGGGCTAACTCAATGATCAGAGGAGCCATGATTGTGTGAAAAGTGCGGTGAAGATGACACGCCATTCACCAGACTAGCGCATAGTCGCGGTGAGCGGTGCTTGTATGTTGAACAGATGGCAAAAGTGGAAAGACAGACAGCAGCAGCAGGCTGATGCAATGCGCGGCATCGCAAGTCGCCATGGTCAAGACGATGCTGCGTTGTCATGGAGAACAACGAGACGTCCCTTGTATATAAATACAGAGAACAGGATGCAGGCGTGCGCTTTGCTGGGCTAGAGGGGCTAGAGGGAAGGAGCGATCGGGAGCAGCGCGATTGCGCAGAAAAGGGAAGGCACGAAGCAGAGTGGCCGTCGTTGTGAGGGAAGGTGCGACGTCGCAACACGTGCGTTGCGAAAAGCGCCCAAGAGAGAAAAAACAAGCAATGGAAAATAAAACAAAATGCGACTTACCCATTCACGCCGTTGCTCGTCGGCAGGTCATCTGTAACTGAGGCCATTTTGGTTGGCTCTTTGCGGTCGAGGGAAGCAATGTCTGTCGGATGCGGTGATGTCATGACAGCCATTCGAAGATTTCGTGGAAAGAGGATGCGACTAGTTGGGAAGCAGCGACATGAACACAAATCGGGGCGGCGAGAGGCTGGAGAAGGCGCGGCGTGTTAGTGGTCTAATAAATACTGAACGCCAGAGGTAGCAAATGTGAGCCCCGCCTCGCCGTTTTCTTCCTCGGTTCTCAGGGAGCGATGGAAAGCACAGAAAAAAAGCAAGAAATGTCGCTATAGAATTGAAATAGCCAAAGAAGAGAGAGAGAGAAAAAAAGAAAAGAAAAGAAAAAAGAAAAGAAACAATAAACAAAAGTGAAAAAGAAAGCACAGTGCAAGTGGGGATGTATATGTGTCGTCGAAACAAAACGAGGGAAGGCTGGCACTCTGAACAACGCGGGAACTCACTGTAAAAGCGAAATGGAGAGGCTGGGGCGAATTGCTAGCGGTGGTTGGCTCTGGGCAAAGCCGCAAATGTGTTAGATAAAACGGTGTGGCGGATGAGTTGTGGCGGGCTGGTGATGACTAAGGACCGGGAAAACGAGGAACGGGGTGTCGAAAAGATAAATCGAAGAGAGAAAATACAAAAGCGCGGCGATTGGAAACAAAAAGGTGACAGTGTAAATAAAACCAAATAACTGGGGCTGGTCGCGCAATTGCCAGAGCCTTGGGGGTGTTTGGGGGCGTGCTTCGGGGCACTGGAACCGGAGTGGAAGGAGCGATGCAGGACGAAACAGGTGGTAGGGGGAAAGAACGCACTAGGTGACAGTCGCTGTAGGAAACAGCGGACTCTGATTGGTTGGTGGAGTCGCAGATACGTCGCGTTTTCAAAAAAATCAAAAGAAAAAACACATGTCAGTCCCGGTCGGCAGGCGGGAGGTATTTATTTCGAAAGGTACGTTGGGCGCCGCTGATCTGTTCTTATCTGTGATTCGCCTGTGGTTGGACGAGAGGGCAGAAGAGAATGAGAAGGAAGGGGCGTAGGGGAGGGGGTGTGTTTATGTGGGGTGAGGAAATGGCCCGTGCGCGGATCGGCGTCGAGACTGTGTGCGAAGGACAGAGACGCTAAAAAAAATAAAAGAGGGAAGAAAATCGAAGAAAACCGAGGGGAAGGCGAAAAAAGTTGCCAAAGGCCTTGTTGCTTATGTACCGTGGTTCGCCACTAAGAGGCCGCGCAGCCAATCAGGAGCCGTGCGCAACGCGAGACGCAACACCGCGACGACGTGCAGCTTGTGCCTTTCTTCTGAAAGAAACATTGAAACAGCAATTACGGCAGCGCCAAAGAATCCCGCATGGAACTGCAAGTGGAAGATAAAAAGGCAGAAGTGAAAGGCACGGCCGGCGATAAACCAAGACGAGGCAGCGCGTGTAAGTCACGCCGGTGTTCCAGGAAAGAGCGCGACTTCATTCACCGTTAAACGATAAACTACAATGATGGCCACGAGGAGCGTCCTGAACATCGATTAAGAACAGCAATGTCGAGTTGCTTGCGCCACGAGAACAGGCAGGACGCTTCTCACTGCGCTTTGGAACGCACGCGCCGGATCGGGCAGGTATCACGTAGCTCCTGTCGCACCTTTTCACCATCGTCCAAAGCCAGGCTGTGGTGAAAGGTCATTGTCGCAGTCTTTCCAATGCTCCTTGATCTCAATTAGCGTGACTCCGGCGTCAAAACGGTTACTGCCAACATCAATGCGACTGAACATTGTCTTTGCCAACAGTTTGAATCGCGAACCTTATAGAAATGCAGTTGTCGTGTCGCGTCCGGAGTGCTCCGTTCAGTGTGGAACCCTTGTGCAGTCTTTGCTTGGTTTGCCTTGTTCGATTCCCTTTTTCTTCCATTGCTTCCTGCTTGGAGGCAGACAAGCCAAACGGGTCGTTACAACGGCCCATGAAAAGGCGCGCAAGGTGTGCGCATAGCCGTCGTTTGTTCACAGCTTTGCGAAAATTTTGCGACACAATTGCGCGACCGCTCGCCAGTTCAGACGACGTCTCAGACGTATGTGCCCTGTCAAAAATGAGAACTGAGCATAGAGCACTTCGCCGGAAACAAAGGCCTGTTCTTCTGCACCAATCAATGGGCCCAGATGGAGACAACTGGTGGATCCCATAATCAACGGAAAAGACAAAGGACGGCAGGCAAGTCCCACAATTCAATCTTCAAACACCAATAGGCAGCCATGTATGGGTACAGGCTCCACGCAAACCACCAATGACGACGCAGGCACCCGTGTCCATTTCCGAGGTTGAAGCCTGCACATACGAATGTAGGGCACTGCCACAGTGCGCAATTTCCAGAGGTTCCGATTTTATTCGTACGAACACAACGCACGAATCGAGAGAAGTGAGTCACGAATAAAGTCACCTGATACAAGCAGCGTATATTAGTCATCTGGTAACTGGGATCGTGTGACCTGGCACGTGTGTCTGACTCGGACCCACCCAAAAGGCGGACAAGAATACCGCCAGGAATATAGTAAAGTGACCCAGAAAAAAAACTGTACCAGGACAATATTGAGAACAATTTTTTCTCCCATGCTGCAGTGAGAAGCAGAACATCGAGGTATTGTCGACCCCTACTCTCGATCCTTCAATTGGCTTCACTTTCCTTCTCGGGGCGTTACGCATAGGACGACACGGCTTTGCAACTAATGGCCCATTTGCATTTTGCATTTTAATTCGTCCTTGCTGTGTTTTCTTTCATCACCTCCCTTCTTCTACACATCATCTTCACAGCGGCCATACTACATTCACAATCACATTCACATTCATATTCACAATGTCGTCGACTAAGCGGAAAGCACCGCCGGTGCGCATTGCCCAACCGCAGACGACGCGGAACGCGAAACCCATGGCCAAGACACGCATCAACGAGCCCAGAACAGCGGTCGTCTCTGTCCCGAAGCACCAGCAAAAGGCGAAGCTGGCCGCCGGCGAGTCGATTGATATCTCCAGCGACGAATCCGACGACGAGGCCGCCGACGTGGACGGGGACGAGGACGAGCTGATGGACGACGATGCGCCGGTGGACGCCGCCGCTGACGAGCCGCAGACCAACGGCCACAAAGGTACGACGAACAACGAGGACGACGACGAGAACAACGACGACGACGACGACGACGAGGACCACGAGCCCACGTTTGGCGACCTCGTCCGCGAGCACGAGACCGTCGATGTCGCCGCCGCCCTGAGCCAGCTCAACCCGGCCGAGGAGCCCGCCGACGCAAACGCGAACGGCCGCGCCAAAACCAACACCGCCGTGGCGGCCGCCCCCACGCTGGCCTCGCTCGGCCACCTCCTCAATGCCGCGCTGCGCTCCGGCGACGACGCCAACCTCGAAGTCTGCTTCAACACCACCACCGACGCCGTCTGGATCCGCAACACCATCCAGCGCCTCGACCCCTCGCTGGCCGGCGCCCTGCTGCAGAAGCTGGCCGCCCGCATCCACCGCCGGCCCGGCCGTGCGCACACACTCGTCGGCTGGGTGCAGTGGACCCTCATCACGCACGGCGGCGCGCTGCTGGCGAACCAGGCGGGCGTGACGCGTGCGCTGCAGGAGCTGCACCGCGTGCTGGAGGAGCGCGCGCGGGGCCTCAACAGCCTGTTGCTGCTCAAGGGCAAGCTGGACATGCTGGAGGCGCAGATGCAGCTGCGGCGGGTGCAGCGGGCGGGCGCCCATGCGGTAGCCGGCGGCGGCGGCGGCCACAGCGGTGTGGCCACAGTCGGCGGCCGGTCTGGCAGTAGCAAGGCGCTGGACGGTGTGAACGGCCTGGGCCGCGCGCGAGGTGCTGGTGGCCGGAGACGCAACGGCGCCGGCCTGGGCCGCGGGGCACGGGACGTGGACGACGACGAGGAGTTTGTGGCCACGTACCGCGAGGAGGACGATGTGGAGGAGGAGGACGAGGCGGGCCAGATCCTGGTCAACGGCGCTGGCGCTGCCAGTGAGTCGTTTATTGCGGAGTCGGATGAGGAGGCGCTCGACGACGATGACGACGATGAGGACAGCGAGGGCGACGAGAATGACGACGCGGAGGATGACGATGACCTCGAAGAGATGGACGACGACGCTGCCGAGGAGGGCGAGGTCGACTTTGACGACGTTGATGACGAAGACGACGATGACGAGGACGAGGACGAGGACGATGCCGCTGCTGCACCGCCTCCCAAGCTGCAGAAGAAGTCGGGTGCTGCTTTCTCGAAGCGGAGGTGAAGACACGTCACGAACGTGGAGTAGTGACAAAAGGGTTTCTTGTTTTGGATGCCATCCTATCTATGTTGTCTTTATATGTCGTGCTTCTGTCATGCTGCATTGGTTTTCTTTTGTTATGCTTTTACGCTTCATCGTCTGGCGACCACATTTGCTCTTTGCCGCAAGTTCGCAGCATCCGGTTGTCATTAACATTTTGCGCCATAGATAAAAATGTAACTGGAGTTCGGATAGGAATTCACATTTCTTGTTTTGCTCTTTTGCTCGTTATATAAAAACAAGCGTGAAACGTACTATTACTTGTGACCTTTTCTATATTTCGCTTCCTAAGATCGTACTGGCCAACGCCCAACGCAATGCTACAAAAAAAGATTCTCAAATGCCCATCATACAAAAACGTGCTAGACCAAAACCACATACCCTCCAGCATATGACAAATAAAAGACCAGGCCGGGACTAGTAAATGTGACGACGAAATGAAAAGGTACTTCAGAGAGAACAGATCCTGGGATCAAGGCAAGACGCCCTGGCGCCAGCGCTCGACACGGTCCACTTGCGGCGGCGACTGCATCGGCATTTGCATCGGCATTCCCATGGGCATGCCCATAGTGGGCATCTGCATCTGCATCGGCACCGGCATCGCGCCGTACGGGTTGTACGCAGGCTGGGCGGCACCGTAGACGCCGCCATAGGCCATACCGCTGTTGGCCATCATACCCTGCTGCGGCATCCCACCGTAGCCACCAAAGCTCGTGTTGCGGTTGGTCATGCCCATGCCACCCATGCCACCCATGCCACCCATGCCTGTGCCACCCATGCCCATGGTGTTGAGGCCAGAACCATAACTGGCATTCGCCATGCCCATGTTGCCCGTCGTAGCCGACGACGTCAAGTTGAGTGCGCTGGCGTTGCCCATGGGCCCGCCCATGCTGCCAGGATTGGCCCAATGGCCGACGCCGGGTCCGTCATGGTGTTGCCGCATGGTCGTGCGGTTGAGCATGCCGCCATTGCCGCCGGCACCGTCGTTGAGGCGGCCGCCCAGGAAGCCGCCCGACTTGGTCACGCCGCCACCCAGGCTGGTGTTGGAGATGGTGCGGGGCATCTGGGCGCGCATGGCGGCCATCTTCTGGTCCTTCTCAAAGGCCGCACGAGCGGCTTCCTGTTCGCGGCGGATGCGCTCGGCCTCGCGCGGGTGGTACGCACCCTGCGCCGCGTCGGCAGGGTGTGCTGAGAGCACATTGGCCATGGATAGGCGACGTGAGAGGCGGTCGGAACCGGTCAGTGCGTGCAGGGCCTGTCCGTTGACAGCCAGGCCGCCGCTGCCGCCGCCCGAACCCCCAACCATCCCCTGCTCCTGAGCTTCCTTCTCGGCTTGCAGCCGGCGCCGGCGCTGACCCAGCGTCTCCTCTTCTTCGGCAGCAGGTTGCTGTGACTTGGCCTGTTCCTCCTTCTCGAGCCGCTCGCGCTCCTTGGCTTCTTCTTCGGGGTCCACGAACTGGTTAAGGAGCTCTTCCGAGAAGGCCATGCTCACCGGCCGTGCGCGGGGCAGCTCGCTTTCTTCCTTCGCCTTGATCCGCTGCAGCCGGGCGGCCAGGGGCTCGTCCTCCACCTCTTCGACACCGTCGTCGGAGCGATCCTTGTCACCGTCAGAACCTTGGCTATCGGCTTGAGCAGCAGCGTTCTGGTTCAGGGCGGCGAGGGTCGGCGTCAGGTTGAGCATGCTCTGGCGTTTGACGGCATTGCTGCCAAAGTTGGGCCCCAGATACATGCTGACGGCAGTGTCGCGGCCTTGAAGGCGGTCACGGCGTCGGCTGAGAGGCTCGTTGTCTTCCAGCTCCTTCCTCTCCATGAGGCCGAGAGGACGGTTCATCTCGGCAACAACAGCGGAAATGTCATTGTGCCCAGCTGCCTTGGCCGCGAAGAGCATGCCCAGCGGGACGTCCTCGTCATCGCTTTCCTTGTCGATCGGCTGCATGGAAGGATCCTCCCAGGCGAGGTTGACCTTCTTCCCCTTGCGTGCTCGCCGCTCGATCTCGGCCACAGCATCCAGTTCCAGCAACGTCGAGTGCATTCCGTTGGGGAAGGCCTGGTTAATAGGGCGCGTGCGCAGCTTCTGCTGTTGCTTACGGAGTTGCAGCTCAGCGAGCAAAGTCGTCGGCGCGCCCTGGTAGGCGGCACCAACCAGTTCGTCCTCGTCCTCGTCATCATCCTCGTCTTCATCGTCGTCCTCATCGTCCTCCTCCCCCTCGTCCCTGTCGTGCTCGCGGTCATATCCCCCGTCGTCTGAGACCCGCTCGTCATCGTCCGGGGCCAAGACAGCTGCCGTTCCCTCGCTCAAGCCAGGTGATCGCAATGCTCCGTCAAAGTTCTTGGAAAGGCGTTTGCGGACGCGAGGTACCTCAAACTCCGACCGTCCATCGCCGACAGGCTCACTGACTTTCCGAATGTGGCCCATTATGGACATGAAAGAGCTGCGGGACTTTGATGTCGGAAGGTCTTTTTGCTGAATGGGCGAGATCCCCGGGCGTTTGGCGGCAGCACTGACAGCACTGGCAGCATTGGCGCCAGCAGCGCCAGCAGCGCCTGTCTTCTTCTTGGGTCGTCTCTTTTCGGTACCGTACACCTCCTTACCAAGATGGCCAGCAAATTGGTGGTCTGTAAAGGCGCCGACGGGCGCGGCAGCGGCGGCATCGAGGATGCTGTCAAGAGTATCCATGGCAGAGCCGTTCTTCACCTCAATGTTGGCTGTGGTGGATGGATGGTCAAAGAAGGCAGAGGCACGAAGCTGCGCGGGCAACTTGGTCATCGTCGACAAGCGCGACTTGCGTTTGTCGGCGTCTATAAGTCGTGACGGACGACGGAGGTGGTTCATATCGCCCGACTCGACTTCACTGGGAGTGCCAGTCGCAGGACTGACCTCAGCATCGGTCGTACCAGTCGGGTCGACCCCCAGCAACGACTGTCTTGTGGGCGACCTTGTTTGGTCTGTAGGGCCGCCGCTCAAGGCTGGAGACAGGGGGTTGGGAGAGACGGAGTCGGAAGTCAAGTTGGGACTGAGAGAATCGGATCCACTCATAAAGTGAGAACCAGCGTCGCCATCCATCGGATCAGGAAGCCAGACACGAGACGCCCGCTCCTGTTTCGGCTCTCTCAGTTCGGGGCTGTGTCCCGGCGTCATCATCATGCTCATGACCTGAGAGCGCCTTGCGTTGCGATCAGCCGCCTTGGGGTTTCTAGACAGCTTCTGAGGCAGCTGTAACATGGCCGGAACACGAGCAGGATAGAAGAGCATTTGCTGGCCGGTTTGAGGGTCGAGGTACGACGTCGGGCGAGGCGGCATGGGCAGGCGATGTTTAAAATTTACCGGCGGAGTCTCGCGAGCCGGCTCTTCGGAAGGCGGACGTTCCAGGATCGAAGGTGCGCCGCTTATGGACCGCCTCAAATTTGCCGTCTCCGGATCGCAGTGAACGCCGTCAAAATCGTCAAAGGCGAGTTGCGCCTGATCAAAGGTGCCACCAGACGCAGCTGATGCCGGACGCTCCAGTTCATTCTGATGATCTACGTCAGGCCGCTCTTCAGGTACCAAATCGCGACCAGCCGCCGCACTCTGATCAACGTCGGCCTCGCTGTTATACTCCTCCTTTGGTGCACCGTCCCTTGGAAACTGCACGTCCGTATGGCCGGGAGAAGTATAGTCGCGGAACGCCGCAGGATTCGGGACATATTGCGGTGGCGAAGCATAGCCCGCGAAGTCGGTCACGGAGGGTCGAGCGATGGGAGGAGGTGAGCGAGACGAGAGCAGTGAAGAGTCGGTACCAACAGACGAGCCCAGTGCCGCCAGCGGCACCCACGACTCCTGGTTAGGTGTCAGTTCAGCGTCTCCTGTCGCTGCACCGTCGTCGACTTCATCATGTGGCTCAACGTCAATATGTTGGTGCGCACTGGCGCGGATCGTGTCATCGTCCTCGGGGTCTTCGCCGGCAGCCATGAGACGGTCGGCCTCATCCAGAGCATCTTGTGTCAGAGTGGAGGGCGGCTCCAGTTCTGCAATCTCTGGCATAGATAGCTTGCCAGAGCGAGTACTGTGAATGGAGCTCTTGCCAGTTCCGTGACGTGAGAGGAAGGGGAAGATGTCATCGCCACCTGTGATGGACTGGTCGGAGATGCCGAGGATATTGGCCATCAGACTGCCATGGGGGCTGCCTATGCTGCTGGCCTTGCTGTTCGATCGCTGCCGGGTACCGCCGGCAACAGAAGAGCTGGGCGACATGATGTAATCGTAAGGGGACAAGGCACCGGCGCGTGCGGCACTGTTCAGCTCAATAATGGAACTTTGCCTCGAGAACTGTCGACGCAGGGGCGGCGCCTCTGTTGGATCCGCAACCGACGTGCCTCGCGAAGACGCCTGGCGGATGCTTGCCGCAAGAATCGAGGAGCGTCGGCTGTCGCTGCGTTTCAGTTCCTGGTGGGCCTCGCGGATGGCTGTCTCGATGGAGCCGGTGCTGGAGAGTTGCTCGGCCGTTTCCTCGAGTTGTGCAATGTTGCTAACGATACTAGTGGAGCCGCCGTTGGGGTCAGGAACGGGCTGTCGAAGCGGTAGATTGCCGTGTGAGGAGGTCGTGCGGACAATAGCGGGCTGCTGTGGCAGCGGCGGCGGGGGCGGCGACGACTTCTTCGGCTTGACAGCCTTCGGCTGGAAGAACTTTGCTGTGGACGACGTGGTTGCGAGAGCGCCAGCAAGGGGTTTTGCGGCGCTGATGGAGTTCAGGGTGTTCGAGTAGGTTTTCTGGGTGGCGTTCTCTTCGCCTTTCGCACGCGCATGCGGCGTGGCACACTGTGTCGCAGGGCCGGAGTGTTGTTGTGATGATGCAGGCTGTGGTGCGAGCTGTGGTGCGAGCTGTGGTGCAGGTTGCGCTGCAGGTTGCGCTGCAGAATTCAGTGCAAGAGTCGGTGTCTCACAGCGTGGGTGGGCGTGCTGGGCCTGAGAGGGCGCCGTACTTGGCGTCCCAGAGGCGCTGTCGGTATTGCCGATGCCGTAAAGGACATCCGCTGTGCTCGTACTCGTCGAGTCACTTGAAGTCGCGATTGTTGTATTTTCGTCGCTAGTACCATTGTCCGATGTGGTGCTTTTTTTGGACCTCGTGTCCCTGAGCGCCCCCTTTTCCGTTGCAGCGCCGGTGGCTCGTATTGGCCCTGGTGATTGGGCCTTTTTTGCCGTGTTTTTAGCGGACACAACCGCACACACTGTGCCTGAATCTGGCTGTGGCGCTTCGCCTTTTTCGGACCTGCAAACAATAACAAATAACAAGCTTGGTAAGTGACTGGTCTTTCAACGTAGTGCGGCCACTGCAACATGTGTTTTTTTGCAGTTTCCTGTCTTGCACCGGTGGCATGAACTGGGGGACAACGGCAAGCGAATCAACGTCGGACTGAATCAACTCCCCGGATAACTATGTGAGAAACCGACAAAATGGGTCGCTTCCATTGCTTACCCTGCAGAATTAGCCATGTCCCCAAAGCTCAACATTGAGTCCTGTTGGCTGCCGCTATCGTCATCAATGCACACTGCGTCGTCTTCGGCCACGGCACAACTGCCCACGCTGGGCAGACTCGGACGACTCCACGAGTCGCCGCCGTCCAGTGACGACAGGGGCGTGAGAGGGTTCGACGTAGCCGCGCCTAGCAGCGACTGGAAGCCGGCCGACGGTTGTGAGAAGGAGAAGTCCGAATCGGACGGGGATGCAAGGCGAGACAGTGGTGATGCGGACAGGTCGTCGACCGGTAGTACGTGCGCCGGCGTTGTTGCTGCTGGTGTTGTTGTTGTTGTTGTTGTCGTCGTCGTCGTCGTATCGATCTCGGAGATCTTGCCGGTAATGTGGCAGTGGTTTTCGCTGTCCCCTTGGGCAGCGTCGTCGTCGTTCTTATGTGCTTTGTCTGTGGTTGTGATTGTCGTGGCGATGATGTCGATGGCTTGTGCTACAGTTGGTTGTTGCAGTTGGTGTGGAGGCCGCTGTCCGTTACTTTCCGTCGCCATCGTGGTCACCTTTTGTACTGACGATAAGATCGGATCTGTTGCGATGCCGTCCCTAAAAGTCGTCACGGGCTATTGAATCGACTTAATATGATCTAGAGAACATCTGTACGGTCAAGACGAGCTCTCAGAATCGCTGCAGGGAGGGGTGATGAGTGAAATGGGCGTGAAGGGTGCCAAAGAGGGTTGTGCAAATCGCGGTGGAAGAGCGATCCTGTTCATATGAGGCGCAAAAACAAATGGAGATGCAAGAGGTACAAGACGTGCAAAATCAGACGGGAGGGGGGTTGAGAGGAGCATAGCTCAAAAGCCAGCCAGGCGCAAAAGACAAAAGAGAAATGGAGGGATGTTTAACGTTTGACAACACCGCCAGCTCGACAAGGAATGCAAATCAAAACAGAAGACGAGGAGTGCAGAAGAGGTCTGGAAACCGCGGGCGAGGAACGAAAACGAAACGAGACACAGAGCACAGAGGAACAACGGCCATAACAATTAGAGACAATGGGGGGATTGCGAGAATGCAAGAGAGGCAAAAGAAATGAGCGAGACCGTGACACTGGAATTAAGAAAAAGCAGATGCAAAATGGAACCGATGACGAGAAGCGGTGGTCCAGCAACGAACAAGGAGCCACTTGAGCTAAATCGGCGTGGAAACAGTCTTCTGGGGTCTTCTTCAAAGTCTTCAAATGTATAAAAATCGTAGAAACCACAAGAGCAAAAGGACCCAACTAAGAACGAGAACGAGTCGAGACGAGAGAAAACGGGGACCAGTGTGCCCAACAAGGAAGGCCCATGACACATTCCAATCTGTGTGCAGCTCTGTGCTCCACGTTCCGTGTTTTCCTCATGGCCTCATCCCTGTCGCCTCGTTTTTTCTGTTTATTTCTTAAATCTTTTTGGCTGTGTTGGAGAGTCTGCCAGAGGGAGACAAGACGGCAAAAAGTAGGCAAGGTGAGGGAAGCAAGGTACAATATCCCGGACGTGAACCTTAGGCAGGGTGCAGGGCACGAGAGGCAAGGGGAACGGGAAGAATAAAAATTCGCGGACGGGATATAACAGATTGACGTACCATTAATGTCGGGAAGACATGCGACGGATGTGACGAGAAGAGAGTAAAAGGCCATGCCTAGTATGGCCAGGGCGTGTTTTCGAGAAAAGCAGAGGCAGCGATGTAAGTCGCACGACAACCTATCGTTGTTCGCTGCTGTTACTGTCTGCAATGTGGCAAATGTGCCACAGGCACAATTTGAGAAACAAAAAACGGTCCTTTGTTGATGTCCGATGGGAAAGGCATATTATGAAGGCGGTAAAAAGTGTTTCAAGGCGGAAAGGTCAAAGAAACCCAGGTGTCAAACACGGCCTGGACACGACAAAGGCAAAGCGGTAGCAGGTCCAAGCAAGACTTCCGGTGCCTTGCTTTTCTTTCGCTTTTGTGGTCGGCTGTCGCAGGTCAATGAAAGCTACAGAGACGATCTGTAGTGGTCGGCGGCAAGTCTAAATTCTAAAACGACGGGTTTAGGCTCAGAAATTCCTGCCAAAAGATCCCGAACCGGTGGGGGAGTGCAACCGGGTGTCGTCCACGAGTAAATGCATCTATGGAGTATTTCGCATATGAAGCAAATTGAAGATGAGGCCACAAACGACAAAAGGAGAGACAAAGACGACCAGCACAAAAGATAAGGAAGGAGATGAACGTTTTACATGCGCTCGATGAGGAAAGAGGTGGGCGTTGCTTCCGTCGTCAGCGCCTTCCCTGTGTATTTTTTTACTCCCAACTGTTATCTTCGCACCTTCCCTGTCCACATTTGATAATTTATGCGACCTGTTCCTAGACCTGCTCTTTCCATTTACCACGTAACCTACCAGGAGGCAGGAGCGATGCCCGGCACTTCAAAGCATGAGTGTTCCTTCCATTTACAATGTATTGACAGAGTACTCAGAAACCGATTACACCAGTCGCGTTTAAGATGAAGGGCAGTGTGCTCCAACTAGAAAGTCCCCAATGGATATTGGCAGTAATTACCAGGGCAGAGTGGCGGAGTGTTCGTCCCGGCTGAAAAGTAGAAACCAGGGAACGACGGGGCGAGATTCAAGGAAGCCCAGTTAGGTATTGCTGCAGGTTGGGGGCCCTGGGCCTTCCTACTTTGCCTTGTTTTGCGTGACGAGGAAGGAGACGTCGTGAACCCAATCAAAACGAGAAGGTGCCAACCCAGGAGCCAGGTAATTACCGCTCATAGACGACTTCACATCCAACTGGACTCGTATCAACCGAAAATACTTGGTAATTTAGTTCTCCATACTCAAAAGTACTACGCCGTGAAAGGATTCTGTCTGTGTTGCGACGCACATCAGCATACGTCCTTCGCGCAGCCAGGCCAGGACGCGTTCCTTGTTCGTGGATTGCATAGCGTCATCGATATATTGCATTTTTTGGTCCCGGTGCAACCCTTGTTCGTCGTCGTGCGGCGCTGCTGAGTGCTGACGTTGCAGCCAACCCGGTCGAGCAAATAAAACCAAGATCAGACACTCACCACAATCGGCTTTCTGTTTCGCGATCTTTGTGGTTTTTGGGGGCTCCAGAGGGAAAAGCGGCCCTCTGTCTGCGCTTGGCAAATATGTTCAGGATCCCCGGTACCCTCTAGAAGTGACAGCCCATTTTGTCGGTTTTGCGCCGTCTGTTTCACCATCACCTACATCCTGGTAAAAGGTCCAAAAAATCTTCACTTACCGAAAGCCTGGAATACTGAAAAAAAAACTATACACAACGGTAAAACGGGCAATCTTATGTGTTCCCCGCCTTCGTCGTCCTTCTCTTTCACGATTGCTGGGTTCGCATAGGACTTGTTCCTTGTACAGAAGTAAGATTTGGCGTGTTCAACGACATTGGGGAATCCTTTACGGCCGGTGCGATTTGAAGACGCTCATGTGATCTTCGCAACCATCGCAAAATGTTGAAATAAATGCACCGTAGAGCCAAGGTAGGTACAATGTACTTACAATGCCGATATCTTGCTTGAGCAGACAGTGTTTTCTTGGGCAAGAGAGACTGACACGGGTGGACGCGAAGCGGGAGGCTAGCTGAGGCTCGGGGCGATCAACCACGCGGTCGTTCCTGTCACACAAACTCCGATTTGACAGTGGCCAGGCCGACCACACGTTCCCTTGTAAGATATCAATCAATACTTGATTAGCAACAGGTCACAGAATGTCAAGACGGATATGCTATTGACATAGAGCCGAGGCTGCTAGTTTTATCTTTGTAAGTGCACAGGGTGCCTCGGGGATATGGTGGGAAGCGGTAAATAGCGAATTGGTACGCACAGAGATGGGAGGCTGTGGCTTGTGCGAACTCGGTTTGGCGATCGACTATGGATCTAGATAAGCAGGCGTAACAGTGTTGTCTGCAGCCTTCTTCTTATCTTGGGACTGGCCTGCCATTGCAACGTCAGGCAATAATCTTGATAACTCGATAGGCTTTCCGGTCTAGAGGCTAGAACGGACGATTCCGGCATACCTTATCAAGAATCCCGAGGAACCAAATCATATCATCTTTGTCTCTCGGCTCGAAATAAGACTGCATGTGTGATGATATCGTGGGTAAAAGCAGTGTAGGTATCCAGCACCGTGTTGATAGAAGAAAAACGATAGAGGATAAACTTGCAGTGAGATTGGAGACTGTACAGTATCGTGTAATGCAGTTGTGCTTACAGATCCTAGAGAAAACAAATCCAATTACTTTGCAGGCGACAGTTCACTCTTGCTGAATAAATTATTGTGTTTTCCTTGCGTTAGTCGGGCAATTTTTTTAAGAAAACGATAACATTTATTTTAAAAATATAAACGGAAGAGATGAATAAACGAATAAATAGATGTAACAATATCAAAATAAATTCGACGAAATTATGACCTTTCCCAATATTTTAATTTAAAAAAGGTGACCATGTACAGCATGGCAACATACAACATGTGTGTATCGTCTTATTTTTCAATTCTTCCCTCACGATGTCGTGTTTCACACCACTGTATGCGTTGTACTTCTTCACCGCCTCCTTGCCGATCGGCATGCGACAACTGAAGTCGGCAAGAGGTTGATTTCGTTCCTTGTTAAAGAGAGGCACAAGGTTTTATGACAAAACCAAGAAAAAAAACGACAATGCCAATCGTTAGACAGCAGGGCGTGCATGTCCTTTGCATGCAGGATTCGTAGACGAATGGTAGACTGACTGAGGCGCCGACCTCTCACAGCTGGATGTTTGTGTCCCATGAACAAAAGATTCTGCACCGCTCCTGAACTCCACATCTTCGTCGGTGCTCGGAACAGGGGCCGTGCAAGTCAACTGCCACGTGCGGCTCTACTTGAGGAAGGAAGCTTGTAAGAATGGTTACGGTCGATGAGCTTTCGATGGCGTTACCTGCTCTTTCCAGTTCCGCCACGGATCTTTATGTTTCGTCTGTCGTGCTTACTTCTTCAATTTGTCCTGCTTAGTATTGCATACGGTGCAGGATCATAGGCGGCTAGGCGCAGTGTTAGTGCATAGAACGGTCTTGAAATCCACAGAATCCATCTACATCGTACACCGCTCGTCGATGTTGTCAATGAGGAAAGCAAAGCTAGGAAAGTCCCAGACCAGGCACTAGCATGCCATCTGGCAACGGATTCTTCCCCGCGAACCTTGACAAGGAACGACAGGAGTAGTTTACCGGGGCAGAGGTTCCATCGTTTCCCGTGCGGGAGTAATCAAAGGAATGGACAAAAGTGGTTGTTTTGGTGTTGGAGATCCATGGTTTTACTTTCTTTTTCTTTCATTTTGTCATGATGAGGCCATTCCACATTGACTAAAAGGACAGCCCATTGCATCGAACCAACCAGCCAACGTGCCCAAAGTAGGTGAACCAAGGTCGGCTCGTTGGCTGGGTTTGGGTAGGTGTTGTGCCCAAGGCGTAATCCTTTGCTGTTGGCTAGGGATGTGATAATTTCGGTGAACCTGGCGTGATGCCAGGCAACATTCCAGACGGAAAACTTGCAGCGAAGTGTCGCTGGCTGCTGTCGCGAATCGACGTTAATGATCGTTTCTTACCAAGATAAATAATATGCAAACTGGCTCCCTGTAAACATGGGCGACACCAGGCGCCTTGCATCTGCAGGCCAGCACGCCTCTTATCATGTATTTCTCTCATCTGGTTCTCCATCTCGTCCTTTTCTTGTCGGCGATTGCAACGAGCCGGCATTGGGCTTTGTTCCTTCATATGGAGAAGGCTTAGTATGTTCCTGGCCTAGAGACTAAGGTTGACAGATGAAAGAGTGACATGAGATGGTGAGATTTGTTGGTTTGCACTGTGCAGATGCAGATGGTGAAGCATCTACAGACTGTGCAACGCAAGGTCAACTGACTTTCCTTGGGTGAGTCACGATGCATGCCATACCAGCCTACAGTGGGGGCACCGGCGGTGTCGGCGAAGGAAAGAGAAGGCCCCAACTGAACTGACACTGTGCCCGTGGCGGGCGGCGAACACGAGGGCCGCCCGCTGTGGCTTTCATAGTGGGAGGCGAAACTCTAGAACACCCGCCTATCTCGTTCGCTCTTGCCCCCCTTTGCGCTCCTGCCTCAGTCTTGCTTTGTTCTTCTTCTTCACATTGGCAGGTGCCTCGCGACGCTACTTCCGCAAGCGTTGCTTTTGGCGGCATCCCCTGACACCAAGGAAGAAAGAGCGAACGAAGACGAGTTGGTGGGCGACCGTAGTCCAGTTCGCGCCTTCCTACTAAATTTTCGCTTCCCAAGAAAACTATCGTGGACTTTGCTGACGTGCGGCTAGCGCATTGCATTTGAAAGCAGCCAATTTCGTGTCCTTTTGCCTTTTCCTCTTTCTGCATGCTCTGCATGCTCCTCACGCCAGCTGACCGCCTATTTGAGGGGATCGTGAACCAAACGGGGAGAACCCGCTCCACACTCTGCTTTTCCTCACCTCAGGCCTCCACCAGCCAGACGTCCCCGACTGCCCACGAGAACAATCCGACATCATGGAGTAGCATGGAGTAGCGGAGCCGTTTGCTCGAGGTGTACTGCATCTTCGGACGCCTTTGCACCCCTTTTCCAAGGTCGGCCGTCTTGAGTCTGCGACGACGTCCTCTTTATCTTTCGTCTCCTCCCGCACCGAGTCCGTCCCACAGCGTCTTTGGCACTCTGTCCCCCATCTCCCGGTTCCTCGACGACACGCCCCTCCCCTGGTCCTTTGATCACCGTCCACGACATCCCTGGCCGAGCACAGAGAGTCTGTGTTCGAAGAACAGGCGCGCAGAGAGACTTTGCCAGAAGTACTGCGACTCGAGTCCTTGATCGGCGAACACAGTACGAAGACGACGCAGCAACTGTTGTCTCATCGCAAGTCTGGGGAAGCACGCGCGCACGGCGCACGGCACACAGCACACAGCATTACAGAGGAACAGAAGATCAAAAACAAGAGACAGCGGAAACAGCACAAGTAACAGGCGCGACACAAACAACAGGCTCATCTGAAAAACCATGCCTCTGCTCTGATTCCCCACCGACGATCCAAGTCTTGTCCTCTCCCTTGTCCTTTCCCCCATCAAATTCGAGATCGGTAATCGGTCACCCCCACGCTCGTTTCCTGGCTGCATTGTCCACACCTTTGCCTCACCTACTCGCCTCGACGCAATCGCCCCTTCTGCCGCCTGGTCTCGACAATACAGTCGTCTCTCTCCTCGCTTTTGTCGACGTGGGCTTCAACAAGCATCTTTCCGTTTCCCCTTTTTTACTTGCAACCCTAGGAATACCATAGTTATCCGATCTGTCTCAATCGTACACACTCCCCCTCCATGAGTGGGACACCGACCAGCACGGGGCAGCCGGCCCGCCGCCGGTTTGCCCCTGTCCCCATCGAGACCACCTTTGAGCGTTTCCGCAAGAACGTTTCGCAGGCTGCTCCGGCCGTCCCTACCGCTCCGACCGCCGAGCTCACACCGTCTCCATCTCCCCAGTCCGAAGCACCGCCGCCAACATTGTGGACATTGGACCCCAGCCGTCTTCCGGCGCGAGCCAAGCCGCGTCGTTTTGCCCCGCAACTCATCGAGTCGTCGCGCCGCTCCCGCCGCATCGGTGACATTGGCCCTGCCACCCGGCCCACCGACAAGACCGACATTACGCCCTACCACAACCACATCTATGCCCCCAAGGCCCGAAAGAAGCACCGCAAGGTCCAGTCCCTGGCCCGTCGTGAGTCCTGCGACGAGGAGACCGCTGCTCATGTCTTTGAGATGCTGGCCCGCGAGGCCGAAAAGCGGCTGCTCGAAGAGGCCGCCCTGGCAGCCTTCCCCAACAGCCGCGCCCGTGCCGGTGGTGCCGAGCATTTCGTGATCCGCGAAGGCTCCGACGACGACGACAGCTCCGAAGGTCAGGGCCGCAGCCGCGAAGCGACAGGACCTGGCCCGCACGTCCACTTGCGCACCACTACTCGCCGCACACGTCGTGATTCGTACACGGAAGACGTGGGCTGGGCGCTGCGCGAGATGCAGGAGCACCACGAGCAGCTGACCAAGGTGCGCGGGGCCTCTTTTACGTCAGGTTCGCCGTACATCGCACCAGGAAGCGAGGCTGCGGCGCCGGCCACGCCTGACAATGCGCATGCCCGTGCCGTGTCGGTTCCGCGGCCCACACAGCTCGACCGCATTTCCACCTTTGATTTGGACCAGATGAGCATCGAAAGCCCCCCGACCGACCCCATCTGGACGACCACGGCGCGCCAAGCGACGCAAGACTCCGCCATTCATCCCATTGGCGAGACGTTTATGCCCTACATTCCTGAGGAGCCGCTGGAACTGCCCGGTATTAACGAGGGCTTCCGGGGCATCCCGGCTTACGCCCGCAAGCTGCGGGAAGCCGAGGGCGATGTCGACGAGGATGACGACGAGGATTTATTACGGCAAAGCGCCACGCCCACGACGCGTCCAATTGGTGAGACATCTATGCCGTATATATCGACCGCATCCGCTGGAAACGCGGCCACGGGCGTTGCTCACACATCTGCTCCGTCTGCTCCGTCTGCTCCGTCCGCTCTCTCTGTCCCAGCTGCCACAACCACAGAGGTCCGGGTCACACCCGACACAGCCACCCAGATTCCGACCGAGACCAGCTTCCGGGGACGCAACGCCTATGCTGGCTACCGCAACCGCGACCTGTTTGCATCGGAGCGCGACGTGCACAGGCTGCGAAAGAAGTCGCCGCCCATGCTGGGCAAGGAGCTGGTGTTCCCCAAGTGTGCGTCGCCGAAGCAGACCAAGCTGGAGCCTGAGTTCTTGTGGTCCATCAACGACGTCATGGAAAAGTCGTCGCACCAGGACGAGGGGCAGGGCCAAGGAGGACAAGGGAACGCCGCCAACGGTGGCCAAAGCAGTTCCACCAAGCCCGCTGGACAGCATGGTCTGTGGAACGGTCTTTGCATCGCCAGCGACAAGACGCAAGCCGTTGTCCCCCTGGAGCGGCCTGCTCTCCTCGAAACCCCCTTCCCGCCCAGCAGCCCCGGCGACCCATTTGCCCGCGCCTTTAGCCAGAGCGCAGTGAGCGGCGACCTGGACACCATGTATGAGGAGCCATCCCACATCGACGGCACGCAGTCGTCGCATGGTCACCAGGGTCCCGGCCTCCATGGCCTGCACAGTCTGCATGGGCTGCATGGTCTCCACGGCCTCCACGGCAAGACCACGCACGCCGAGCCGAGAGGACTCCACATGCTGGTCGGCCTCGACGAGCGTCTACGGCAGGAAAAGGCCGCCGCCGAGCTCGAGGAGAGCATCGCCGCCGAGTTTACCGACAGGTTTGTGACGCAGGTCTACAACTACCTGTCGCTCGGGTACCCGTCCATGGCGTGGTCCTACGACGACGAGCTGTCCAAGATCTCGCGCATCCCGGTGGACGAGCTGTCGCAGGACGATCTGAGCGGGAGCAGCAGCGACGGCGGTGACGGCAGTCAAGGCAGTGGGGATGGGGGACAACGGCCCGTCTTTGCTCGCGGCTCCTCGGCCAAGGGCCACATCTCTCTCGACGACGACGACCGCGCGGCGGCCTTGGCGGCAGCGTCTGCCACGTCTTCGGATAGCGACGGTAGTCCCCCTCCCGACGGCAGCAGCAGCAGCAGCAACAACAGCAGCAGCAACGGCAGTCATAGCAGCTACAACCACGACAGCTACCCGCGCTGGCGTGCGCTCAAGATTTACATTTACGAGTGGGCCCGCCAGCACCCCGACCTCAACAGCATCAGTCCGCTGGCCTGGGGCGTGCGGGAACGGCGCGGCAGTTGGGGTGTGTAATGCATCTGTTCTCCGACGGCGTCGACCGCGACGTCGATTATATGTTCTTTGTTGTGCCGCATTCCTCTTCTTGTCTGCTCATTTTCATTGTCTCCTTCTTGGGACCGGGCCGAGTATGCGCCTGTTTAACGACGTCTACGACACTGCATCGTTATTGTGGTTTATCCTTACATCTTACCTTTATCGTCAGACTTTCCGATAGCGTCATGTATCTCCTGGGGGCGCTCCATAGTGCCAGGTGCTGTAGTCTCGTACGGCAGCCGAATTGATTACTGCATTTTGTCGACTTCTATCTGCGTGCCTAACTCACAGTGTCCCGCTTGTCCGGGCCTAGTCTACAATATTGTCTATAAAATTCTATTGCATCTAGGCGTATCGCATCCGATTTCTGAACCATTGTAGTGTACACTATTAAATATTGATGATGGTGCAAATCCAGTATTCCGTAGTCGTTCTGAGTAACAATAACTTTCACTGTCCAATTACCAATTCCGGCTCTGAATACAACCACACTTGGCGACTTGCTCTTCAAGCCTACACGCCGCTAAAACCAGTGCAGAAAGAGCACCTCCAAGGGGCATTGGGGTGGACACGTAAGTCCATTTTAGTGCGTCGTAGGGGGAAGACAAAATAGGGGTGAGCAGTTTGAACACCAGGGTCCGCTAGCCTAGGAAGTCGACAGCGGTATCCAGGGCACATGCTACAGGGATCCTCGAGCTGTGACCCAGTCCACGGGGCGTGGAATGTGCAACCGTTTCTGTTGCCTCAGCCTCACGACTGGCGTATTCTCCATCCCGTATTTCCTCCGTACTAATTGTTTTGCGCTGTTTGCAAACAGCTTCCAACTACGCCCGTCGACGATTGACGGCAGGCAACACTCTACCGCATTCTCTCTTCCTGCTCCACAGAACACCTGTATACTTGTCTCTACGCATCTCGACTTCCTGTATTGGCGGCGCGGGCCCTCTTTTCGAATCTCCAGATAGGGGAAGCGTTGCATGGGAAATAGCAAATCGAAACACGACGACCAGGCTGCATGACGGACCAGGCCCTATTCTCGAGACAAATTGGCGAGCACGGCACTCACGACTTTGAAGACAACACGCGACTTGTCCCTCGTCACCCATCCATACACCCCTGGGCACCACGACATCGCCATCTTGACCGTACTTGAACTCCCCGATCCACAACCAAAGACCTCCTCCTCCACCTCCTCCTCCGCTTCAGCTGCACGATCACCCCCGATGGAGCAGTCCCCGCTCACGCAACAGCCGCGTCCGGATGCCTTCCAGCCCAAGATCGTCCAGCTGTACGACGAGCTGCTCGACCACCCGGACCACATCCCCGGCGAAGGCTTCTGGGCCGAGTTTTTCCTTCTGCGGCCGGACCGCGGCGCCCTCCGCGAACGGCTCGATGCCCTGACCGCCGATGCCCTCCTTGCCCTCGAAGCCCAGACGCGGCAGCTGTTTGCGCGCGCCGTAGCCGTACTGCTCGCCGGCCGCGGCACGACAAGCAGTAGCCACAGCAACGGTGTGGGAGCAAATGGCCACCGGAGGAACGGCTCGGCCGGTCGCGTGCCCGGCCGCATCAACGGTGGCAGTTCGGCTTTGAGCAGTCGGTCAAGCAGCAAGAACGGAGCCGCGACGTCGCCGCCGCCGTCGACCACGACATCGTCCTTCTCCTCGTCTGCCACGGAAAATACACTGGCAACGCTGGCGACGTTCCTGTCGGCCGCCCTCGCCAAAAAGTACAGCAACCCGTCGTCGGATGTGATTGACCTGCTTTCCGGACTCGACCGCGTGGACGCTGTGCTGTCCGACTTTGTGGCCGCACTGGACCAGCTCCTGCGGCATGGCCCCACACCTGTGATCCGACGCTATGCCGTCGACGTTGCGCTGGCCGTGACCGCAGGCGCCTACCAGACGACTCTTTTGACCTACTTTATCCAGCGTGACTTGTTTCCGTCATTAATAAAGGTATGCGCCTTCCAGGTCCCTTCATCCCGCCTTTTTTCTTCTTTTTTTCCCCTCACGTACTAACACGGTTACAGGTCATCCTGGACTCACCTACTGCATCCGTCTCTCCATTCATCCTTGTCGGCCTGCTCGCCAATTACAACAAATTCGAGTTCCAGAATCCCTACCAGCTACGACTCAACGACTTTGTGAACGAGAAAGCCATCCATACCATTCTGTGGGGCGTGGGCGACGCCTGCCGTGGCTTGCGGGCGCAGTACATTGACATCCAGGATGACCTGCCCGAGGGCTGGACGCTGTCCAGCACTCTGGGCATGATTGGCTTGGGCGGCAGCAGCAAGACGCCGGCCAAGCCCGTGTACGACGCCGAGACGGCCAAGAAGCTGTTCGCGGAGCTGCCGGGCGACGACGCCGCCGTACTGCTGGCGACATACGATTTTACGCACGCAAACAAACTGTTCTGCTTCAATCTCGTCACTCTCGGCGCACAGCCCGTCCCTCAAGCGGCAAAAGATGAAAGGGACGCAAAGGACGCGGCACCGCCACAAGCACCGTCGCAACACCCTCACTCGACAGAGCCACCCATCTCCAGCTTCGTCTCCCTCACTTCGTATCTTCTCCAGCACGCCCACCGCTCGCCCCGCGCCACGCTGTATGCGCACCTCAGCCTCATGGTCTTCCGGCTGCTCGTCGAGGACCCGGCTCTCTGCAAGCGGCTCTGCAGCAACGACGACAACGCCCGCGTGACCGTGCGCCTGTGCCGCCAGCGCGCGCCCCATCTGCCGCTCGTCAAGACCGGCCGCCCGCTGGCCGCCAGCATCCTCGACGCCATGGTCGACGGCATCACGCACAACCTGCGCCGGCGTTTGGACGTCGGACTGTACACGCTGCTCGTCGGCATACTGCTGCGTCTGGTAGCGCACCTCTCGCGCACACGGACGCGGCTGGCGTACGCGCACTGGCCGCAGCTGTTTCGTGCGCTGCTGGGCCTCGTGCGCTTCCTGACGACCTACGCGGCCGACCTGCGGGGTCCCGCCTCGGCCACGACGGCGCCCGGCAGCTCTGCTGCTGGAGCGACCTCGGCGACGCCCCAGCTCGACACCCTCGTCGACCACGTCGTCAATCTGCTGGCACTGGGCTTGTCGGCCGGCGAGGCATTTCTGCCCACCCCGGCCTCGTACGACGACCTCTTTTACAAAGTGGTCGAGACGGGCGAGGTCCTGGAAAAGTTTCGGGACACGTACCAGCTGGGTGGCCCTCGTGGTGCAAATGCAAATGCAACCGCCGCCGCCGCCGCCACCGCCGCCGCTGCCGGCCGCCCTGCGACCAACAGCATCGACACCCTCCTGAGCGTCAACGCCCACTACAAGCAGTTGCTGGCCGAGGGCGCCAAGGGCGGCAAGGGGAGTCGCATCAAAGGTGTGTCGTCGTCGTCGTCGTCGTCATCGTCGCCGCTCACAAGTCTCCAGGTGGCCGAGGTCATCAGGCAAGGGTACGAGACGCTGAGCATCCAGGCCACGGCTGGCCTCGACAGCTGGGAAAGGTACCGCGAGGCCGACGAGCGGACGCTGCTGAAGAAGGTGGCACGAACGGTCGTGACCGATGTCAAGCACAAGGTGGAAGCACAGGGTTGATGGAAACGGGTTTTGTCGTAAGAGTTGTCATGATATTGTTACTTCCCTGGGACACGAGAGCACTGGCGTTTTGTGGGCGTTTTTGTGGTATACAAAAGCAGACGAGCAACGGCTGCAATTGCTATATTCCTGTCCTTTTCTCATCCATCCAATTCTCAAGTCGTACATAGAACTGAATTTGTCTTGTACAATACGTGCATCTTTGTCAGTATGCTGTGAGGCCATTGTATGTTCAGCTCAATTGTGTTGTGCTTTTTGGCTGCTGTAAAGTCCGCTCGTAATTACCAGCCAGCGTCGGCCTAGCAGAACCACCGCTTATTTGCGGGGCGCCTGTTTTTGACCATTGCGGCGCCTGTCATTGGCCCGGTCAAAGTGGGCCCATACACAGTAACCAGCGCCGTCAGACCACAAATGGCCTCGCACTGTCCAGTTGTCGCCCCATTTTCCACATGCGGCCCTGGAAAAGCCGGGGGAAGGAACGACCCTTTTCCTCGACGTAACCAACTAGACCCATTTCTTCGAACCCATTTTCTTAGAAATCCAACTTCCTCCACGACCGCCAATCCACCCATTGCTTTCGTACAAGCCGTCACACCTTCACAGCGACTCCTTCTTCTTTTCTTCTTTCTTCATTTCCTGTTCGTTTACCGCAACGCCTTCCACCGTCCATCCAACATGAACGCCCTCCTCCCACGACAGTCGGCCGAGTCGGCCTGCCTTTTCTGCCGGCAGGGCCTCGTCCGACAGCTGCGCCAGCATCACCCACGGCGGCAATTGCAGCCGCAACAGCTGCAGCCACAGCAGCACCTGTTCTCGCTTGGCCGCAGCAGCATGGTATCGCCTGGTCCCGCGCATCAGCGCCGCCGCTACCTGTCCAGCACCGCGGCCGCCCAGCGACCCCCGCCATTTGCGCAGGCAGAGGCGACATCGAACTCCTCGACAACATCTTCAGCGACAAACCCCAAGACCGCATCGTCCACAACTCCCTACACACGCTACTCCCTCTACACTGAGCCCACATCGCCCATGACTATGCGACCACCGCCGCCGCCGTCGCCTGTCGTGCCAGTCGACTCGCCTGCGCCGACGGCCAAGGAGGCACTGAATATGCCAGTGGATGAGGCACAGTCGGCCGCGACGGAAGCGAAACAGGCAGAGCCAAAGGAGACAAGCACCACAAGCACCACAAGCGCCGCCGCGTCCGCCGCTGCAGCATCCCCGTCGACCACACCAACGACCGGTGCCCCCAAGAAACGCCCCTCCCGGCTGCGCACGCCGCGCAAGGCCGCCATGCGCCTGACGCCCGCCGCCGTCGACCAGGTCCGCGAGCTGCTCGAGGGGCCGGACCCGAAGCTCCTCAAGATTGGCGTGCGCAACCGCGGGTGCAGCGGCCTGTCCTACAACCTGGAGTACGTCGAGAAGCCGGGCGCCTTTGACGAGATGGTGGAGCAGGACGGCGTGCATGTGCTGGTGGACAGCAAGGCGCTCTTTAGCATCATCGGCACCGAGATGGACTGGGTCGAGGACAAGCTGAACCAGCGGTTTGTGTTCCGGAACCCCAACATCAAGGAGGAATGTGGCTGCGGCGAGTCGTTTATGGTGTAAGATCAGAGGTCCATGGACCGCACCGAATGGAACACGCGCATCGGACCTGCCTAATGAATACATGACCTATACACATCTTTTCCCCTGTACATTTCCATAGAATGCATGGTCTTTTCCCTTTTACACGAGTTTCGTATCATCCAGTCTACACATCAGATGAGACAAGTCTCTGTATCCTTGGCAACAATGAGGCAGCGTAATGACACGAAACAGTCGTGCTCCGAGTATCATATTAGTCTCCATCGTAAACCCAAAACGAACCTAAACGACGACAGGCAATGATGCAGTGGCGACTTTCTCATGCTCGATTCGCCCATGTATTTTTAGTATGGGCTTCTTTGGGCCACTAAAGTCCAAAGTCCAGGGCCCCTCGCCCCCTGTAGCTTAGCGTGTGTTGCCGCGTGTGGCGCTGCCTCGTTCTTCTGTAACAAACGCGTCTTCCAGGATAGACAGTGAAACTCCAATTAAGCACGCCTGTCAACAACATTGCATTCCTTGCACCTCGTAAAAGTCAAGCATCTTCCACGACATCTCCATATACCTGCCGGCCTCGTTTGGTCTTTGTCCAACGACGTTTTGTCAAACATGTTCGCGCGGCCTGCCGGCCAGACGGCCGTCGTCGACTGTCCGATCTGCAGCAAACATGTACGACCATCTGATATCAACGCCCACCTCGACGCCGGCTGTGCAACGCATGTCGTGGAGGAGGGTGCCGACGAAGCGAATGGCACAGGGACGGCTGAAGGCAGCACAAAACGACCAAGACCGCCGCCGAGCTCACCGTCCCTCGGATCGAGCTCGCAGCAGAAGCGGTCGGCCTCGTCCTTTTTCCAGACACCCGCCGCGAAACGACAGCAGAGCACCTCCGCCGTCACAAACGGTGCGAGCGGGACACACAGCACGCCGAGTGCCTCGCAGGGCACAAAGAGCACCGGGGCGACGTTTACCTTGCCAATCACAACACAGGGCGCAGCCGGCGGGTCAAAGAAGCGCACGTTTGAGGAGGGCCCAGGGCAGAGCTCGCCACCACAACCAGATGGAGACAGAGGCGACGACGGAGACGGCAGGATACATACAAATGGGGAGGCAGCCCCAACGAACGGAGCGGCTCCGCCGCCGTCCTCGGCACAAGCGGCACTGCCGTCCGCCAAACGCTCACGCACCCAGCGGGCAGCACCGCTGGCCGAACGCATGCGGCCGCAGTCCTTGGACGACGTCTGTGGGCAGGAGCTGGTCGGGCCCAACGGGGTGCTGCGTGCGCTCATCGAGTCCGACCGTGTGCCGTCCATGATTCTGTGGGGGGGATCGGGCACGGGCAAGACCACCATTGCGCGCTGCATCGCCCAGCGCGTCGGCAGCCGCTTTGTCGAGATGAACGCCACCAGCAGCGGCGGCGTGGCCGAGTGCAAGAAGCTGTTCCAGGACGCCGCCAACGAGCTGTCCCTCACCGGACGCAAGACCATCTTGTTCTGCGACGAGATCCATCGGTTCAGCAAGGCGCAGCAGGACGTGTTCCTCAAGCCGGTCGAGGCCGGCACGATCACGCTGATTGGCGCCACCACGGAAAACCCGTCGTTTCGGGTCGTGAACGCCCTGCTGTCGCGCTGCCGGACGTTTACGCTGGCGTCGTTGACAAAGGAGGACGTGCAGCGGATCCTGGCGCGCGCCGTGCTGGAAGAGACGGGCGTGCGTGTGGGCGAGGCTGTGGGCGAGGCTGGGGGCGAGACGCAAGACGACACGCGTGCACACACAGACAGCGACAGCACACCCAACGCATCACAAACCAAACCAAACGGCTTAGGCGCGGCCCTGTCGCCGCTCATCGACCACGAGCTGCTGGCGTACCTGGCGGCCTTTTCGGACGGCGACGCCCGCACGGCGCTCAACCTGCTCGAGCTGGCCCTGTCCATTGCGGCGCGGCCCACCAACGACCCCGGCAAAGCCTTGACCAAGGACGACCTCAAGGCCGCGCTCACCAAGACGCTCGTCTACGACCGCGCCGGCGACCAGCACTACGACACCATTTCGGCGTTCCACAAGTCGGTGCGCGGCTCCGACCCGGACGCCACCCTCTACTACCTGGCGCGCATGCTGCAGTCCGGCGAGGACCCCCTGTTCGTCGCCCGCCGCATGGTCGTCATCGCCTCCGAGGACGTGGGGCTCGCCGACAGCTCGCTGCTGCCGCTCGCCACGGCGGCCTACACGGCCACCCAGCAGATTGGCATGCCCGAGGCCCGCATCCCGCTGGCCCACTGTGCCGTGGCCCTGGCGCTGGCGCCCAAGAGCACCCGCGCCTACCGCGGGCTCAACAATGCGTTTGCGGCGCTGCGCGAGCCAGGCGTCGCCTCGCTGCCCATCCCCATCCACCTGCGCAATGCACCCACACGCCTCATGAAGGACCTCGGCTATGGAAAGGAGTACAAGTACAACCCCAACTATGTGAACGGACGCGTGCGGCAAGACTACCTACCGGACGACCTGCTTGGCCGGAGTTTCTTGGAGGCGCGCGATCTCGGGACGGCCGTCGACCCGGACTTGGAGGACTAGAGAGGAGGCATAGCGAGGAGGCATATACTTGGCGTGGAAGCACGGCTGAAAGAAAACCGAGATTCGTTGGTGGTATTGGGCGCATGGGGCACATTGAAGCGAATTGCTTTGGACATTTCATGATATCCGGGACTTGGTTTTCACAGACAGTTGCCGTTGTTTGGAAGACGTACAATTGGATACTACGACAGATCTAGCAACATCCGGTAACTCCAAATTTCGTAGAATTTTTGTACTACGGCAGCATCCGTTGTAAAATTGCATGGCACGGATGATTTCCGGTTCGTTGCTCTCCACCGGAGGGTACATTGGGTCAGACAGCTTTGGTATTTATGTACTTTTTCGTTTTTGGAAAGCTGAAGTGTCGAATTCCAATTTTTATGTGAAGGTTTTTTGTCAAGTGTACATTTATTGATTTATCATGCAAAATCAAGACAACACAAATTAACAATGCTTCAAGAATACACTTTTCAATATGAAGATATTAACTAGACCATAAAATTACCTTGAATATTCCACTTTCAATACAATTGAAGATCCGCGTTCATCATATATTACCCTACGCCATATATCCACGAGTACGGGAGCAGTACAGCAATGGTGTTATTCTGTACGACTTGATATCAACATCCCCCTCTATCACCCTGTGTGCCTTGTTCGCCCGGCCCAGCTCAGTCAGCCCTGCCTTGAGAAACGTGAGCCTCTTCCTGGTCTATTTTTGTATCCTGGCTTGAAAACGCAGGGCGCACCATAAGAGAAGCCTGCCACTACCGAGCAAGTTATGCGGTGTTTCATGTAATAATCTTCAAAACAAAGCAAAAATCGCTGGCATGCCATGCCTTGGCCGTGCTAAAAGTAATCTTACCTTTCCAGAGGACTTATCTGTCCCTCTGCAAAAAGGCCATGCATGGACAACTGCTGGCCGTGTTGGGCAGTGGCTGTGGGATGAAGGCATGCGGTTCACCAGGCAGACGCCAATGTCGTTGGGCCGGACAACACGGCTCCGGCAGCTTGGAATGGGGTTGATTGGGGTTCGGGGGAGAGTACGAATGATAGCTGTAGCGTTGCAAGAGGGCGCCCGCAACCCCTGGCTAGGCCTGGCCACCAGACCCACTTACTCGCAACGGTCTGCCGGAAGAAGAGCAAGAGCAACAGCAACACAACGAGGCGGCGATCATGATTACTGTTGAGTTTAGACGCCCGAGAGACCCCGGGAGGACGAGCAACGACTATGAGGCCACGATAAGAGGACGAATAACGAATAATAATGAAACAAGGATCGAAACAAAACAAAACGACGCGTAATGCCTCCACAGAAGAGGCAGTTTGTCCACCGGCTAGAACTCGACTAACCAACCTTGGTGAGCTGAGTGGGGAAGGGAGATGAAGAGGCTGAGATGCTACGAAGTTTGACGATACTGACATGCCTGGCCAAAGTCCGGTATCGTGTGCTGTCTCGCAGATTACTTGGGCGACTAGAGCGCCGATCGGAAGAGGCAGAACTGGACAAGGCTGGGTGCTCTCGAGACGCAAAAGAGCAATAAGCGACTGTCAGAAGCTTTTCAGAGCACGACACACGGCGCCTAGAACTCTCGAAATCTTCTGGGAATTGCAATTCAGTACGTACAGACAAGACCAGGATGCTCAGCCCTGTGGCTGTGGCAGCCATCCGATGACGTACGGCCACTGTATTATGTAACTTATGTGTTTGCTGTGTTTCCTTCGTTCTAGTGCAAAATGGGCCTATAGCCACTGTAAATCCCGCGCGCCGATGCCACTACCGCCACCAACCATAACCCCGACTACGCGCCCAAAGGCCAATTCCGTGGCAGGTGTGGGCCCGCTTCGCCCCCGGCTGCACGCCCTGTCGGTGGGCTGCTCTTGCCTGGCCACATTGTCTTTCACGAGTGAGCTGATTTTCAGCTATTTTTCATCGCCGCCTCTAATTTGACCATCGTATTCCTATTTCCCCCTTCCACTCCCACAGTTGGCCCTTTGGCAAGTCCCCGTCCATTGATTGTTCTGCTGCTTTATTCCCATCCCCCTTTTTCTCTTGAGCATTCTTTGTCATTGTCCGGGGTTCGCTGCCAACGACTGTCTGGGCCCATTCACACAAGACAGACGCCTGACGCCAACATTCCTCCTTCAGCACCACCTTTCTTGTCTGAGAGGAAAACAGCTCCTTTATTGCGCCAACTCTCGACGGTTGTTTCTTTGCATCTTTTTAAATCATCCGTACGCGCGCCGTGACTCGGTTTGGACGCTGTTGTCCGCGTCATATCGACTCCCCGACGACCACCGAGTCAGCCGACGTCATCGGCAGCACTTACGATATACTTTGTCTGCATATTTCGACGCGAGCTTTACCGAACAAGGTCTTTCCACCGACATTCCCCCCTCCATCCCTCCCAATGGACCGGCCCCCCGAAGCCCGGTCGAAGGGGTCGTCAGGGCCCGGCGACACCATGGGCAGCCGTGCAGTCTCCAGCCCCATCAGCTATAGCCGCGATGCAAGTACCATCAACCAGACGCCGTCGACGCCCCTCCTTTTGAGTCCTTCTTCTGCGGGCCATCTCGCTCCCCCGAGCGATCCCCTCCTCGACATCCCTCCAGACGCACCGCCGCCGTCCTACGAAGAAGCCACTGGCATCTCGCCAGCCTCCTTTAGTAGGCCGGTACCCCCGGTGCCCGGAGCAGGTCCTTCGCCGGGCAGTGCCCCATCACCCGGCGCCGCCCCGTCACCGGGCGCTGGCCCGTCACCGTCGATGGTCCACAACAGCAACAACCTCGCTGTACCCAGCGGCCACCCATTACGACCGGCCGCCTCGAATGGCCACCTGGGCGCAAACGGTGGACGCCGCACAAGCGCGGGGAGCAGTACCAACGCGAACGCGCGGCTGAGCAGCGGGAGCCTTGGTGCAGGCTCGTCGCGGCCCGCCGTGGCCGGTGGCTTTGGCAGTGTCAGCTCGAGCCATCTACCCGGCTACCAACAAGCAGCCGGCGGTACGTTTGGCGGCAAGCCCGGACAACCGCGACCAGCGACGAGTGCGGGCGGCGGCGGTGGCAGCAGCAGCAGCAGCAACAACGGTGCCAGCGGTCCTGGCCGACGCCCGGCCCCCGGCTCTGTTCCGACGGGCCGCCAGTTTCCAGCCGCATTCAACCTGTATGGCGACAACTATTCGCGCGTGTACTTTTTGGGCGAGCACCAGCAGACGCCCTTGTACGCCGTGCGCATGCGGCCCCTGTGGCAAATGTCGAATCCCGTCATCGCCCTGCACAACGGGCCCAACCCGGAGACGTCGCCCTTGCTGGCGGCGGTCGACTATGTCCCCATGTCGGACCACATGTCCATCACGCTCCCACCGCCCCTGACGTACCGGGGCGGATCCACGGCCGTGCGCCTCGACATCGTGCTGGGCTGGTCGCACTTTTATACCTTCACCATGGAGGTCGGCACCGACCCGCGCAACGTCCACCGCGAGACCTTTGAGTGGCGCCACAGCTACGGCAATGCCGTGGCGGCGCTTGGCGGCGGGCGTGAGGGGTGGAAGCTGGTGCGGATGAGCACGGCGCCCCTGCCTGGCGCACCCCGGGCGCAGCCGGCCCCTGGCTTTGTGTCGTCCGACGGACGCGAGGTCGTGGCTATGTACTCGGACGCGCGGATGAGCATGACCAAGCAGCTCAAGTTTGCCTATGTGGGCACCGGACTGACGGGGGCGCTGGGCGAGCGGTGGTCGGTGATGGCGGCGACGAGCGCGCTGGCCATCTGGGAAAAGGAGGAGGCTGTTCGGAACCGACATTAGCGGCGTAGCGACGACGTCCTCCTGTTGGACTGGTTGTTTGATGATGCAATGCAGACCATTTCAATGCGTTAGGCGTTTTTTATTCCTGGTTTCCATTTCCCCCTCTTCCTTCCTGTATCTATTCTTACTCGTCATGACCTTTTTGTTTGGCACACTTTTTCATACAAGATACCCCCATACATGGATTGCTATTCTATTTGCCCACTTAGACGACTTTATCGTTTCATAATCCTAATTCTAAACAAATTGTATACAGTAGGACATCCGTGCGTGTACACGGACCGTGCGGCATGACAATACAAAATACAAGCAGATAATCAGACACGCTCGTGCTGTGTTTCGCCAACCAAAACCACAATGTACCAATCCACGGGCCTACACGGACATCTTCATCGCAATCGCCTTGTACGGGTTGTACCCCTCAATCACAAAGTCCTCGAGCTGCCAGCCGTCAATGCTGCTGCCGTCGTTGCGGATCGTCAGCGTCGGGAACGCCCGGGGCACGCGCGCCAGCTGCGTCTCCAACGCGTCGACGTGGTCGACGTAGACGTGCGCGTCGCCCATGACGTGCGTCAGCGAGCCGGGCACGAGGCCGCAGACGCGCGCCAGCATGTGGGTCAGGAGCGCGTACGAGGCGATGTTGAAGGGCACGCCGAGGCCCATGTCGCAGGAGCGCTGGTACAGCTGGCAGTGGAGGTGGCCGACCGACGGGGTCGACGCGGTCGACGCGGTTGACGGTGCCAAAGGCGGCGGCGGGTGGGCTGCCGCTGTTGTAGACGTGCTCCGTCGCCGGGGCGCGTCCGGGTACGACACATAAAACTGGGCAAACATGTGGCAGGGCGGCAGCACCATCTGCGGCAGGTCGCGCGGGTTCCAGGCCGACAGGAGAATGCGCCGGTCAAACGGCGTCTCCTTGAGCTTGCGCACCACCTCGGCCAGCTGGTCGACGCCCTGGCCCGCATAGTCGGTGTGCGGGTCCTGGTACGCGGCGCCAAAGTGGCGCCACTGGAAACCGTAGACGGGGCCCAGGTCGCCGTCCTCCCGGTCCGTGAAGCCCATCTGGTCCAGAAAGGCGCGCGACCCGTTGCCGTCCCAGATCTTGACGCCCTTTGCGGCCAGTGTCGTCGACGTCGTCTCACCGCGCACGAACCACAGCAGCTCCTCAATGACCGCGCGCGTAAAGACACGCTTCGTGGTGAGGAGCGGCAGGACGGGCACGACGTCGCCCGAGGCCTCGTCTCGCCGATGCAGCGCAAACTTGAGCGGCCGCGGGGCAAAGACGGAGTAGGTGCCGGTGCCCGTGCGGTCGGGGCGGTGCTCGCCCGTCTCCAGGATCTCGCGGACGAGGTCGAGGTACTGGTCTTCTTCCTTGTTGCCCTCGGCAGGTGGTGCCTCTGTCTGCTGTGTCTGTGTCTGTGACTGTGTCTGTGCCTGTGCCTCGCTGCCGTTTTTGGCTGCAACCGGCGCCGGCGCTGGCTCGACGGCCGCGGTGTCGTCTCGTGCGGCAGGCATTGTGCGTGTGTGTTGTGTCGGTGGTCGAGAAAGTAGGACAGCCGGATGTCCTGTCAGGTTTCTAATCCACTTGCCTTGGGTGACGTCTGCTGGCCGTTGTAAATTGTAGAAAAAACAACCCCTCGCCCGCCAACTGTGAGAAGACGCGTCGCGCGTCTGTTTTTGTTTAATTGAAATGACTAATACAGAGCAACGGCGCTAGTGCCATCAGCGAAAAACAGCTTTAGAAGGGTGGAGCACATTTCAGCGCCGTAACCGTCCGCTGGAGAGAGAGTGATACGCTGCTAACTCCGGTAAAGGCGAATTTTGTATCAACATCGGCGGACGATGTGAGGTGTCTCTCTTTACGCTCTCTTTCCTACTTGACTACTGCAGCCATGCGATGCTTTGTCGACGGCAATCCGCCATGTCGACACCACGATTCGTGTGTCAGCACTGCGTACGCGCTGCGCTTCTGCGGCCGGCGCGGCCTCTTCGGCCCCCACGACCACCAATGACTGGACAAGCACGGCCATACTCGACAACAAACAGCCCGAAACAGCCTTTGAGTCAGACGGCCGAGAAGAAGGAGTCAAGTGCCATGTCAAGACGGCTCGAAGAAGCAACGGAAGATGCCCTTTTGACCGGTGGCCGTGCTGGGCGGCGTGCCGTCGAAGAAGCCGGCTTCAGCGAAGAGCTCAAGAACCGCCTGTTCGACAAGATTGCCGACGCCGAGTTCCGGACTGAGCACAGCCGCACCATTGCTGCTGCTGGACTGGACGCACAGACACTCGGGTCGGCCAGCCGGACGGGTGCCGGCACGCGTGGCCTGGCGGCGGCGCAGCACTGGACCGGCGACGAGGCACCGGAAGACACGATCCTGCGCATGCTCGACGATGCACGAAAGCCGCTGCCGCCGAGCCTGCGCGGGAAACCGTCCATACCGAACCCAGTTGTTGTGGACCTGCGGCTGCGGCGACCGCCGTCTCAGACTCCGGGCCAGCGGGCGGCCAACGCGCGCGACAAGGCCACGGTGTACGCTGGCATGGGCATGGGCGACAAGACAAGGGCAAAGGACCAGCAGAATGAGAACGGGAGCGTCGATGCAGACGCCGACGAGAAGCAGCGCGCCGCCTTTCGAAAAGAGCTGCGCGAGCGGTTTGGCGCAGGGGCCGGCGCGGCCAACATGCCCAACACGTTTACCGGCCTGGCCGCGCTGGCCAACGAGCGCATCGAGGACGCCATTGCGCGCGGGCAGTTCCGCGACATTCCGCGGGGGACAAACGTGGCGCGGGATGCGCGTGCCGACAACCCGTTTATTGATACGACCGAATACATTATGAACAAGATGATCCAGCGGCAGGAGATTGTGCCGCCGTGGATCGAGAAGCAACAGGAGCTCGTGCGGTCGGCGCGGTCGTTTCGGATGCAGCTGCGGACGGACTGGCGGCGGCATGCGGCGCGGTCGCTGGCCAGCCGGGGCGGGTCGCTGCAGGACCAAATGGCGGCGGCCGAGCGATACGCGGCGGCCGAGCAGGTGCACAACCCGCGGCGGCGGGACGTGGACAAGATGGCGGTGGCGACCAACCACACCGACGATGCAGTGATGGCGCAGGCCGGCAAGGGCGCGGAGCCTGCCACGGCCACCAACGCAGCCAACACAGCCATAGCCGAAGCCGAAGCCGAAGCCGAAGCCGAAGCCACACCCACACCCACGCCCGCCGATGCGACGGTCGGCGACTTGACCCGCCCCTTGCGTGATCCCCAGTGGGAAGCCGCCGAGCGCGCGTACATGGAGCTCGCGATCCGCGACCTCAATGCCTTGACCCGGTCCTACAACTTGATGGCGCCCGAGCTGGCCAAGAAGCCCTACTTTTCGCTGGACCGCGAGCTTCTGGCGTGCTTTGCGGACGTGGCGCCCACGCTGGCCGAGACGATCCGTGAACGTGCGGCCCGGCCGCCCACACCCAACCCGGACGCCACGAGCGAGACCATGGGGCGGCGGGTGCTGGAGCGGTTTGTTGGCGAGGGCAGCACAGGGTCCGTGCGGGTGTACGATAATAAGAAGCCGCACTACGGACTCAAGGAGATGTGGCGGGATCTGTGGAAGAAGGAGAAGACGGCATGAGTACTGTACAATGTCCACGACGTTTATGATCCCTTTTCACGACAGACATTACGGAATACAATAGTAAAAGCCTCATGTACATCGCAACCAGCGTTCCTTCTTGGGAAGAAGGTGAACATCACACGACGCGAGCTCACGAGATCTCGAGCTTGGCTCGCTTAGCCTCGCCTGGGTGACTAGGTGGACGTACCACTCCGGGCCGGTATCGCGATACCGTCAGCGTCCCTCCGTGCCGTCCCTCCGTCCTGGAATCTTGAAAGTTGCTCTTGTTGCTTTTGTTGGTCAAGCCTTGGCCAATGACGGCTAAACGACACCAAAATTGTGGGGTGCAGCACGTCATGACTTGCCACCCACGTTTCAGGGTATCCACTAGCATCCACTAACAGCAACCGCCAGGGGCCACTGTCAACGAAAAGGAAAACGTCAACGACGTCGACGGTGGGTTTAGTGGATAGTGGATAGTGGAAACCATTCGAAGGATGTTGGAGATGGCATACCGTTCGGTCAATGGCGTCTCGGGCGTCAGTTCGTTTCCTTTTTTATGCAAGGAAACACGTTTTCAACATGAATGTCCCCACACGTCTTATGTTTATCCATTCCCCTTTTGTTCGCCTGCCTATTTTCAACGGACAATGATATTATTACATAACAATGATGCTGCAGGCAGGGGTCTTTGGGGTCTTTGGTTACCCCTTCTGCCAGTCTTAGTGCCCCTGTCTGACACGGCAGAATGTATTTTGTACAACTCGACCCTCCAGATCGGGATTTGCCTCGCAGAATCGCAGACGTCATAAGGACGGCCTCCAAGAACGATATGCTCTTGGTAGATGCCGTGACGCGTGCGGAGAATTCAGCCGTAGCTAGTAGAATGAACCAAGGAGGCAGCTTGTTTGAGCTTGGCCGTTCGTTGTCTGGACTGGCCATTGCCACGAAAACGTTCTTGGTCAAGGGATTCCTGATGATCTCATCGAAGCCGTCGCCTTCTTTACGTTGGGCCAAGTTCTCATCGCAGACATATATATAAGAAAAGGTCGTTCACTCTTTGGGCTCGCTATTGTTTTCATTTTCAACTTCATCTTCATACACGTCCATCATCCGACGAATAGCAAATAAGAACAACCAACTTTCAACTCCTCTTTCACGTTCCAACATCACAACCGCCATCATGGGTCTCCTTCATCCCGATAACCAGACCACGGCCACCGGCGCCACAACGGGCACCACCGGCCATCACCACCACCTCGGCGGCGGCGTCAACCCGGCCACCCACATCCCGGCCACCCAGACCACCGCCACCGGCCCTGCTCCCAACACCGCCGGCCCCCACAGACACGACATCATGAACAAGCTCGACCCCTCGGTCGACAGCGACCTGTCCAAGACGGCCGCAGCCCACACCGCGCAGCACAAGCACAACGTGTCGCCCGCCGTCGCCGGTGGTGTCGGTGCCGCCGCCGCGGCCGGCGTGGCCCACCACCACAACCACCACACGCCCCATGCCGCTCACCCGGGCGCGACCACGGCCGCGTATAACAACCACAGTGTCGGTGGCGTCGGGGGTGCCGGCGTCGGTGGTGCCGGTGTCGGTAGAGCCGGTGTCGGTGGCGCTGGTGTCCAGACCACCGCTGGCCCCCACAAGTCGGACATGGCCAATCGCCTGGACCCGACCGTGGACAGCCGCACCGGCTTGCGGAAGCAGATCTAAGGGACGGATGTGGGAGCGATGTGCAACATGATACCAACGAATCGAAGACGAGATTGAGATAGTCCCCCTTTTTTTTTCAGATAGTCTATGAAATACATCGATTAATGATATCACTGCATAGAATTTTTGACCACTTCTTTGACCAGTCATTTGACAGGTTGTTTATGGGCACAGAGAACTGGAGGCGTAATGAATACTCGACGACTGAGTACTATCTAAGGCGTACGGACAAGATGTAACGTCGCTGACGTTCTTACACTTCCCGATTTGGCATCTTCCGTGGCAGGGCCACAATGCCTTTAATGTCGACGCTCTTCTGGTGCCTCAGATGGATATGTCGAAATACGGCGTAAACCGGATGAGTAGAAGGGGGGGGAGCGCGTGTGTGGCTGGCTTCCAAAGGAGGTCACACGGCCTTGCTTCTCCATCCTGCAAGGCTGTGCTTTGGCAAAGGGCCAAATACAGCAGATGAATAGCCACAATCGCTCCATATTCTGTACGTCATTTTCCCGCTGGTGAACTCGTAATAGGCGATATGAGAGTATTTGACAGGCACTTGTTGGTTCTTTAGCCTCGGTCGGCTCCCCTGTTCTCGCTTTCGACTTTCTGGGCTCTGCCCATTGTTTCTAGATTTGGAGGTTGGCGCGCTGCGTGCATTATACTGTGTATGTGTAGCACTGTTTCGCGGGATCCGGATGACAGGAACAGGGGTGACAGGGCTGTGCAGATTGGCCAACCGTATTGAGTAATTCGTAACAAGGCAATTTGGGTGGGAACACCACAAGGAGAAAACAAGGGACAGCAATGGATGGACGACAAAGGACAAGGGGCGCTGGAACGCACACAATTATAGGGACCACAAAATGCTATCCAGTCTTAATATGTTTGTCGTGCGCCAAGCAGACTCCGGGTCCTGTTTTCGTGTTGCGCACAATACATTTGAAGAGAATCTCACATACAACGGCATCGCCGACAATCGATCAGCAACCTGTGAGAAAATGCCCGAGGCGGCACCTTGTGCTGTGTGGGATTGTGAGCAATCGCGAGTAACAAGAACACAATGGACTTGGGCGCAGAACGGATGCCGAGCACGACGACTACGTGGGGGATACGGCAACCCAAAGAGCAGTCCCGTGAATCCCGAGAGTGCAACCCCAAGCCTGCTGCCCATTGCCGCGAAAGGCGGCTTGTGACTCTTTATGGTATGAAAACGAGTACAGCGTATTTTACGTGGGGTTTGTATCTCCTCGTGTCAACGGAACATGACAGATAAAAATTGTCTGGTAGGAAGGCGACGCAGATACCCCCAAATAAAGGGGTTTTCTGAACATGTCCAGAGACATACCTCCTCTGGCCAGGCGCGGGCCGACTTGTGCCCATCACAACGTCGCATTGAAAACCGTCCGAGGCGTGGATAGTGGGTGGCTTTGAAGGATGGGCGGATGCCGCAAGGGGGGGGGGGGGGTGTACTTTTGCGTTCCTAAAATCTCACAGCGTAGTGAGGCTCGAAGCCTTCGGGAAGGAAGGATGTGCTTGTCGATTTTGGAACCTCTGCGCTCTGGTTGGTCAGCCCTATGCTTATGTGCTGACTGCTCATCTCTTTTTTCGTTTCCTTTCTTCTACTTCCGCTGCTCTGGTAACGGTTTTTTTTTCTTCTTTTCTTTTCTTTTTTTTTCTCGGGTTCCTCACGACGCCGCAAAGGCATACATTCTGCAGCCTTCCGTTTTCTCTCCCTTCAGCTGGGAACGAGACGACGAAAAGGGAATGGTACTGAGCAGGTCTGAGGGCCCAAGACAGCAGATTTCGTCCCGTCAAATTGACGTGTAACATGGCGGTGGAAACAAACACAAAAAAGTGATGAAACAAACACAAAAAAGTGACTGGCAAAGGCAGGAAAAGAAAAGTAAATTCCAGAATTGCCTCGCTAGACACCTACGATGCAATTCGCCGTCCCAGCATACTGCGACCACAGATCAATGACTGCTGGGTTGTCGTTGACGAAAATGGCACCCAAAACAAAAACGGGACTGTCCGCTTCTGTCCGTGATCCTCCAACAATAATACCACGACGGCCAGGGCCCCTGCGTCCACCTCCACTTCGCTCCACGCCCCTCCACTCTACGGCCCGTTTTGCGTGACAGCAAACGACATTGCGTGTCTTTCAATATGGGGACGTCCACCCTTGGGCTTTTTCGTGGCGTCTCTGTCCTGTGGTTGCTGTCTCCCTTTTTGTGGTGTCCGTTCCAGGTTCCCTCTTCTTTTCGACTGTCCCTGCTCGTACGGAATATCATTCATTTTGATTTGCAGTTGGTACGACCTGTTTTCTGTTGTCTAGGGAGAGAACAGGGGATAAGGTGTTTCTCATACCCCATAAGCCACCATGCTTCACTTCGTTTTATTGTTTTTAGATGTCGTTCACCAGTCGCCCCCCCGACAATTGTCAACATCTTTTTGAGACAGAACACTCCGACCCTCTGCCTCCTCCTCTCACGGCTGATGGCTGTCACGGAATAGCAATGCATATGCAAGAAAACTCAATGTGCATCAAGACGTTGCAGGCGGAAAGGACCTCACCCGTCCAGAAACCAAAAATGCCACAAGACTAAATTACCAAACAGAGACGACACAAGCAGCCTCGTAACATATGACAGCCAATATTACTTTGCTAATTCCAGGCATCCCACCGGCCGTCGTTACACACACCCCCATTCTTATTGTTGTTCTCCGTCCCTCCCACACCCATGCCAGCCCACGCGGACCCTGTCCCACCCCATCTCTGCCTTTCCAACGTCGTATCAGTGCTTCCTTTCTGGCACGTCTCGTTCCCATTTCTACTTTCCTATTCACAGCCGCACTGGCCGTGGGCCAATGAAAAACGCTCCCTCCACTTCTCCCGACAGGACTCCGTTCTCACTCTCACCATTCGCCCCCTCCCTCCGCCCTCCGCCCTCCCCTCGTGCCCCTTACGGCCTCGTTATGTCTTGGCTCTTGGTACATGGGACATCTGTGAGATGGGGCCTGGTGACAGGATGAGGCAGAGCTGAGCAGTCCTCGTCGGTTCTGCCCCTCGCCTGACCCTCCTCCCGTCTGTCGTTCCTTCCCGACTCATCACGTTCTCGCCATGGGGCTGGAAAGGTCCACTTTCCGTTTATGTTTATATCCTGCCTCCCTCGCTCCTTCCTTCTCGCATTGCACGGACTTGCTCTGTTTGTTTGGTACTTTTTATTTTTCATCCTCTTCCTTTCGTTCCTTCCGCGCCTAATCAGCTGTCACGTACCTGCCGAACTAAAGGTCAAGGGGTCACCCAGAACCGTTTGCCCATTTCGCTTATCTTTTCAGTTTGTTCCGCCCTTCACTTGCCCACCATGCATGCCACTTTGGCATTGCTGGCATTGACATTGTCGTCGTCGACTGTGACGGCACTCGACACGCGCTACCATGCCACACAGAACAAATACGGCGACTTTGTTGCCGACCGCCGCAGGCCAGCGCACCGTGATGAAAAGGCCGGCAACCACTTTTCGAACTGGTTTCACGATATTGTCAAGCACGGCCGCGCCGGCGATGGGCTCAAAGACTACTTCCTCGGCGGTCAGGTGCCCAGGAATGCCTCTTTCCAGACGATCCAGGACAGTCTGAACCTGACCGATCGGCAGTCGGCCGGGACCCAAGATCGCGTCCATGCACCGTCCAAACCACACACCGGCCGTGGCGCACCGCACCACTGGGATGCTCTGGAGGCCACGCAGCTCTTCAAGCACCTCGGCTTCGAGCTCGACGAGACGTGCATCACCGACAAGGCCAACTGGTGGTACCGCACCTACGACGGCTCGTGCAACTGGCTCAAGGCCGGCGAAGCGGGCCAGGGCCGCTACGGCCAGGCCAAGTCGCGCGACTTTGACCAGCACTACTACGCCGACGGCATCGCGGCGCCCCGCGAGGGCCCCAACGCCCGCGCCGTCAGCAATGCCTTCTTCCGGCGCAACTCCACAATCTACTACGAGCACACGCCGCTCCTGCTGGGTCTTATCGAGTTTATCATTCACGACGTGACCTGGTCCCAGGACTCGTCCACCGAGTTTGTCGACGTCGCGATGCCGCCCGACGAGACCGAGTTTGCGCCGAACACGACGCTGCGCGTCTGGCGTGCCGCCGCCGCGCCCGGCACGGGCACCTCGCCGCAAAACCCGCGCGAGAACATGAACCACGCGACGACGTGGATCGACGTCTCCTCATTGTACGGCAGCACGCGTTCCGTGGGCGAGGCGCTGCGCACCAAGCAGGGCGGCCGTCTCAAGACGCAGGAAGTCCTTGGCGGCACCACATGGAAGGCCCCTGAGAGCAAGAAGACGTCCTACCTGCCGTTCGACACCATCGGCGTGCCCGTGCGGAGCCCCCCGGGTATGGATCCGGCCTCGCTCTTTGCCGGCGGTGACCCACGCACCAACGAGGACTGGGTGATGCTGGCCGTGCACAGCCTGCTCCTGCGCGAGCACAACCGGCTGGCCGGCATCCTGGCGGACAAGCGGCCGGACATGGACGACGAGCAGTTGTACCAGACGACGCGCCTGCTCATGTCGGCCAAGTTCCAGCTCATTGGCAACTCGTACCAGATGGCGTACTTTGAAAAGGACATGCCGTGGCCGCAGGACGACGGTTTCCCCCTCTTCCGGGAGATCCATGGCGAAGACTGGCTGCAGATGAACCCCGCCAACACGTACCCCTGGCCGCTGGCCATGAAGGCCGGACGCCCCACCGTTGTGAGTGCGGAGATGGCTGTCGTGTACCGCTTCCACGAGTTTATTATCAACGAGTTCCCCATTGTCGATGCCGGCGGCACCACGCTGCACAACCAGAGCCTGTTCGACACGGGCTTCGACGCAAAGGGCTTCATTGGTGCCGGTCTCGAGAACATTCTGCGCGGCGTGGTCTCGACGACCATTCCCAACTTCAAGAGCGGCGTCGACGAGTCGTTCCGGTCCGCCGGCAAGTACCGCGGCAGCCCCTTTGACATTGTGACGTGGTCCATTGTGCACGAGCGGGAGCAGGGCCTGCCCACGTTCAACAACTACTTCCGCGCGTACAACGCCCAGAAGCCGGACGTCCCTGTGCCCATCCGGGAGCGCTTCGAGGACTTTACCACCAACCCGGAGCATCTGGCCGCCCTCAAGACGCTGTACACGTCGCCCGACGAGGTCGATCTCGTCGTCGGCTGCCAGCTCGACGAGACCATGTTCCCGGCCACGTCCGTGCCCAAGTCGTCGCTGATTGTCAGCCTCTTCAACTTGATCAGCATGGGCAACGCCGACCGCTTTTCCGTGGGCTATGCCGCTATGCGCTGCTGGCTCGTCGACAAGCCGTGGGACTGCCACCCCAGCAATGCGCTCGAAGACCTGCTCTGGAAACCCGTCGCCAAGGAAGGCTTCCCCAACTTCCGCTTCTATGACGACTTTTGGATGGAGGAGCTCGACTTCCAGGCTCATGGGCAGAATTTGCTGTGGCGCATCGTCACGGAGAACACCGACATCAAGTGCCTGCAACAGCACCCGCTCTTCCCGGCCGACCCCAAGACGAACCCGGTCTTGTGCGTCCAGCCGCCGACCAAGGTCAACTTGGCCGTGATTGCGTCCACGGCGACCGAGGTGACGCTGTCTCTCGTCAAAGCGCACTACGTTTCGATTCTTGCTACGGTCCTGGCCGTTGCTGCCTCCGTTTACCTGATCCGGTACGCCACAGACCGCGAGGACGGTTTCCCGCGGGTTCTCTATGGCTGGCCGATCCTAGGCGAAGGCTATGCCTTTCAAAAAGACGCCAAGGCTGTGCTTCTCAAAGGCCTCCAGAAACTGGGCAGCCGTGCCGGCCCGTCCAACGCCTTCGGCATGCACCTCGGCCCGCAGACGCATTATCTTCTGTCACAGCCGGCGGACTTGCAAATGATGCTCGACGACAACCCGTACGGCGTGCACTTCAACCTTGACAAGTTCTTTGCCGGCCTCGGCGCACCCATCTTCTTGGGGAAAGACGTCTTCTCCATCAACCTGCACGCCACCCTCATCCGCACGCACCTGGGCAACCCGGACACCGTCCGCCAGTTCGGTCCCACCATCGCAGCCGCTGCCGAGCGCTACCTGCGGGACAACCAGCTGGCACCGAGCGATGGTCGCCCTGTCGTGCACCAGACGCTGAGCAGCTGGATGGACCGTTTCAGCACGAGTGTCAGCGCGCGCTGCATGCTTGGCGCCGACGCCGACCAGCACCCCGAGCTCATTGACCTGTTTCTCAAGTTCAATACCACCGTCGACACTGTCATGCAGCTGTCGAGTGTGCTCCCTTCGTTCCTCAGCTTCATCCCGCAGATCCAGATCAACCGCAGCTACAAGGAGTTTAGCAAGATCTTCTTGCCCATCATCCAACGCCGCCGTGCCGACCCGGCCTCCAGCCAGGACGGCAACGGCCAAGGCGGCCTGCTCGACTTTATGCCGTTTATTTTGGAAGCCGTCGACGACGACCATTTGGCGTCCAACCTGGTGGCCATTTCCGTCTGGATCGGCCTGCGCAACCTGCAGGTCAGCGTGACGTCGACGCTGCTGGACCTGATCAACGAACCGGGCCTGGCGGACCAGGTGGCGGCGTCGTTGAAGGATGCCCCCCTCGAGACCCTCGACACGTTCTCGTTTGCCGCCCAGGCCGCCAACGGTAAGGCCAATGGCAAGACCAACGGCTCGGCCAGTGCTGCCCCTGGAGGTGGCACGTCCGGTACGCCTTGGGCCCTCCTCCGCAGCGCTGTTCTCGAGTCCATCCGACTGTGCGGCACCATCACGGGCCCCGCTCGCATCATTGCCGCCACCAAGCCCCTGCCGCTGCGCTCGGATCCGTCCGTCCGTCTCCCGCCCGGCAAGGTCGCCACGCTCTCCACCTGGTACACCCACCGCCAGACGGCCAGCTTTGGCCCCGATGCCGCCCAGTACCGCGCCGACCGCTTTGTCGACAGCAGCCCGGCCATTGGCAGTGTCCGCAACATCTCGTTTGGTCTGCAAGGACCGCGCATCTGCCCGGGGCAGTGGTACGTCCAAGAGGCCATTTGCATCATGGTGCAGCAACTGCTGGCTGGGTACACGTTTACCCCGTCGGTGACGCGGGCCGGCGATGCCGACAAATACATTTACCACGCGGGCGTGGTGACACGGAAGGAGGTGCCAGTGACGGTGACCAGGAAGGCGTAGGGGCAGCAACGCTGTGCGTTATTCCCTGTCCGACGAACCAGCCCTATTTCCGCGCCTTTCTATTTGAGTTTTTGGGGCCTGTGGAGTTGGGCGCATATCTGCATGGCTTGCATCTGTTTCATATATATTTCCATTTAATTGTTGCCGTATGATTTGGTGGAGACCGACTTATCCAGTTTGAATATTTCATTTGAGGTTTGCGTTGGAGATGCATAAAGAAATGGCACGTTAACATAATGGATACAATACCTAGCACTGAGACTGTTACTGTAGAATAAATTTGTTCTAAAATAAGACGTATTTTTATTAGAAGCGATGACAGTATTGAAAATGAAATACTGCCACGGTAATAAAGACTGTTGTTCACTTACACTGTTTTGACTTTATGATTTATTTTTTTTATTTTTTTTCATTTCATTTCTTTTCCTTTAAAAGGCATCTTCGTCCACATAAATAAAGGGTAGTACTTTAACAAACTCAACCGCAAAACTATAGAGAAGTGTCGAAAGTGATAACAATGATGAAATGACCAACACGCAGAGAATCGACGTCGTTTTCTGTTGACATTCAGGAGGTCGATGGTTCAGTCTGATTAGCCTTTGTCACTAGCCACAATGTGGTTCAACCATTAAAGCCAGAGGTTACCCCCAAAAGGCAAAAAATAGGGGACAGCTCCAACTCTGCAGCTCCAATTCTGCAGCCTCCTAAGCTAGCCAATTCTAGCCAATTAAGTCGCAGTGACCACATGCATCTCCAGGGACTTTTTGTCTGAAGCTAGACTACTGTAGACATTTTGCGACTAGTGACCTCGAAAGCCAAGAAAAGGAGGGAAGGTGGCATCTTCTCCATTGGCGCTGCTTTCCCGTTACGATTTGCGATTGTTGCTTCTGACGACAAGACCATTTTTGCGAAGCTTCCACGACGACGCGCGATTGGAACGTGGGAGGCGACCGTTTGGCAACTAACCACTCGACCCCTGACAGCGACCATCTCTTCGGCTGCACGTCCAAAGCGGACGGTCCAACGCGCGACGAGATTCTTTGCGACGGGAACATCCCAATCCCTGGCGCATCGCGACGGCTCCGGTCCAACTTCCTTTGTCTCCGACAACACCCTCCTCTTTTCCACACACACACAATGACGCGACAACTACGGCTAGCCTCGGTGCTGCTGCCGGCTCTGCTCCTGGCGCCCTCTGTCGCGGCCGTGGAGCTCAACCTCCCGTCGTACCACTACGGCGACGCCATCCATGTCGAGTGCATGAACCGCAGCGCCGAGACGGGCGAACACATCCAGCTGGCCAACAACGAGATCCAGTGGGTGCCGTTCCCCGTGTGCAACGAGACGCAGAAGCCGCTCGAGTTTCACTACGGCATCGAGGGCGAGGTCAACTGCACGATCCCGCTCGTCACCGACCCCTTCTTCCACCTGCTCGAGTTCTATCTGCACGCCGACGCGCCGCTCATGTGCCGCCTCGCCAACCGGCCGCCGCCGCACATTGAGACCATGGGCGAGCGCCCGTACGCGCCCGAGTACGTGCCCCTCGTGTTTGCGCTCGCCGGCACCCTGCAGATGAGCCACCTGCACATTGCGTCGCACCTCAACGTGCTGCTGCACAGCACGCCCAAGCACCACATCCACCCGCACGACTCGGGCGTCATCGACTCGGGCGTCGCCTACAGCACGAGCCCGCTGGGCCACAACGTCCAGGACGGCGCCAGCGGCGAGGTGCGGTCGACGGGCGGGCGCACCACGGCGGCGGCGGAGCACTCGCGGCGGCTCATTATCGGGGACCCGCTGCCGCTGTCGTTTTCGGTGCGGTGGTTCCCGACGCCGCACCTGCCCAAGACGGAGGGGCGCGTGGAGTGGAGCGGCATGGGCAGCCACATTGGGCCGAGCACGGTGTTTTACAGCCTGGTGTCGTTTCTGGCCGGCCTCATTGTGTCGGCCGTCTACTTTTTCGGGACGGTGCTGCCGAAGCGGCTCAAGGGCCGGAGCCTGGGCGGGGCGACGCCGCTGGGGTACGGCATTGGCACGGGCGGCAGCGGAGTGGGCAACGGCTGGGGCATGGTGCCGAAGCGGGCGTTGGATTAGGGGGAGGGGACAACAGTTGAACAGTTGCGTGTCTTTTGTCTGTTGTCACTGTCAATTTGTCTGTTTGATGACCTTGGGCGTTCAAGCGGGTGCTAATTTGGATTGCCTTGGTTTCGTGTATTGTACTTTGGTCTTAATTACTGTAACATCTCTAGACCTTTACCAAGTATCACCTTCTTCACTGTTTCAACTACTGTGTCTTTTTGGTGCTGTCGACGTTGAAGCGGGCCAACAACCGACTGTACATGTCGACAAAGAGGAGTGCGGCTGCATTGTGTGAGCGGACTGACGTAATGACGTAGGCACGTAGGGACGAAGCAACTCACGCATGGCAAAGTATGGCCCAAACAGCTGGTAGCGGAACACGTTCTTGTCCGCCTCCGAGTAGACGGCCGGGCTCCAGTACCCGACGTCGTGGATGCACACGGCCGTCGTCAGCGCGGTTTCGAATGCGTAGACAAGAAACAGAAGCTCCCACGGGCCCGTGGTGGACGCCGCTGCGTGGGACGGTGCCGTTGCCGTTGACGTGGCCGTTGCCAACCGCGTAAACCGGTACACCGAGTAAAGCACAATGGGGAGCGTCGCCGCTATCTCGATCCACAGAAACAGCGTCATCCAAGGGCCGCCGGCGCCCACGGCCGCGCCCGAGGCCGGCGTCCAGTCCATCAACGGGTCGTTGTACGTCGTCACATACCACTGCCGGAACGTGTGCAAGAAGTGCAGCGGTGCGCCCGGGTCGGCGCACAGCCAGGCAGGGTAGGTGTCGACGGCATCGACGCCTAAGGTGTCAGCTGTGTGGACAGAGCGGTAGTTTGTATACGCGGGATGGGCGACCTACAAAGAATGACGGGAATCTGGAGGCAGAACCAGACCAGCCAGATGCGGTCGCGGGTGGTTTGTGAGAGCGGCATGATGGCGGCGTATTCTGTCGGGAGATGAAGTAACGTGCGAAACGGTAATTCGACGACAATTGCGAAGCGCGTTGCTATGATGTTGACATGAGGTCAAGTGAGACCAGGAAATTAAAGCCCCAAAATTGTGGTGCCTGGGACTGGACGTCCACTAAAGGTGGCGGGGCTAGCGGATGCACGCCCTGGAACGCGAAGTCAGCCCTGCGTTAAGTGGTTATTCCACGGCAGACAAGAAGGGAATGTGAGTTCAAATTATGATGTATTTGAGAAGGTCAAACTATACAACTAGAAGAGAGTCATGGTGTAAAGCATTTTCGAACATGAATACGCTGCAGATATATCCATTTGCCATTGTTGGGATAATTTGTTGTGATTGACAAACTACAAACTCGGCCAATAAATGGACTACAATTTCACACCGTCATTCATACATCATTTTTCGTCGTCCCCATCATTGCATATACACCATGCTCATCCCATTCGAGCCCGTGTTGGTTGCGTTCGCATTGTGACTGCCATCGCTGTAGGTTTCAAACAGAGTCTGGTAAACGTCGTCGGAGAGAGCAAAGCCGGGACTCAGCAGCAGGTCGACGTTCCAAAACGTGGCAGGCTCGTCCCACCAGCCGGCGTCCGGCTGTTGTAGGGAAAGGGCAGGCTGCTGTTGTGGATGTGGGAGACTGGACGGGATGTGTTGTGTGTGCGGTAGACTCGGTGGCAAGCTCTGGTGCAGGCTGGGCACGAAGTGCTGCGCAAAGGGCTGGGCAGACGATGTTGGCGTGACGGTGGGTGTTGGCGTGGGCATTCCAGCGTCGTAGCTGCTGTGACTGTGCATGGTGTCGTCTTGGTGTGGAGGCGGATGCTGTTGTGTCTCATAGCAGATGGGTTGTGTGGTCGTGGTTGTAGGTGATCTCTCTCGCATGTTTTGTTCTCGTTGCCGTGGCTCGGGCAGCATTTTTGGTGCCGTCTCTGTTGCCGTCGGGCGCCTGTCCGCCACTTCCTCAGCTGCCACCGACGTCGCAGGCGCTCCCTGCTGCAAGATTTGCTGGGCCCGTGAAAACAGACGGTGGATCACGCTCGCGCTCCAATAGGTTCGCCGGATGTGAGAAAGCACCAGCAGACACAGCCCCAGCTTGTTCTTGCCGAGGCTGCGCAGCAGCGGCGTGGCTGCCTTGCAGAAATCAAACAGGTGGATCTGCATGGCAGGCACGAGCGCTGTGATGGTCATGGGCTTGAGCTGGTGGATGGCGTCGAGCTCGATGAGGGTGTTGAGGGTGTCGTTGGTGCGGGCGGCGGCGGCACGCGCACGACGGGCGACGTCTCGCTGCCATGCCGGACTGGCACCACGAGGCAAGGACGCTGGGGCCTGCAAGAGATACGGCCGGTACAAGATGGCCGCGGTGGCATTGTAAAAGAGGTCGACGTGCTTGGCATGGAGACGGAGATGGTCGGCCATCTCGGGGTCGTCTGCAGCTGCAGCATCCGACGGCCCGCAGGCCCGAAGCTCCTTTTCAAAGGCGTCCATGTCCTCGAGCGACGGCGGCAGACCTTGCACGCGGTAGTGGGCGCGCACAATGCGGCCGAGCAGGGCGCTGATCGTGACGAGACGCAGCCACATGCGGGCGAGGGATGCCGCGGTCTCGGCACCCCCAGCCGGCACAAGATGCTGGAACGCCGGGCTGGCAGCCGCGTCCAGGTCGCCGGAAAAGTCGTCGAGCACGGGGCGTGGCACGTCGCAGTCTTCGTCGTGTATGCGCATCGGCCGTCCCTTGGCAAGAGCCACCCAGCGATCCCGCACCAGACAGGTCCACCAGATACGGCGGACGAGGCTGGCCCGGCGGGCATGGTTTTTGTCGCCACCGTCCTCGCGTCCACGTCGCGTCGGCTTTCGATGAAACCCCAACGACTGCGCCAGGCTGATGGCAATCCCCACCCAGTGCCAGGCGCCCGTGTGGTCGTAGGCGTCCGTGTACCAAAAGCCCATGAGCAGCACCGCCTGGATCAGCGTCACCTTGTCCGTCGACCGGTCCAGGTCGTACAGGCACTTGGCCCGCGCGTACATGGCCTGCTTCATGGCCTTGCGGGACGCATAGCCGGTTTTGGCGAGCACGTCGTCGGAGACGAAGTTGGCCGCCGCCAGACACATGCTCCAGCAGAGCAGGGGATGCAGTCCGGCAGCGCCATGGCGCGTGTGCGCCCTGAGCACATCGGCGGCGTCCAGGATGGGCATGAAGAAGTGGACGTGCTCAAAGTAGACCCGCACGAGGCCATCGCTCAGATCCGGTGGCAATGTCTGGAATGCGCCCTCGTGGCGGAGATAGGCAAGCTCGTGGGCCGCCCACAGACTGCTGGCACGGTTGCTCTCCCCGTTGTCTCGCCCTTCAGCAACATCCGGCAGCCGTGCATCCTGTGGCGTTTGTGGATGACACAGCTCATAGACCGACTGGCGAGGCCCTCTGTTGTCGCCAATGTACGATGTGGCATCGTCGTCGGGCAGCCGGCCGTCCGCTTCGGGGGTCAGACGGGAGGGAGATGCCTCGCCAGACGGCCCCAGGGTAGGTGCTCTCTCCGGCGGCGAGCGAGGCACCGTCACACCGGGCTTGACGGCTGGCGCCAGCGGAGCCGCTCGCGACCGTCTTGGTTTGTGCTTCTTTCGAGGCACTGTGACGCACTCGACACTGCCGTCCCGACAGTTGGTGCACGGCGGCCCAGTCTGCGCCACATTGCAGCGCACCTTGCGGCGGTTGCACGTCACGCAGGCCACACGCGATCTTGCGCGCACCCGGGGCGTAGGTGGGCCAGAATCCATGGTCATTGAGCTCATGCAGTCAGATCTTGTGGTCGTTGTCGGTAAATTGTGGAAAGGTATTAAAACTCAGGGAGATGGCGGGCCATTCGGCATATTTGAAGAAGGAGCGCCCGGGGCCATTTACGGCAAATTCGGCAATTAACAACAGTGCCCCAGTGAAGCCGCTACCGCCAAGTCCCTAGCGTCTCCCCGCGTTCTCCACGATTTCTTGCTTTTTGATCTTGGTGCCTTTCTTGATGTTCATTTTTTCGCTGTCGATCCCATTCTGCCCGAGTCCACATCATGTCCCCGTCTGGCTTTGTCCGGGGTTGCACACCCCGCAGCGTCACACGAGGGATCGCGCAGACTCACAGACGGGACTTGTGTCTGTCTACCGTGCTTGGCTGGCTCCTTCCTGTTTCTTTCTTCTTACCCTCTTTATTTGCCGAGTGGGTTGCACCTTCCCGGAGCTGCACCTGCCGCACCTCGGCAGCTATAAGTACACGGCCACCTCGTGATCTCTATAACACGACACGGCACATTAGACCTTGAGTCTCGCAGAGCTGTCACGTTGCCTCTTTGCCTTTGTCGACCTTCCTCTGGATCCCACTGCACACCTACCACCATCAACACGATGCACACGCCGGACACAAAGCCCGATCCTGTCGTGATGGTCGAGTCCGCCAACGCCAAAGAGGAGGCCCTCGACTCGGAGCTTTTCTCGCCTGAGGAGGAGCGTCGTTTCGTCCGCAAGATTGACTTTTGGTAGGCCACCGCTGATGCATCCCGTATCGCTGTCACTGCCCACGCTAACTTGCCAGGATCATGCCTCTCATGATGGTCACATATTTTCTGCAGAGCTACGACAAGGGCATCATGAGCGCGGCCACGCAGTTTGACTTTAATGCGGATCTCGGTCTCACGACAATTGTCGGCTACACCGAAACAGGCACCCCCATCACCAACAACCAAAAGTACGCCAACGCCAGCATGATGTTCTATGTCGGCTACCTGATCGGCACCTACCCGCAAATGTACCTGACGCAGCGCTTCGGCGTCACGCGCGTCATCTCGCTGTCCGTCCTCGCCTGGGGCGCCATTGTCATGGCCACGAGCGCGTGCTCCAACTATGCGGGCATCATGGTGGCGCGTCTGTTCCTGGGCATCATGGAGGCGGCCGTCGCGCCGGCCTTTACGGTGCTCGTCACGTTCTGGTGGACGCGCGAGGAGCAGGCCCTGCGCACCAGTCTGTGGTACTCGTGCGTCGGCATGGCCACGATGCTGTCGCCGCTCATCAACTACGGCATCGGGCACGGCGTGCACGGCGCCCTCCACGAGCCGTGGAAGTACATGTTCCTGATCGTTGGCGCCGTGACGGTCGCGTGGTCGTTTGTCCTCGCCGTCTTCTTGCCCGACACGCCGCTCAACTGCGCGCGGCTCCGCGACGACGAAAAAGCCCTGGCCGTGCGCCGGCTCGCCCGCAACAACGCCGGCACCGTCAGCCGGCAGTTCAATGCCGCTCAGTTCCGCGAGGCCTTTTTGGACTACAAGACGTACAGCAGCGCCCTCATCATCCTGCTGACGGGCGTGCCGTCGGGCGCCATCGGCACGTTCGGCACCATTGTCATCAACGGCTTTGGCTTTGACCATTTCGCGTCGCTCGCCCTCACCAGCCCCATTGGCGCCATCACGGCCCTCTCCATTCTGCTGGCCGGCTACGTCACGCGCCGCTGGCTGGGCCTGCGCCACGTCATCATTGTCGCTCTGGCCCTCGTCTCGATCACGGGCACGCTGTTTTGCTGGTTCGGGCCGCGCAGCAACCGCGGCTTTCTGTTTGCCGGCGTCTTCTTGCTGGCCGTGCAAGTCGCGGCCGGCGGCCAGGCCGTGTCGCTGGCGGCCTCCAACACGTCCGGGCACACCAAAAAGGCGACCGTCAGTGCATCCACGTTCCTGGGCTACTGCATCGGCAACATTATCGGGCCCCTCATCTTCGGCGCGTCGCCGGGCCCGCTGTACCATGCAGGCTTCCTGGGCAGCTTTATTTGCCTCGTCTGCGTCGTGGTCATCGCCATCGTCGCCTACATTCTGCTGCGCCTCGAGAACCGCAGGCGGGACCGGCTGGCCATGGCGGGCGGTGTGCGGCGGCACACGATTGACGAGGACCTGACGGACAAGCAGAACGAGGACTTCCGGTATGTCTTGTAGAGACAAGAAGGAAAGACGGAAGAACATTGAGCATGGACAAGTCGGTGCAAGAGTCTGTTTATATTAATCTGAGAGTTTGCGCACCCGCTAGCCCTTCCCGTACACTTGCTGATATATCTAAATCTCACTGGATGCATCCATTGGGAGTTTATTCTCATCGTACTTAATTCACGCAATGTCTTTTTGGTCGCCCGCTGTCTATCAACTCTTTGGATAATAGTCGTGTATCCGATGAAGCATTTTCTCTGCTCTGAAAGCAAAGGATGCACGGAACAAGTTAGTGAATCCACGAGGCGCATGTTGGCCTGAAAAACCAGGCGGAGATAACCAAGAAGGCCAAGAGGCCAAGCCATGACGACAAAATAGCTAGTACAGTCGACATTTACAAGCCGGGCAAATAAATACGTCCTTCCCAGTAACAACACTCGACGAGGACAACCGGTCAAGATCGTCCCAACCGCCAACAGACTGCCAGGATGGCGATACGGACGTGGCAGAGCCGCATGCCCCGGGGCTTGTCTCCAGAAGCGCTGCGCGAATTCCTTCGCGTGAACTGGCACCTGGGATTCACATCGTTCGGCGGTCCGCCCGCGCATTTCAAGATTGTAAGAAGGAAAGACGGACGACGAACTACGACACATCTCATTCGTTTCTGCAGGTGTACTGACACTGTTATTTCTGGGTCGCAGTTTCGCGACAAGTTTGTGCGCAAGGAGCAATGGATCGACGAGCAATTTGTAAGTGACAGCGCGCATCGTTCCCTCATTTTTTGATGTCCTATACAGTAGCTGATATAGCCTTTCTTCCAGTACCAAGAGCTCTTCAGCGTCGCGCAGGCCCTGTCCGGGCCGGCCAGCACGAAGATGCTCTACTGCATTAACCTCGTCCACCAAGGCACCCCCATAGCGATTCTTGGCTTCATCATGTGGAAGTATGCATCTCACCCAGGGCTATGTTGCCAAGTCTTATCATCTCTGTGTTGGAGTGTGTTGCTCACGAAATATGCAGCCTGCCGGGCGCCTTGGCCATGTTCGGTCTGTCCCTCGGCGTCGCCAACATCAACCAGAGTCTTCCCGGGATCGTCTATGCCCTTTTGTCGGGCATCAACGCGGCGGTCGTCGGCGTGATTGCCCTCGCCACCGTCGAGCTGGCGACCAAGGCCATCACCGACGAGCTCACCCGGCTGCTCGTGTTCTTCACGGCTTCGGCGGGGACGCTGTACAATGCCCTGTGGTACTTTCCCGTCCTCATGATTGCCTCCGGATTGGCAACGTTGACATACGACCTCCGCTGGCTGCACAAGCCCGTCAAGGCCATCGTGCACGTGGCGACGTTTTGGCGGCGGCGCGACGGCGAAGCACATCCAGAGCCCGAGACGGGAGCAACGGAACTGGGCGAGGCGCAGAATCAGAGTCCGAACGAGCCGCCGGCAAACACTCCGTCTGCTGGAGGCGGTGATGACACCATCACCACCATCCCATCGCCGCAGGCGACACAGCGGAGCGGATCGCAGCCGGGCCTGCTGGCCTCGACGAGAGACGACGAGCCGCGCGTGATCCCCGAACCGCTTCGCATCAACGTCTCCTGGCGGACGGGCGCCGCCCTCATTGCCGCGTTTTTCACAATGTTCTTGGTGGTGGTCGTCCTGCGCGGCACCCTCGCCGCCCCGCCGCTCCTCTACCGCCTCTTTGCCAACATGTGCCTTGCCGGCACCATCATCTTTGGCGGCGGCCCCGTCGTGATCCCGCTGCTGCGCGAGTACGTGGTCGCCGAGGGCTGGGTCAGCCAGCGGGACTTTCTGGTCGGCCTCGCCATCATCCAGGCGATGCCGGGGCCCAATTTCAACTTTGCCGTGTTTCTCGGCAGCTTGACGGCGATCAATGCCGGGGCCAGCTCGGTCCTGGGCGCTGTCGTTGCGTGGCTGGGCATTTTTGCCCCGGGTATGATGCTCGTGCACGGGACCATGGGTGTCTGGAGCGCGATTCGCAGCCGGCGCATTGTCAAGGCCATGCTGCGCGGCGTCAATGCCGGGGCGGTCGGTCTCATCTACACGGCCGTGTACCGCATCTGGCAGGCCGGCTACTTGAATCAGTCGGCCCAGCAGGGCGAGAGTCTTGGGGACGACCCCTGGTGGCTGGTGGTGGCGGTGACGAGCTTTGTGTTTGGACGCTGGTACGGGCTGAGTCCGCCTGTGACGATTCTCGCGGGCGCTGTGATGGGTCTGATCTGGTACGGCGTTGTGTCGCGATGAAGGAGGGCGGGACGATGCCACGGTTGTTTATCGGCCTTTCGTTATTGGAGCACGGTGGGTAGAACTGGAAGTCTTCCTCGGCCACGCCGTTGACGTACTCCCAATTCGGCCATTCCCAAAAGGCAGCCCTTACGGAGTAGATATGCTATTGCTATATTGCTTACTGCTCAATAATGCCTCATCCTTACAATGTCCCTCTTTTGTACGGAAACGTGTCTCGCCAGTGCTTGGCAATGTCCCTGCGCGTGGTGACCCAGACGTCCGGTTTCGCAGAGATGTACTCGACGAAGTTGCGGACCGCTGCAAACCTGCCGGCCTTTCCGCTGATGCGGCAGTGCAGGCCGATGGACATCATTTTGGGAGCGCCGCGCTCGCCTTCTGCGTAGAGGACGTCAAAGGCGGCCTTGAGATACGCCTCAAAGTCGGAGGGCGCGCTCCAGCCGGACGCAGTGTGGTACTTGCCGTCGTTGCAGTCGTAGCTGTCGATGTCAGTTGCGGTAACGATTGATGCCAACCCAACTCGGACAGTCGGATAGATGCGAAGGCGAGCTGCTTCCGGACTTACGAATACGGAACCATGAGCATGCCTTGCGGGTCGGCAACGTCCTTCTCGGCCGGGACGTCCACCCAGTACGGCAGATCGTCGCAGTAGCTGTCGCTTTCGTACAGCAAGGGAAGGCCCTGTTCTTGGTAGACCGCGTGGATGATGGCCTTGGACCAGGGCGAGAGTGCGCCGTAGTACCAGCCAACGGGGTACTGGCCCGTGCTCGCTTTCAAGGACGCGAGCTGCCGCTCCACGTACGCCTTTTCGAGCGCCGGCGTCATCCCATGGTACGTCACCCACCGGTACCCGTGCGATGCAATCTCATGCCCGTTTTGGCCGAACGCGGCGGCCACCGCCGGGTTCTTTTCCAGCGCCTGCCCGACCGCAAACGCCGTCACCGGCATCTGGTGCGCCTCGAAGCATGCCAGCAGCCGCCACACGCCGACGCGTGAGCCATAGTCGTATTCGCTTTCCGAATTCAGGGAGCGGGCGCCGACCTGGGGGGGCTTGCTGTCCGAATGCTCCCAGGCGCGGGACTCGGACTGGGCATCGCCGTTTTGCACGCTGCGCTCGGCGCCCTCTTCGTAATTAATAACAAAGGAGACGGCAATCTTGGCGCCGTTGGGCCACCGCGGGTTGGGCGGGTCGCGGCCGTAGCCGACGTGGTCGCGGGGGAAGTCGTACTGTGTGTCGCGGAGGGGATCAATGCTGGCGGCGTCGAGGGAGGCGGCACTTCCGTCGGGGTTGTGTGATGCGGCCATGATGTGCTGTGATGTGGTAGTTGATGTAGACAAGATAGACGATGGTGGGCGTCTGTAGACGATTCAGACGGGACGATCATACGCAGAGATTGACAAGAAAAGTACGCACAAAGGACGTGGCCACCCCAGAGTGCAGGATGTCACCGAGGCCGGGGTGTTGGATTGGACCGTATCGGCGATGCAAATGATAAGCCGTAAGCGGCAATCCGATGAGACACTGACGCCCAACAGAGATAAGAGCTTCTTTCTGTAGCTACCGTCTGGAGCACGCCTATTTTTTCTCTGTGTGTTATTTCTTACTTTGACTTTCATTCCTTTTTTGTCCGCCATTGTTTCTTTGTTTTTACCGTTGGTGTGGCTTCCTCACTCGTTGTGCTTTGCTGTTGATTCATTTCCCAACTTTGGCCGCCTGTACAGTCCGACATAAGAGAGACCAGCTACGCCGGCAGCAAGCAAATGTGCCTGCGAGTTGCCCACATGCCGTTGAGAGGATGCCGCAAACTATAGTTGTGTGCTTAGCAGAGGGAGCTGCCCGATGTACTCTGTCGCCGTACTGCACCGTGCATCGAGAACGGCAGCATAGCACAACACTTACCTGATTCTCACCGTAGCAGCCATCATGTTCGTTTTTACGAAAATCGACAAGGCTCTGCGGACCCTGGAGAGCATATGTCGTGAACAGCAGAAGGCACCAAAAAATAGGGCAACAAAGACCTTGACCCGACGTCGTACGCCATCCGGCCGTTCTGGGCCGTGTCGTTCAACCCGATTGCTTGGAACTCGGGCTCGAGCCTGATTAGTCTCGGTTTGATAGGCATTTTCCCCTCATCCTCCAACTCTGCCCATGCTCCCCTCTGACAAACAGCTCTGCTGGAGGCTGGCGGCCATCACGGCCACCATCATCACAGGTACGGTTGATGCTCAACTCCCGTGGCCCGTCCGTCTATCACATGGCATCGTACCATCTTCTACTTTGGCACCCAGTCGTTTTAAACGATGGCGACAGACCTGAACGTATACTCTGGTTTATAAAATAAACTCCTACGACGGAATATTTCGCAATGTATGTCTGCGGTAAGCGCACCGTGCTCATACGGCAAATCCAATGCTCAGACTCAAATATGCCTCTTCGGTAATTATGATCTCTACCTGCGCACACGGACTCCACGTCTAATGCTCGTATCCTGGTAGTACTTGGGTGCGGGGAATCTGACGTGGAGTAAGATTAGGATTGAATGTTTATAAAAAAAATTAAAACTAATTAAAATAAGACGAGAATCTGCAGCAATACGCACAGCCTGCTGGTTCTGCACGCTGATGCTGCATAGCTAACGTATTTATTGGCATGCATCGCCAGCTCGTCTGTCTGACTGTGAACATGTAAAGAGAATCGAAACCAGCCGAGTGCCCTTGCGTATTCACGGCTTTCTTTTATTGTTGACACGCTCTTTGCACATCTGCTCATCACCATGTTCACCCTTTCCCTGCAAATGGTTGCCTGTCTGGTCGGCGTCTTGTCGATGGCCACTGCATCACCGTGCACCACCAAAGCAGTCACCGGCTGCCACAAGGCCCTCCCGTACGGCCAGTCTCGCGGTGCTGTCACCAACGCCAGCATCACCAGCAATGGCCTGGACCGCAACTACCTGGTGTTTGTGCCGCCCAACTACGAAAACAAAAAGCCCACACAGGTCATCCTGTCGTTCCACGGGGGCACCAAGACCGCTCTGCAGCAGCTGGAGCTCGACAATCTGACGCTGCCCGAGTTCAACACCGACTCCATTGTGGTCTATCCGCAGGGCATCAACAACTTTTGGCAGGGCGTGCCGGGCGTCACCGTGGACGATGTGCAGTTTACGAGCGACCTGCTCGACCACGTGTCCCGACAATACTGTGTGGACACGCGGCGCATCATGGTCACCGGCAAGTCGGACGGCGCCGGGTTCTGCAACGTGCTGGCCTGCGATGCCGGTCTGTCCGCGCGGATTGCCGCCTTTGCCCCCGTGTCGGGTGCCTACTACGTGGACACGCTGCCCTGCGACGCCGACACGGTCGCGATCCCCTGCAACAATGCGCGCCGCGACATTCCCCTCCTGGCGTTCCACGGCGGCGCGGACACCGTCATTGCGTACGGCGGCGGCGAGCGAAAGAAGGCGTGTCTGCCGTCGGTGCCGCACTGGATCCAGTCGTGGGCGGCGCGGGAGAACTTGGGAGCGAGCAACCACACGGTGCCGTACGCCCAGGACACGGTCATCTACGAGTTCAGCCGTGGGACCCAGAAAGGCCTGGTCAACCTGGTCTACGACAGGGTCAATGGTCACGACTGGCCGAGCACGCAGCCGAACGCCGACAACCAAAATGCCGGCCAAGCACCCACGAGCTTCAACGCGACGCCCATGATTCTGGACTTTTTTGCCAAGCACACATTGACAGACTTGTGAAGGGAAGGTTGCCGTAGGAGGTAAGTATGCCGATGATCCGGGGAAAGCTGGGGGCGCACGGGAGATGACAGGTGGACAGAGCCGGGGTAATGGGGAGGAAAACTGGATACTAGCACACACGATATGTAAATACTGTGTAGATAGCAGGGAAAATAACACAAGGAGACACGGTTCAACGTCGCAACAGGATCAGAACCACACAAATAGCGTTGCCGTTGTCTTTGTTGACCACGGAAAATCCACTAATTACCGATTCGGTAAATACATATAAGTCGAGTGCCCCCAAAGTTTGCCACTAATTGCCGACACTGCACACCGGCAAATACGGCAATTTTGTGTGCACTGCAGCTTACAGGCCAAATGCAACGCAAATCCGTCGTATTATCCTTCACTTCATTGTGGCTTTCTTTGCAAGAAACTACATGTACGACATGCCGCCTACCCGGCCGTGGATGCCAAGGTCCAGTGCTCGGACTGCCCATTCTGCTCCGGCCTGGTCCCGAGCCAAGCGTCTAGAGGCCCGATCTGCTGCATACTTTTGCTTCACTTGACGAGACTTGCACCTGACCAACTTTGCACTTGAAGTTTTATCCTTGCACACGTCAGCCGTACAGCGGCAAGCAGTCTTGGGACGGCATCATGGCAGTCACCATTGTTGAGACGGTCAAGGTCGCGACCAATGCAAGCAATGGAACAGCCAGCAATGTGACTGGAGTCAACGGTACCAACGGCACCGACGGCACCGACGGCACCGACGGCACCAACGGTATACCAAATGGCGATGACAGCCTTCTGCGGGACAAGGCTGCCGGCCTCAACCCTCGCTTCTCGCTGCCCGACTCAACACCGCGGTCCAGCAAAACCTCCTTGGTGATTGGTGGCGTCCGCATCTACGTCTACGGACTCGACAACCTGTCATCGTCGCCGCCAGCAAACACCTGTGCAGCGACGGCCACAGACGTCGCCGTCCTCTACCTCGCGCACAACCGAACCCGCACCTACCGCGTCACCGAGGGCATCGCACACGAGCTGCTCCACCGCCACCGCACCGATCCGCGGCCGAAGACGATGGGCCTCATCGCCGTCACCATGGACATGCGCAACCACGGCGAGCGCGAGATCTGCCCGGCCGCCAACCGGACGTGGGCCGCCGGCAACGAGCGCCACGCCATGGACTTGCTGTCGCTGATTGACGGCGGCGTGCAAGACTTTCGGCTGGTCATGGACTACCTGCCCGTGTACCTCCCCCAGTTTCGGCGGCTGCACCATGTCATGGCCGGCGTCTCGCTGGGGGCCCACACGGCGTGGCGGCTGGCGGCACAGGCCCCGCCGGGGCAGGTGGCCGGGTATGCCATGGTGGTCGGGTGTCCGAATCTGACGTCGCTGCTCGTGGGGCGGCTGACGGACGACAAGGCCGCGGACGCGGCAGGGGACGCGTATGACGACCTAGACGAGCGGCAACAGGCCCGCTGGCCGCGCGCGCTGGCCGCATTGGTGGCCCGGCAAGACCAGCAGATTGCCCATGCCTTCCCTGCCGACACACCCGTTCTGCTCTGCAACGGCGCCGACGACGGGCTTGTGCCAGCCAAGTACACCGCCGCGTGGGCAAGAGACCGCGGCGTGGCCCCGACAAGCGACGTGGTGCGGCCGCCGTACGTGCCCGGACATGCCGACGACAAGCCACCTCTCATTGACCTGCTCGTCCAGGAAAATACAGGGCATAGCTGCACAAAGGAAATGGTGGCACGCATGGCCGTTTGGCTGGGTGATTTGTTTGTGGCGCCATAGACGGGCGGATATTCCCAACGGATACTCCCAATGGACACTCCCAGCTTGGTTGGGTTGCAGATGGATTCCATGATGTATATATTAATGCAAATGTGGAATTGGTTGCCTGCGTCCCACGCCCATCTTAGTCACCTTTCACAGCGCTTCGTCTGTCTTTCGAGCCTCTATATGCTGGTCTCCGTCCCAAGATAAAATGCAAACAACAATGCTTCCATCCCCATGTAGCAGAACAAGTACTGCTTTGGCCGTGTCGTGTGCACACCCCGTTTCAGAAGTCCCAGAGCGTGCCAAAAGCATGCATGCCGGCTGTCATTGTGTCAGTTTGTAAAACGAGTGAAGAATAAAAGGCCATATAAGAGAAAATGACTCACCCTCACGGCAGCCTTGCATCATCTCATCGTTGCCCTGCATGTTGGACGTGATGAAGATGACCTCGGCACCAAAGCTCGTCCACGTGTCCTTGAGCAGCTGCACGCTGTTTGGGCGCCCGCCGCGCTTCTTGGAGTCCCACAGGATCATCCGCTCGGGCTCAATGTGCTTGTGGATCAGCCCCGTGATGGTCGGCCCAAACGTCTTTTCCTGGTCCGACCCGATCCAGATGAGGAACCAGTTCTTGCTCTGGATGCAGGTCGAGAGGGCCGCGCCGATGCCCGTGCCCGTGCAGATGCGGATGCCGCGCTTGAACATGGCCGACGCGTGGCCGACGCCGGCAAACTTGAGCTCGCGCGTCCAGACCGTCTTGGGCGGGTCGCTGACGAGCCCCTTGGTGAAGTCGCCCTGCACGCCGCAAATCATAAAGTGGTGGCCGGCTGTGCGGCCCTCGCTGATGATGCCAAACGCGTGGTACTCCATCAGGGACGTGCGGCTGATGCGGCCCAGCAGGCCCTGCTGCATGCCGCGCTCGAAGCGCAGGATGGCCACTTTGGGCGACGGCAGCTCGACCTCGACGGGGACCTCGCGGAGGGTGACCCACGGAATGATGACGCTACAGTGGTTAGTGGGAAACAAGAACACATAAATGAACAGAACGTAGGAATCCTGTGCGACAAAACGGACGTACAAGATGGTCATGAAGGCGGCGAACCACATTTCTTGGGCCGTCAGCAGCGAGTGTGCGTCAGCGCGCCACGCGCCCAGCTTGAGGTCGTACGTGTTGCCCAGAATCACAAAGACCCACGTCGCCGCGAGGCCCAGCCAGCCGATGAACCGGTGGTACCGCTCAAACGTGTTGTGGTGGTTGTTGCGCACCCAGGGGAACGCGCTCAGAATGGACACCATGACGCACACGTTGGTGACGACGCCTGTCGCCAGCACGGAGTCGGGCTGCACGGCGCGGTGCAGCACAATGTCGACGACCTTGAACAGCAGCCAGCCCGCGCCCGACAGGGCACAGCCGCTGTGGATGCCGCCGACGTGCTGCAGCACGGACGTGACGGCCAGCTTGACGCGCACGGGCGCCCAGGACCGCAGGCCGTAGATGGAGAGGGTGTACAGGCAGCGCAGGAACAGCTCGTTGCGCATGAGAATGGCACACAGCAGGTTGCCCAGGACGAGCGCGCCCAGGTGGTTGTCGGCGTACGGAAAGTGGCCCGTGGCGGCCAGAACGATGCCGACGAGGTTGAGCAGCGTCACGAAAATAAAGAAGCCGCGGTACGTGTTGAGCCAGAGCCGGAAGCGCAGCCAACGGCCCACATTGGGCTGGGGCTTGGCGGGCTTTGTTTTGGAGTCCGTCTTGGGCGTGGACCCTTTGGCGGGCGGCCGCTTCGACAGCACTTTGCCTCGGCGACCGTGGTCCGGAGCATCCGCGGCCGTCTCCTTCGTCCAGCCGGGCGGCCATGCGAGGGCCAACTCGGGCGTCGAGTGCGGCGAGAAGAGCGTGATGCCGTCGTCCTGGAACGACTTGACGGAGAAGAGCTCCGTCTCGAGGATCGCAGGCGTGGGCGACGACGGCGTGTTGGCGTCGCTCAGGTTCTTCTCGAGATCAACAAACTCGGTATATTGATCGACGGGCGTGATGTCGTCGCGGGAGCCGGAGCTGGAGCTTGTATCATTACGGTGTGCGCGAGGTGCCGCCATGGTCACGGCCCGAAGGCTGAGCACGATGCAACCCTAGAATCTATGATAGGAGAGCGACGAAGAAAAGAAAAACAAGCAACAACGAAACAAATCGACTCTGTATAATGTGTGGGAAAATGGAACACGATGAGATAGCGACGGTGATGGACGAATAACAAGGCAGAAATACAATTAGATCATGATGAATATGATTGGCAAAGACGAACCAAGTATAAACGAGAGATGACAGGGCAGGCTCGTTCCCAGGGCTGGCCCTTTGAACGTGGAGGGTGCTGTGTGCTCTGCCCTTAAGAGACCGACCAGGAAAGGGGAAGGAAAAGAACAAAACGAACAAAACGAACCAGCAATCAGTCAGAATTTCGACGCTCATGCGTTCGTGGCCAGGGCATATCTACTTTTCAAAGTCCACGAGGCTACTGCTACTCTATACTCGAATCGGGTCCAAGGCTTGGCCCATGCTTATTTTACTTCACACATAGGCACTATGGTACCATTCATGCAAAGCACAACCGGGCCCGTACAGTCGACAGATACACGTTGGACGGATGCAGAAGAGGATCCACTCGTCCCTCTGTCGCCCGGTCGTGTCTTTCCGTCAACGAGATCTCCCACCACTGGGATCGACGATGGGATATGCCGACCAGACATCATATGCTGTGCCAAGGCCAGGCAGGTACGGATAAAAAAACCCCGGTCGCCATATTGGATGCTGGCGAACCACAGTCACTTTTGGATATTGGGGATGTTGGGGGCAGCAGGATGGGGGGACCTGGGGAAAGGCTTGAAAAGCTTGCCAAATTGATGTGCCGAGAAGGGAAGCGAAGCAGGATGCAGAGGAACGACTTGTGAAGGCGGGCCCTCGGCCATCGGTCGAACAATGTGGCATGGTAACCGAGTTTCGGCTGTTGCAGACGACACGGCTGACCAGAGGCCAGGCCGAGTTTTGTGTTGTCCCCTTTTCCTCTTACCTCTTTCGTCTTGCCTTTTTTGGGCATCTATCTTTTGGGGTTCAGCCTATAACGGCGCTGTCAATTTATATTGATGCGCGCCATGCTATAACACCACGCTACTATACAGGAACAAGCCGACAGAAAACCTGGGGACTTCCGCTTTGGGGGAGGCGAACGTGGCCCGTCGCTTTTCCTGTCGGCTGTCATCTGACGTAGCCATGCAGTCTGGTGTCATGTCTCGCATGCTCCCCACGCCCGCTGATTGCTGATTCCGCTGTGGCTCCATATCATGTCTGTTCATTGCGAGCCGGCACAGCCATAGTGCCACCTCTCTCGGCGGAACAATGCCCTGACTTTCCCACGACGCCACAGAAGACCCCCTGGCAACACATCGCTGGTGGGAAGAAGCCGATCTGGTCGTGGAGTTGCCTTCCGACCGACCGAAAGATTCTTCTCAACGACGAATTAACACGTCCAAGCCCAAGGAATACAGGCACAATTGATCCGTCGCCCACATGCCTTGTTTCGTCCTCTTGCGTCTTGGATTCCTTTCGGCAGATCGTGGAAAGAATAAACATTACACTTCATTTTGTGCACTCTTAATTATTTCATACCTCCACATTATTCAATGTATTGCAGATACCGATGCATTGGAGACTAGAGCCAAGCTTCGATATACAAACTGTTTACGTTTGTTACGCGATTACTGTTGCATTGACTGTATATCATATCATACGTAGGCGATATTATGACACGGGGTAGCGATAGTTTGGTTTATTAAATTTGAATGAATATGAGATAAACGAAAGTCGGAAATTATTATAAACGATCGAGTATCAGGTAAATGGAAGTCGAAGGAAATGTCAATTGTCTTCTTTCGTCAACATTCGACTACGTTTCAAAGCGCTACCATCCGACGATCTCTCCTACAGAACGGATGTCACGGTCCGGCGCAGAACGAGTTAGGCTGAGGGCAGTGCTGGACGCTGGTCGCTGTACGATGCTCTCCAAGTCAGGGCCGGTATTGCCGGTCAAAACCAGTCGTTGTCGTGGCTAAATGGTGGTGGGCACAATGTCCTCTCATGGAAAATACAATATTCGTAAACGAAAACCATGCCTGTGACAAGATAGCCACGCACATAAAATCAATTGCAGGTGCCTTGCAGGTCGTGAACCATATGAGCCAGCATGTGACGTGTTAAAATCGACAGCAAGAAATAAGCTTCTCCCATTGAATGCAACCTCAGTTCCAGGGAAGATGATCTACCTGGTCCCGCCTCTACCAAACTCTCGTATGGCGTGGTGGCGGAACCTCGGATCGTCGCACCTTGACTGCTGGATTCCGGTGGGTCTGCTATCTTGTTCCCTTCTCGGCCCTTTTCGTATCGAGAGGCATTCCATGAAGATACTTTGATTATTGTTAGCTTTCGTAAAACAGCATACCACCTCCACCAAAAAAACACACAGAGACGATTAATTACACACTAAAGCGAGAAAGCGCTGTTGTGCCCGCCACTTTTGTCTGGCGCAGGCCGCTGTTTTTGGCGGCTGTTGCAGTGGAGGGGTTTGTCCTTTCGAGGTACTATTTACTTATAGTTGTTAGTTTTTACTTTTGAATGGGCTCGATTTTGGTAGCCTATCCCAGCGACCGAAGCGGTTGTGTTACGAAGGCACTATCCCTGGAGGCATGGCGGCTCTGTTAGGTGATCAATCTAGTTTTCTGTGTACGGGATGTCGTTGTTTGTGGCTCAGAAGATCCGAGTCCTTCATTTCTGTTGTTTATCTGAGTTTGTTATAACAGACCAACGCCTCATTCGCTGCTTTTCTGCCAGCGTCGGCCACGACGTCCACGCACGTGTTGACATTGATCCCTGTGGCTTCCAACCGTACGTCCCTAGAGTTGCTCACGACACGTAGTGTCGACTTACGGGCTCTTCCAGAGTAGGGTACGGATCACAGAAGCACTAGGCCTAGGTATCATTATTGTACTCAATTGTATGGTGGTTGGTTCTCCTGGAAAGTGAGGCTTGTCAGGGGCACTTTCCAGCTCCTCTCTCCGAAGAGAGAGGAGGCAAGATTTAGTCTTGTAACAATACCATACCTATCTTCGCCCTCGACCACTATTCTTACTCTCTTAAGCCTCTATTGTGACTACCTATCCAACAACTCCTGGCAACACCCCTGTTAGACGTGTTGAGTAGGTTCGACCGTTACACCTTATCACTGTCTTACGAACAAGCCCCTTTGGCCAAATCACCCAACAAGGATTACGCTTCTTCCCTTAAGGAGTGTGCTCTTTGTAACATAAACGTTACCTCTTTTTAACTAATAAGCAGCCACGAATTTAACGGCTTTAATGGCGGTGTGGTTACGGATAATCGTTGCAAGAAGAATGAAGCATTGCGCGCCCGTGTCAACCAGCTTGAAGGTGGCACCGCGTACAGACTTCGTCAAATAAACGCCGCCGACGAGGATAATACCCAAGTGGCTAGAACCGAACCCTAGAACGAGCAACCAGATTATATCTTGTCAATATGTTTTTAGTTCGCAAAAGACAATCGAATCCGAATATTTTGAGCGTGAATGCGGATGTCTGCAAAATTCCGAGGAAACAGTCAAAGGCAGTGTTTTTTATGTCATGACAAAAGAGAATATATATACTTTTCTTAGCCCGCTCTTCATTTTTCGACGGCTGAGACGGCCGGTTCATCTTACATTATTCAAAAGGCTGAACGTAAGGTCGCCTGCTTAGACGATCTCCCACTCACCCAGGTAGCTGACATCAATGTCAAATTGGCCCAGATTGGTGCTGCCAAAGTTGGACATGTTGACCTTGGTGCCGTTGACGGTCCAGTTGGAGATGATCAAGTCCATGGTGACGCCGCTAGCAGCGGGGATGAGGCTCTCGCCGATGCCAATGCTGTTGGTCTGCAGGCCGTCGGGGAAGGAGACGTTGGTAACCTTGACGTTGGTGTAGCTCTGCAGCGGCGTGATGCGCATAAGCGCGGGACACAGGCCCTCGCAGACAATGTTGGACACGGAAATGGAGATGGATTCGTTCGGGTTGACGGTCATGCCGTCCTCGTAAAACGGGGAGGCGCCGATGATGGCCGACGGCACGACCGTCTCGGACTTGCTGTAGCGTGTGTGGATCACGTTGAGGGTGTCGATGGTGACGCCGCTGATGCTGCGCACGGTCCAGCCCATCTGAATGATGGGGTCGTTGTGGCCCTTCCAGATGGTGGCGCGGGACACGGATGCGCCGGAGTAGTATATTTTGAGAGCGTCGTCGTTGACGTGCCAGAAGACGTCGTGCACGATGCTGTTGGTATAGATCTCGGGGCCGTCGGTCTGGAAGAAAAAGGCACCGACCTGCTTGTAGTTGCTGATGCGGCTGCTGATGTCGCTGTTGCCATTGAAGTCCATTGTATTGAACGGCGGTGCCGCAATCGTTGGTCCTTGGCACGTCCACGTCTGGCCACTCACGAGGTTGTTATGCCACCACATGCGCAGGGACGTCGTGTCGCTCTTGATGGCCACGTAGTCCTCGGCCGCGTTCGCCTGGTACACGTAGTTCTCGCCAGACAACACGCCGTGGCCGGTAGCGTAGAAGTTGGCCGCGGTCGTAACGTACTCGATGGCGCCTTTGACGTACGCGCCCGGCGCAAAGTGCACCCAGTACGTGTTGCTGCCCAGGCGCATGTGGCTGGAGCCGAGCTGGCCCACGTTGCCAGACTGGTCCTGGTTCATGTAATACACGCCCGGGGGAAAGCACAGGATGGGCTTGTTGCCCCAGTCGCCGTTGTTGATGGGACCCGGCGTCATCGTGTGCGTGTTGGCGGCCGTCATGCTGGGCACGTCGCTGGCGGCCAGGAACGGGCTGGCAAAGATGACCAGCGCGTTTGTCGGCTCCACCCCCACGACGCTGCCACCGGACGTCACGTAGTCGGAGCCGTTGGACCGAAAGCTGTACAGATCGTTGGCAAACTCCACGGAGAAGCGGTAGCCGTTGGTTGCTGCTGGCACGCGGATGATGACGCTGCCATCGCCGCCGTCGCGCACCGCGAGGTTGTCTGCCGTCGGCCGGATGGTCACGCTGCCGGCGCCGCCCAGCGTCGAGCCGTCGATGGTGGTGATGCGCACGTCCACATCGTGGCTGTACTCGAACTGCGACCACGCCATGTTGAGCCCAATGGACGGCTCGATGGAGATTCCGTCATCTACGGTGGCGCTCAATGTGTTGCTGTAGGGCGCATCCGTCGGTGCGTAGATGCGGCCGTTGCCATTGCGCGGGATGGCCTCGTAGACAAACGAGTCGTAGAAGGTGTTGGCGCCGGCCTGGCCGACCTCTACTGAGTAGCGGTGCGACTGGCGCACGTTTCCCGGCTTCACCGGCGTCCACGTGTTGATCTCACCGGTCGTGTGCCACCACGTGCAAAAATCCGTGCCGCAGTGCGTCACGTTGCCGTTCCGCTGACCACCGCCTCTGCCACCACCACCATGACCACCACCGTGAGCGTGGCTGTTGCACGGGCTCGAGTGGACGGCCGCCCCTTGGACGCAGCCCGGGACGAGCAGAAGGACGGCGGCTGCCAAAGCGCGAAAAGATGGCATTTTGTGCGGCAGTGGAGAGTTGTATGTGCCAAGGACCGTAAATTTAATTTTGCGGTTTCCAGTGTTGACGATTATCGCGACATCTTGCCAACGTCTACACGATGGATCTCAGGGCCCGTTTATATGAGTTTGGCGAATACGACTACGGTAGCAAGCGTGGATCTGAATGTATGCTGTCTGTTGCCATTTCCCCCGCGTTTCATGTTTCTTTTTTTTTTTGCTCTTCTTTCTCTATTTTTCGTTTGGACTATTTTCGTTTTGCATTTCGTCGGACCTACCTCGGTAACGATTCCGCATAGCCTTCCCCACGGGGAAGCATAGTACACGAAAATGTTTGGTTTTGGATTTGCAGTGCGGAGGTGAGGACGAAAAAAAAGTAAGTGTGTGGTTGCGGTTATTTACCAATTCTGGTTAAGCGTTAATTCCGTTTCCTGAGAGTCCCTTGCTGTTCTACTCGCAGAGCCAGGTCTGCATAAGCCAACCCTCTCCTCCACACCTTCACTTGCCCCCGCGGACCCAACTGAAAGAAATCCCCTGTAGCAATTACGGTTATTTACCTTTTGAAGTTTGGCCCCATTAAGGTTCTCATCGCGTGACGGGATGGCCACCAACCACATTTGCCTCGCTTCTACATGGCCCTTTTTTTGGTTCCCAATCATGCATTGATTAATAATAACGGCTGGGCCTTCCGTGAGGGTGGGAGCAGTGGTGGATCTACTGAGTTGACAAACGTCTGAATTCGCAGAGTTATCTGATTCTTATATTCATTAATATATAAGACGTTTATGTAATAATAAATTGATAAGAATAGTGATTTTCTTCCATGTGGAACACCTGCCATTTTTGGCGGCTTCTCCATATGGAGTTACATACTAGGAGGTAGAATGGGTAAGATGAAAAATATATTAGTGTTAAATTCTATCTGTTTGTGTATAAGTGTCCATCTTACTTCATTTGTTCTCCTCTTATAGGTGTCCCTTGGGAACGCGCGAAGGGACCGCGGACGACTCTTGGAGCAGCACAAACGCCTCAAACGGCTTCAAAAGCACGGTATGGTCTGGTTGGGCGTGGACCTCAAGCGGTGACCCTGCACCTACATTGGTCAGGACAACCTTGGCCCGGCCCGGTAGAGACCACAACTCAGGCGGAATGGCCCAGCGCTGGTCGTAATCCGTAAAGTTAGCGACGACGGTGGCGGTGGCGCCACTCGTGGCGTTGATGCGGCGGTAGCAGACGACAGCCGGGTGGCACATGTCCACCATCTCGAAGCGGCCGTATACAAAGACATCGGGGCGGTGGCGGCGCAGCTGCAGGAGGCGGCGCCAGAAGGCAAAGACGCTGTCGGCGTCTCTGAGCTGGCGCTGGGCGTTGCATTCCCCGTAGTCGTCGTTGACGCGCATCCAGGGCGTGCCGGTGGTGAAACCGGCGTTTGCCTCGTCCGTCCACTCATGGGCGTCAGTAGTTGGCAAGAAGAGAACAATGTTCGGGGGATACTTTCCAGCGACGTACCTGAACAGGAGAGCGGGCGTGGTCGCGCGCCTTGAGGGCAACTTGGTCGAGGAGCTGCTGGACGCCGGCTTTGTCGCCGCCGTGTTTTGAAACGAATCTACGCGTATCAGTGGACGAACATTGAATTGAGCATTGTAGAGAATGAAAATCAAGTCGAAAATGAAACAATGGGCAGCGTTGGACTCACTCTTTGTAAAAACTCTGCGTTTCGACGTCTAGGTACTCCTCGATGGGCCACTCTCTGGGCAGGTTCTGCATACCCAGCTCCTGGCCCTGGTAGATGAACAGCGTGCCTGACTGCAGGCCGATGAAGGTAGCCAGCATCTTGGCGGCTCTACTGCGGTGCGCGGGCCGGTGTGGCGTGAAGCGCGATACCGACCGGCTCTGGTCGTGGTTCTCGAGGAACAACGTGTTCCAGCCGCCCTGCGCCTGCATGCACGTCTGCCACTTTTGCACAATGTCCTTGAGCGTCTGCAGCGTCCATTTCCGCGGCGAGAACTTTCCCCCGACGCCCATGTCCATGTCGACACTAATCAGGGGAGGGAGGATGGGTTAGCCAGCGGGCCCTCTTTTGTTGTGTCTCAGCTTACCATGTAGCAGGGTTCGTAGAGAGACTTACATATCGAACTGGAACACCATGTTCAACTCCCGCCGGTCCTCGGCGACTGACAGAACAACTTCGTCGGTCGTCTTTGCCCACGGCATCTCGCCGATGGCAAATGCATTGTAGCGGTCGAGGATCGCGCGCAGGCCACGCAGGAATTCGTGCAACCGCGGACCGTTGGCGTAGTGGTCGTGGGCGGGCTGGAAGGCGGCGCCGGGCAGGGTGATGGGCGCATCGGGCAGGCCAGGCACCTTGCTGATGAGGTTAATGACGTCCATGCGGAAGCCATCGACGCCGCGGTCTAGCCAAAAGGTCATGATATCGTGGACGGCGGCGACGACGGCGGGGTTTTCCCAGTTGAGGTCGGGCTGCTCCGTGCAGAAGAGGCGCAGGTAGTACTCCTCGGTAGCCTCGTCATACTCCCACGCGCTTCCTAGAAGACGGTGAGTCGTGGTTCGATCAGCCTGTTATTTTACGTAGCAATGCGTTGACTTACCTCCGAAGATGGACGCCCAGTTGTTCGGGGGGTGTCTAGTGCCGTCTGCGGCGAAAAACGGCTTGCGCCAGATGTACCAATCCCGCATGGGGCTGTCACGGCTCGACCGGGACTGTTTAAACCACTCATGCTGTGACACAAAATGTTAGAAATCATACCCAAAGACGACCTTGTCCGTCCTTGTCCGTCCTCGTCCGTTCTCATCCATTCTCATCCGCGCACGCACCTGGTCCGACGTGTGATTCACCACCAGGTCCATGACCAGCTTCATCTGGCGCCGGTGTAGGGCGGCAATCAGACGGTCGACGTCGTCCAACGTGCCGTACGGCTCGTGGATCGTGCGGTAGTCGGCAATGTCGTAGCCCATGTCGACCTGGGGCGATGTATACACTAGGTTGTGGTCAGCATGGCGTCTTCAAGGCATCTCCATAGTAAAGAGAAGGACAGCAGATGCACCTACCTGGACACAGCCAGACAACGTCGACGCCCAGCGTCTGCAGATAGTCCAGCTTGGACTCGATGCCGGCAATGTCGCCGATGCCGTCGCCATTGGAGTCATAAAACGAGGCCGGGTAGATCTGGTAGATGCAGGCCTCTTTCCACCAGTGCCGGGTTGCAGGCACGCTACCCACGGCCGTCTCGGCGGCTTGCACCTGCTGGATATCGGAGACAGCGTTGGTCGGCATGGTGGTCTTGTTCTTACGCCAACGGCTTCTTGAAAAACAATTTCGGAATTCTTTGGAAAAACACCAGACGAAAGACTAGCCAAATCAGCAGTCATTCACGTTTCTTGTCAGAAATGAAAAAAAAGGGTAAAACATCCCCGTATGGCTGGGTTTCAACGCTTTTGAGCTGCTTGGCGGCTTATTACCGAAAAGGGCAAAGCTCCTTGGTCCTTTTTCGGAGCGGTCGCTGTTGGGCGTTCTGTGGGGCGTCGACCGGGGCCCGATCAGAGTCCGCCGCGTCCTGCGGCGGGCACAACTACAGCACGTGAGACGTGAGAAAAGAGGAGTGTTGTGCCGAAAGCAGAGGTCCTTTGCTTCGTCTGCCTCCCGGCTCCTTCATATGGTTCACAACGCCACACCGGAGTGCACGTACGAGTACAAGTCCACAAAGTCAGGCATGAAGCTGACGATGGACCTTGCCTGTACCTGTACGTTATATTACGCCGGCATGCTGCACACGCCTCGGCGATGCTCTCTACTCGCATATCGCGTGGACACAATAGGGGTGGGGGGACAGAAAAGAACCGTTGGCATGCCTGTGCAATTCCAGACAGAAGATTGGATAGAAAGACTGGTACAAAAAGAAGACAATATAATTTTACATTTCGCTCTCATTGGCGTGCCGCGGCAGCAGCGTGAACCCATTGTGAGCCGCCTGCGTATCACTCATGTCCGCCTCCACAAGGCCGGGCACGGTCCCGTTCCCGAGCCCGACGCTGGCGCCGACCCCAACGTCGACGTCAACTGGCAAGAGCAGTGCCGGGAGAAGGCTCTGCGTTCCCAGGATGGAGCCTGCGCGCTGCACGAGAGGCCCAAAGTACTCTGAGGTATGGTCACGGAAGCGCGCGAGAAACAGCATGAAGCTGTTCAGGTAGCCGATGGCGATGGCCCTGTCGGCGGGCAGGGGCAGGCTGTCGCCGGCGTGGTGGGCCGTGAGGGCCTCGCACAGGCAGTTGGCAATATCGGAGACTTTTTGCTCCTGGGACGTGGGTTCGTCAGCGAATGTTCAACGTAGATGTTCAACGTAGATGTTCAACGTAGAATGTACAACGTCGGTCTGGCGAAAAAGAAAAAAAAACATACCATGCCGATGCCGTGGCACCGCAGCGATGTGGGGCTTGCAGATGCTATCAGCTGCTCGACGCTCTTGGCTATGACAAAGACGCTGCCTATCTGCACGGCGGCAATGCTACTACCGCCGCCGCAACTACACGACGCAGGAAGCAGTGGGTTGCCGCCAGCTCTGCTGCTGCTGCTGCCATTGTGCAGCTGGTGAATTAGGACGTTGAGCCACTTCTCGGTGATGAGAATGTCGAGGCGCTGGGTTTCGTCGATCTCAGCCATGGAGAGCACATTCATGACGTCGTTGGGGCGGAACAGCTCGATGCTGGTGCTGCTGGTGCGGGTGGTGGTGGTGGTGGTGCCGCCACAGTGGTGCGGGTGCGGTTTAGAGTTAGAGACGGCCGGCGGACAGGGCTCGCAGTCAGTCAGCGGCTGGCCGCTCCAGGCTTTGACAAAGGCGTCGCTGACCGACGAAAAGAGCTTGACGAGCGTGACGAAGCCGCAGCCGATGCGCGGGTCCTGCGAGCCGAAGATGCCGGGCAGCTCAATGTCGGGGCGCAGCACGGCGCGCCGGCGGTGCTGTAGCGCGTAGGCCCTGCGACGGTGTTAGTATGTCGGTCCGTCTGTTTCAGTCCGTTTGTATGTCACTCCGTGGCAAAAAAGGGACCCACCGTTCCGTGATGAAAAGAAGCCAAAATAGCCGCCGCTTGCGCTGCGCGACCGCCATAGACAGGCCAAAGTACGCGTCCTCCTCGTCGAGCCTCAGCGCCTGGAGGAAGCCAATGGCCTCGCGCAGGTAGTACCACGACAATTGGCTCTGATTGAGGTTGCCGTGGTAGGCGAACAGAAAGAACGACGTCAGCACCGTCCACTCATCGCAGTGCTCGATAAAGTCCTGCTGGCGGCGCGCCTCCTGGCACAGGCCGATAAAGCGGGTGGCCGACGACTTGACACGCCGGGGCGCCTGCGCCTCGGCGAGGACACCGGGGCTGCCGCCACCGCCACCGCCACCCGTGTAGGGGCTTGCGGTGGCGTCGGCATCGCTGCTCGTCATGTTGAGCTGCACGATCACGGCACCAGACAGTGCACACAGACACGCGTACATGCCCAGCGGCAGGGGCGTCTCGCCGCGCTCCGTCTGCCGCAGCAGCGTGTAGAGCTCGTTGTGGTCGATGACAGGGAATACGGGATACAACTGCTCGAAGAAGACGTCGACGTACATGCGGATCTCGGCAAACGGTGCCGGCAGCGCCGACGGCGGCAGTCCCACCACTGTCGTCGCTGTCGTCGTATCCGGCACCGCTGCTGCCACCGGCGGGCCCTCACAGCCGGCGAACCACGCGTCGCAGTCCGCCATCTCGACGCAAAACGCGCGGGACGGAGACGACGTGCGCTCGACAGACGCAAACGATTCGGTGTCGGTGGACCACGGCAGCGACGAGACGGGGCTGTTCCCGCTGGGTAGTGCGTCGCCGGCTGCGTCCGAATCCATGGTCCAGACGGTAAACGAAGGGCTCGTCATGTCGTCCTGTTGAGGGGCCGGAAGGTCATGGTGGGGTTCCATGGGCGGCATGGCGCCCACCATGCCGCCCATGCTGGACGTCGCTTCTGGCACAGGTGCGTCCAAGCTTTGTTGGCTTTGTGTGGTATTGAGGGCAGTGTGGACAGTGTGGACAGTGTGTGCAGCAGCCGGCTCATGCTCGGCGTCCTCGACAGCAGGCGCTGACGGTAATGGCCGGTTCCGTGGACGCCGGCCCCTTTGTTTCGGCATGGCCATGTAGGAGCAGGCAATGTCGTGACGCACGCAGGCCTGGCAAGGACTCCGGCGGTTGCACGCAGACTTCTTGCGGCGACACTGGTCGCAGGCAGGCCCGGGTGGATGCTGCAGCAGCGCTCCACGGCTGTCGTGGCTCAGCTTGAACGTCAGCATTTTTGGGGGGGGAGGGGGTTTTGTTTTTGTTTTTGTTTTGTTTTTTTGGTTTTTGTCAAGGCAAAATGCGCAAAGCTGGTAATTGTCCGGTGGGCGTATGTCGGATGCAAAGGTGACGGATCAGCCACGGCATCATGATTATGCCAAATCCCCGAAAAAAGGGAATCCCCTCTTTCACCCACAAGGATGGGAATAGCGGTCTTCTTTCCCCAGTTGTCAGAGGTCCCGCAAATCGCGGAGGTCTGGTCCTCCACGCATTCACTGCAGTCACTACCCCAATCTAAAATGCTTAGCATTTGCGCGGTAAACCGCATGTGGTAAATAGCCGGGAAAACGCGACATGGCCAGGCCAGCCGCCCAAGACAACAGCGAGTGTCTGGTCTCGTGGCTTGGTGGAATGAGGTAATACGCCGGCAGGCGAATCTAGATTTGTAGAAGCGCGGTTTTGTTGGGCAAAAGGGAAAACATGAGCACTAGGTTACAGCAGGGCGGCTATAAAAACTTTGGTTGAAAAGAGGTGAAAAGAAAAGAAAAGAAAACAAAGAAAGAGAAACCAGAAAGATGTCACACTCCTACTATACGGCTTCGACCGTCGATTCTGGGGTTGCTCTGGATTGCAAGACATAAAGACACGAGGCCGCCGCCGGTCTCAGGATGATTTGATGGTCCTCATCCGATTCGATCACCTTCTCATCGTCCCCATGGTTTATTCTTGATCGACACCCTCTACCCTCCACTCACCACCCACCACCCACCACCCACCATGGACACCAAGAACGAAGCCCACAATGACGTGCACCTGCCGGACGACGCGCACATGGCCGACGTGTCCGCCGAGGCCCAGGCCGCGACTGCCAAGGAGCACTCGATGACGCTGTGGCGCGGCATCAAAACGTACCCGCACGCCATTGGCTGGTCGGTGCTGTTCTCGACCGCCATCATCATGGAAGGCTACGATGTTGTGCTGATGGGCAGCTTCTTTGCGTACCCGGCCTTCAAGGACCGGTACGGTGACCTGCAGCCCGACGGCACGCGCGCTCTGTCGGCCGCGTGGCAAGCAGGCCTGACCAACGGCATGAACTGCGGCCAGATCCTGGGCCTGATGGCCACGGGCATCGTGACCGAGCGCTTCGGCTACCGCAAGACCATGCTGGCCGCGCTGTCGTCCGTCATCGCCTTCATTTTCATCCTGTTTTTCGCGCCCAACAAGCCGGCCCTGATCGCCGGCGAGATCCTCATGGGCATCCCCCTGGGCGTGTTCCAGACCGTCACCGTCACGTACGCCTCCGAGGTGTGCCCCGTCGTGCTGCGCGCGTACCTGACCACCTACGTCAACCTCTGCTGGGTCATTGGCCAGATCGTTGGCTCGTCCGTGCTGCGCGGCCTGCTGTCGCGCACCGACGAGTGGGCCTACCGCATCCCCTTTGCCGTCCAGTGGGTGTGGCCCGCGCCGCTGATTGTGGCCGTCTCCCTCGCCCCCGAGAGCCCCTGGTGGCTTGTGCGCAAGGGCCGTCTCGCCGCGGCCACCGCGTCGCTGCGCCGCCTGGCCTCCGGCCCGGGCGACGACCTCACCGAGACCGTGTCCATGATGGTGCACACCACGGCGCTCGAGGCCCAGCTGTGCGAAGGCACAAGCTACTTGTCGTGCTTCTCCAGGGCCAACCTCCGTCGCACCGAGATTTCGTGCCTGACCTGGGCCGTGCAGAACCTCTGTGGTGCCGGCCTCATGGGCTACAGCACGTACTTTTACGAGAACGCCGGCCTGGCCACCGACAAGTCCTTTGACATGTCGCTCGCGCAGTACGGCATCGGCTTCTTCGGCACGCTCTTCAGTTGGGTGCTCATGTCCCATTTCGGCCGCCGCACCCTGTATGTCGGTGGCCTCGTCACCCTCTGCGTCCTTCTCCTCATTGTCGGCTTCATCAGCCTCGCGCCCGGCGCCAGCACCATCCTCGTCAACGCCGACGGCACTACGCAGAGCGCCAACGTCGCCACCGCCTGGGCCACGGGCTCCATGCTGCTCGTCTACACGTTCATCTACGATTCCACCGTCGGCCCCGTCTGTTACAGTCTCGTTTCGGAAATGCCAGCCACCCGCGTCCGCAACAAGACCATTGTGCTCGCCCGCAACCTCTACAACATCTTTAGCATCGTGAATGGCGTGGTCATCCCTTACATGCTCAACCCAACCGCTTGGCACTGGGCCGGCAAGGCCGGCTTCTTCTGGGGCGGCCTCTGCTTCTGTAGCACCGTATGGGCGTATTTCCGCCTGCCCGAGCCCCGCGGTCGCTCCTTTTCCGAGCTCGACGTGCTCTTTGAGAAGGGAATCTCCGCACGCAAATTTGCTTCCACGGACGTCGACGTCTTTGGTGAGGAGGCGCCCAAGGTCGCCGCGGTCGTGTACCACAAGGAGTAGAGTGGAGGGCATGCCCGTTGTGGCCGTCGTGGCCGTCGTGGCCGTCGTGGCCATCGTGGCCGTCGTACCGGTTATGCCGATGTGGTGCTCGCGCACTACCTAGAGCATATCAGCAACAACTTTCGGTCCCACATTTCCTGATTAGGACAGCCGCCCACTGGGGCGGCAACAACAGCGTGTTCTTTGCGAAAAAGAAAAAGTAAAATAAATATATATATATATATTTAAACTATGAGACGATGCCTAATGCAGCCAGAGTACATGATGACGCAATCGGTCTCTAACAAATGAATTGTAATAGCAAAATATCAAAATGGCGTTTGAACTTCCAGGTCCAAGTCCAGTCATATTTGCTGCAAAACCGCCTGGACTAGGGCAGCCACATAACGGTCGCGTAGTGCTGCAGCTCACTATCACTTATGATAATGTCCTTCTCGTTTGTATGGGGTATCGGCTGACGCAAGAAAAGCTTTGAAAAGTCCAACTTCAACGGCCCGCGAGTCACGTTGAAGTTGTTCGGATCTTGGCGCACTGACATAGATGCTTCGTCGTACGGCATAGGCCCAGCCCAGACAATATTAATTATCTGGAGACAGACACTGTCACGAGTAGCGGCCGCATGGGCTCTGGTCCCCGTGGCGCCGGGCCGTTGCAGCCGGCTTTGTCCCTGCCAGTTTTCGATCAAAATTCTCTTCTTACTACCTCCGTCTCCGCTGCCACCAAGTGGGAAGGCTTTCACTAGGATGACGATTTTGACCTGGTGGTCGGACTGGCGAAACCAGAAGTCCTTTTTGCAGCGCAGACTGGCGAGGCTTTGTGTCCACCCAACCTGCATAACCAACACGGGCCACTCAGTATTACTGCGTCGTGCTGACTTGGGCCGGCCCCCAGAGTCACCCTCACCAGTCGACGTATTTCCCAGAGCAGACCTGAAGGTCGTCGCGTGGGTCCCGACCCAATCATCGCCCAAGCCTGCTTCCCAAAGCATTCCGGTGAAGATGAAGTATAATTGGCCGTGCAGCATCTCGTGATGAATCGTTGGCACCGTCACAATCAGCAAGCGGGCATCGTGGAGGTAAAACAGACGTGCCTTGCTGCCGCGCCGGTCGCGTTCGTCAGCAACAGACCTATACTCGGCAAAAGAAACGGGTTCAACAACAAAGCCATCGCCTGTGGCAGAGTATGCGCGGGACAGGATGTCTGCGGCGGTTGTAAAGGCAGAGTCGGCAACAGGAAGCGCGCTGGCTTTTTCGAGAAACGCGGTATCAGAAACATTGTCTGTGCTCGGCACAAGGGCTGTGGACATGGAGTTCGATCCAGTTGCCGAGCGAGAGCTGGAGCGGCGGGTGGACACGCCGGGAGACGGATGTGGTTGTTTCCGTTTGACTCCTGTGGCTGCGCTCGGAAGCATGCGCGATCGGCGAGAGGTAGACATTGTTGACAAAGTTTATTGAGGCTGGGACGATAGGATAGAAAGATTGTAAAATGTCTATTTGTGGGTGTCAAAATATTTTCAATGCTCGAAAGCACAGTACCATTCTCGATGATTACCTAAGGTTGTCACCATGTCCAAAGACGGAAGGAACGGATGTGAGGAGCAACGCAAGGCTGTGTAACTTTGGACTGACGATCACGTGTGAAAAGCCACTCATCAACCACATGCCTAAACGAATAAGTTGAGCTCGTTTTAGACAGCTGACGAGACCAATGCTATGCTGTGGTTTGTTTATTTTTAAGAAAATAATATGAAATTTATCAATTACTGTCAACATTTCCATATTGCTCTCCTTGTTAGCAGCAACCTATTCTTGAGGCTTATTTTGCGGGCCCCGGTCTTATGGTTGTTGACCACCTTTCCAAATCTTCCAGATGGTGATAAAACATTTGGCTTATATCCTCGTTAGTTTCCTTTTACCTGCTTCGAGATGCCGTTGTCGTTGGCCACAGCTTCGTAGTATGTTGTACGAAGTATTGTACTCTCTACTGCCTTGCCAAGGCCTAGAGACCAATGGCGCTAAGCCCAACCCGACATATATTGCTGGCCAATAAAATTACTCAGCTGCCAGATTCACTGCACCACAGGTTGGCTTGAGAAGACAGCTCTCATCCGTGCCCGTCCGAGAACCATTCAAGCGGCGTTGCTGTTTCTCTTATTTTGCTCCGTTCTACCGTTTTCGTTCGTTTCTTTCTTTCCTCAGCCGCCATACGGACACGATCAGAAATGAAGTCTCCCATCCCCGACTACCTGGCGCGCTTGCTGGAGAATGTCGGCCCGCTCGACTCGGGCGAGCCGGCCAGCTACATCGATGTGCTCGCCACAGCCGACACGTCGCGGTCGGCCGTGGCGCTTGCGACGGTGGACGGCAGCGTGTACTCGGTGGGCGACGACGCCGTCGAGTTCTCCATCCAGTCCATCTCCAAGCCCTTTGTGTACGCACTCGCCATCCAGGACCAGGGCCTGGACGCCGTGCTGGACAAGGTCGGGGTGGAGCCCTCGGGCGATGCGTTCAATCGGCTGTCGCTGGAGGCCGGCACGAACCGGCCCATGAACCCCATGATCAACGCCGGGGCGGTGGCGACGCACGCGCTGGTGGTCGCGGCCGACGCGACCGTCGAGCAGCGCGTGGACCGCATCGTGCAGGCGCTCTCGAAGCTGGCGGGCCGCCCGCTGCACGTCGACGAGGCCGTGTACGAGGCGGAGCTCAAGGACGCCAACCGCAACATGGGCATCGGCTACATGCTGAAGGCGGCCGGCATGATTGGCTGCGACCCGCAGGACGCCGTCCGAGGCTACATCCGCCAGTGCTCCATCAACGTCAACGTGCGCGACCTGGCCATGATGGCGGGCACGCTGGCCAACGCCGGCGTGCATCCGCTGACGGGCGAGCGCATCATGCCGCAGGACAGCGTGCGCCAGGTGCTGTCGGTCATGACCACGTGCGGCATGTACAACTCGTCGGGCGACTGGCTCTCCAACGTCGGCATCCCGGCCAAGAGCGGCGTCTCCGGCGGCATCATTGGCGCGCTCCCCGGCCAGCTGGGCCTGGCCGTCTTCTCGCCGCGCCTGGACGAGCGGGGCAACAGCGTGCGCGGCGTGGCCATGTGCAAGCAGCTGTCGCACGACATGGGCTTCCACATGATGGACATGAGCCAGATCGGCCGGGCCAGCGTGCGCTCATGGACGACGACGGTGGCCGGCGGCGCCAACCAGCCGCACGCCGGCCAGCAGCAGGTGGCCGTGTTTGAGCTGCGCGGCGCCGTGCGTTTTGCGGGCGCCGAGCGGCTGACGCGGGCCATTATGAAGGAGATCGTGCAGTCCCGCGAGGAGAGTGGCGACCAAGGCCTGGGCGAGGAAAGCGCGCATGCACACATCTGTGCCGCCCTCTTTTCCTTCCGCAACACGTACTCTCTCAACGACGTGGCCCGGCGGCTCATCCACGAAAACATCCGCCGGCTGGCTAGCACGACCAACGTCATCATTGTCGACCCGGCCGGGGTGCTTCAAATGGCCTCGCACATGGACGTGGGCTCCCACCATGTCCATGTGGTGAAGACAGAGGCCGAGGCATACCACCGCATAGGCGGCATCGGATGCCGTGTTGTAGCACAGAAAACCATTTTATAGTTCATAGTTGGTGCATTTCAGCTACAGTTTGGAGTATAATGATCAGACTTAGATTCGTTAGCTATGTATCAGCAGCAGTGTTTCGCTGCCCCCGCGTGCTCGCCCTCGGGAAATGCCGTCAGCCGGCAATAGCATGACGCGTGCAGCGGAATGTCGGCCAGTGCCAGGGCCGTGTCCCGTTGGATGCGCAACATGGCGAGCTGCTCCGTCTTGCCGTTCTTTTCCAGGCACTCGCAGAGGCCGTGCAGGGCCCAGACGTTGTTGATGCGGGCCTTGCGGCGCGGCAGGTTGCCGAACCCCAGGTCGTCTCGGTAGACCTGCTCGGCCTCGTCGGTGCGGCCCTGCTCGAGCAGCAGCGCGCCGAGGGCGTGCCGCGCCGGTTGCATCCAGGACGGCGGGTCGCTGTACGGGAGCCGGTCCTCGGCCGCGACCGCGGCTCGCAGGTGCTGAAACGCATCGTCGACACGGCCCTTGCGGTAGGCGAGCTCGCCAGCCAACATGGCCTGTGCCACGAGCAATACGTCCTTTTCCAGTACGGGGAGGGCGTTGAGCCGCGTGGGCGGGACCCGCAGCCGGGCCGCCTCAAATTTCGTCTGGGCCTCCTCTGCCTCGGCGATGCGACCGGTGACGGCATAGGCAATGCCCCGTGCGTAGTAGACCATGGCCGCCGTCGACGTAAACAGGTCCTCGTCAGCCGGCAGCGGCCACTGCAAGACCGCCTCCCAGCGGCCAAACCGGATCAGCGCGTGCGCCATAGCGCCCGCAATGCTCTCGACCCAGTCGGCCATGGGCGGGCTCTTGATGCTCAGCAGCGCCGGGGTGATGAGCGTCTGGATGGTCGTGGCTGCGTCGATGGCGGCCTGGGACTGGCCCGAGATGATGGCGCCGTAGCACTTGACATAGACGTTGTGGATGCGGTACAGGTGGTACAGGACGGGCGGCGGCGACGACGATGACGTGGCCGACTGCTGCGCAAAGTAAAAGTCGTCCGCCACCATGGCCCGGTGGTTCGAGTCGACGACGTTTTGGTAGTCGCCGACGGCGGCGTCAATGTGCGTCGGCATGTGCAGCATGTGCGAGCCCTGCGGCATCAGCGTGCGCAGCGTATTGGCCGCCGGCAGCGCAATTTCAGGAAACGGCGACATCTCCATCAGGTGAATGTACAAATGGCAAAACATGGGATGCGCCGGTGCTTTGGCCAGTGCCGGTTCCAGCACGGCCCGCGCTTCCGTCGTGTGGTACAACGGCTCGCCCGTGCTCAGATCCCACAAGCGGCGCGGGCTGACGCACATGAGCGCCTCCGTCAAGAGTCCGGCCACCTCGAGGTCGTCTGGGAACGCCTTGTACACGCTGCGCATGGCCACGACATATCGTTCGTCAAGCTGCCCCAGCGTGTCCGGCGTGAACGAGGCCGGGGCTGCCGGGTCGTCTGGGAACCGCTGCCGAAGCGCCTCGACCACGGCCTTCTCACGGGGCGTGCTGGGGGCCCCTTGCTCTTGGAGCGCGACGGCATGCGCCAGTGCCTCGATGGCCTCTGCAAATGCGCGCTGCAGATCGGATCGGTCGAACCGCACCCACGCCTTGTTGTAGTTGGGCCCGCGCGCATATGCAATGCCCCAGTAGGCCATGACGCAGCGCGGGTCGTGGTCGGTGGCCTTGCGGAAGCAGCGCACAGCCTCTTCGTGGTTGAACGCAAAGGCCCAGCGCAGGCCGCGGTTGAACCAGAGCTGTGCATCGGCCGAGGTGGTGCTCACGGGCAATGCGTAGTCGCCCAGGTCGTAATAGTTGTCTGCCATTGTCGTCGTAGACGCTTGAACTGACCAGCCCAGTTCCGTGTTTTGGAGAGGTGCAGAATACGACGTCCGGAACTGCTCCTCATAGACTGAATTCGGGGTTTAAGATGGTGACGCTGGAGGGATGAATTGCGTGACCATGTGACCTCTATCGTCGTGCCCCCAAAACGCCTACTCGCTTTTTAAGTGTACCCAGACAGGGGACTAGCGGCAGGAACCGCCACCAAATCGGCGTGACGTTGCGGGGATCCTCATAATCGTAAACAGCTTCATTCTCAAAGTGTATATATAGGACATTCGTTCGTCCCACTGCGCCTGGTTGGTAGGCGGACAACGTGGTTGTACTGCCGTCAGTGATTGTACCTCAAGATCCGCGGAGCCATCGTCAATTAAACACAATGTTGAAAAGGGAAGCCAAATAGAATTCTGATGTACAAATCAACTCTCACTTTTTGCAAACGATGCAAAATCTAAATGATACATGAATATTCGTTGCAATTCATATGCTCGCTATTCACTCACAGCCCTCCACCTGGCTGGTTTTATTCTTATATCAAAACACCTATTCTTTGCTATCTTTCAGTCACAGTCTCTACCTTTGTTGTGGCCTGCCCAGTTGTTTGCCCACGGTCAGGTGTTCTTCCACGCGTTTGGTCCATATGGCCGTAACCAGGTATATCGCTTTGCGATATCGTCTTAAAATCTCTTAACGACTTGCCATATATACCCTGTCTGCTCTGGTACCGGCCCGTTCATGTACATTGCCGGCAAATGCTGCAATATGGCAAGTGGCGGACGAGACCACTTTCTTACCAGGCCGTCGTCGTACACTGCGGAGTGGATCAAAGCAGTATTCACCTTTCATCTTTATCCGCTCCGACTGCCTTTCATGTCTCTTGAAATGTTCAAGGAGCATCTCTCCGTGGATGCGTTGTTCCGATGAACCTTGAGCAGAGGGAACGTCAGAACTTACAACTCCGGCTCTCTGGCCATAACGCTAATACTTTGTAAACAATCCTTTGATCGTCTCAGCTACTATCTCTTATTTTCGATTTCTTGAACTAATTACTTATATCTGTCGTTTTCGTTCATATATCAAATTTCACCCAGATATGTGGCCGTTGGCCACAGCGAAGCACAGACGAGGCCTCTGCCCCCCATCGACGCGGACCGCTTTGATAATCCAGAGACGCGAAGACTTCCGCAGTTGGCACATGTCGCCGCAACAGCAAATAGTTTTCCACGTGTTGGAGTGGCCGTGCATCGTCCGTCACTTCCGGAGCCCCATCTGGGCCACTACATGTGGTCGCTTCTCCTCCCATTCATCCCACACAATGGAGTACACGGCCGTATGCCGCCCGGGCGCTTCGTCTTCTGGCTTGGTCCCGTTCCGTGCCGCCAGGGCGGCCGTCGGCAGCGCAACGCCTGGCCCCGCCTGACAATCGCGGTTCGGCGCAAACGTCCGCTGCCACCGCAGAATGCCCTCGAGGGTAAAGCCCATGCGCTCCGCCACACGCCGCGACGGCTTGTTGTTCGCGTTGGCATGCCACACCACACGGCGCAGCCCGAGACCGCGCTGGGACGGCGGGTCCAGCAAATACTGCAAAATCAGCCCCACGGTGTTGGACGCGACGTGCGACCGATGAAAGGGCGGGAACAGGATGCCGCCCATTTCGGCCGTGCCTTCGGCCTTCTTGACGTCTATGAGCGAGAACGCGCCGGCCAGGTTGTCGTGGTTGGCGCCGGCGGGGCGTGTCTTGTCGATGATGGCCCACAAGCAGTCGGCCGGCGAGGAGGCAATGGGGTTGTAGACCTCTGTCAACAGCTCGTCGACGGAATGGAGGACCGGGAAGGCGACATACGTGAATGTTTCGGGGTATTTCTGGACGAGTTCCAGGAAACGGGCGCCGTATTTGGCGGGCTGAGGGCTTTGTCAGAGACCGGGCCATGCATGGTATGCTGCGACAGAGCCGAGGGGGAATGGCAGAAACGACTCACGTCAAAGATGTCGACCTTGAGGCAATCGTTCTCCAAGGACTGCTCCTCGTATTGGAACGTAGACTCTGCGATTGCAACAGTCGCCATGGTGGGGTCTGCTTTGTTGCAGTTCGTGATGCTTTTGTCGTGGATTTGCGAGTATGTGACGCTCCAGTGGTTTGTCAGTGTCGCGAATTGTTCTTTTAAGGACAGAGTCTCCGGCCGTTCTTGTCGTGACGACAGTAGCTCCGTGCGGCGGGGTGCAGCCTGCTGATCCCGTGAGATTTTTGTCTCGAGGCTCGGCAAAAATTGCCTACCAACTGCTTTGAGAAGGTGGCAGCGGAGATCCAGAAATGCTTAGCGTCCGATTCATCTCACGCAATGCCGACTCCAGGCGGTGCTTTAAACGGCAGAAAGACGGCGATTTGACGACGAAGCATATGTGAAGTGGAATCCAATGTTCTTCTTCTTTGTCGATGGAACTGGGTGAAAAAGAAGTGCTACACGGAAACACACCGGCTGTGACGTAGATGGGCGTACTTGAGGGTTTGCAGGTGAGGCATATGCAGGTCAAGTGCCAGGGTGGACTGTGGCAGCCAAAATTGACAAAAGAGCCGGCACACATATTCAAGTAATGAAATCCGTAATCATATGGCGATGTAGACTGTAACCATTTAGATGCCGTGGCAAAAGGGTAGTTGTAGATTGCGCAAAGAAAGGACAGGAACCGGTGGAAGACATGCACGAATAATTCCAAAGACAGCTCGTATCTGCTTTTATGAAGTTGAGTTCGCGAACCCTGTTGTGCTTCGTCAAACTGTTTCCCATCTTGTTTTCCAAGTGGAAGTCGTCTCCACATATAAACTCTTCAAGGGTCAGCAGCTACTCTAGAGTGGCCCGGGTAGCACAGTGGTAGCTGCGCCTGCCTAGTAAGCAGGAGGTCCGCGGTTCGATCCCGCGTCTGGGCAAGGCTTGTATTTTTGTTGTTCCGTCTGTTCATTGTGACGTATAAAGAAGCACGTGGTTTTTTTATTTTATACTAGTGATGAAGGTTTGCAAACGGTGAGCTACGAATAAAGAAGGCCAGAATAAACAAACAATGGACCAAAAGGCAAAGCAGACCCTTGAGCAACAGAGGTGGAGGTAGAAGGAACAGAGAAATGAGGACCAAAGATGAATAGACTAAATACAGCGTACTTGTTGGAATAGCAAAGGAATATCTTCACGAGTGTGTCAACTCCAAAGACCTCGTTAACGAAAACATCTCTGAGCCCCTTGACGACATATTATATCACGCAAGACGGTCAGGGAATGCCTACGTCCTAGCTTGCTCGTCCTCACACGTCTGTTGCTCCTTAGCAAAGCACCAAAGCTTATCGTTTGTGCTGTTCGAACGAGTCTCCTTAATCTCTTTACCGATCTCCATATTATTTTATCATTTGCAAAAATCCTTTGGCAACGCCATCATACATCATCCATGCACGTGTCTTCTCTTGGCTCGCAGGAAATGTACTGTATGAGGCATATGGACGGCCACATCGGGTGGTCTCCGTGTCCTCCTCCGGCCGTCTTATGTTCTTTTTGCAACGGCGGCAGAAAGGACATTTGTAAACGTGTTGCCGAGCTGCCGGGACTACGAGTAGCGACGGCACCGACTGGACACACATCAAACAACAGTACGAAAGTACCTCACTGAGAGAGGGACTTTCATGCACGGCACAACTTTCTTGGACTGTGTTGGATCAACGCACGAAAAGAGCGGAGCCAAGAAAAAAGGGACCCTAAAGCAGGGACCCCCGGTCGTTTCGTACTTTTGTCGCCTGTCTTCGTTCGCCAGGCGTCACTACTGCGTTGTTGTTTTGGAGTGCGGCCTTATTTCCAAGAAGGGGTCTGCGGGTCATGGAGAGGGGACCCTCGCAAGGGACCCACCGATGACATATGCCAAGACTTTCTTTCGGCCTTGAGCCACCACCACCACACACAACCTCCAAGGACGAGACGAGGGAGGGTGCGGGTGGAGATGGTGAAAGATGGGAAGGGTAAGTTTGCTAATAGGATACAGCAAACGACAGAGGAAGTACGCCATGCATATTGACTTGCATTTCATGTGTGAGGGGAACGTCGTCGAGGTGGACATATGAGGAGATGAGACAGAACAACATCGATGCCGGAGCTGCTCATCCTGTTTATTTCCATTTTGCACGCACCAAATAATAAATTGCATGAAACAGGAAACAGGAAACAGGAACAAGAATCTGAGATTGTCCAGCTGTTAAGGGCTGTTAACAACTCTCACAAGGTGGAAATAAAATAGTCAGTCGGTCGATGCAGGAAAATGTATCAGGCCCTTTCCCTCTCACTTCGTTATTTGTCCATACGAGCTACATTGAAATCTCGTTCTAGTCCAAGCCATGTTGCACACTCGAAAGAAAACCGATGAGGTCCTTGTCGAGATACAAGCAATGTACATATAGAGGAAAACATTTCACTGGCCAAATAGAGGGACCATTCGCAAGCGATAGGGTTGCCATTTTTGGTCTCCCGATCGCGCAAGGCACAACCTGTCGATTTCCAGCACCACGTCAGAAGCAGACTTGTATATATCTATTGTAGTGGGCAACCATAGAGGAACTATATAGGCCCAATGCCCAGGTGCATGATGCCACGAGAACTGTAATAGCCGGGTTAGGGGACACCGCAGGTTGACAACGATGGCCACGTCGTTAACGTTTACGAGACGGAGGCAACGAGGGAACGAGCAGAAGCAGATCGGTACACCTGCAGGATACAATTTGTGAGTTTTTCCTCAACCCCGGCCACCTACTCGAACAATAAGTACCGAGAGTACCTCTTGTTCAACATGCCATATGGATCTACATCTCCGCGCGCCCTGATTTCCTCGTCGTGGAGGTTTTTCTGGGGTAGTATGGAGCGGTTGACTTTCATCCATCCCTATTTTGACGGCATTCATTGGTCCAACGTATACGTCTCTGCTCTGGCCCTGTTCTTATATTTTCTATAATTGTCGCCCGGTCTCATAATCCTGTGCCCGAGTACCTGGCGTTTCTCCAGAAAGCAAAATCGTCTGTTAAGTAGACAGATGTAGCCGAACTCCGTACAATGTCCTCCGCAAGAGACGCATTCTACTTCCCCAACAAATGTTGATTTTACAGGCAGACAAACGATTCGGGCGATGCCGGCCCCACAATTTGGACACTGACACGGGCAAACAGCGGATAGATAGAGCATGTGCGCACGTATTACACCGCAACCGGCGGCCAAATACAGTGACAGGCCTCCTGCTGCCGTGTCAGGATGCAACGACGCTGCGCCGCTTAGATAAAAAGATAAGAGGAATACAAGGAATGCGGAGTTTTCATAGGTGGAGGAGGCCGGCGTATGAAAAGGGAAGAGGCTGCTCAAAGGGTTGAAAGTGAGCCGGCGCTCCTAAATGGAGTCCTCTCTCCCACATAGCCGCAGCAGCGGCACGGAAAGACGGCGGATAGAAAAAAAAAAAAAGGCATTACTTGCATGTGCAGCTGCAGGTGTTCAAAACGGAACAGGGAGTGAAGCACGAGCAGTGAATTCGTGGTCGAGACAGTAAAGTGCAAAATGTGGCGAAGCGTGGAAGGAAGGGTTGAGAAACGCCGCGGCAAAAGGAGAAACTGTAAATACCTCCAGTGACGGAGTATTTGCCTGCATTGTCCGCCATATTCCTTGGCAGGGCGGAGTCAAAAATGACACAAGAGTAACGCGAAATAAAAAAGGTGTGACTGTTGCCCGGTTCAAAGTAGGCTAAACAACCTGTGGTCGAGCCGTTTTCGGGACGAGGCACGGCACGATGGATGTTGGACACACGACGAGATAGCCCAGATTGGGAAAGCCGGATAACTTTCAGGTCTGTATCGACAGTAGCAGTACGGCAGTGTGAGTTTCGAATTTCGATGACTGTTTCGTGGCTGGGCCAGAAAGCACCAAGGAAAGCGCCTACTAATCCAAGTAAATATCCCACAAACAACGGGGAAGAATGGACAAAGGCGCGTTTTTTTTTAAAAAAAAAATTAGAGAAGTAAAAACGCGGCCAGATTGTCGGCTTGATATTCTGATATTCCCGGTTCCAAAGCATCCTGGCGAAAATCATGGGTAGTCCATAGAAAATCCACAGAAAATCCACAGTGTGTCGTTGCTTCGCATCCTGATGAGCCTTTTGTATGCCATCCTGCACGTATGCGTGCTTTGTTCTTGTCTTCTCCGTACTGTCTCCATGTCGATCCAGACGGGCTCATCCGTTTTCTCTGGGTCTTTTCCGGGCCTTTTCTGGATCTTTTTTGGGTCAGGTCTACTCGGTATGTTGCAACGGTCTCTAAAGTTTTCTGTTCTTTATTTTCCTTTGACTTCTATGTTGTCCTTGTTCCGTTTCTTCGCCACGCATGCCGTCTCCGAAAGGACATATCAACTGCAGGACCTTATTTGCGGAGTACGTAGAAAACGGGTTGTATTTCCAAGGCGAGAAATTAAAGAAACGCAAAAGAAAACGCTGCAAGGGCGATCACTGTCTCCGCTTCCCTGCAAAAGGCACATGCCATGTCGTGCTGTTTTGCTGTCGTGCAGGGCGCAGATTTCGTGCCGTCCATGTCGAGTCCCGTGAAAAGCACATGTTTTTTTATTGTGCGGAAATGCCGTAGTTCGAAACCACAACGCGATATGAAAATCCACGGACACAATCCGGCATGTGAAGTGACTTGGATACAGAGAGAAAGAACTACGAAACAAACGAGAGATCGACGCTGCGTGGTGATATCTTCTCGCATCCAACGTTGTTTTTCCATGTTGGCAGCTCACCGCGATGGATCTCTGTGGTGGGCTGCGGTGGTAGGACCGAAATAAAAATCAAGTTTGTGTAAATTAACTTGTCGTCGTGGCTGTGACGCAGTGAGTGGTGAGTGAGACAGGAACAACACAGGAACCGGGACTCGTTTCAGGGCCCAAAGTCAACAGTTTCAGGGGCGTTGATACTCTATTCAAGCGGGCATTTCAGCGGGCAGACGCACACTTCCTTTGCCTCCCCTTGGCCGCCTCTGTCATCACTCGTCTGCCAACGTCCCAGCGTCTTCGGAACAAAACAACGGCACCGCCGATCAAGGTGTGTTTCTTTCGTCATACTTCGTAGGCTTTCAGCAGGCCAAGCTCGTCAAGCAACATCGCAACGTTTCGCCGACATGCTCCGCTAGTCTACCACTCAGACGCAGCGCGAATTAGCTGGCATGGTGCCAAGACGCAAGGCTTTCGCAGGAGCCCAACAAGCCAGCGAAAACAGGGCCAACATTCCGCTGAATCCACCCGGACCAACAAGCATCTGCCTCCCAAAAACGGGAAGAAATACAGGGTTTCTTACTCGCTGTGAGTTGTTCTTATCGTCCAGCCGCCGCGACAAAAGAGTGAGAAAAAGGATCGACGCTCCCGGAGGACAAACACGCGAAAGGGGTTTGAAAGCGAGAAAGAAACAGTCGATCGAAAATAAAAAACCTGGCTTGCCTGCAGACAAGGAGACAAGCAAGTGCTCAATGGCGTCGGGGCTCTCTGTACAACTCGAGCAAAAGAGACGCTTTTCACTCGTTGCTGCTCCGGCTCGACGTCACTGCCGGCTCTGCCGTTCGTTCCGTCTGCCAAGATCCACTCGGCTCGGTTGTATCGTAAAGAGAGGTGTGTACTCCGTGTCCCGTCATGTACTACGTGTACAACATTGTTTGTAGATTGTGGGCTGTGAAAAGGCAAGCCGTAAACCATCGCGAAAGGTACGTCTCTGGCTTGGCATTCAATCCTGTATGGCCTTCAAAGAACATTGCAGTGGAAAGCCCCGTTCCTGGGCATGTAATACGAGGTTGACGTTGTCCATGCGATGCCCAAGACACCCACAGTGAGAGCAAGGATATTTATCAAAGAACGCGCGATCGTCAAAGTAGATGAACAGCCACCACAGAAGTGGACGACTGGTGGAGAGACGAGCAGACAGAGGGCCGCAATATAAAAACAAAGCACAGTAGGAAAGGCCAGCGAGTAACGCAGCAAAGACCTGATAGGAAAGCATCGTACGTGAGGCTTTTCACGCTCTGTCAAGTCGCTTTTAATGAAACAAAGCGGGATGCCGTTTGGTTTTCGCATTTGATATTGCTGTTCACGAGGTTGCCATTCTTCCATCCACAGCAAGGGCCACATGGGCCAGACGGCCCGGATTGCGAGGCACAGTCCCATTCTCTGGCTCATGGCTCTCACAAATTCACACGACGACGATACAAACGAAAGAAAAAAACAGCAACCGAAAACGGAAACCAGAAAACCGCCGAGCCCACTCACACCCGCACGCATGGGGCAACAAAAAAATCAAAAGGCGAATCAAAAGGGCCGCTTCTGTTGACAAACGGCTCGTCATTATCGTGAGTCGTGGCGATCTTGTTTCTCTAGTGCATGCGAAAAGCATCATTGTTTCCCCATTTGCAGACAGTTCCGTTGCTCATGTCTTCGCCGACTCCGTCATTCCTAGGTGTAAAGTACACTATGACGCAATGCCTTCTCGTGGAAAACCGAAAGGCAACAGCGCCGTTTCAACGAAAAGATAGCGGGTGGGGTCGCTGAAAAGGAGGACGCCCAACAGAGGCTCGAGTTTAGGGCAGGGCGGAAGAAAAAGAGACAAGGAGTGGATCATAGTGGATCCTTCGGTGCAAGAAACCCAATCACGGCGCATGTCACTAGTTGACTTGCGCTGGACAAAGTGAGCGATATGGCGAGGTGCAGGGCAACTGGCTGTAACGGGGCACTGGAAGTGGCCTGAAAAGGACGAAACAGTGGGTTATGGGCGGTTTACTAGCGGGGCCCTTTGTGGGTCCCTGCGCTCGTATGTCACTGTAATTGTCCCGTTAGCCCAGTGAGATGATACACGCTCAGCGAGGGGCAGTGACGAAAGATGGGGACTTTACAGGGGGATCCACCCAGCAGCCCCTCTTCTAGTCCTCCTCGCGCTCCTCTCCGTGTCGCCAAGGCCCAAATTTGGTGTGTGGCAATGCTGTCAAGAATGCGCTCAAATGGTTCGGCAGGCGCTGCAATGCTATCCACACTGTCGCCACACTGTCCCTTTCGGCCTCGTAGCCACCGACCAGAGATCCGCTAGCCACAGTATGAGGCCGCAACACGCACTAGCCTGCTGCTCGAAACACGCCGGAACAGCGCTATTCCTGCAGGCCGGATACAGCGCCCCTCAGCGGCGCATGCTCTGTAATTTTGCCCGCACTTCTCTGCTGCCAGTTCCCGTCCTCTTCTCTCCCCTTCCTTTTCGGGAACTGGGTGAAGATACTTACACCAGATTGGCGCACGTTTTCTCCTCGCAATTGCTTCCTTCCGTCTTTTGCCTTGTGCTGCGTCGCTCCTCCCCTATTACGTCGTCGTCTGTTTTGAAAACCCACTTTTTTCACGACGTAATTATCCTGGTGTGTTTTCCTTGTTCTCCTGCGTTTGGCACTAAACACGGCTCGCCCTGGCCTGTTAGTGCCTTCCTGGTACGGAGTACGTCCGTATCATGCTGGATCGCTCTTGCTCTGCACGGTACAACGTCGTGGCCGGCCCCATCGCTCCTGCCTCGTCTTTGCCTCTTTGTGTATAAAGATACTCGTCTCGCCCCCTTTCTGGTTTTGTTTTGTCCATTCTCTCTCCATTCTCAAATCATCAACAGATTCAAACCATTCCTCTCCATCCTCCAATATCTACATCAGAACATCTAGACGATCGTTCTCCATACTCCCCAGATTATCTCTACATCATCTCTAGCTCATTATCAACAGCCTCTCACCAACCACCATCACCGACATCACCTCATTTCTCTCCCACTCTCACCCACTCAACTTCACAATGGCGTCAAATAGCTCAACGTACTCCAAAAAGGCTGTGCACTTCGGTGCCGGTAACATTGGTCGCGGCTTTGTTGCTTGCTTCCTCCACAACTCGGGCTACGAGGTCGTCTTTGCCGATGTCAACGACGACATCATCAACCAGCTCAACGACAACAAGTCCTACAACGTCTACGAGGTCGGCTCGGACGGCACCTCCGAGAGCACCATCACCAACTACCGCGCCATCAACTCCAAGACACACGAGGCTGAGTTAATAGAAGAGATTGCGTCCGCCGACCTCGTCACCTGCTCGGTCGGCCCCAACATCCTGCGCTTCATCGCGCCCGTCATCGCCAAGGGTCTGGAGCAGCGCGATGTCGAGGCCCACCCCACGCCCATGGCCGTCATTGCCTGCGAGAACGCCATTGGCGCCACCGACACCCTGGCCGACTTCATCCGGAAAGCCACCCCCGAGGAGCGCCTGGCCGACCACGACACCCGTGCCCGCTACGCCAACTCCGCCATTGACCGCATCGTGCCCGCCCAGGACGCCGATGCCGGGCTGAGCGTCAAGCTCGAGAAGTTCTTTGAGTGGATTGTCGAGCGCCAGCCGTTTGCGCCCCGCGAACCGCCTGCCATCAAGGGCGTCCAGTGGGTCGACAACCTCGAGCCCTACATTGAGCGCAAGCTGTACACGGTCAACACGGGCCACGCCACCGCCGCCTACCACGGCTACAACCGTAAGAAGCGCACTGTCCACGACGCCCTGCAGGACCGCCACATCCACCACCACGTGCACCGCGCGCTGGAGGAGACGGCCAACCTCATCACCGAGAAGCACGGCATTGACCGCGACGTCCAAGAGGCCTACGTCCGCAAGATCGTCTCGCGCATCAGCAACCCCCACCTCGAGGACGCCGTCGAGCGCGTCGGCCGCGCGCCCCTGCGCAAGCTGTCGCGCAAGGAGCGCTTCATCGGCCCCGCCGCCGAGCTGGCCAGCAAGGGCGAGCGCTGCACGTACCTGCTCGAGGCTGCCGAGATGGCGTTCCGCTTCCAGAACGTCGAGGGCGACGACGAGTCCTTTGAGCTCGGCAAGATCATGGCCGCGGAGAAGCCCGAGGCGGTCGTCCGCACCGTGTGCGGCCTGACTGAGAGCGAGGCGCTGTTCCCCATGGTCGTCGATGTTGTCAAGCGCGTCCAGGCCGACTCCATGGACGAGTAAGAAGGAGCAGTCGACTAGAGGGCATGACGATGACTTTTGTTTGATTTACTTGTATCGCTGGTCTGAGACCTTGGCGTTGGATTTCTCTTTTCGTTTCTACAACTTTTTTGTCGCTGCCGCGACTACTTTACTTTGGGACTGGATTTTTTATTTTTTTATTTTTATGGGAGGACAATTTTGGGTTTGGCTTTTTGACTGGTTTTCCCCTTGTTTGATCAGGGAACCATGAGCAACGGCATCATTATACCGCGCATTGCATTTTGTCTGCATGCTAGACTCTTTTTCTGCGTTCTACTTTTATCAGCGAATTGACACGACTTGCACTTTTTCTCAACATATTCTCAACATGCATACAAATTCTATCCCTGTGCTCCGATCGTGCATATATATGCCGTGACGCTTTCCCAGGATTTTCCATTGTTCACTAGAGCGTGTCAAGAATGAGGTACTTAGTAAACCACCAGGCCGCAACAGACAACGAAACAAAGATAGGACGATTCGTTGGTACCCGTTCTGTTGGTGTCGTGAGTGGCGATTCACACAGAGGAATTACACCGTAGAAAAGGCCCCATAAATTGCAGCCACTCGGAGCGTAGCGTTCAAAATCGTTCTCCACGATGGCTTCCCAACACGTCTAGGACTCCGAGGATCTTCGAATGCCCGTAAAATCTCTCGCCATCCCCCACCGTCACCACCATCATATACGCTACCGGCGTCCGGTTTTGACATCAAATTCCCCTCATAGGTCGATTGGTCTAGTTGGTTATGACGACGCCTTAACACGGCGTAGGTCCTCGGTTCGATCCCGAGATCGATCACACCCTTTCTTTTTGGCTCTTTCGAGTAAGAGAATCGACGTTCGTTTTGTAACATGTTGTTTATTCGTTCTTGTTTGTCGTCTTGTCGTTTGTAAATTTACCGTTGTTTTTGCGAAAGTATCGAAAATGGAAATATGTAAACATTGTTAAAATGCTTCGTTTGAATTTAATTTAAAAATTATTAAAGCCAAAGTAAAAAATAAAATAAAGCAAAATAACAAAGAACGAAATAAGCCCTTAACATTGTGATAGTGCAACGAGGTCCAAGAGTTTTTACGAGGACGTACATCAAGCAGGACAAGTCGTTTGATCGGCCCTGTTCAGATATTTCCTGTTCAGATATTTCCTGTTCAGATACTTCATACATCGTCACGATAACTAAACTGCTTTTGCCCTTCACTGTAAGATCTGGCAATAGACATATGTTGCCATTTGGATGACAACCCTTTCAAGTGCGGCAACGGTCACTAACAGCCAACTGAGGCTCTTACTCCACGAATTACCACCGATATCATAACAATTGACATCTAATAGTTCAACATCCAGAATGCACCGTTTCTCGTGTTTGCGACGTACGTTGTGATCTAGTAAGCTGACTCTTATGATCTTCATCGAACAAGATGCACATTGCGCTTGCCGCCCGCCCGATACTGCTGCGTGGCAAAGCAGCAGCCAGGGCATCCTCTATAGCACTAAACGGACGCGCAGGGACTAAGCTTCAGGGGATTCCAAGCCCATGCAGCCTGGCCAGGGAACGCTTAACGCCCCACGACCGACGCTCAGAGAGCCTATGTGTGATGTTTGGGTTGCACAGTCTTTCTTCGATCAGCACCGACCAATTCGTACAAAAACCAAATGATGCCCATCTGTACGTATCTGTAAAAGTGTACGTCGTCCCCCACGCTTACCGTCACATTTCCAACTCTACCGTCTCCCCATTCCGCCATGACAAAAGCTACGGTCGCGACGCACAGCGTGCCCAACACACGCCAGACGGTCATCGACACCGAGCATGGCCCTTTCCAGGTGATGGTCTCGTGGCCGCTCGACTGGCACGCCGACGGCACGCCCAAAGACGCTGCGGAGGACGTGGCGGCCGTCCCCGTCATTTTCGTCCTCGACGGCAATGCGTACTTTCTGTCGGCCACCGACATTGCGCGGCGGCAGCAGTATGAGGCCAAGAGAAAGTCCATCATCGTCGCCATCGGCTACCCCGACGCGGAGACGGAGACGGTGTACGTGCCCGCGCGGCGGTCGTTTGACCTCACGCCGCCCGCCAAGAAGGGCCTGCCGCAATGGCCCGTCAAGGACGCGGACGGCCGCGAGGTGACGGACGGCGACGGCCACCCCGTGTACATGAAGCTGGGCGGCGCGGCGACGTTCCACGCGACCCTGGTCGACGTCATCATCCCGCTGCTGTCGCGCGAGCTGCTGCCGTCGCTGCCCGCGTGGGACCGGCTGGCGACGCGCGTGCTGTCGGGCCACTCGTTTGGCGGGCTGTTCACGCTGTACGCGCTGTTTACGAGCCCGGGGCTGTTTGACGTCTACATGGCGGCGAGCCCGTCGATTTGGTTCAACGACGCGTCGATTGTGGCGGAGCAAGAAGCCGCGTTCCTCGGCCAACCACCGCCCGCGGCGGCCGACGGGCGGCAAAAGCCCGTGCTGTACCTCAACTCGGGCACGGGCGAAGAGCTCGACGTGCTCCCCAAGCCGGACGACACGGACGCGACGTTCAAGGAACGGCAGGACTTTTTGGCGGAGAAGCACATGTGCACAAACACGCGGGCCATGGCGGCGCGGCTGCAAAAGACGGAGCACTTTGCCGACGTGTGGCTGCAAGAGTTTGCGTACGAGGACCACATGAGCGCGGCGGTCGTGGCGCTGCAGCGGGGCATGAACAAGCTGCACCGCGAGTGGTGGGTGGGCAAGTAAAAAAAAAAAAAAAAAAAAACAAGGGGGCGGGCTTTTGTATTTTGAAAAAGCAAATGTTGTAGTCGCTACCATAGCCTACTCTGAATGTATAGGAACAGGATTCCCCGCCATGCCTCGCTCCGTGTAGGATGCCGTCCGTCTTTCCCCTCTGTCAACAAAAGAAATCGTGCATTGGTGCACTGGTGCGCCGTGTTGATGCTTTGTGCGGTGCAGTTTGCCGGGTGTACAAAAGGGAACATTAAAAAAAGAAAAACGAATGACAGTCATGGCAGCGGTTGAGCTGCCGATATGTACAGGCTTTGGTCGTGAGGGCAGGCTACCCCTTCTTTTCCGAGTCCTTGGAAGTCTCCGAAGGTGCATCGGTCGACTTCTCTGTCGACGTCTCGGACGCACCGTCTGCAGACGCGGGCTTGGACGCTGTGTTCGCCTCTGGCTCGTCCGCCGTCTTCCTGCCCTGCCGGAACTTGGCCATCTTCTCGCCCATGTACCGCAGCGACCGACCCACGCCGGACGTCAGCACGCCCTTGAGGCTCTGCGACGTGCTCGGCCAGTTGATGGTCTGCCGGATGACGTGGCGCACGTGTTTGCGCAGCGTGGCCGGGTCGTCGTCGTCGACGATGCGCCGCTCAAAGTCGGTCGCCTGCTGGCGCCGGAACCCGCCGCCGGCGGCCGCGTCGTCCTCGTCGCGCGTCCGGGCCATCATGCGGTCGAACTCGCCGCGCGGGATGGCAAGCTGCTTCTGGTACTGAAAGTACAGGCGCTCGCGGAACGCCTTGGGCAGGCGGCGCACCATGTTGCCGCGGCGCACGGGGTCCATGTCCTGGGCGAGCTGCAGGTTGGCGTCGGCGTCGTCGAGCCAGCCGCGCTGGGTGCAGCGGCTGTCGTTGAACTGGGCGTTGGGCAGGGTGTCGATGAGCGGCGCGTAGAGGCGGCGGAAGTTGCTCATGTTGTGGTCGACAATGTTGGCGACCTTGTGCGGGTTCTCGGTGGGCAGGCGCATGCGCGGGTCGCCCAGGTACGAGATGGCGGCGATGGTGCTGTAGAGCTCGCGCTCGGTAAACGCGGGCGGCAGCAGCAGCAGGGCCGTGCGCAGCGCCGACAGCAGGTTGATCTGGTTGGCGAGGCGGACGCGCGCGTCGTCGCGCAGGATCTTGACGGGCTTGTGCAGGCGGCCGGCCAGGTACAGCGTCTGCCACTCGCTCAGGTCGGCGCAGAGCGTGTCGAGGTTGACGACGCCGTACTTGACGAGGATGCCGTTGACGACCACGTACGGATTGAAGTAGACGCCCGCGCCCACGCTGTCCTGGACGTACGACACGGCGCCCGAGCCGAGCGCCCCCAGCGCGCTGTAGTGGTCGCGGTGCTGGTGCAGGTTGAGGCTGTGCCAGTGCTGCGTGAAGGTGACGCCAAAGATAAAGTCAATCATCTTGGGCGAGCCGTCCTGGGCGCGCTGCACGGCCAAGGGCGCTTTGGGGTGGATGGCCTTGATCTCGGCCTCGGTGGGCACGCGGCCGTTGAGCGCGCTCTGGGGGAAGACGCCCGACCCGTACGCAAAGGCATAGCGGATGGGCGCGCGGAACTGCCACAGAATCTGCCGCAGCGCTTCCTTGAACTCGTCGTTGATGATCATGTGCTGGTTCACGCCGAAATTGGTGTGCGGCAGCTCCGAGAACTTTTCAATGTTGAAGTTGGGGTTCTCTTCCCAGTCCTCGGCAGACGACGGCGGTGTACTCGAGGACGATGTTGAGGCTGTGGGTGTGGAGGAAGTCGGGGACGTCGGGGTGGTCGAGGAAGAAGAGGAAGAAGAGGAAGAAGAGGATGGAACAGCGGCTTCCGCACGGTCTTCGCTCTGGGGAGGAGTGGCGTCTCGTGATGCGTTCGAGGCAAGGCGGACATGTGTGAATCGGGGGTAGATGGGGATATGGCCGTGCCGTGGCCGGCGGAGGACGGAGCTGTTGTTGACAAGGCGCGGGTCGCAGAGGCACGGGAAACGGGAATTCCGCAATGGCGCGGCATTGGCACCGGCGTTCTGCGGATAGACGTTAGCAGGACAATGGAGACACAAGACACAAGCCACGAAGACGTCGCAGCCTTAAGCTGCCACGAGATAATGCCAAGGGAACAGACCAAGACGCGCAGCCCTGCCGTCGCGGAGCGCATGATGGCAGATGTCGATTTCGTCGCTGGCTGTGCTATGCCGGAAATGAAGCTATTCGCACAGAGGCAGGAGAAGAGGATGTCCAGGAGCGTCAAAGTCAACAGCGGTCGGGAGCTGCCTCAGCTGCAACAGGTTTGCCAAAAGTCAAGCCATACGCCATAGTGGGGAGTGAGCGAGAGAGCGACAGGGCGAACCGAGAATCCGAGCATCGAATAGCGCCAGAGAAGGGAGCTTTTTTGTGTGAAGCTGCGAGGTTCCACTTGTAAGCATTCTGCCCGCTATATACACAGCCTCAAACAGCCCCTCGCCTAGAAAACACAGCAGAAGACAGCTAGCGTCTTAGTGCATTTAGTCGCTCAGTGGAGCATTTATTATTTGAGTGCATCCAGTTTCGTCAACTTCTGCATTGTGCACGCAACTGGAGGAAAAGACTGGGAGCATACAGAAAACACAGTGACCGTTCCCAGAGACGTCTAATGACTTCAATTCCAAACATGATATCCATCCAACAGAGTGAATGCAACCGGCCGAGATTTGATGTACTCTTTGTCTTTTGCCCACTGAAAACAGTGACACGTGACCAGGTTCATACAGAATTATGGGTCGCTTCGTACTGGGCCGCACGCGGAAGGGCTTCCCTCTTGTTAGCTGCAGGCGCTCTAGACGCGTTTTGATCATCACTTTCAACACAGCCCAGTCACTCGCTGTTACTTTGCGCCCACACCGCACCACGCCGGCGTCCAACAACACGACGACACGTCCACGAGGTGGGAGACACGCGTCCGGTCAACAAACGAAAGATGAGTCCCGTCGGCGGACCAGGAGGGAGCGGACGACAGCCGGTCGCGCCAGGCGGCGTCAACGGCGACGGCAGCGGCAGCCGAGCGCATTCACGGACAGCCAGCAGCAGCGGACTCGCGAGAGCACACGGCACGACGCAGTCGGCGCGAGAGAGGCTGGGTCTGTCACGACCCACGCAGCAACGCACCACGCCTCAACAGCAACAGCGCGCCCCACAACATCAACAACACCAACAACGTCAACAACACCAACAAAACACACCCTCACGGCCCTCGTCCAGACACAGCGCCATTCCCGACACCCAGTCGGTCGGCGCCCCGACCTCGTCGTACCGGGCCACCTCGCACGAGAGCAGCAAGGAAAACATGGCGCCGCCCGATGCCGAAGAGTACGAGCTGCAGCGGCGGCGCATCGAAGAGCTCAAGGCCGAGGTGGGCACGCTGCAGTACCAAGTCAACACGTTTGAGCAGGAAAAGGAAATGGCGCGGCTGCAGCACGACACGGAGCTGAGGGACGCGCGGCGCAAGGCCGAGGACGACTTCAAGCAGCGGCAGGCGGCCGAGGCCGAGCGCGGCGCGGCCGACCGCAAGATGGCCGCGCTGCACGAGGAGCTGGAGGCGGCGCGCGGCGACCAGGACGCGCGGCAGCGGGACCTCGAGCAGAAGGTGCGGGCGGCGCAGGACGAGGCGCGGGCCCTGCAGGAGCAGCTCGACGACCTGAGCGCGGCCAAGGAAGACGCGGCGCGCATGGGCGAGCGGCGGGCCGTGGACCTCCAGGAGCAGCTGGCGACGGCGCAGCGCCGCCTGCAGGANCCGNGCAGGAGGCCGCGGCCCGCGACGCGGCCCTGCAGCAGGCCCAGCAGCAGCTGGTCGCGCGCGATGCCCAGACGGGCCAGCTCGAGGCCGAGGTGCTGCGGCTCAAAGCCCAGACGGGCGACGCAGCGACCATGGAGATCATCCGGCGTGAGCTCAAGGACCAGGTCAACCACATCCGCGCCCTCGAGGCCACCAACCGCGACCAGCTGACCGAGCTGCGGCACTTGCGGCAGGCGCACAAGGCGGTCGAGATCGTCGAGGAGGAGAAGCGGTCGCTGCTGCGGAAGCTGGAGAGCGCGCGCGCCCTCGAGCAGGAGCTCCACGAAGAGCGCATGCAGCGGCAGCGGCTCGAGACCGAACGGCGGGCCTGGGCGGCGTACCTGCAGACGGAAACCGAACACAGCATGGACGGCGCGTCGTCGAGCGAGTTTGACTCGCCCGAGGCCGTGGCCAAGGCGTTGATGGAGGCGCGGTACCGCACGGCCGAGCTGACGGAGAAGATTGGCGCGCTGGAGCCCGAGTTGGCCCAGCGGGATGCCGACATCCGCGCACTGGAGATGCAGAAGAAGGAGCTGGCTGCCGAGGTGGAGCGCCTCAAGGCAGCGCGTGCGTCTTCTGGAGGCGACGGCACACCCTCGCTTGGCACGCCCACAATTGCGCCTGCCAGCACCAACGCCAACGAAACCAAGCTTCGGGCCCGTCTCGAGCGCCAGCGCGCCCTTGCCGTCAAGGAAGTCGAGTACCTGCGCGCCCAGCTCAAGGCGTTCGACGCAGAGGACATGACCTTCCACCCAGGCCAATTTGACCAGCAAAAGGCCGACCGCATCCAGCAGCTGGAGGAGCTCGTCGACAAGTACCGCGCCGAGGCCGAGGGCCTGCACAGGGACCTTGCGTCGCTCGAGGCGTCTGGTGGGCCTGCTGCGGCCGCTGCCCAGATCGCCGGCACCAAGCGGTCGTGGCCCGACGGCGGCAGCGGCAGTGGTGCGAACGGCACGGCGGGCAGCGACGAAGACGCCCAGGTCGGCCAGCTGGTGCGCAAGACGCGCAAGCTGCAGGACGAGCTGTCCGCGGCCCAGACGGCGCACCGCGTGCTCGAGACGGAGCTGGCCGTCACCCGAGAGCAGCTCGCGGCCGAGAAGCAGGCGGCCGGGGTGCGCGTGCTCGCGCTGCGGTCCAACCCGACGTCCGACTTTGAGGCCGTCAAGCGGTCCACGCTCGCGGCCCTGAAACAGGAGAACGCCGAGCTGCTCACCCACATCCAGAGCCACAGCCATGCCGCTGGCGCGGCTGCTCAGAAAGCGCACAAGAGCGGTGCACGGGCGCCCCTGTCGGCCCTCCCTCCACCGTCGACGACAGCGCCCCCGTTTACGACCGTCCCCATGTCGGTGCTCGCCGCCGCCCAGCGCGAGATCGCCGACGCGCAGGCCGAGACGGCGTCCGCGCAAAAGGCCAGCCGCCGGCTCAAGGAGGTCTGGGCGGCCAAGTCGGCCGAGTTCAAGGAGGCCGTCGAGAGCACCCTGGGCTGGCACGTCACCTTCATTCCCAACGGCAAGATGCGCGTCGAGAGCGTGTACTACCCGAGCCTCAGTGCCGACGAGAACGAAAACAGCATCGTCTTTGACGGCGAGCGGGGCACCATGAAGGTCGGCGGCGGCCCGCGGAGCGCGTTTGCACAGCGGATCGACGACCAGATCCGGTTCTGGGTGCGGGAGAAGGGCTGCATCCCCGGGTTCTTGGCGGCCCTGACGCTCGAGTTTTGCGAAGAGCAGACGCGGACGTCGACCGTGACGACGGGACGATAGGACACAAGTGGGAGGGTAACTGATAATTGCATGTTTTGTTGAATGGCGTCATGTTTCGGGCGAAGCGAACCGGCCGGGGGTTGGTATAGCATGGCACGGCACGGCATGGCATTGGCTTGTTTTGTTTATGTCCGTGATTTCCGTGACACCTGCATTGTATCTATATTCATTTCATATGTTCAGTCAATATACGGAGCATGATCTCAGGATCGCGATACTTTCTCATTATCACCGTCAACATACGGCACGTGCATTAAAAACATTATTGATTTACGGTTAAGGTGAGGGACCTCGGATAACGAGGATAGGCTGAGACTAACACAACTATACAAAAAAAAAAGAGTAACAGAGAGAGACTTGGCGCAATACAACAGACATACAATATGGACAGGGGATGCGGGCAAACCAAGCAGTGGAAATCAAAGTACAAAAACGATGAAGCCGACAATGTGAACAAGAACAAGAAGGCAAGATAAAACAAAAAAAGGAAGAAAGCGAGGCAGGAATGTGCGTGAGAAGATATACTTTGGGAGGGGATGGAGGAATGTTTTGGTGAGGATGGATTTTCTTTGTACCATTGAAAAACAAGTTATGAATGGTCACACAATGCAAGAGCTGGATAAGGGTAACAATGGAAGCAGAAAGCAGAAAGAGAAAGAGAAAGCAAAGGAAACAGCACAAAGCAGAAGCAAAGCACCAACAGACAGGCCGCCCCTTCTTTACTTGCCCTCGTACTTGCTGCCGCTGACAATCTGCCGTGCCAAGGGCACATCGGTCCAGACCGGCGCGCCCGTGCCCGCACCCGCACCATTCGTCGTATTGGGCGACGGCAACGAGTCGTCCGCAAAGGGATCCTGCTCCTCGTCCTCTTCCTCGAGCGTGCTGGTGGTTGCAGGCTGCAGCTGGCTGATGGTGATGCTGCTCTCGTCGGTGTCGGCGTCCGTCGCAGCCGCCGGCACAGCATACTCCCACCGCGCCTCCACGTTGCCCGGCTGCGGCACGGCGCCACCGGCCTCGACGCGGATGGCGCAGGCAATCTTGGACCAGGCGGCCGTCAGGGTCACGGACGGCAGGCGCCAGTACACCAGATGCCGGTCTTTCACGTGGGTGCCGGATGGCTTGGACGCAATGGCGCTGGCACGGCCCTCGTACGTAGCGAAGAAGACGACGTTGCGCAGCACGACAGGCTGGCCGGAGGCGGCCAGACGGGAGTTGGGGTTGAGGCGGTACTGGAACATCAGTCGGAGCTGGTCGTCCATGGGCTTCCACACGGGCTTGATGGCCAGCGGGCAGTGGGCGGCCAGCGACTTGGGGTTTTCGGCGTGGGCGCGGAACGTAAAGGCGGCAGCGGCCTTGCTCTGCAGGTGGCTCGTGTCGAGGGTGAACTGGTCGGGGCTCGATGTATTCTGCACGAAGATGCGGTTCGGACCAATCGACTCGAGCAGCGGGAAGTTGTTGATGCGGATCGTCGTGGTGGCGGTGGGCGGCGTCGACGGGCTGGCAGGCGGCGCCGTGTACGAGAAGGCAATCTCACCGGCGATCTTAGCCGACGCAACCTCGCCGTTCTCGAAGCTGGCGGACACAGACTCGATGATGGACGCGTGCAGGCCGGGGCCGTCCGAGTCGACGTGCTTGAGGTTGGCCATGGCACTGAGCGACGTGGTGGAGCGGACAGACTGCGTGTCCGACGCGCCGCCGCCGCCGCCCAGGCTTGACTCGGATGCGAGCGCGGACACAGCGGGTGGCCTGGTCGGCGTGGCCGTGGAGCCCAGGGAGGCAAAGGTCGAGCTGCGCGACACACCGGGGAGATTGGGCAGCGAGGACGGCGTACTGCCGCCGGCCGACGGGGATGCTCCGGCCAAGGACTCTGGGACGGACGTCTGTGGCACGTAAATGGTATTTCGCACATCGCGACGGCCGCGCACGGTGCCACCCCTACGGCTCGGCATGGCCTGCGAAAGCGTACTCGCCATGTTGGACAGCGCCGCCCTCTTCGCCAGCGGGTCCTCTTCCTGCACAGGCTCCTTCTGGATGTTCACCTGGAACGCCCGGTCCTCGCCAGTGCCATCGCCGAGCGGCTCACCGGTACCGGCGCCGGCGGCCGCCGCGTCGCGCTGAGCCTGCGAAATCGGGTCGTTGGTAGCCAAAGGCAGCGAGTAGCCCTCGGCGTCTCGCGCGGGCTCGTTGCCCGTCGTCTTCTGCTGCGACGGCGGCGGGCCAGGCGGTGGCGGCACACCGAATATATCGTTGACCGTCATGTTGCTCAGGGTGCTGCTGTCGGCGACGCCCACCCCGCCCAAGCCGGTACCGTTCGTGTTGGCAGTGCCGTCTCTGGAGGCGGTCGGCCGGTCGGATGCCTCAGCCACGGAGCCGAGGCGGCTGGTGGCGTGTGTATCGGACAGGTTGTTGTAGGAAGCGCGGGGTGAAATAGACTGGCCGTGGCTGCTGACACTAATGCGGTTGAAGGGGCCCGAGTTCTTGGAGCCCATCAGCTGTCCAAAGCCACCGTGGATGCTCTGGCGACGGCGGCCCAGCATGGTGCCAATGCGGCTGCGGAGGTTCTTTTCTGGCTTTTCCGGCTTTTCCGGCTTTTCTGACTTTTCTGGCTTCTCCTTTTCCTTTTCGGCGGGTGGAGGCGGTGGGAGGTCTCGGAACCCAGTGGCCTCGCGCGAGGGTGGTGCTGGCGGTGGTATGCTCCCAGCCGCTGCGGCTCCTGCGCCCGTGGACGTTGAGCCAGCCGTGCTGCGAGCCGTCGTGGACGGCCGGGGTGCGACGGGGGAGGATACTGCGGATGTACCGGAGACGGCGGATGCGCCGCCGGCGGTGGTAGGTGGTGTCTCCGGGCGTGTTGCCTGCAACGTATCTTGAGCTTGCGTGGCCGGGGTCTCCTGCTGTGCGCTAGCACCCAACAAGTCGCCCTGCTGTTGCTGTTGTTGTTGCTGTTGCGGCTGCGCTGCAGACCCCGAGGCAGAGGCGGCGATGCTCGACTGGTGGGCCTGCATGCTGGCAAAGCGGCCGACGCGGGGACGGCCATCGATGATGCGCTGGGAAAAGTTGGTAATCTCGTCGTCGGTCTTGATGTCCAGGATGAGGCCCAGCAGGCTCTCGTTGCTGGACTGCGTCGTGGTCGCCAAGTCGACCTCGTGTGTGCCCAGCTGGGTCAACAGATCGCGCAGATGGTTGACACGGGACTCGTCGAGGGCCTGGAGGCTCTCAAAGATAAAGGGCGCCTGGTTCTCCCACTGCTGGTTGGCGCCGTCCAGGCGCTGGGTCGCCGCGTCGACCTTGCCTGCGTTGGCCTTGCCGCCCTTCTTGGTGAGCTTTTCGACTTGGCTCTGCGCGTCGTCGAGCTCCTTGGCCATGCTATGGAGGTTGGTAGCCATGGTGGAGAGGTGGGTGACCTCGTCTTTGGCCTGGAAGTTGCGCAGAGGGGACTCAACGTTATTGCCAATGTTCCTGCTGAGCTGTTGGTGCGAGTTGGCGGTGGATTCAATGGTTCGGAGGAGGCTATCCCAGGACGGCTGGAAGACGCTGTTGTGTGTGTTAGACTTGAGCCAGCGTGAAACAACAAGAATCGCAAGAATGGGGTGGGAGTAGAGGCGTCCGCATACCCAAGCTCGGCACTGCTCGCAGGCACTTTAAAGCCGACGAGCTTCTTGAGGCCCGCAACATATTGCTCCTCAACCCGTCGCCGCTCCTAATATAACACGTTAGCGTATGCTGCGAGGGCGAGTACGGCAATGGCTGGCAGGACAGCCAATGCGTGCTGTAGGCAAGACGAAGGACCGTGGGAGAGGGGACAAGTCACGTCGTACCGCGAGGAAATCGGCAATCTCGGTGTTGACCTTGCTGATGCGACGGATGCGCTCCTGCAGGACCTGCACGGCCTGCGCGGGATGGAGATACGGCTAGGAGAAGGGTATGTTAGCAATCCAGGTGCCGAGACTCTGGCGTTTGTGCGCTGAGAGCCAACGGACGATCACGGCCGGTCACGGCCGAATGCGCTGGATCGATTCGCATCTCGGGGGTCGGAACCATAAGGAGCTATCTTACCAGCACGCCCGCATACTCCGTCCGCTGGAGAGCTTGCAACGTGTCGGACATTGTGTCTGCCGTGCTGAGGTGGTAGAGTGTATGTGTGTGTGTTGTCGTGACGGAAATTGAATCGTCGAAAGCTCGGCGGTGAGTCGGAGGATGTGTCCGGGATCAAAAGGGGTATCAAGATGACAATGGCAGAGACGGGTCGAATAATGAATGTGGTCTAGAGCAGAGCAAGCAGCACAGCAGCCAGACGGCGGACCATGGTCTGGGCTGCTGGCGAGACCAAACAAAAATGACAAAAAAAGGAACGACAATGGCCAATTGCGCCAGGAAACGCCGGAATCGCAACGGCAGCGACTATCGTTAGCCACGTACGCACCGTCGCGTCGTCTATTGAAACGGCACTTGTTCGTCGTCGATTCGTCAAAGGCAGCAAAGGAACGCGGGTGTGTGGGTTGACAAAACGGCTGGGTAAAGGAGAGGCGAGGCGAGAAGACGTCGAATCGTGAGAGTCTGGAGAGGGCGATGCTTGTTCCCGGACGATGCGGTTGCTCCGTGCTTTTGGGTTTCCCAAATAATTTCCACAATGCAATTCGCGGGAAGCTTCGACCGGCTAGGGGCTTAGGAGTTGGGAAGGAGCAACGATGGGTGGCTGGTCCAAGGTCCAAGGGGGCTGCTTCAGCGACCGGGAACACTGGAAGGGGAAAGCGCAGCCCAAGTGTCCACAACGAGAGAGAGAGGCTCTGGGGTGGTCTGTGTACACAGTAAGGAAATTGTGGGCCCAGCGGGTCTCGCTTTCGCGCATTGGGGCTCCACTTCTGTCACGAGGCACATGTTCCATTGGCTGCGGAGCTGCATTCTTTGGTCGTTTGGGCATTGCTTTGCGCAGCTTCAGAATTGATTTGGAAGGTGCTGGCGGGAAGCTAAGCTCGCTCGGCTCGCTACGAATAAGGCAGGAACAGATGAGAAATACTGCGGCGGCCACGGGCCACATTGACATATGTCGGTGAATTGGGAGGTGACGTACTTAATAAGCGTCGAAAACGAGAAACAAAAATCAGGAGAAAATCCGCCATGTTTTACAACGCTGTAACGTTCAGACGATACCAATTGCAGCTGCCAACGGCTGTCACGCCATTGTGCTGCGTCTCCTCGGCCCGTCTAGAGGGGAAAGCTACGCTAAACTACAGCGCATTTAGCGGACGGCAGGCTGGTCACAAAAGTGGGGCCGGAAACGAGAGCTCGGAGCTTACAGCTGAGAACGGTGGAAAGCGATCGGAACGCGCCCGGCAGCAACGGAAGAGCAAAAGGGCGGAAGAGCTGATGTGATGTAAAACACGATGCTCAACACGGACAGGGCGCTCCGAAACATGCAAGTCCAGCTCAGGAACAGCATTGTGTTGAGCTGGTGTGCCGTACATCTGAACAGAGGTGGCCACCTGAACAAACAAACCTCCAAGCACCAGCAGAAGGACTACTGATCTAAAGAAACATTTATTAATAATAGAAAAAGCAGATATAAGGATCAAAATATTTGAAAAAAATATCAGGCGAATATTGTGCCAGTACACGACGCCCGCTCGTCCCAGATTTGTCAGGTGCCTCCCAATGCGCCACTAACACCGACGGCCGCCGCCAGCGAGCAACTAATCGCTGCCGCGGATTTCACCACCGCCATCGAGGGAGATCTCGGCTTGCCTATCAACCGCACCTTATCTCATCTACATCGCCCTTCCTCTGTTCAACACCAGCTCTGCACATCTTCACATCTTAACGTCTTTCCGTCTCACCACCCCGCTGCACAATGCCTCTCCCCATATCCGCCACCGAGGCCAACGCCCGCGCCTTCTTCGCAAAGCCCTACTTTGCCGTCGTCGGCGCCTCCACCAACCAGGCCAAGTTTGGCTACAAGAGTGCGTTCTCTGTGCTCGGCCCCCTCCACCCTCCATCGGGCTGGCTGCCTCCTCCTGGATCTGCTAACACGGCCAGTCTTTGCTTGGTATGCCCGCCATGACCTGCCGGCCACGCCCATCAACCCCACGGCGCCGTCCATCTCCGTCGACCGCATCGCCCACGCCACGCTGCCCAACATCGCGGCGCTGCCGCACCCGCACGAGACGGGCCTGTCTGTCATTACGCCGCCGCCCGTGACGCTCCAGGTCCTGCAGGACGCACAGAAGCTGGGCATCGGCGCCGTGTGGCTGCAGCCCGGCACGTGGGACGACGACGTGGTCAAGTACGCGACGGCCAAGGGCCACTTTACCGACGTCGTGGCGGGCGAGGGCGGCCGCGGCGACGAAGGATGGTGCGTGCTGGTGGACGGGGAGAGGGCGCTCAAGGCGAACGGGAAGTTGTAGCGGCGGCGGTGGGTGTCAACAGGAGAGGTGTAGCAGACCTGTGTGTGGCAGAGTGACGTGTATGAATGGCCTTCTGGGGTTGCGCAGCGCATAGGACGTTTGATCGCAGCATTCGGGTCAATATGATTTCGTGTGTGACGTGTGAGACGTCCTCTTGTTGTGATTGAAAGTATGGGATTAGCTATATCTGTTGTTCAATTGATGAGTCGGCTTGATTGTAATTGTTTATTATCATATTTTTTTTAACTAAAAGAGGCCTTTCACGCCTCTTATTTTTGCATTCCTGCAATATGTCTACTTTCTAAATACTAGTATATATCAATGCCCAAAAGAAATATAGCGAGAATACCAACTCCTTGTTATACCGGTCCCTAAACGCCTGTGCAAATGTGACAGGTGCATCGTCTTACACTCCCTCAGTACTCCACATCCCGCCGCTTAAACTTCTCGGACCCCAGGAAGCTGATGGGGTTCCGGCACAGCGGACACGAGTTCTGGTTGCTCGACAGGAACCACTTGTAGAGGCACGACCGGTGGAACATGTTCTTGCAGGTGCCGCAGCGCTTCTCGGGCACGCGCTTCTCGACCGAGATGATGCTGTAGCAGATGGCGCACTCGGTGTGGCCCTGGAGGGCGCCGAGCACGTTGCGCTGGAACGCGGCCAGGCCCTCGACGAGGCTGCCGTTGGCAAAGGCAATGACGCCCTGCGTGATCATGAGCCAGCTCTGCCACTTTTTCTCGTCGACGGCCACGCGGTTGAGGCCGACGACGGCGACGTTGTCAATCGGGTAGTTGGCCGGCAGGCGCAGCGCAATGGACAGCGTGAGCTCGTCGACCTCGTAGCCGGCGACGACTTCGCGGGCGCGCTTGTTGGTCTTGATCGTCATGTCGTGGTCGTCGTCGCCGGCGGCAGAGCCGGAGGCCCCGCCCCGCCCCTCGGACGACGCGGCCCACGCGGCCACGTCGTCGAGCACCTCCTCGACCACGAGGGCCGACACGTACTTGGCCGTCCAGGCCTCGACGGCGACCGTCGTCTGCTTGGTGCGGCAGGCCGTGTACCACGCCTTGAACAGGCCCGGCACGTACTTGAGCACCAGGTAGTACAGGTGCACGAGCAGCTGGTGCATGTGCGCCTCGTCCGACCGCGAGGCCTCGGCCGCCGCCAGGTCGTACGCGGCAATGCTGGCGCGGTCCGCCAGGCCTTCCTTGTCCAGGTTCAGCGGCCGGGCGGCCGAGTGGCCGAGCACGTCAAAGATAAAGTCCAAGAGGGCGGCCACGTGGCTGCTGCTGCCGAGGTGCGCCGCGTAGTCGCTGCGCACCTTGGCGGACGCGGTGCTAAAGGCGTCAAAGACGAGGCGCCAGGCCAGCAGGTAGCCGCGGACGGGCGTCGGGAAGGTCGCGAGGACGTCGTCCGGATACGCCTCGAGGGTGGGCGCGCCGAGCAGCAGCGACAGCAGCTCGTCGGGCAGGCGGGCCTCCTTCTTTTCGAGGATGGTGTTGAACGAAAGCTCTTCCTGCTGGGCCGGCAGGGCGCGGTGCAGAAAGCCGTAGCCGGCGGCCTGGATGTCGCGCGAGTCGGAGGCAACAAGCGTGTAGAGATCCGCCGAGTCGGCCGTCAAGAGGTGGAGGGGCGTCTTGCTGGCCATGCGGCACAGCAGGGCATCCACGACGATCTGGGGCTGTGTGCGTGTTGAGCTCGTAGCAGCAGCAGCAGCAGCACTCGGACGGCGATGCGCCAGGGCGAGCAACAGACGGCGCAAGCCTGTCCACTTGGCCTCGGAAAACAGGGCCAGCGTGTCCTCGAGATCGTCGTTGGGCTCGTCCAGTGCGTCGAGGGCACCCATCAGCTTCAGAGACGCGTAGACGTAGGGCAGGTGTTCGTCCAGCGCCGACGAGGGTGCCGACGACGGTGCCGACGACGGTGCCGACGCAACGGCCGCGGCTTGGTCCCACAAGCCAATGCTGTACTTGATGCTGCGCTCCCAGTGCGGGCCATACATGTCCTTGATGCAGGGCAAGAGGCGCTGCAGGGCGCGGCAGCTCTCGGCGGCGATGCGGGGGTCGAGAGCCGCGTCCTCTTTGTTGTCGTCGTCGTCGTCGCCGTCGTCGCCCCGACCAAACCAAGACGTAATCTGCTTCACGGCAAACATCAGCCGGTTGCTGGCCGTCGGCAGCGCGCCCACCTCGTAGACAGCCATGCACGCATTGAGCAGGACGAGCGTCTCGAGCGTTGACTGGGCCTTGGCGTGGCTGGCGCGCGGGTCGGCGCCGGCGACGTGGCTGATGAGGCGGTTGCAAAAGTTGGACACGGACGGGGAGGCCACCAACACCTCGCCGTAGCCGGACAAAAAGGCCAGTGCGCCGAGGGTCGTTCCGGTGCCTGCACCAGTCTTCCAAAGGTTCTGCTTCACCACGTACGCCTCGTCGACCGCGGCAGAAAAGGTGCGGCCCTCCATGCGCGTCTGCAGCAGACCGCTCAGGGCCCGGGTCGTGTACACGGCGAGGGCGGTCGGTTGTTGCGTCTGCTGGAGCATGGCGGCCACGAGCGCGTCCGAGAGTGGCGAGGCCGACGAGTTAGAGCGGCCAGCCCGCAGAACGCCGGCCAGTGTGGACCGGATGGCGGCAATGGCGTCCTCGGCGGCGGCGAGCACAAACGGATCGGTGAGGTCGCCCCACAGGCTGTGGGCGTCGGAGAGGGCCACTTGGTCCGAGCCCAGCTCGGCCACGAGGTACAGGAGATACAGCAGCTCGACCTGGAATTCCTGCGGGAGCGCCGCAAGGGCCACGCTGTCGTCGTCCACCACTGTTGCCAGCAATTGCGTCGCGTACGCAGCCATGCGCGCCGGGACGGAGCGGCCGTGGCGGTCGCGGTGGACGGCCGGTCGTTGTCTTTGGGCGTGTGCCCGCTGGCCGGACGAGGGCACAAGCAGGTACGCTCCTCCGACGTTGCTCGTCAGCGACAGCGATGGGTTCAGGTTCAGGCCGCCGGTGCTGCCAGGGGCCAAAAAGGCCTGCATGGCTTGCATCCAGATGTTGGTATTGGGGAACAGGTTCTCCTTGTCCTCGTCGGTGACGCTGGGTGCCTTGGCGATGCTGGCGGCCTGCTCGACAAGCGTGTCGATTTCGAGCGAGTTGGGCCCGGCGCTGTCGAGGTTGTCCTGGACAATCTTGATGAGGCGCGTGGACTGGGCGCCCTTGGCGTCGCCCTCACCGGTATGGGTACGGCTGGTGCTGTTGCTGCTGCTGCTGCTGCCGTCGACAAGCGCGCGCAGAGCGTGCACCTTGGCAGAGAGAGCCGTGTCGTGGACCTCCATCATGCCCAGCAGCTTGGTGACGAGCTCCAGGTGCAGCTCCTCGTCGTCGGCGAGCAGCTCGGGTGACTTGGTGGCCATCGTCTCGAGGGCCGTGAGGACACCGGCTGGGTTGGAGGTGTCGCCGCCGCCGAGAGAGCGAACAAGAGCCGCGGCAAGCTTCTTTGCCGTGGCCGGCGACAGCGCGTTCGATGCCGACACGGCGTGGAAGAGGTCCCAGCTCGACAGCTGGCCCTGGGCCGTCGCAAAGCAGGCGCCACCGAGATACTCTTGCAGGTCGCTGTTGCGCCGACTGGTGGCGAGAGCGGCATCGGACGCGTCCGAGATGAGCAGGGCAATGCTGCTGGCCGTGGTGTCGGGCTCGGCGTCCTTGTTGGCCAGCAAGAGAGAGAGGATGGAGGCGTAGATGCGTGTGTACTGGTCGTGGAACGCGGGGATGGTGGCCATGGACCGGAGGCACGAGAGAAGGGCCGGTGCGGAGGGCGAGGCGACGACGAGAGAGAGCTGCTCGGCGTCGTCGACGGGGAAGAGAGACTCGATCACGGCTGTGCCCGTCTCGTTGGCCTGCAATACATGAGGCGCGAGCGAGAAGGCGGCACGGACCAGCTGCGCGGCGCCAAAGGGCTTGAAGTTGCGCTTGGTCAAGAGGTCGACGGCGCTCTGCAGGAGCGACAGCGTCGGCTGCTCGAGGACGTGCTCCACGAGGTTGGCCGCGGCGCCGTCGGCGGTGGACTGCCGCGCCTCGACCTGCTGCACAGACCGGTGGATGTCGGCGACCAGCGCGAACCACCGGTCGCCCTCGCCGGCAATGGCCTGCTGCGACGCCGTGAACGCCTTGGACACCTCGGGCAGCGAGTTGGCCATGCGGCCGGCAAAGTCGCTGGCGAGCCGTGCCCACTCACTCCGCGCCGAGGCGACAATGTCTGCGTATGCCGGTCGCGCCACCAGGAGGGATGCGCGGGTCAGGACGGGGAGGTGCGCACCCGTCGCCCACACTGTGCCGACACTGTCCGTCGGCGGCGGGCCCAGGAAGCGGTCCAGCAACGGGAAGACGTTGGCCTCGACCAGAGCTACGCGTGCCTCGTCCGGCGTGACAACGTCCACCAGCCGTCGCACCATGGACAGGTAGGCCGTCCAGCCGTCAATGGCATTGCTCTGCGGCTCGTCGCGACTCGACAGGCCCTTGCGAAACGAGGCCAGGACGGACGACGCTGCTTCTGCGGCAATGTCTCGTGGCGACATCGAGGCAAACAGGGCGTCGAGTTGTGTCCAGAAGTTGCGCGACGGTGCGGCGGGCGACGCGGCCGTGCCTTGCGAGCCCTTCTCGATCAGCGGCCGCAGGCGCGTGAACGGGTGGCCGCCGTCGGCCCAGATCCCGGGGTGTGCCTCGGTCAGCGTCTGCAGGACCCGCAGGTAGTCCACCACGGACCCTGCCTGGCTCGTCTTGGGCGCGTCTTGTGTCAGCAGCTTGGTGAGCCGCGCCAGCTGCGCCGGCGCTTCGAGCAGGTCCGGCCGCGTCTCGAGGCACGCCAGAAGCAGCTCGTACGTCACGCGCCGCACGTGGCTGTCGGGCGACAAGGCGGCACGGCTCCAGAGGGCCTCGACGGCGAAGAATTGTGTGTAGGCGTGCGCCAGGCCCGCGGTGTCGGCGACGGACAGCGTCCGCAGCAGTGCCAGCACGAGGGACAGGCTGCTGTAGAGCACGCGGTGGTACTTGAGGTCGGCGTCGTCGTGGGTCGTCGAGCGCAGGTCGCTCAGCGTGGCGGGCGTTTCCTGCATGGCGGCCGTCGCGTCCTGCAGAATGTGCGGCTGCAGACGCCGCCAGAACACGGTGGTCTTGTCGTCGGTCGTCAGGAACGAGGCCAGGCCGTCGGCCGCCGCCTTCGCCACGGCGCGGTCGCGGTCGTACGTGCCGGCCAGCCACGCACTGGCCACTTTGGGAACGAGCCGCTCCATGCGCTTGCGCGCCGACTGCATGAGGGCCAGCTGCACCGTGTGGGCGAGCTCGCGCACCCGCCGCGCATCGTCAATCGACAGCCGCGGGTAGCACTGCACCCACGCCTCCAGGATCGCGTCCTCCACGCCGCCGCCGCCGCCGCTCGAGTACGGGTGTGCTTGTGCGTGGGCCAGCAGCTCCTCGAGCGCCCGCGCCTTGGTTGTGCTGTCCTTCTTGGCGAGGTTCTTGAACGAGACGACGGCGTGCGCATCCGAAATGGCCGACAGGTCCGCCCGCTCGGCGACGTACGCCAGGCCGCTCTTGCTCCGGGCCGTCTCGAAGCCGCCGAAGCCGCCCTTGCCAAGCGACGCACCGCCCGGCTTGGCCGCGTCCACGCTTCCAAAGCCTTTGAGGCCCGCGGGTGGGGGACCGCGTGGTCGCCCCTGTGGTCTGCTCATATCGGGGAGGGGGTTGGAGGAGGTGATGGTCGAGAGAATGTCAGGATGTCGAATATGTCAGGATGTCGAGGATGTCACGATGTCGAGGACGTCGAGAGGTCGCCGTCGATTATGGTCTTGTCATTCGGCAACTGGGATCTAAGATATTGATGTTGAGGTAGGGGCAGGCTTATGTAAATGTGTCGTCTGCGTCGAAGTTTGAAATGTCAAAATTGACCGCATTTAAACGCTGCAGGTCCAGTGTGCAGATCGGCGTTAGTGGGGTGGACGGTTGCGTCACAGCCGTGCCGCCACTCAAGGGTTGCCGCAGCCTTCTGTACGCTTCCATGTTAGCGCTCCACTGTTTTTTCTGTTACAGGGCAAATAGTTACAGTGGACACAGCCTGGCGCCCACGCCCGCGTGAGTCAAGCGGAGGCCACGGCGACAAGGGAAAAGGGAATATCTCAACACTGCTGGCCTCATCCCGTTTTTTGCGTTTCGACGGCTGCTTTCAGCTGCAAAACACGCAAAGCTGTTCACCAAATGCTTCAAAACAGCCACGGTCCTCGTCACACGTTGTTTCAGCCACGTGCTCGACGCATCACGTGATGTCCCAATGCGGCTGGGTTCGCCCTGCTGAGGATCAGCGTTGCCCGAGCCAACTGCCCCCTGCTGGTACTTTGTAAATAGATAAACAGCTGCCTAAGCTCTTATCGCCATCGTCATCTTCCCATCTTTTCTCTCGCAACTCCGCATCCGCACGTCCTACGAACTCTCATCTCCCACCTACGAGTCATCGACGATGGCGCTTTTCCGACACATCAAGCTGCTGCTGACGTTCGGCTCGCTGGCCCTGGCGGCTGCGACGAATGCCAAGACGGCGAACTACGACGAAGACGACGACACGCCGCTGCCGTTGATTATCTGGCATGGTAAGGCTCTCTCCACAGCTCGCTGCTGGCCCTTCCCCCCCTTCCATCGGAACAACGCTGACATGCACGGGCAGGCCTCGGCGACAACTTTGCGGCCGAGGGGCTGCGCGAGGTCGGTGCGCTCGCCGAAGAGGTCAACCCGGGCACGCTCGTCTACTTTGCGCATCTGGGCGACAGCGCCGGCAGCGACCGGTCGGCGACGTTCATGGGCAACGTGACGGAGCAGGTGGCGCAGGTGTGCGCGGACATTGCGGCGGACCCGATCCTGTCGACGGCGCCGGCGCTGGACGCGCTGGGCTTCAGCCAGGGCGGGCAGTTTCTGCGGGCGTACGTGGAGCGCTGCAACCGGCCGCCGGTGCGGTCGCTCGTGACGTTTGGCGCGCAGCACAACGGCATCTCCGAGTTTGTCGAGTGCGCCAGCACGGACGTTGTGTGCCGCGCGGCCATGGCCCTGCTGCACGGCAACACGTGGTCGGGCTTTGTGCAGGGCCGCGTGGTGCCGGCGCAGTACTACCGCGACCCGTCGACGGCGGCGGCGTACGCCCAGTACCTCGACAAGTCCAACTTCCTGGCCGACATCAACAACGAGCGCCCCGGCGCGCGCAACCCCCAGTACCGCGACAACCTGGCCCAGCTCGCCAACTTTGCCATGTACCTGTTTGAAAACGACACCACCGCCATTCCCAAGGAGTCGGCCTGGTTCGCCGAGGTCAACGGCACCGAGGTCACCCCGCTGCGCGCGCGCGCGCTCTACAAGGAGGACTGGCTGGGTCTCAAGGCCATCGACGACAGGGGCGGCCTGCACTTCCGCACCGTCCCGGGCGAGCACATGCGGCTGCGCGCCGAGGACCTGCAGGCTGCGTTTTCCGAATTCTACGGGCCCTACAACAAGAAGTTCCCCGGCGCGCGCCGCCCTCCGAAGACGACGTCAAAGTCGGCGTCGACGCTGCCGGTCCCGCCGCTCCCCATCCCCGCCCTCGCCGAGGAGGCGCTGCTCGAGGCCTTGGTCGAGCTCTAGAGGACGTCACGAGCCGCCGCGAAGGGACTCTGGAGGATGGCCCGGGCCGCGCTGTGGGTGGGCCGGCGGATGTACAGAATGGTGCAGCCGTACGTGCCGGGCCCGACGCTGGAGAACGCTTTCAATCTGTCGTACTACTTGTTCATGTTTGTCCTGGAGTTGATCTCCCTGTTCCTTTCGATCTGGATAGCGCTTACTTCGTCTTCGTAACCTCCTTTCTGTGTATGACTCGGCTAGAATGACATGACTAGGATCTCTCCCTTGCATATAGTGTGCCCGTGTCCCGTGTCCCGTGTCCCGTGTCCCGTGTCCCGTGTCCCGTGTCCCGTGGATCAGTAGCGCCCCCTGTCCGCGTGAATCGCCCCCAAGTTCTTGCCCAAGTCCCGGTAGTACTGCGCCACCGCCTCCCACTGTGGCGACCCCTCGGGCCACAGGATGCTGCCGTCGGGCAGTCCGAGCCGCAACAGACCGTCAAACGCGGCCGTGTGCCGCCGGATGCAGTACCGCGTGTTGGCCGGCTCGTCGTAAAAGTACAGGCCCTCGGGCATTGTCGTGTGCCAGATTTCCGTGCTGTGCGTGATAATGTACGGCAGCCGCGCCGCGTCCGTTGTCAGCTGCGCGTAGACGCGGCCCTCCTCGGAGTCGATGGGCAGCCAAAAGATGGTCGTGCCCGCGTGCGTCTGGATGTGGCAGTGGAACCAGGGCGGCAGCGTCCAAAAGTGCGGCTCGTGCAGTTGATCACGGGCCGCGACGCTGTGCGCATCCTGCGTGCCCGAGGTGCTGGAAGGCATTGCTGGCCAAATTGGGGGGGGATCACGAAAGAGGTGCGTGGCGATAAGAGTGTCCGGACGGGCAGCTTTCTTTGGTTGGACAAACTGCTTCTGCCAGGCAAGAGGAAAACCCATTGCATTCCACCTGTCGGATAGGACGAGCTCTCAACGGGTTTATATCACGTCGTAAGGCCAAGAACCACTGATGGGTGTTCTTGTCCAGCCGGTGTTCGTTTGCACGTCGGCTTGGCTCGTTGCATGCAGGTGTCCGCTTTGAGACACAATGAGATACGTGCATGCCCTCGCTACTGGAGCCTGGCGGACTGGCCTATCGCACACCACGATGCAGCCCTGGCACGGTCGCACTGCATATGTAATCTCACTGTGAAGGAGCTGCATAAGGAACGTGTGCTGCAGCCACACCTCTGCTCTGTTTGCCAAATGGCTTCAAGTGTGGATGCCGTGCTTCTTTTACTAGTACAAGATGGGCCAGGCGATTGAATTCTCAAGTAACGATATTTACAGTGTATACAAGTACAAGAGGCCGTAAAGACGGCCTGGCGACAAGGAGAGTCAGAGCAGGAGGGAAGGGCAAGCGTCAACAGACAAAACGGACGCACGAGGGCCGCAGAATGGGAAACAACCCGGGTACACACCATCTCCTTCACACGTCGTACACTCCACGGCTACTTCGTCTTCGCGTCGGCAACCGCCTGCTTCCGTCGCGCGTCCACAATGTCCTTGAGCCGCTGCAGACCAAACGTCCGCCACGCGCCGCTGTCCGACAGCCACTCGCCCAGGATCGTGCCCAGCCACACAATCGTGGACATGCCGCCGCACCAGAACCAGTCCCGCCGGCCGAACCACGCGCGCAGCAGCAGCGGCACCTCGGGCCGCAGCGCGTTGCCCACGACCTGGCGCGCAAACGCGCCCGTGTCCATGGTGTTGTTGGTCTGGCTGTAGACCTGGCGCCTGGCGTAGAGGTCGGCCACGGGCTCGTAGAGCGACCCGGGGACCAGGGGCAGCACGTTGTTGGCAATGTTGGAGCGCACGGTGCCGGCCATGACGACGGTGACGCGGACGCCAAAGGGGCGCAGCTCCTGGCGCAGGCAGCGCGAGTACGACACGACGGCGCCCTTGGAGGCGCAGTAGGACGCGCCGAACACGTAGGGGACGGCGGCGGAGAGCGAGGCGATGTTGATGATGAGGCCCCGGGCGCTGATGAGCAGCGTCACAAAGGCCTTGCACATGGCCATGACGCCAAACACGTTGGTCTCAAACGTCGCGCGGATCTCGTCGACGTCGAGGTCCGTCGCCGGCACGGTGTGCGTACGGCCGCTGGCACAGTTAGCGGGGAACACGAGTCGGATGTGGTATGGTGTCTGGAGGCTTACGCGTTGTTGACGAGAAAGTCCAGCTTGTCGCCCGTCAGCTTCGACACCTCCTCCTTGCACGCGGCAATGGAGTCCGCGTTGGTCACGTCGAGCTGCACCGTCGCAATGCCCTTGGCGGCAAGATCCTTGAGCACCTCGGGCCGGCGCGCAGACGCAATGACAAAGAGGCCTGTTGTTGGCGCGTTGGTTAGTTGTGCTTGTGGGCGTCGGACGGTGGCAGCAGACGAGGATTCGAACCTTTTGCGTGGAACTCCTCGGCGATCGCATGGCCGATGCCGCCAGGCGTGCAGCTGGCAGGTGTTAGTGTACAGGCGTCTCAGTCGCAAGCCCTCCATCTCTCACCGTATCGTTTCCTAAAGATGCTCGAGAAAGAACTTGCCCTGTGATCAGGACGGACTTTTGTCCTTCGCGAAGCACGACGGCGCCCATTGTGTCGTGTGTTTTGTGTGAGGCCGTCGTAGGCTGTGTCTAGTTCGTAAAACAGACACAACAAAAGACGCGACGACGAGATGCCAAGTCCAAGATGAAGACGCAGAAGTGTTAGACGAAACAGATACAGCAAACAAGTGGTCGATGGAGGATTCGTCGTAAAGTCGTCGACTCTGGGGAAGTGCGCCGTAAAACTGTCGAGCGCGGAAAGAGCTTGGAAGGGAGCTGCTGAATTTAGTACACGCCCGCCTAACCTAGTTCCATGCACATGCTTTAGGATGTCTCTCTGGTACAAAGGAACAAGCAATCCCACGGCATCGAGCACCGAGGCACGGAGGTGCCCCACTGAAGTCGGTCGCTAAACATTTTAGGTAAAACTTGCGAGGCAATACACAATACACCACCATTGGACCATTGGCGCATTTGCAGACGGGACGGGATTGGAAATGTCTTCTCAATAAAAGCCACCGGGGGTAGACGAGGAACGGAGGCAGGCAAAGCGGCAAGTCCGCCTGACGGACAAATTGGCAAGATGTATCCTGATCTTGTCTCGCTTTGACTATCTTGGTGCAAACGTTGAGGGCCGGAGTGCACGTCTCTGCCGCCGACCGTCGATCGGTTGCGTCCCTCGCGTGCCATCTCCCGTATGTTGGTAAGTTGATTGTTGAAACACGCGTGGTTGCCGCGTTCCTACTCTCCACGCTGCCACCCAGCCTGTCATGGAATGATGATTGAAAATAGCTTGATTGTTTTCAATCTATCTAAGATCCTTCGGATCGACTAATCTATGATATCTTCCCCCCTTTTCCCCAACGGATGGCATATCCGTTGGGAGGGGGACAAGTCACGTGTGGATCCTTATGGATCATACGTGACAGTGGCCCGGGGAGGAATACTGTCGTCTCGACAACTAGGAATAAATTCTTATAAAAAGTAACGTGGCGAAATAAAGCGATATCGTAGTAAAATAGTGGAAAATTAACGTGTTTATAAAATAACGGAAAATCAACGTTAGTAGAAAATTAACGTGAATCTTTCCTTTTATATTCCTTTTTTTTTTTTATATAAGAGTATTGTTATTTAAAGATTAATAGTTCCTGTTAAATCTATTTAAGTAAAGATGTCTCTCGTTATTATTTTAAGTAAGGCGTTTATATCGCCGTTTTCCTTAGATAAGTCGTTTATTATATTATCTTCCTTAAGTGAAACGTTTATCTCACTATCTTCTTCGTCGTCGAAGGTACTATTTATAAAAAGAAAAGACTCGTATAAAGTAAAAGGTGGTTTTCGAAAAAGGTTCCTATTTTTAAAGAAAGGGTATAAATTATCCTTTTCGTCGAAGTTAACGAGGACTTTAATTTCTTCGGTAACTTTATACCGTATACGGAGTTTTATAATAATATGGTTAGTATCTTTAATAATAAGTTTAAAAACGTCGTTAATACTAACTTATACGTCGTTAATAGTTTAGATTTCCGTAAATATAAGGTTAAGGTAAAATAAGGTAGTAAATTAACGAATATATCTTAAGATATTTATACGGTCTTTATAAAGGGTTTTACGACTTACATTTAATTAAAAGTCGTTTATTAGTCCGATTATTAAAATCACGGATTCCGATATAATTAAACGACGGCGTTTATAAGTAATTAAGTGGGTAGTTGTGTATATAGTTATATAAGTAATTATAGTATTTAAGGATTAATTTATAAGAACGGTGTAAGTGATTAATATATCGGCGATCCTTTCGAGGAACGTAAGATAGTTAAACCGTTTAAATTTTAAGTTTCGTTTAAAAACGACGAGGATTTCTTTCGGGACGCCGTACGTGTTAATAGTAAAATAATCCACTAAATAGGATTATTTAAAGGGTCGGTCGACGACGTTTAAAAACCGTTTATAAAAAAGAGTTTATATAAGTGGTTTATTTAACTATAAAGTTTTAACGATAAAAAAGCCGGTTTATTAAATATATAAAACGTATATATTATCTCCCTTTTTAATACTAGTAAAAAGATCGTGTATACGTAACTCGTAATCGGCTACGGTTAATCGTGATAGTTTCGGGGTTATAGTTGTCGGTATAACGAAGGATATAAAGTTGTAGTATAAAAAACGTGGTTAAAATCTACGAAGAAAAAGAGTATAAAATACTAATTACTAAATAAGTAAAAAGAAGGTAATAAAAAGTTAAAAAGTATAATAGTAATCATTAAGGATATTAAAATTAATTATAAATATATTTAAAGGTAAATGTTTTATAAAAATCTATATATCGAACTCGGGTCTTAAACCGTAGTATTAAATAAACGTTAAAAGAGTACTACGTTAAATTTATATACGGATAATAGTACCGGGTTAATTATATAATAACTAAGTTACTACTAGTAATTAACGTTCGAAAGTATCGAGGTGAGTTAAAGTAAAGTGGGAGACTAAAACGACGTCGTAAATTTACTACGATATAGGAAAAAAAAGACGATAAATAAACCGACCGACTCTTTTAATAATTCGGAAGGGACCGGTCTACCGTAAACGAAACTTATTTAATTATACGGTTACGGGTTAATTAATACCGTAGTATAATTTAAAGTAAACGTAATCGTTAAGTAAGAAGAATTTTAGTGTGTAACGTTTATCGAAATACCGTTTAACCGATATAGTTATAACAACTAGTACGTTTTAAAGAAAGATTCGTAAAAGAGGTATATTTAACGGTTCCTAGTTTATTTATAAAAGTTAAGTCGGGTCGTTAAGTTAAAAACCTAAGATAGTTTAATTTAATAAAGTGTTAATAAATAAGTAATAACGTTAATTATACTAGAATTAAATATTTAAAAGATAATAAACCTATTTAGTTATATCCGGAAACGATTATAATACGTAACGAAGGAAAGTTTAAGTGGTTTAAATAGTACGTTTCGTTTAACCGTCGAATTAAAGGTGGTATATTATTAAATAAAATAGTTTGGTTTATAACCGTACTTAAATGGTTGTTTAAAGATCGGAAAGGAATTTTAAGTCACGGTCGGAAATAATTTCTTTAAAAATACCTTAGTTTAATAAAAATAAATATATAATTAAGATAGTTCCTTAAGTGACGGTTATATTTATAACCTAACCGGGTAATAAAAGGGTTTATTTAATAAAACGGTCGACTACGACTAATAAAGTATCGTAATTTTAGTCCGAGAAAGGGAGACCGAATATAAAATTAATAAAGATACTATTATATAAGATATTTAAAATTAGTAACGGTTAAAGTAACTTATATAGTTTATAGTATTAAGTTTAGTTAATACGGTATTAATAGTATCCTTCGATAAACTTAAAGAAAAGCCGTTACACGTGTAGGATATGAAATTACCGGATAACTAGTAGTAAAGCGTTAATACCCGAATAATGGTTATCGTAGGTTGTTTTAAAGATATCCGTAATACAAACTTTAAAGATACATAATCGTAGTAAAAGAACGCGGTATTAGTAGTAAATAAGATCCTTTCGTATATAATATAAAATTTGTACTACGTTAAAACTAAACGTACGGTTTTAACGGATTATATTTAAAACTTTAAAGAAGTAAAGGTTTTAGTGATAACCGTGAATAATTCGGGTACGAAAATCCGGAGAGAGGAAAACCGTTAAAACGGTAAACGCCTCGATAACCGAAGGGGTATTATCCCGTTTAATACGAACTTCGTGTACTACTTAAAGAATATTAATATTATCGTTAACGAAGTCGAGACTACCGGATGTATTTATTAGTGTCGTTTAATTTATACGAGGTAAACGAGATAAAGTATTTAGGATAGTGTAATCTTTTCTTACGTGGTGAAAGAAGCGGAGTTTAAATAAAGATAAAAATTCTATAGTACGGATAATCCGTTTATTTTAGATACTGGTTACGGTAAAACTAGTGATATTGGTTTATATATGTAGTCCGAGGATAAATATGTGATTTGTAACGATATTAATAAACGAGTATTAATATACGTCGATTTAGTACCTAGTTTTCTTTAACGTTTAAACGACACTAAAGATTTCAAGTTCGGTTAGTTAGTAATTCTTTTCGGTAGTGGAAAGGGTTTTAAAAAAGAATACGATAGTCTATATCGTTTTTTAAGGGACTTAAAATGTTTTAGTGTCGGGTAATAGTAAGTAAGTTAAGATAATATAGTATAGTTTAACACTAATACCGTCACCGAAGGAATCTACGTCGAGAAAAAGTGGTCGTTTAAGATTAATATAGTAAGTGGGATTATTATTAATAATAACTTTCTTAACGTCTTAAAAGGCTTAAAGTACCTCTTTTATCGGTTAAATTTGGATGGTTTAAGTAAACTTTTGTCTGACTTATTTAAATTTATACTCCGGTAAAGTCTTAAAAAGTTAGGTTTTACGGTTTTATAATAGTGTTATACGAATAATAAAACGTACGACGTTAGTTCGTAGTTATATAACTATACCTATAAAAGTTTCGAGAAGTTTAAACGTTATTAGAAAACTAAGGTTGGTAATCGTAACGATTTTTTCTATAGTGGTCGTTATAATATATCGATTTAAGTAACGGCCTAAGATTTCTAAACTAGGAAATGTTAAAAAGGTTTTTAATAACGTCGATAGTGATGTTTTTATCGATACATAACTATAGAAATCTACGTAAGTTATTATAATATTAGTGGAAAGTGTAATCCGTTTAAATAACGTCGTCGTAATAAACGTTTACACCGTCGATGTTACGTAAGAAAGTATTTATTTATCTTTAAATATAAACATTACTACCTTTATAACTTATAATAAGACATTTAAAGGTGTATTAACCGACATAAGTGTTAATTATAAATACTTATCGTAACGACGGGTGGACACACTATTAGTAATAAAAGGATTTAACATTAAAAATAAAGATAAACTTAGTATCTCGTTCTACCACACCTTAAAGGATTTCGTTTTGTGTTTTTATAAGGTAAGTATCGGGTAAGGTTATTCGATTTAAGTTACGGATGTTAATAACTATACGTCTTTTATTAGTGTCGTTTATCTTACGGTAAACGACGAAGACCGGGAAGGATAATAGTGTAGATTTCGTTATAGGCTCGATTTTACCGTCCTTTATTAGTTTTACTAGAGTGTTTTCGACGACTTGTTTAAATTTAAAGTTTAACGGATAAGTACGGGTATATTTAAGGATTAATTATTACTAATCGGTTTTAAGGTGAACTTTAGTCTATTATTTTAATAGATTATCGACAAAACCAGTGTCTTAGAAAACCGTAACGTATTTATTAAAAAGTTTAAGTAACCGTGTAGTACGTTAAAGATATTTAAGGTTATTAAAGATAGTTACTCTTGATTAATAGGTGATTATGTTTATTATGGATGGTTTTAACGTGGGTAAAGTAGGACCGGTGTCGGCGTAGAAGATAGTTAGTGTTACGGTTTCCGTAACATTGTCGGATAACGGGAGAAATCTATAATTTATTATTAATAAGGAGAGACGGTCGAGTCTTTGGTTAGTGTGGAGTAAAATAGGTACGGTTAAATGGTTGTATACCGGTAAGACGGTAGTTTTGGAATTGGTTAAGAAAATAAAAGTAGATAAAGGGAAGGATTTCGTTAGAGTAAATAGTAGGGAATTATAGTAGACTTTTATTTTAAACTAAATAAGAAGAGCGGTAAATAAGTGTAAAGGAATAAGTATTCGTTTAACCGTTTTAACTATTAGGTTGGTTTATTATTATAAACGTTCGATAGTAAAGTTTATAATAGTATAATATAAATGTATAATAATACGTATATCGTAGTAATTAATATAAAACTATTCGGGTACTATAATATTATTACCGATAAGTAGTTTAAGTGTTAACGTTTAAACTAGAAAAACACGACGGTTAAAAGACGTGAATACTGGTTAGTTATTATAAGTATCGTAGTCTCGTAATAAAAAGGGAAGGATAACGTAATCGTGTGTAAAGTAACGAGTATTACTAATCCCTTTAACCCGTAACGGTTATTTAATATAGTGGATAAGTAAACGTAGGTAGTTGTCCGTCACTTAAACTAAGTTAACGAGAGATTAAGAACAACCGGTGTCTTTAATAATAGGCACGCCTACCGTGTCCGGAGAGGAGTGTATAAAATAGATTAAGTAAGAATAGTTATATTCTTATTTTTTATCCGTAAACGTGGATACGTTCGAATAAATGATTATTGGTTTTTTCCATTTTTTTTAAATTTTAAAGTAGGTATATAGTGTTACTGTAAAGGGATTTCGTAGAATATCCGTGTTATTATAACTATTTAGAACCGGTGAGGGATTTGTACCAAAATTCACGGTTTAAAAATCCGCGTTTAAAAATTATCGTTTACTAGGTGTTAGTTTTTTACCGTTTACGATGGCTGGTTGTGGTTATTACGGAGGTGTTGGTGAAGTTTATTACGGTTATTAAATACTCGTAAGTATTAACGATAGGTTACGGATATAACGGTTAAGGGTAGTACGGTTAGTATAATTATATCGGCTTCTTCGTCGAGTTATTCTTGTTAAAGTGTGGTGACGGAAGACTTGTCGTCCTCGTCGTCGTTATAGTTTAACTCGTTAAAGATATTATTAATATTAAATACTTTAACGGGAGGATTACTATAGTCTTTAATAGGTTTATATTTGTCCTTTTAAAAGGTGTTTTTACGTTAATTATTAACGGCCTTTTTACGGTTTTTATCGAAAGGTGAATTATTATCGGTACGGTCGTAGTTTTTATAAAAGTATTATTTATTATCCGTACGGTTATAGGTTTTATTAAAGGGTTTAGTAGCGTCGTTATATTTTTAGGGACGGTATATACTACGAGTTATCCTGTTTTAATTACGAGTACGGTAAGTACGTTCGTAATTAAGTCGTTAAACGATAGTTTAAATAACGGACGTTCTTTTACGTAAGATTAATATATATTAATCTACGGTAGTAAGTTCGGTTAGTTTAAGAACTACCGACTAAAAGTGGTTGTTTATAACTCCGTAAACGTAAATTATAACGTTAAAGTTAAATATACCGTAAACTTTAACGTTTATTATAACGGAGTTAAGGAAGACAAGTAAATTACGACTACGGATTATATCGTTAACCGAGAAACGGACGGAACGAAGGAAGTAGTTAACCGTAACTACGTCAACTTTAAATCTGTCTTAAAATACGATATAGATTTCGTTAAAAGATAGATTCTTTAAAAAGATACGTTTAGTGTCCGTAAGGATACAACCAAACCATTATTATACGGAACTAATAAAGTATTATCTTTAAGTGTTTAACACGGATACTTTTAAGTAACGTAAAGTTATATATTAAAGTTTATTAGTAAAGTTAAAAATATTCGTATAAACAAATGTTTTACTATCGATAATAAAACCGGTTTAGTTAAGATCGTTACGGGATAAATTAAAAAAACCGATCCGTTTAGGTTTAAAATACTAGGGGTTATCGTGTAGTAACGACGATCGATAACGGGTATTCTTAAAAGATTTAAGTAGATAAATATTATCGTTTTTTAAATAACGGCCGTTTAATAGATTAACGGGTGGTGTTATATTAATTACCGAAAATATATACTTTTAAAGTTAAATATATTTTACGGTAGATATATTACGAAGGATAACGGGAATGTTATTACTAGTCGGATTAATAATATTAGTAACTTATTTATTAACGGTTCGAATAAAGACCGGGCCCGTATTAAAAGTATATTATCCGGATAAACCGGGGATAACTAATTAAAGAGTTATAATATTAAAGTCGATAAACCGTAGTACTTTAAGGACGGTATAAGGGTTTATTTATATAGATTTATAACGGATAATTACCGATAAAAAAGGTAAAGGAATAGTACTTATAGTCGAAAGAAACGGTACTTAATCCGGATTAAAAATAATTTACACTACTAAAGTGACTAAAACGAGTCTACGAAAAAGGGTGACGATAGATTATTAAAAGTAAGACGATAAAGTGATAATAAAGGAGGGTGTGGAAATAACGAGGTCGATTAAAAGTAAAGGTGTTTAAAAAGGTGGTAGTAGTATTAAATCCGGGTCTTTAACTCTTCGTTAATAACGGATAGTTATTATTAAAGAGAAGGTTCGAGTAATTTAATTATAATTAAAAGTTAAAGGATAAATAAAGAGTAAGGATTCGAGAAATAAGACTTCCTCCGAACGAAAGGAGAAAGTTTTATAAACCTCCCGTATAAAGGTAACGAAAGTTATTTAAATTTCTTTTAAGGAGTTGTTTTTATAGGTTATATAATAGTACGTGTAAACGTTAGTGTAAAGAAAATTTCTTACTAGTTAAGGCTATCGCAACGGAGTTACTACCATTGTCATAGAATAATGATTAAAAATAACTTGATTGTTTTCAATCTATTTAAGATCCTTCGGATCGACTAATCTATGATATCTTCCCCCCTTTTCCCTAACGGATGGCATATCCGTTGGGAGGGGGACAAGTCACGTGTGGATCCTTATGGATCACACGTGACACAGCCCACCAATGTAGACAGTAAGGCGCCCAGGGCTGCTGCTTGCGGCTGCACCAGATTGGTCCGGCCCGCCTGTCGGGGTGACGTCATTGTACGGAAACGTATATCGAGATGCGGCAGCGTGCACGATGCGCGCATAGTGTTTGTCGTGCTGCTGGTGTGGTAGCAGGCGGCAGGCGGCACTCTCACCGTTCGGCTGGCTGGCTGCCGACGGCTCTACAAGCTCAGGTCCGCTCGGCCCTTGTGATCTTCCTCGAGATTGGCAGGACAGTATGCGTCTCTGCAGCGTCCACACTGCTTTCGAACACTGTCCGTCCAGGTAACGACAAAGACATGCCCGAGCACACATTGTTCTGCAAGACGACTTGGAGCGTTGGCGTCGTTTTGGTTTGCAGCTTGTGACGAGAATGTGCATCCGATGCGCTCTCGCGGAGAGCATCCGCCCCCATTTCCTCGTTTCCACATATGCGTGTCGTTCGCTATGGACATCTCTAGGGCCCTACTAACGCGAGCTGATGGGTCCTCGTTCTGGGACGGCTCCCAATTCAGTGAACTTCTCTACATGCTGACTTGAAACGCATTACGGTACTGTACGGTAGCTAATTCTTTACTGTGTATTAACACTGTAGACGCAGCCAGTTAAGGGGTTTCGCCCTTCAGCTTGTCTCGAGCAGTGATTTCTCCCCTAGTCAAGAGTGTGCATCTTCATTCAACCAACTCGCCGGATCCCTACCACTACCTCCCTGATATCCTGACAATGGCCAGAAACGACGAGGCATCAAGTGGCAAATCGCACTTCATTCGAGTTGCGCATGAGAGCCAAAAGACGGTCAAGAAGAGCGGCGTAGCATCCAGACTTCGAAGAGAGATCGAGGCAATGGCGTATGTACGTGGCCATACGTCCATCCCCGTGCCACGCGTGCTCGAATACCATTTCGACGCGGACAACAAGGAGGCCTGGTTCCGTATGGAGCGATTACACGGGATCCAACTCGACCAGGCATGGCCGGCAATGAGCGACAACATCCGTACGCAAACCATTCACCAGCTCAAGTCATATATTGAGCAGCTACATTCGATCCGTCCGCCTGAGCCTGGGTGGATTGGGTCCTGCGCTGGCGGCACCGCATACGACCATAGGCTGAACAGCTTGTTTCCTTGTGGTCCCTTTAAAACCACAGCTGAATTTCACGATTTCCTTGTTGCCCCAATCCGAAAATGCCCCAATCCGCAGCTGGCAGACAAGTATCGCACCCAGTTTCCTGACAACCACACGATCGTGTTTGCCCATGCAGATTTGTCATGGGAACATATCTTTGTCGATCCCAGAACAGGCGATGTCACCGGCATTATCGACTGGGAGATGGCGGGCTTTTGGCCCGAGTGGTGGGAATATAGAAAAGCTCTCTTTGGCGGCCGCACTACGCCAAGCTGGTGGGTGGATATCGTCAACCAAGCCTTACAGCAATATCCTACCGAAACCGAAGCTGAAATGGATGTGGAGATGTTTTGAGTTGTGAGAAGTAAATGGAGTCGCACATCACTCTCTTTTAGCCAAGTCTTCACCCAGCGCTCGCGCTACGCAACAAAACGTGGCTCTCTGCTCTCCACCGACCTAGCAGCAGCCGCTTCTCCTTTTCCTTCCACTCGCTTCCGGTGGAGCTACGTGTTGCACAGTGTACGTTTACCTTGCCGCGAAGTCGAAACTCACACAAGTAATTCGTAGTCCGTAGGAGATAGCTCCGTCGAACTTGAGCAACAGCGGCCCCATATTTGCGCAAAAGCAGTTCACAATGGCAGGAAGTCTTGTGTAGTTACGACTGTAAAAGTAATCGGCTGTATTTTGCTTTGTAATGCCAAACCGTTTGAAGTAAGTAGAGCGCAAGAAGAACAACATTGTATCACTGCAACCAGTGTACAGGCCGATGCAGGCACCAGCGAGCACGGATTATTCAACATTGCTTTCATCGCTCGTAGGAAGCGTGCTAGCCGCACAACCATGGATTGCGGAATGGCGGTCTTCGACAGAGCCCACGCCAGACCAGCCGCCTGCTGGGTTGCAGGCGTCCGAGGTGTCTTCTCTCCCAGCTCGTGGCCTTGCTCGTCTCCGTTGGTGACAGATGGGGATCTGCGCCAAACAAAGGGGGTGTAAGACGTCTATGTTGTCAGGCCATGGAATAGCCTCTTGCTGGTTCTCGGGGAGTATGAGTGTAAGCAGGGGATGCAGCGCTTATTTGGAAAGAATTTTACGGAAAGAATTTTGCAGTATGATGAATGTTTACAAGAAGTCTATTATTATTTTTTATTTTATCGCTATTTTGGATTCAGAAGGAACTGACTTCGCATCATGCTGTGGATTTAAAAAGAGTTTTGTTCTCAATAAGCGTTTAATACTGATAATATTAAAATAAATATGCATATTCGAAATTATAAATCGATACCCCAAGAACTATACTACAGACACCAAAAGAAAACGAGATGGTATGAACCATGTTTATCAGGCCAAATATAAATTCGTCTGTGCAATTACCCGACTTCAGAATAGTTAAGGGCTTGAACGAAAAAGGTGCTTCGACATCTCACAAAGACATCTCAGAGCGGAGACATTCTGTCAATATTGTTTATTTGAAGGCATTCATCACAATGGACCCTGTTCCATTGTCGTCCAATATCCCATTCTAGAGTACAGCCTCTCCTGCTCATCCTGTCCCAGCCTGCCTATGCATGTCAAGGCCGACAAAGTGTGAAAAATATAGAATATACATATACGTTACGACAGAACGTGACACGAAATGGCCGCCGAAGAGAGAAAGACAGAATGAATAACTAAAATGCAAACACAAAGACGCCTCAGGCTATGCAACATGAAGCAAACAGAAGCAGTTCTCCCACGGCGACAAAGGTGCAAAACAAAGGGTATAGTTTTCACAACAGAGTCGGTATTAGAGAAACAAAAGAATGTACCTTGAGAAGAAAAAGCAGGTTTGTGATTTTGTCGTTGTTATCGTTTCTTGTCGAAAACATGTTCCGACTATGGCGTCCGTGGGCGCTTCCAGTAATATTGCTGTAGGGAGAAAACCGTGTTAGTCAGAACCGCCACATTGACCCCACATTTTCAACCTCACATCAACAACCGTCACGCAACTTCATCCCCCAAACACCTTCTCACACTTCCACCGCCAAAACGTACCTTGTGCTGCTTCCGGCAATTCCGCAGGCTCGGTTTCCGCAGGTTGTCGACAACCGACCGCCGCGACATGTCATCGTCCATGTCGGAGACGTAGTAGTACTCGCTCTCCAGCGCCTTGCCGGCGGCGTCCTTTCCCTGCCGCTTGATCACACCGACACACGGCGTGCCCTCAATGATGAACCGGAGCGCATCGATCGTTAGGTCGCGCCGCTCCTCGGCCGGCAGGTTGTTCATAATGGTCGACAAGGGACTCGACGACAGGCGCGAAAAGGCGAGCTGGTTGATCAAGTGATTCCGGACCGTCTCGACGTCGACGTTCTTGCTGATCTCGACCGCAGCCGAAGCCTCGTCCTGGGTAGGGTTCGGGCTCTTGGGCTCGACCGAGATACCGAGACCGACGCCTTCTGCGGAGCGGTTGGGATCCGCGAGCGGGATGCCAGATGCGGTCGGCGTCGTCGGCCGCTGGGAGGAGGAGGGTGCGGCGTTCTTGGCGTGGATCGAGTCGTCCGCGGCCGCGACTTCACCAGAGTCAAACGATGTGATGGAGCCGTCGGCGGAGGGGATGCGGCTCAGCGGCCGGCGGCCGACTTTGGGGCTGTTTGTCGAGAACGAGGCGAGGCGGTCGGAGAGGTTGGCACCAAAGGGACCAAACGAGTGCACAATTGGATCGTTCTCCTCGTCAGGATCGTCAACGTCGTCGTTTTGGCTGCTGTCGTTGGCGTCGTCGTCCGTGTGGATATCACTCAAGTCACTCGAGAAGCTGTCCGCCAGCTCGGTCGCAAAGCTCGCGCCCGCCCGTGCATCCTGCTTGGGCAGGTCCGGCTCGTCGCCGCTAGCATCCTCGTAAATTTGGATGGCCGCGCCGCTGTCGTCATCTTCGTCGTCGCTGCCCATGTGCTGAGACAGCAGGGCCTGCAGGCTGGCGCCAGAGACAGGGACGCCGGCCGGCGTCGGGCTTTCGGGCGAAGCAATCCGTGCAGCACGGCGGAGCGGGCTGGACTGCAAGGCAGAGCCACCAGGGGCATCACCCGATGTTGCACCGCCCCGGTTGCTGTTGCTATGTCGACTGGCGACGCGCGCCGACCGCGGCGAGTCCCAGGAGGAGTCGGACAGGTTCGCCAGTGCGTCGGCACCGTTCTTCTTGGGCCACTGGATGCGGACACGCGCGTCCTGCACATCCATCATGAGCTCGGCGCTCTCGGTCTCACTGGTAAACGTGTCGCCCTTGCTGAGGTCCCATGTCCGGCCCTGGCAGTGCAGCTTCAGACCGTTCCACCCGCAGCACACAATCTCTACCTTGTTTGGCTCGAGCGGGCCCATGGAGGGAATGAATCGTGCCTTGGCATGGACGCGGCTGATCAGGCGGTTGGCGGACAGCTGGTAGTGTGACGAGTTGCTGGAGCGGCCCATGAGAAGTGTCTCGCCGTTCTCGTTGAGCTCAATGGATGGGACGGCACACAGGGGCGTGCGTTCCGAGGCTGCTGACAAGGTCCGTTGCAGGGTGGGACGGCCGCCGACGACGCGTGCTGGTGGAGAAGAGGACATGATGCCCGTGCTGGACGTTGGCACAGGCGTGGGATACTTTGCAAACGCATTTTGCGCGTTCAGACCGGACGCGTTGTTACGGGCCTTCTTGATCAGACGCGGCAGGCCTGGTGATGAGGAGAGAGGTTCAAAGGCGGGCAGCAGAGAAGGCGCCGGACGCTTGACGCCGGCGACCTGGGGGAGAGCAGGCTCTGGGGCCTTGCTCCCAAGAGGAGAGTCCATTGGGGGGGAAGGAAGCGAGGCAAGGTCACGGCAGATATGATGCGAGGTCACCGAATCGGCCGTGGCATGACCAGGTGGGAGAGGCAGGACGAGGAGGCAAACAGCAGGATGATATCAAAGGAAGGGACAGACTGGAAAGAGGAAGAGAAGATGTGCAGAGAGCCAGTGGAGCAGAGAGAGAAGTCTTAGGTTGGCCACGAAGAAAAAATTAATATGTCGAAATGTGGTCGCGTTTACGGAGGGTTTTGGTGGGGATTTTTTGTTGTCGTGGAATGTTCGTGGTTGTGCGTTCGGAACTGCACCGCGTCTGTTGCGTGTAAGTTGAGTTGAGACTGGGAGTTGCTGCCGGAGACTGGTGGTTGAAGTGAGAGGCGGGAGAGATCGTGAGAGGCAAGATGCTTTGTTCTCGAATGCCAAAGACAGAAAATAGAAACGGTCGTCCAAAGAAGGGCCAGAATGGTCGGCCAGGTCGATTCTTGGGTGCGGAAGGAGGACTGAGAAAATATGAGAAGGGAGGTTTCGCTATTTGAGACGCGGTCAGTCGTTATTTCCCTGTGGAGTGGGAACAACGCGCAAAGGTGCTCGTTACAGCCCGATGAGGAAAGCGCGTTGGCGTTTTGGCGCGGCGTCTCCAGTGCGGAAGGCGCATGGGCAGTAGCAGGGCTGTGGCGTTTGGAATTTCAGGGCGGGGTTGCGGTGTTTTACAGGGCATCGGACGCGTCGCTTTAGGCGTCTATCCACTAACGCTTAGCGCTCCATGTCGTTTACACGAGAATGCCCCAGCGCACCGCGTACCGCTGAAACACAGCTGTCCTGGTCCTGTCCAGACAGACGTCCCCATCTCGTCAGGAAAGCGTGTAAGCGGGTAAACATACTGTTCACTGCGTCGCGTGTATCACAGTGTGGGTGAACACTCTTTGCTCCTCGCCTTTCTGTTGCTTTGCAGCAAGGATATGTCTGTCTCTTTTGACTTATTATAACTGGCAAGGCTTCTTTGCTCTTTCCCATGGTTTACAATTTATGTTCTTGCCAAATATACACTGCGTTAAGCCAACGAAAGCGCGCATGGCTGTTTGAAGCAGGAGCGGAGCGCGTCTCGACCCCACCTGCCCGTGGCCATCTGATTCTCTTGGAGAGCACGCCGAAAAGCCCCTTTTAGCCGCCCTGACCCGATGCACGCTGCCCTGTCGCGTTCTGAATGGCCCGTCTTTCGCCGTCATGTCACTTTGGTGGCCGATCGGTAGCAGAGGGCGGTCTCGAGCTGTTCACCTATATTAAAATATCTTGTCCCTCGAGTGCAAGGTAAGACATTGCACGTCAATCTGCAGGTCTATAACTACTACTTGGTGGTTTGTGTCATTTTTCCTGTAGAGAATAAGAATAGAAAGGAAAGTGCATCCCGCGCTCTTTCTTTTTGGCTACAGATTCATTGTCAAGCATGGGAAGGCACGATGGTGGCACGCGTAAGTAAACAGTAAGATACATCGCGTATGTACATGTGTGCAACATCACTTTAGCCGATATCGCTGCAGCCGTCTTTGGTCTTCCAGAAGCACGCAATGGCCTGTAGTGGTGATCTTTGAGAGCGAAAGGGGGAACTGTACGAAATACTTTGTATAAAAAGAAGGGGGTGCTTTCAATTTAACTTCCATTCCTGGCAGCCTGGCTCCGTCGTGTCTCAGAGGATCACGTATTGCGGAACTAAACGGTCGCGTGGAGCGCCATCTCGAAGGCACCGAGACCGCCTTCTTCCGCTTCGGTCAATGGCCGCTGTGAGTGAGCTGGACGACCCACCTAGACGAGGCTGCTCAGGGGCCTAGAGGTCACCGCTTTCCGGCAGTATTTACAGGCAGAAAAAGTTCCCACACCGCCTGGCAGAAAAACGAATGGCAGGTTTTTCTTCTGCTTGCTTTTCTGCGGGCCCCACTTTAAAAAAAGTAAGGAAAACGCAGAGCTTCTTGACGTTTGTATCCAAACTCTCGCCCGTCTCAAATTTTCTGACGAACAGCGACGATAGACGGGTGCATTGAGCAACAGACACCACACTCGCTTCTCGCAAACATGTCCGAATCAAAAGCAGTCACAAGAGCGGACACGCTCCCGGCGTCCCAGGTCGACTCTGCCCAGGTACGAACGACGGCTCGAGGAGACCGACGAAAAGAAGAAGACCACAGGAACAAACAGCAGGTCGTGGGGTTCAAGAGACGATTGTGACAATGTGACAATACTGACCTCCGAAACCAATAGGCGCTGGCGGCTACCAAGGCGCTCCTGGCGTACATTAAGACGTCCGCCGCCGACGAGGTCGCCCAGACGGGCAAGCGTAACCTGCTTGCGGACGACGGCGAGGAGGACGGCGCGGCCGCGGGCGCCGGCGAGACGCCCATCTGGCTCACCATCAGCACCAAGCGCCACATCATCGACACCAACCGGCTGCAGCCCCATACCATCACCGTGCCCCATGCGCTCAACAGCGACGACGACGCCACCATCTGCCTCATCACGGCCGACCCGCAGCGCGCCTACAAGGACATTGTGGCCGACGCGGCCTTCCCGGCCGCCCTGCGCAAGCGCATCACGCGCGTGATTGACGTCAACCACCTGGGCAAGAAGTTCAAGTCGTACGAGGCGCAGCGCAAGCTGTTTGCCGAGCACGACCTCTTCTTGGGCGACGACCGCATCATCAACCGGCTGCCCAAGGTCCTCGGCAAGACCTTTTACAAGACCACGGCGAAGCGCCCCGTGCCCGTGGTGCTGGCCAAGCGCCGCCCGCGCGGCGCCGACGGCAAGCGCGTCAAGGCGCCCAAGAAGCCCAAGAAGGCGGCCGCGGCGACGGTCGAGGGCGACGCGGCGCTGCAGGCCGAGGACCAGGCGGCGGCGGTGGCGGCGGCCAAAGCGGGCGCGCGCACGCCGGCACAGATTGCAGCCGAGATCCAAAAGGCGACGGGCGCGGCCGTGGTGCACCTGGCGGCGTCGGAGAGCACGTCGGTCAAGGTGGGGCTGGCCGGGTGGCCGGCGGCGCACGTGGCGGCCAACATCGAGACGGTGGCGCGCGAGGTGGTGGGCAAGTACGTGCCGCAGCGGTGGAGCAACGTCAAGTCGATTTTCATAAAGGGCCCGCGCACGATGGCGGTGCCGATCTGGCAGACGGACGAGCTGTGGCTCGAGGGCAGCAAGGACGTGCTCAAGACGGGCTCGGCGCAGCTCAAGGCGTACGAGGAGCGGCAGGCGGCAAAGAAGGAGAAGGCCAACGTGGGCAAGAAGCGCAAGGCCGTGGCGGACGGTGCCGCGGACGCCGAGGCGGCGACCGAGGCGGCGGCCGAGGCGAAGACGGCTTCCAAGAAGGGCAAAGCGACGGATGCAGCGCCCAAGGAGGCCAGCCGCCCGGCCAAGAAGGCCAAGGCGGTGCCGGAGAGCAACGACAGCGGCCTGGACAAGCAGATTGCTGCGAGCAAAGAGAAGCTGAAGAAGCAGAAGGCGGCCGCCAAGAAGGCCATGGGCGTCTAAGCGTGTGTGCGTGGTGTACTATGTACTCTGGGGGGGCTTGTCTTGTGTATTTGTGTTTTGCTTCCATTGTCACTGTTTTTCACCTGTCTTTGCATTGACATTCTACTGGCGTTTCAGGCGTGCTTAGATTAGGACGAAGCACCGACAAACAATCAATAGTACGGTTCTTGTTTTTCATTACCTTTCGACATTGCGGACTGTGACCCGACATTGCCAACGTATCTGGACGACCTCTACTTCTTGCCTTCACCAAAGAGCTCCTCCTGCGTGTCGTACGTGTACTTGAGATCCAGGTGCCAGTACGGCGACGTGTCCACCTTGGCCAGCCGCCACGCGTCGTCCACCTCGTCCAGGATCTCCTGGGGCAGCGGGTCCTTGGCCAGGTCCTTGAGGTTCGACTCGAGGTGCGCGAGGCTCGACGCACCAATGATGATGCCGTCGTGGAACTGCTTGCCGTACACATCGAGGGCGCTGTGGTGCACCAGCCAGCGCAGCGCAATCTCAATCATGGAGATGCCGTGCTTGGCCGCCGTCTCGCGCATGGCGTCCACAGCCGCAAAGGTGCCGTTGCGCCAGTAGCGCGCACGTGCGGCGCCATTGAGGAACTTGTCCGAGTACCGGCCCTCGGTGGGGATGTCCTTTGCGTCGGTGCTGGCCACCTTGCCGGACAGCAGACCGCCGGCAATGGGGTTGTAGACGACAAGGTCGAGGCCGTAGCGGCGGCAGGCGGGGATCAGCTCGGCTTCGATGCTGCGCAGGATGACGTTGTACATGCCCTGGTAGACCGAAGGACGCACCCAGCCGTTGTACTTGGCCGTGAGGGCGATCTCGGCGACCTCAAAGGCAGTGAAGTTGCTCAGGCCCAGGCGCTTGAACTTGCCTGCCTTGTGCAGCTTGTCGACGGCCTCGAGGGTCTCGGCAAACGGAACACTGCGGTCAGCAGCATGGAGGTAGAAGATCTGGAAGGATGTCAGCATGCAGGTCCTCGTGAAACGCATCACAACCCCGGTCGCGATGCCCTTTGCTTACATCGACACTGTCCGAACCCAGCTCCTTCAGACTCGTCTCAAAGTACTCGGTAAGCGTAGCAGGCTTGTGGATGCCCGGGGTGACGGGGTAGACCTTGGTGGCCAGCGACAGGCCGCGCTCCTTCCAGCCGGCCTGGCGCGTGTAGCCCTCCTGCAGGCCGCCGACGTAGATGCGGGCCGTGTCGACCTCGTCGTAGCCGTAGCCCTGGAAGACATCGAGCGCCTTCTTGAAGTCCTCGATATCGGTAACACGGGCGCCCTTGTCTGCGTCGGGGCCAAAGGTCATCAGACCCAGGATGATGCGTGCTTTCGCCATGGGGGAGAAGGCAGGTAGGTGCTTGCGTGACGTTTGAAACGCTCTTGGTCTGTGTCTCGGCGTAGTGTCGAACTGCGGGTTCAATTCTTTGCCCTATTTGCGAATGGCGAGGAGAGAATTCCAAAACGACACAACGGCGAGCAGAGAGGCGTTAAATAGTCCTGGGAATGACTTGAAACTCTCTCCGTTCAGCGGAGGATGACGTGCCTTCAGTAGCTTCGCCCCATTGTTTGGTTCAGTTGCGTCAATTAGCGGGCGGCCGTATGTCGACGTAAACTCCGTTAACAACGGACGGTGGCGGGGACAACGTTGTTGGGTTTCCCCTCCTTTGCAAGCTAAAATGAAGTTTGAAGACGATGATGGTTCCAGGTCCCAGGAACACGCCTTCAGTAGCCGCGATGGAAGGGAGCAATGTTGAACCTTTGTGTGCCGTACAAGCTCCTTTTAGTGGAGGCTCAAGTTTGAAAAACATCATGAGGTTTAGATCAAAACAACTGGGAATCTGACACCATCCCAGCCGTTTCCTGCTTCGATGTTTTTCCCTTTATTACTTAATTTTATTTCACAAAAAAAATCGCATAAATGTTCCTTATTTCGGGTTTTCATCCTACGTTTCAATTTCAAAACAAGTTCGAATAATGGCGGCACCATTTTGTATTAAACAAAAAGGAAATAAATAAGAGTATTGGAAATAAAACGCTTATTAAGTCAGAAAATACACAATTCTGCATCATTTACTGCGCTGTTCTCAAATATTCACAACGAATAAATATCCAAATAATACAGTCTTGTAATGTAACCTACCTGTGACTAACACTGACTCTCGGAATATTCAGGCGCACTCGTTCGGACAACATGCAGGATGTGAGGAGCATTTCCCCGTAGCTCTCTCAATTGCATGATGCCCACGACTTCTAATTATTGAATTCACCGAGCGAGAAATAAAACAAACCCTAGTAATCAAACATGTTTAAGGAAGGGCTTGCAGGACCCACGGATACGGCCGTTGCACTACTTTGTGTCGGCAGTTCATCGTATGCTCTCCTGTATTTCCTCATTTTCTCTGTCAACGCTGTACGAACCAACAGAGTGCTCAAAATAGAAACAAAACAATTAGAGGCTCGGCGCAAGCCAAACTGTGGATGCCGATAGGAATTCGGGGTGGCCATAATAGCCGGTAGGCGCCGCACAAGTACAGACTCGGCTGCGCTGTAGAACACGGACAATGGGCAGGCGAGGTGCGCCAGTGGGTATATTGTATTGACCATGTGGACCAGGTTTTCGTGGATCATTTACAGAGTTCATTTACACCACATCCGTAGGGTGGCGAACCACCACTTGGCTTGCGGCGGAGCACTTTCCAATAAGCATTCCCCTCCGGAAGCTTATGCTCGGCCATTTTACGAGGGCATGTTGAATTTCAAAACAATCCCATCTCGGCGGCCATTCTGGACTCTCTGCCGAGCATCCTTTCCTAAGAGGACCGGCCATCCCGACAGACGAGAAGGATGCTTGTGAGCACAGCGTAAGCTCCGGTAAGCAACATGAGCGTTGGTCGAAATTGGCAATGGGGTTGTCTCATCTGTGTGCTTGAGGATTGAACCCGCCCCAAGGTGGCGCATATTGTATCCTTGTTTACACGTACTGATATTCTTTGAAAGGCATACACTAGACTTACACACATAAGGAACACCCCGTGCCATTTGTATATTGCCATGGTCGCTCTTACGCGGCCACCAGGATGCACGCTTCAGCCATCAGAGGATTGAACCGGCTTGGAGGTGACGTTGTCCGACCTTGGAGAGCATCTACGCCGCAATAGAAGCTTGGCACCGCGATGGCATCGTGTATATAAGCTACCATGATGGCGACTAATGGAGAAATGTAGAAGGCATACCGTAGAACCACCCTTGCCACACTCATAATTTTTTAAACTCAAAAAACAAGCTTGACCATTTGTCAAAATGAAGTTTGCTGCTGCTCTCCTCGCTCTTGTGGCTGTTGCCTTTGCCATGCCGGCACCGACTGACGAGTCTACGGCTGCCGTGGCGGACGCAGATCGCCGTCGTCGCTTGGAAATCTCCTTTTGCCGCATCGAAAACTTTCAAGACTGCGACATCATCGAGTCGGCCGAGCGTGATGAGTGCAGTACGTTGATCGATTTGCCGTGCTGAACAAGTCCTCGCAGCTGCTAATGACCAGACAACGTCCCTGCTGCGCTCAACGACCGCATCCGGTCCATCAGCTTCCACGGTGCCGACCAGTGCACCTTTTACACGTACGTGGGAAAATCATCGCCCCCCAATGCCAATGGAAACCGGCATGCTGACAAAAAGAGTGACGCCGGCTGCACGGGTCGCAGCTTCACGGATTCCGGCTCGGTACCGGAGTTGCACAAGAGATTCAAGGACCGCATCAGCTCGTACCAGTGCAGCTAAGCGGTTCGCGGGGCTGGTTGAGACACGAGGGTGGATGGCCAAAGTGTAAATATGATTCTTGATGGGAATGTGAACATTGTCGCCTGCAATATGTCCACCGTGTCATTTCGTACTGTTTGCCGTAGAGCCGCTACGTGCCGAGAAAGATGCTACTGTGCAGTTACTTGAGATAAACAAAGACCGTAAATGCAATTCGATTGTAAGTTGAGAGGCCATGAATCCCAGATCAGCAGAGTAAAGTAACATGATAAATGGTGTGCCAGATAAAACGCCCGTCCCATGAGTAGCGACTTCCCAAAGACGCCTTCCAAATCCGCTGCAGTGCTATATGAACGCTAAATGTCAAAACGCATCCTCAACATCGCCTCCCCTCATAATCGCTCCGGCCGCCGGATGCTCAGCTCCCGCTGTGTGTATGTGCAGAACCGCACGCTCGCCAGCACCAGCCGCTTCCAGTCGGGCAGTTCTGCCGCGCTCTGGGGCGCATGTACCGCCACGTACTGGACGGCTTCGTGGCCGCCGCTGCCGCCATCCACCAAATCCTGGAGGACGGGCAGCCGTTCGGCCCAGCCACACTGGACGGCCGCGGTGGCATCGGCCAGCGACAGGATCATGTGCGCGCTGCCGTCGGCGTGCAGATGCAGGTGCTCGCCGCGGGTGGGCAGCAGCCAGCGGGGCAGGTCGAGGCCGCCGTCGACAAAGATGCCTTTGCTGGGCGGGCCGCCCTCGCCGGCATGTTTGGCGTGTTTGGCGCACGTGGAGGGCCGCAGCCGGACGGTGTCGTGGTTGGCCCAGACGGTGGCCTTGACAAAGTCGGCCATGTCGTAGCGGAGGCGGTCGAGCGTATCCTCGCGTGGCCGGCGGCCGCGGGAGTGGGAGTGGGAGTGGGAGCGAGGGGACTGCGGGAGGGAGGGGGTGTAGTGTAGAGACGAGTCTTTGAGGTCGCGGGCTTGTGTCAGGTCGTGTGCCAACGGCAGGCTCATCCGCCATGCGAGCGGTCGGTGGTCGAGAAAGCTGGTGAGGTTGTGGGGGACGGAGTAAAAGTTGGACGAAAGATTGTCGTCATCGTGACGGTCGTTGTCGTCGTCGAGGGCACTGTTGGTTCGGTGCAGGAAGCTGTCGTCGCTGGAATAGCTGCTGCTGAGACTATTGCTGGTGCTGTTACGGCCAGTCGTGAGCCGCGTTGTCGCAGTGACAGATGGCGAAGACATAGAGGATGCGGCCATGATGGCGAGCGGATGGTGGTTGGCGGCATGCAGATATGGCGCAGGTCAACACGAGGGGCGCAGAGGAGATATATGTCGCACGCCGTTCCACCTCACGAAAGAAGGATGTCGACACGGCAGAAGAAGGAAAGAGTGTGGCGGAGGTCGGCGCTTGGCTGTTCGAATTGAAGCAAAAGCGAGACAGGAGACATCGCAGAGAAGAAGCGTGGGAGGTTTCGATGGGGCAACGGCCGGGCCGTGTACTCCACTCTGGCCTTATGTCCGAGCTGATGCTGTTCAAAGCGAGGTGCTGTTGTGTGGCATTATTTGTGTGTTTTTGGCTGGCGTCTGAATGGCGCTTGGCCAAAGCTCGGTGATAAGTGGGAGGTAAAAACCGGACGTTCCGTAGCGCCCGTTGCTGCTGCCTACAGTGGGGATGACGACTGATGCACGGAATTTGCAGCTGGGCGTCGTGAAAACCCGACTCTGCGCCGCATAATGCAAATGCAAATTAACTCGAAGCTCGGGTTCGGACGGCGCCAGGGATTTGGTCCAGGCTTCGTGCTCTGGTGATGTCATCTTACTTTGTGCGGATGCTCCGACATTCTAAATCATGTCTACTTGTACCTCTATTTTACATTGCCGTGATATGATGTCTTCCTGATCTCTGCACAACTTCATGGCGCGTCCGCTTTTCCATCTTCCTCGTCCTTCGACGGCTCGGCCTCCATGGACGCCGCCCAGGCCTTGTAGTCAAACCCGAGCTGCTCCAGCGTCTGCACCTCGAGCCGTTTCTCGCCCAGCGCCCGCGCCGCCAGCTTGATCATGGGGAATCGCTCGCGTGCCCAGGCCTGTTCGGGTCCCCAGTACGGCGGCCGCCTGCCGACGCCGTTGTTTGGCAGCAACGACGGATGGGGCGTCGCGGCCAGGCTGCGGTCGTGCAGATTGTTGATGTACGCCACGTCTCGGGGGAAGGACAGATTGTGCAGCTGCTTGCCGACGCCGCGCTCGGCGACAAGAGCGTCCAGCCACTGCTGCATCGTGTCGCGGGAGGGCAGGGGCAGGCGGCCCGAGAAGAGGCGGGCGACCCAGGCGCTCTGGGCCTCGGCGACGGGGAACGGCACGATGCGCTGCGGAATGCCCAGGAAGGCGAGCGTCGGGTGGTGGAGGGCGAGGACGTGTTCGTAGAGATCGGGGACGTGCGAGCCGTCCGCCACCGCCACCGGCGGCGCCAGGCTGCGGAGGAAGGGAAACGAGTAAAAGTAGCCGGTGCAAAAGACGACGGCATCGATGTCGGTCTCGACGACACCGTCGGCAAAGCGGACGGCGCGCTGGGCAGGCTGGAACTCGACAATCTCGGGGACGTTGTGCGTGGGGGGCGGAGCGCCGTCTGCGGGCGCGAGGGCGGGCGTGCTGGGCGTGCTCGGGTTGGGCCTTTCTTTTTCGGAGACGAGGACGGGCGACCGGGCTACGGCGGCAATCTGTGCGCTCAGGTCGATGCCCGACGCCGAGTTGCCCACCACAAGGACCTTTTTGCCCGCAAACGGATCCGGTCGCCGGTAGAACTTGGAATGTGTCACGACGCCCGGATGGGCCTCGTTGAAGGCGGCCAGCCCGCGAATGTCGGGCACATACGGGTCGTTGTAGTGGCCGTTCGCCACTACGACAGCGTCAAACTCGACGGTTCGTCTTGTGCCGCTGGGCACATGCTGGACCTCGACGTCCCAGACGGCCGGACGGCCCCCGTCGGTGTCTCGCCGGCGCACATCCAGCACCTGTGTGGCGAGCGACAGCAGTGGAGCGACGCTCTCGGCAGCTGTGTGTAGATACTGCCGGACGACGGCGTGCGGCGGGAACAAGGCGGTGCCTTGCGGGAAGGGCTGGTCGCTGTAGTTCATGAGCGTGTGCGGGATGTTGGTCTCCAGTTGGTCGTAGACGGGCGAGACGACGACAAGGGGCGCTGTATCGGCATCGGCGTCATTGTCATTGTCATTGACATTGTCACCCTGCACCAGCGTGTCTGGCCGGTCAGACGGCTTGATGTGCGGAATGGCAAAGCCGCTGTCGACGACGTGTAGCGGCGTGTAGTTCCACAGGCCACCAGCGGACGCGCGCTGGTCAAAGACCTCGATTTTCGAGAATACCTTTTCGGCTTGCAGGTATCTGAGACTGTCAGCAGTGGCCGCGAGCATACGCGAGTATTGAGTCGATATAGACAGAAGCCAGTCGTGACCTACTTGGCGGCCGCCAGACCGCATGCGCCTGCGCCGATGACGGCCACGCGCTTGACCTCGAGCTTGCTGTCGCTCGCCATTGGAGAGCCAGATGGTGAGGGTTGTGCAGGCGCCGCGAGAGACGAAGCATGACCTGGTTGCGTGTGTTTTGCGAGTCTTGGGAGAAGTAGTTCAGCAGATGTTCAACGGGTCGGAAGTCGACCACGTGATGCCTGGCGCAACACGCGAGAGCTATCGATCCGCGTCGGGTAGGAGCGGCCGTATAGGACCATGATCGCCCCACCATGGCGTGCTCCGGCCATTGACACTAGTATTTCTTTGCACAACATTTGTGTCCGGGGCGGCTCCAACGCCGAACGGTGCCATACGACACTAGAGAATAGAAACGGTAATGTCGACTAGGCCAGACAGAAATTCTTATCGCAGGCTGGACGGTTACTCAAGATGACGACCAGTATCGCGCTGGTAGTAATTCCGTTTATTGCTGATACATATACATCGTAAACAAGTACGCGAATGACACAAAACGTAAAATTGTTTGAAGTTTGGTAAATCTATAAAATCAAACTAAATAAGGAAGAATTTAAAAATAGGACGCCGAGTACAGCGAATTAACGAAGTAGTATGAGGACCGTACAAAAACTATAAACATAAGAGATCTAAGACGTTGACAAGGGACGCGATGTGAGACGACATGGAACGTAATGGTCGCCGAATTACGCGGTCGTGGCCGGGGCCGTCGTGGCCGGGGTCGTCGCGGCAGTCGCAGGAACAAAGCGACTGTTCTGGCGCAGCTTGTGGCCATACTTGAACAGCAGCCACGGGATGGGCAGCAGGGCCAGCGACAAAAAGGCAAAGACGCTGCCGGCCCAGTGCACGCCGAGTGTCTCGTACATTTGGATGGTAAACAGGGGAAAGACGGCACCCAGCATGTAGCGGATGGACCCGTTGGCGGCGAGCGCGGATGCGGAGGCGCTGGCACCGTACGATTCGACCAAGTACATAATGGAGGACAGCTGGGGAGGAGATGTTAGCGTGTGACTTTCCAACCGGCGAGAGAGGGTTCGACGTTCGACTCACAAACAAGACAAACGCGCCAATGCCAAACGGAATGCCGCTGGCGGCGACGACGGCCCAGTTGCCACCGCCCGGGCGCGAGGACCAGGCGTACCAGAAGAGACCGATGGGCAAAAAGATGCTGCCAGCCATGGCCGAGTAGAGGCGGTGCTCGGGCGCCGGGCGCTGGCCGGCGGGGGCAAGCCGCTCGGCGCGGGCGTAGAGCGTCTTCTCGACGACAATATGCAGCACGGCCGCCAGCACGTAGCCGACAAAGACGCTGAGAAAGACTAGGCCGACCTGGCGCTCGTCGAAGCCGTAGTCCACTAGAAAGACGTAGGAGCCGCTGGCAAAGAAGCTAAAGACGACGGCATAGGCGTAGCCGGTGTACAGCGTAATGGAAAAGGCAATGGCCTCGGTGGTCAGCATCGTGGTCGAGCGCACGACGGCCGCCTGCAAGAGGGACACGGCCTGGCCGGCGACGCCCAGCCAGCTTTTCTTGTCGTTGTTGTTGTGGTGGTGGCCACCCCCGTGGACCCGCGTCGTCGACGTCTCCTTCATAAACAGAATCAGCACAAAAATGGGCGCGCCCAGCAGGGCAATCAGCCACTGCGTCCAGCGCCAGTCGCCGCCATGCTCGTGCATAATGTAGGCGCCGGCGAGCGGGCCCATGGACGGGCCCATAAAGGGGCCGTAGATGAACAGCAGGGTGGCCAGGCCGCGCGCCTTGGTGAGGCCCCAGACGTCAAAGATGGTGCCCGCGCCAATGGCGATGCCGCTCGAGCCAAAGAAGCCGCACAGGAAGCGGCAGACGAGGAACCCGGTGAACGTGTGGCACGCGCCGGCGCCGGCGGCAAACACGACGATGCTGGCCGACGTCAGGACATACAGCCAGCGGCGGCCGACGAGCTCCGAAATGGGCGCCAGGAACATGGGGCCAAAGGACAGGCCGAGGAGGTAGACGGTGCCGCTCAAGAGGGCGACGGTGCGGCTGACGTGGAATTCGGCCATGAACGTGGTGGTGGCGGGCGCGACGACGGAGGCTGAGAAGGTGCTGGTGTTGTTAGCATGGCAGTACAATAGGATGGCAAGGCTGCGGGGTTGCAACCGCACGTTACTCACATGAGATAGGCCAGGAAGCAGGGGATGGACGTGTAGTAAATCTTGGACCATATACTGAAGCTTGTTTTTGTGCCTTTATTGGCAGCGGACATGGAAACGGTGCTTGCAACGGCACTTGCAACGGCATCCTGGGGAGCTGGGACGTTGCGTTCGACGTCGACAAACGATGCCGACTCGGAGCTGGCATTGCCTTGGTCGATGGCCTTTTCGGCCGTGGTCGTCTCGGACATTGTGGCGCGGGGTCGGTCCGGGTGGGAGAGTATCGGTTGTGATGAAAGTACAGTGGTCTGGCCTTTGGACGAATGATGTCGTCTGTGTCACGGTTCATTTGTTGTCTTTGTGATGATCCGATGCCGTGCATTTGTCGAGACGAACAGAGTTCGACAGATATATACCACCACACACTCGCATATACAGAGCATCCATCTTGTCCGGACTACCCTTTCTGCAACGTATCTCGCGTCTGCTGCATGCATTTGTAAACAACCACCGGCCGACAGCGGCGCCGAGCGTCCGGCTTACACGAAATCGGATGGAACGGGAAAAGTGGGGCGAGTCCCTCACATACACAGTAAAGATGCCTTGAGTGGCCCCACTTTTATGATCGCCTTAATATAATCCCTCTCGGCTGCCCGGCGCCGAAATCCCCGACCTCTTATGAACAACCTCCATCATCCCCCTCTAGGACCGTTCGGCGCCGACACTGAGCCTGGCTGCGTCACAGCAAAAATAAACAAAAATAAGCAAAATGAAAGAGACAACAGAAAAAGAAAAACACCCTTCGGCCAGCGCCCCGTACCCACCCCAGAAACTCGCGTCACGATCCTGCACCGCCTGCTATCAGCGCAAGGTCCGCTGTGACCGGGCTGTGCCGTGCAGCAACTGCGAAAAGCATGGCGTTAGCTGCGTGTACCCGACCAGGGAAACGACCGATGCGGACGGCACACCCGTGAAGAAGGGCACGACTCTGCAGAGCATCGCCAACCGGCTCGGGCGTGTGGAGGTGTTGCTGACGCGGCTGCTGGAACAAACGGGCGAAGCATCGGGCGAGAGGCCAGGCGGCCAGACCGACGGCACAGGGTCGGCTGTAGTGCCATTAGCAAGTCGGATGCTGCCATCCAGTGCGAAAAGCATCCGAGAGACATCGCCGCCACATCCGATCGATAAGCCACGCAACGCACTGCCGCAACTGTCTCCGCGTTCTGAGCGGACACAGCCTAGCCAACACAACCGGGGCCAAAGTCAACAGAACCCACAAGCGCTGTCGACCACGTGGGAAATCCTCTTGCGTGACGAACTCGACGAACGAGCACTGACCTTTGTTGGCACACCAAGCACGGGACAGACGCCGCAGAGCGGACATGTGAATGTGAGTGGCGAAGCAGAATACACAAACTGGCATCAGACACAATCTTCCAACTTACTGACAGCCCATGCTCCTGTAAAGACTTTGGCATCAACATACAACACACCGGCGTCGCAGTTGCAAGCTAAGCAAAACGAAACGCCGTCTCCAACACAACGACGACCGCATCACGACCACAACCCGGGAGACAACGCCGACGTACTCGCCCTCTATCCCCATGCGCAGCTCGCACTGCAGCTCTGGAGCGTCTATGTCAAGCACGTCGACCCCGTGCTCAAGATCTTGCACATACCGACGCTGCAGTCGACGGTCGTGCAGACGATCCTCGATCCCGCATCGGCGGCCGCATCGACCCTGGCGTTGACGTTTGCCATCTACTACGCCGCCGTGACGTCCATGTGCAGCGACGACGGCGACGAGGAGGACAACGGCGACGCCCCCCGACCAGCCGAGGAGACAAGTGCCCTGCTGTCCCAGTTCAAGGCGGCTTTGGACGCACTCCTCACGGTCCGTCGCGTCATTGACCAGCCGGACATTCAATGCATACAAGCCCTGGCCATTTACGCGGTAGGTCTCTCTCTCTCTCTCTTTCTTTTTTTGCTACTTATGTCATCCCACCGTCTAACACGGCAGACCTGCCTGCGAGTGCACGAGGTCGGCCGCAGTGTGTGGATTTTGAACGGCCTCGCCATCCGCCTGGCGCAGTCCATGGGCCTCCACCGCGACGGCAGCCATCTCAAGCTGAGCCCCTTTGAGACGGAAATGCGCCTGCGGCTGTGGTGGCACCTGTGCATCCTCGACTCGCGCGCGCCCGAGGACCAGGGCCTGCAGCCGACGATTGCCGTCACCAACTGGGAGCTGCGCGTGCCGCGCAACGTCAACGATGCGCAGCTCTACCCGGCCATGGCGTCGCTGCCGGCGGCGTCCACGGGGTGGACGGACATGTCCTTTTTCCTGCTGCAGACGGAAGCCTGCCGGCGGATGCATCCGCTGATGGAGACGCTGGAGCGCCAGTCGGGCTCCACGCCGGGGGTGTCGGCGGAGGATGGCCATGGCGATGGCAATGGCAATGGCGATGGCGGTGTGCACGGTGCCTCGTCGGCCCCCATCGACGTCGCCGGCGCCATCCGCCGCATCCGCGCGCGCCACGAGTCCATCCGCGACGCCGGGCGGTACATGCACGTCCATTTTGGCGTGTCGCCGGACACGGGCCGGCCGACCGACCTGCCGCGCATCGCCACCACGCACATGGAGACGGCCTGCAAGAAGATGGAGTTTGTGCTGCAGCTGCGCGAGGAGATTCTGCTCAAGCGCTTCGGCGGCACGTCCGATGTGGACGCGGCATCGTACGCGTCGCCGCTCGAGGCGCAGTCGTTTGCCCTGGCCTGCGAGACGCTCGCCTGCAGCCGCACCCTGCTCCGCGACAGCCGCGCCGCGCACTACGGCTGGTTCTTCAACATGTACACGCAGTGGTATGCGCTGGCGTACGTGCTGCGCTGCCTCTGTCTCTGCGGCGGCCGCGCCAACACAGCAGAGCAGCGCCAGGCGACGGCATGGGCGCTCGTGGACGAGCTGTTCCCCAGCGGGCTGCGTCTGCACGGACGGCCCGACAGCAGCGATGCGTCCACCGGCGGCCCCGCAGACGACGGCAGCATCTGGAGCTACCTGCATCGACTGCGCCAGCAAGCCGCGCTCGTGCGCGAGCAGGCGCACAACGACGACGTCAGCAGCCAGAATGCACAGACGGCAAAGACAAACAATGCCCTAGTGGCGTCCTACGTGCAGGTGACGGCAGACCGCGACAGGGAGGACACGCAGATGCCCCCAGCGGATGCGTCTCTGCCATCGGCCGGCCTGGTCCCGGACGGCAACCAGGACCCGTTTTCGTCGCTGGACCTGTTCATGGCCGACATCCAGTTCCTGCCCGACTGGGACACGGTGATTAATATGTAAATGGCAGAGAAGCGGAGAGATAACCTGGGGACGGTCAATCCATAGGACCGTAGTATGATGAAGATGCCGTGCGACCGTACGGAGCGCAACATACATGCGATGCCGTGACTACTGTTTGTACGTGGTACATGCAAATTTATTCTGCACTGGCCAAGACTCCAAACAGGCAGTCTCACGTTCAATTTTATTTCAGTCATAATTATCCGAGTTACTTAAGTTCTCCTGATCTCTGCCAGTTATCCACGTGTAAGCCACATATACGCAGATGTTATGAATTATTACGCTAACCAAGCAGTTGGTACTATTCTATGAAACAAACAATTTCCATCTTCACTAGACGTTGCAAGGTGCTTTTTTTTAAAAAAAAATCTTTGTATTACAAATATACCTTTGAGAATCATATTTCTCATTAAACCAACTTTATCAGCGTCATTTTTGCGTCTAAATTCCTGTTTTAAGCTATTTTCGATCTCGAATCGTTTTTCATCCACGCTCGATCGCCTATACTCTTCTCCCACGGACGTGGTTCTTTTCTTCTTTCAGGAGAATAAATCCGCCATTCCAAATAAAATCTCAAAGTCTGCTCCGTGTGTTGGCCGCGACATTTACCATCACGACTCCTATGACCGCCCGTGTCAGCCGCCCTTCAAAGTCAGCATCGTCGTCCTCGTCATCGATAACCCTGTCTTCCATACCCCCGTGGACCATGTTTTCGTCTTTGTCCTTCGCGTCTTCAATGTCCTCGTCCGCAATATTTTCATCATCGATTGCACCCACTCCGCCCGTGTATATCGACCTCGTACCTGGTCACCTATGTAAGCACCGGGGCTGATGGAGCACAACGCCCGTTCAGCCGTCACATTTTATCACTACACCCAGAAATTAACCTTTCGGCCAATGACAACCTGTCACTGGCATCTGGCCGTCGACCAGGCGAAATCATCATTCATAAATCCGCCTTTCGCTACGTGGGGGGCTGTGCGTTTATGCTTGAGGCTGTCAAGCGGGGTATGGGCTGAACAACAAGGCTGAGTTTGCGAATACGGCCTTTGCAAAAGACGATGACTTTGACGGAATATATCGGCTGCTATTCGAACTACGACCTGTACCAAAAGCAAACCTGTGCCTTTCTCACGTTACTTCAAGAGTCCAACTATGACCCGCTAGTCCGTAGTGCTCACGTATCTCTAGATGGCAGAAATCACCGGCCTCCTTCTTGGCGTTGCTGCGCTGTGGGAAACGTGTGTGCAGATCTATGATGCTGTCGACTCTGCGCGACACTACGGGCTCGAGTATGAGCTTCTGGCGATCAAGTTTGAAGTGGAGCGCGTGCGTCTGGTCTGCTGGGGCGATGCAGTCGGCCTAGGCGGCATCCAGCGACCTGCCGCAGACGAGAGCCAACCGCCTCCCGACGCGCGCCTGTCTCGAGACGAAATACGGAGTGCTGTATATGCCATTCTCGGCTGCATCCAGCATTGCTTCGACAACATCGACCGACTGCACGATCAGTATGGCCTGCAGCCGGCGCAGCAACTCACACCGCAGGCCGAGGGCGCGCTCGCAGTGGTGCAGCAGTCGCGTGACTTGACCCGCGTCTTTAAACGAGCCTACGCAGGCATACGCCGCATGGCACAAGAGCGACAAGCAGGCACGACGATCAAAGGCAAGACCCTGTGGGCCGTGCGTGACCGCAAGCGATTTACCGTCTTGATCACGGAGCTGCGGGGATTCAACGACAGCTTAGAAAGCTTGTTTCCCGGCGCCAAGTCCCAAGTTACACAAGTCATGACACACGACATCAATACCGCCGTGGAGATCAATGATCTACAGCTTCTCCAGGAGGCCATGGCCAGCGATCACGGTGATCTGTCCGAGCTGGCCAGCATCCGCCTCGAATCGCTGGGCGCCACGGTGTCGGCGCGGACCGAACTTATCCCCAGGACGAACAGTGACCATGACCCTAAGGCGGCAGATGAAAGCAGAGAGCAAAAGGATCCCAACACACAAGAACAATCGGAGGCAATAGCTTCCAGTGCAGAAGCGGGTCCGCCGGAGGCCGACGAGTGGACATCCCGACTCAAGGACATCCAGCTGTTCATGGAAAAGAAGGCTTCTGGTGCACTGGTCACCGGCATCTACTCTGGCTTTGCCCACGTCTCCGCGAACGTGCACTGGAGTGGTCGCAGTGAGAGAATCTCTCGCTTTGATGTGCAGGACAAGGGAATAGCTTCGTCTGCTGTGCATGACGCCTTCAGTACGTGAACTGCCACCACGCTGTCTTCACCTTCCCCTTCCGAACAAACAATAGTAACATATTTAGAGTCCTACAAGAAAACCAAGTTTATGAAAAAAGCGCGTCGCGAATACGAAACCTTTGACGACGAAGACTACATCCTCTTCGACACCGAGAGCCACAGCAACTACGAGAACATCCAGCCGGGCACCGTGACAGTCGAAGGCTATGGCCTGGAATGCTGGGACTTTGAGAAAACAAGGGTGCGCGAGACCATTTTGGTGAGCTATGCACAGCTTCCTGTGCTTTCGGCGAGCACAATCTTGCGACGGCTGCATGAAGTGCAGGAAAACCGGAGCAAATTCGGCTGGAACCCGACAGAGGAGGAGCTGAATCTCAAAGACGTGGTTGGCCGCTCCGTGAAGTGAGTTGCTCTGTTGCTAGGCTGTTGTGCCATTGTTGTTATTTTTGTTATTGTTATTTTGTCTTCTTTGGCTGACGTCCGGTGAGTTTCGCCTACTATGACCAAAACGCCACGCAACACCGCAGCCGCGACATCATCGGCGACCTCTACAGCCTGCTGAATCGCGACGACATCTTTGCCGACTTCAATACAACATCCAGTGTCCAGCTCCACAGGGCCATGGAACCCGACACAGAGGGCCATCTTGGGCTCTGGGGATTTCTACGGCAGATCATCGTCGCCTGGGAATTGGATGCTCGCCTCAAGATCACCGACGACGCATCCTCCCATTCGGGATTCACGCCCCGTGTCCTGGCGTCCTTGATCGTGTCGGACCTGTGGCTCAAAAACGTCCAAATTGTTCTCCAGGATGCGAATCCGGACTTCCGTGGTGTGAAACGGCCCCAGACAGAAGCAGAAAAGAACAAGGCGGACGAGCTGAAAAACAGGGGCAACGAGGCACTCAAAAACAACGAGTACCAGAAGGCGGCGGACTTGTACGGCGAGGCCATTGCCATTGACAACGCCAACGCCGTGTACCGCTGCAACAATTCAGCCGCTCTGCTGAAGCTCAAAAAGCTGGAAGAAGCAGAGCACGAGGCGTACGCGGCGACCTGTTTCGACGCGACCTATGCAAAGGCGTGGTCCCGCCTGGGCATGACCTGGCTCGAAATGGGCCGTGCCAAGCGGGCGAAGCTGGCCTACGAAAACGCCCTGGCGCTGGCAGGCAACGGCGCCTCCGTGAACATGCGGGAGGGGCTCAAAGCCGCGCAGGACGACATCACCCGCGCCATCCGCGCCATCAGCGACGAAAAAGACGAGGAAAAACAGCATCTCTTGCGCAGCAAATATCTCGACCAGGACTGGGACATCTTTGGCAAGACGGTGCAGCTGCATTCGCTGGTGCACGAACGGCAGGTGGACGGCCTGCTGTTGTTTGCTCGGCGCATGAAGTGGCCACACATGGCAGAGGTGAGAGGCACCGCGGAGGACGTGTACAGCAATATGCGCGGCGGGGAGATTATCAACATCCACCTGCACGACTGGCTGTACGGCATGATGCTGCCCGGCAAGTGGTTTGCGTTTACAATTATGGCCGCGCTGGTGCTCTGCACCCCGACGGTCAAGGCGCAGATGGGCATCAGCCCGGATTTTGACTGCGGTGTGGTGCTGCCCAGCCGCTCGTATTGGCGCGTGCGAACGGTGCTTGGCCGCGTGCTGGGCTGTCTCCCCGGCGTCGCATCCCTCTGCGGCTGGATTGGGCCGTGCCCCAAGGTCGCCTTCGTTCCGTCCATGGCAGCGGACAAAGCTGACGTCAAGGCCGCCGTCAGTCCATGCTATGCCCAGATCAAGGCCCGGCACATTGCGTTGGCGACAAACAATTCCGACAACAGCGCTGTCGCAGCCACTGCCGACGGAATGCCGCAGATGCGCCCTTCGGAGGAGATGGAGCCGTATATGGCGGAAATCCGCGACGCCAGCAACTGGATTGTGCCGGAGCCGCCGGTCCGTGACATGAGTACGTGCGAGACGACCGCCATCGAACTAAAGGCCCTGCCGCTCGAGGCGGAAGCGGCGGAACGGGCAGCGCGCGGCGCGCTGGCCGACAAGGACGTGCTCATGGAGACGGAGTACCGAGCCAGCATCACGTTCACCATCGACAACAACCAGGGCCCCGTGACGTACCGGCTCTACACAAACCCCGTCTTTGTCACCCCGCCGCCGTGCCGCGATGGACCGCACCCCGTCCACCTGCGCGACCTGCCGAGCTTCCAGAAAAACATCTGGTCCGCCGAGCAGCTCAAGGACCACACGGGCGACGACCTCGGGCCGGACGATGTCCTGACGATCAATGCGACGGGCACAGGCGCGGAGGTCCTCGCGAGGGCCTGGTGCTCGGAGAACGGCAAAAGTGCCGTTGTTCGTCGAGCCAACGGGCCCTGTTTCGTATGTGCTCTGCGTGCTGCTGGCCGCGGGGGTCTGGACATTGGTGTTTTGATATGGGTAGAGTGAAGAGGACGGAGGGTTATCCTCTTTTTTATTTACTTGCATTTTTTTTGTCTGCGTGAATTTATTTAGTTTGGAAGATGGGTGGCACAGAGTCCTGTTTTGTATGCATGCGGGCTGATGCCCTCCCACCGTCGATCAATCTACTGAATACGAAATATACGAGAAAGAACACATACAATGGCAGGCCCCGCTGCAAAGTGTCGTTTCACAGACACGGTTTTCGCAAACCACAACCGAATCATGGCCGTCTTTCAAGCAATGCTCCCGCCGACCGCGACGCGGCCCAAGTCGCAATACTGGTCCGGCCCCAGCAAGCTCAACGTGCGTCGGTCCCTACTCTTTGCTTCTGTCACCGCCAACCTGACATGTCTAGATCCTCCGCGACGCCATTGGCGTGTCGACGTGGATCGCCCTCGGCGCCGTGCTGCAGTCGCTCCTCGTCGCCCTGGCCCCGTTCCAATGGGCCGTCCTGCCGCCGGCCGTCTACCTCGCCGCGCAGATCATCGACACGCTGCTGATCTGGGGCAGCGTCCGGGCGAATCCGGCCATGGCCGGCGTGGTCGACGGCAAGGTCTCGGCGCAGTTTCCGGGCAGCACGGCCCCGTCCCAGCAGACCGTGGCCGTCATCCAGCTGGCCGCCCGCAGCAACCACGCCCTGGGCGCGCTGCACCCGTACTTTCTGACGATTGGCGGCTACTTCGACCGCATGATTGCCGACCTCGAGGCGCGCAGTGCGGAGGAGGACGAGAACGACGACGGAGATGAAGGCTTTGGCTATCTCGGGTCGCGCAGCTTCCTGGCCAACGACCGCGGCACGTCCAACGAAGTCATGGTCCAGATCTACTTTCGCAGCTACGCGGGCCTGCACCGGTACGCGCACGCGGCGGGCGGCGTGCACCGCGAGGCGTGGGACTACTGGAGCACGGTGGTGACGGGCAAGGCGTCGACGGTCGGCCATCTCTTTAGCATCATGCACGAGGCGTACGAGGTGCCCGCGCGGCACTGGGAGTCCATCTACATCAACTACCAGCCGACGGGGCTGGGTGCGACGTCGTTTCGGGGAACCCAAGCGGCCAAGGACGGCACGGCGCAGTGGGCCAGTCCGCTGGTGGATGCGCGCGCGGGCCTGCTGAGGACAAGCAAGGGCCGGCGGGCGAACACCGACGGAGACGATCGTGACTAGAGAGCAGCGCAGAGAAGCGATGGGCGATGGTGGCCGTAGGACGTGCTGGGGTGGGTACGTGTCCACAGACAAATAATATAAATACACAAATATACAAATATACAAATAGCACACACATCCAGGCCGTGGATTGAAACTTCGGTGGACGGGCAATTGGCAGCCGAGATCGATGCCGCATCGCGGAGAAATGCGATTGTGTGCCAACGCTATGGGGCAGATGGTCCACTCCGCCACTGAATCCACTGCAGTTTCAGCGGCCGAACAGCTTGCGGGCGGGGATTCGAGCGACAACGGCACAGTAGTCTCGCAGTTGCAATTCAGGGCACCAATAGCGCCATCGTGTTAGTGGGCGGCACCTAGCACCATAGCACCGTAGCACGCTATCTGGACGAGCTCGACAACATACAAACCGAAACCCTTCCTCGTCCACCACACATCTCCGTCGCCCGTCATGGCCAGCTCACAACCCGAGCAGAACGTCGCCGACAAGGCCGAAACAGTGGAAACAACCGAAACAGCCCCCCCGCATGCCGACTACCTCCTTGACCGGCCCATCCAGCCGGTCACGGGCATGCGCCAGGGCCTGCCCGACTACGGCGACCCGCACTTTGCGCTGTTCCTGCGCAAGGTGTTTATCAAGGCGCTGGGCTACAGCGAGGACGCGCTGAGCCGGCCGATTGTGGGCATCGTCAACACGTTCTCGGGCTTCAACCCGTGCCACGCCAATGTGCCGCAGCTGGTCGAGGCCGCCAAGCGCGGCGTGCAGCTGGCGGGCGGCCTGGCCATTGACTTCCCGACCATCAGCGTGCACGAGTCGTTTTCGTCGCCGACGAGCATGTTTCTGCGCAACCTCATGGCCATGGACACGGAGGAGATGATCCGCGCGCAGCCCGTGGACGCGTGCATCGTCATTGGCGGCTGCGACAAGACGGTGCCGGCGCAGCTGATGGGCGGCATCTCGGCCAACAAGCCGGTGCTGCCGCTCATCACGGGGCCCATGATGCCCGGGTCGTTCCGCGGCGAGCGCATCGGCGCCTGCACGGACTGCCGCAGCAACTGGGCGGCGTACCGCGGCGGCGCGCTGGCCATCGAAGACGTGGCGGCGCTCAGCGAGGAGCTGGCGCCGACGGCCGGCACGTGCGGCGTCATGGGCACGGCGAGCACCATGGCCTGCATCACGGCGGCGCTCGGCATGATCCCCCTGCGTGGCGGGGCCACGGCGCCGGCCGTGTCCAGCGCGCGCCTGCGCATCGCCGAGCTGACGGGCAAGAACGCCGTCGACGCCGCGCGGGCCCAGCGCACGCCCCAGACCGTCCTGTCCGAGGCCTCGTTCCACAACGCGCTCACCGTCCTCCAGGCCATCGGCGGCTCCACCAACGGCATCGTGCACCTGCTGGCCATTGCCAACCGCCACCCGGCCGTCCGCGGCACCGTGACCCTGCAGCGGCTCGACGACATTGGCCGCCAGACGCCGCTGCTCGTGGACCTCAAGCCCAGCGGCAGCAACTACATGACCGACCTGCACAATGCCGGCGGCGTCCCGGCGCTGCTCGAGCGCCTGCGCCCGCTGCTGCGGCTCGACGCGCTGACCATCACGGGCGAGACCTTGGGGGCTGCCCTCGACGCCGAACATTTCAAGCCGTTTCCCCTCTCTGCGCAAATCATCCGCCCCCTCGACGACCCCCTGTACCCGGCCTCCAGCCTCGTCGTCCTGCGTGGCAACCTCGCGCCCGACGGCGCCGTCCTCAAGGCCAGCGCCAGCAAGGACCGCCGGCTGCTGCAGCACCGCGGGCGCGCCGTCGTCTTTGCCGGCCCGCAGGACCTCGCGCGCCGCATCGACGACCCGGCCCTCGACGTCGACGCCGACTCGGTGCTCGTCCTCCAGGGCATCGGGCCCATTGGCTTTGCCAGCCCCGGCATGCCCGAGGCCGGCCTCGTGCCCATCCCCCGCAAGCTCGCCGCCCGCGGCGTCCAGGACATGCTGCGCCTCTCCGACGGGCGCATGTCCGGCACCGCCGGCGGCAGCATCGTGCTGCACATTGCCCCCGAGGCCGCGCTGCCCGCGAGCGTCCTGGGCGTCGTCGAGACCGGCGACTGGATCGAGTGCGACGTCGCCCAGCGCCGCCTCCACCTCGACGTCGGCGACGCCGTCCTCCAGCAGCGCCTGCGCGACCGCCGCCTGCGCCTCGACGGCGCCCTGCCCCGCCGCGGCCCGGCCGACGTGCGCCGCCAACCCACGCGCGGCTACCGCGGGCTGTACGAGCGGAGCGTCACGCAGGCCCACGACGGTGTCGATTTCGACTTTCTGGCCGCCGACGGGGCGGACGTCGGGACGCGTGGTCACGGAAGGACATAAATTGGTGTGGTCTTGTGTACCCGTTTACTGTGGTTTGTATTGCTGTTTCTATCTGAGCTAGCCGGCACGACGTCAGCTCGCCCCGGGACGACCGCCCTACGCAGAAAACGCATTGCCCAGCTCTTTGCTCAGCACCGCACGGTACCGCATCGTGCCGTCGGCCAACGCCGCAAAGGCCTCGGTCAGCCCCTCTTCGGACATGGGATACTCTTGGATCCACGGCTGGATATTGTGGCGCGCCGCAAACTTGAGAGCGTCCTGCTCGTTTTGTCTCGTGGCGCCTAAGCTGAAGCTGGAGGGGAGGGTTAGTGGACATCAACGATGCTGAGGACGGCATGCAGCAACGTACATAATCTTCATGCCCGGCAAAATGAACGGCATGTATCTGCAACGCGAATGGTTAGTGCTGTGTGCCGTGTCATGTATGTTCTTACCGGGCAATCGAGAGGAACGCACGGCACGGTAATGTCCTTTGTCTGTATGACAACCGGCACGACCCGGGCGCGGCGTGCGAGAAGAGGCAGGAGACTGTTTGTCAGCATTGAGCGTCGTACCAAGACTCGCTGTAGAGGCGATCTCGCAAAGAGGGGTGCAACGTACACGCCAAAGTCGGTGACGGCGCCGCCGCACAGAAGCAGGACGTCCACCTTGGAGGACACATCGAGCGCCAGTGGCGGTGGCGTGGCGGCCGCGTCCGCGGTCGTCGTCGTGTCCAGCACATGAAACGCCGACGCACCCATGGCCAGCGCGTCCGCCCGCTTCGTGTCGCTCGCCGAAAACACCGACACGGCGCAGCCCATGGCCCTGGCGTAGAGCACCGCGCAGTGGCCCAGGCCGCCGAGGCCGACGACGCCCACGCGGTCGCGGGCCGTGACGTCGGCCGCCCGCAGCGCCTCGTAGACGGTAATGCCCGCGCAGACGAGCGGCGCCGCGTAGTGAGAGGGCAGGCCGTCGGGGATCGGGTTGACAAAGTCCTGGTGGCGGACGGCGTAGTCGCAAAACGTGCCGTGCTCCTCGGCGCCGTACTTTTGGCCGACGGACTTGTGGCAGTACTGGCGGTAGCCGGCGATGCATTCGGCGCAGGACCCGCAGGCCTGTCGTGTTGTCGCGTTTTGTGTCAGATGTCGTCTGCCTGCTGGTCGATCAATCGTGCCATGGTGCTTACATGAGTTTGGAAGCTGCGCGGCCGTTAGTACTGACGACCGGAACGAAATACCGAGCACAGATCAACCTCCACCTACGTGAGACCAACGCGCTGGCCGACCTGCACAGCCGTCACTTCGCTCCCGACACGGTGGACGACGCCGACGCCTTCGTGGCCGAGGCCGCAGGATGCCGTGCGGTCGTGTGCGTCGGTGCCGCAGACGCCCGAATGGGTGATGCGGACCAGCACCTCAAGCGCGCCGAGCGCAATTCGGGCCGTCCGGCGCTGCAGGGCGCCACTGGGCGAGCCAGCCAGGTATGTGCGTGTTTCTCCGTCCATTCTGGTGCGTGTTGTCTGCAAAAGAAAATCGTTGGGGTGAGTCGTTCAACAAAGTCCGTCTGGGACGCTTGTTCAAGTCCACTTATAATGCGTAAAGCGGCAAGGATTGGGCGGGGTACGAGACGTAAAACGGTGACCAAAAAAAACCGAAAATAAAAAAGAAAGAAACAGACAAATAAAATCTGAAATTAATAAGCCTTCTGTTGTTTACAAACGTCTCTCCCCCGGTTCAACACCCCATCACCGAAGAATGTGGAGATGCACGACTAACAAACATACTGATTACCAATCTGCTCACCGGCAGGATGCACCCGCTTCAGGAACCAGACCCCGGATGGCGACTCGCCAATCCAGAAATGACGTACAGCGCCTCCTTGCCAAGGTAAATGTCGGCATACCGATCGATGATGCGCATGTTTTGTGCAGAGTACGCGTGCGCGTTGTGGCGGCAAACGTCCTCCGTCGTGAGCGCCGTGCCAACAACGCACGCCCGGCCGGCCAACGGGCCCTCGCGAAACAGCCGAACAAGCAGCCTCAGCGGCCCGACCTCGCAGACGATGTCGCCCGCCTTCACCAGCCCGGCCGCCACGCCCATTTTGTGGCGTGTCGCGCCCGTGATGGCCTCGAGATAGTATAGCTTGGGGGCCGCAGACAACGACGATGGCGACGACGACGACGACTCCTCTGTGCCATCGGTCTCCGCCAGCGCGGCTGCCCCGGGCACGTCTGCTGCCTTGAACTCACGGGCTTCCACCGGAAACGTCTCGGGGGCAAACAAGACGGTCGACGGCACGGACACGCACGCGGCCGCCATCTGGGCCTCGTCTGCACCGAGAAGCACGCGGATGAGATTGTTGCTCTCCATGTGCGCGTCCTTGACCTGGCCTGCGTCGTACAGGTCGTCAATGAACCCGGTCCACATCGACAGCGTGCCCGGCTCGGCCACGATGCTTTCGGTCGAGGGGCCCACCAGCAGGATCTGGCCCAGCACGGTCGCGTGGTGGTGGTAGGCCTGGGGATGCGTGGGGGCCGGGCGTGTCAGCCGGTCCAGAACGTGGCGCTTCTCCGTCGCCATGTCGACGCGGTCGCGCGCGTCAATCTGCTCGACGTAGGTGGCATGGGCCGCATCGCCACCGGCGCCCAGGGCCGGCAGGCGAAGATCGCTGTCCGCGACCTGCAGGATCTCCCGGACCAGCTGCCCGACAAAGACCACGTTGTGCTCCGCCGTCAAGAGCCGCTTTCCGTTCAAAAAGACCATGGTGTCCACCCACAGGTCGAACAGCGACTTGTTGTAGTCGATGGGGAACCCGCCGCCGTTCGTCGCCATGCCCAGCAGCCCGTACACCTTGTCGTGCAGGTCGGCGCACTTGGCCGCCCGGTGGTCCTGCAGCAGCTCAATCAGCGTGTGCGCGCCCCGTTGGTCCTTGGCGCGCAGGCTCTCGTGCAGCCACAGGGGGCCGGCCTGCTGCCCGGCGCGGGCGTCCTCCCGCCGGGTGTTGCTGCGCAAAAACACGAGAAACTCGTCCCACGTATACGACGACCGCCGGCCAAAGTGGACGTGCAGCGTCCACGCCTTGGTAATCTCCTGCAAGATCCAGACGCGCTCCCAGTACGGGTCCACCTGCAGCTGCCCGCAGAGCTCCCACTGGCGCCCGTATGCGTTTCGTCCACTGCGCACGGCGGTGCCGACGCCGTCGTTGCTGGTGTTGTTGGTGTTGGCGGTGGTGATACCATCCCAGCTGTTGCCCTCCACGCCCGATTCCGGTCGCACGGGCGCCTCAAAGCGCTCGTACGCTTCGCCCAGCCAGACGACGACCTCAGTCGCCCGGAAGTAGATCTGGTCCATGATCCGCACCTGCCGGTTGCGCTCCTCGACGTCGCTCTGGTTGATGCAGATTGCATCGATCCAGAACTGCTGGCCTGCATCCGCCGCCTGGTTTTGGCGCCGAAAGAAGGTGAGCGCGTCAAAGAGGTTGTGTCGCACGACAAACGGAAACCCGTTGAGCGTGATGGTCGGATCGTCGGCCGTCTTGTGGCCCCACGTGTACGACAGGGCGTGGAACTTGGGCTTGTTGCCGAACCGCGTCTCGACCAGCGTACAGACGACAGGATCGTCGTCGTTTGCGGCCGGCTCGATGGTCAGCAGACGCAGTCCGTTGCTGTCGATCGCTTTGTCACGGTACGGCAACGCGTTCTCTGGCTTTGGTGGACCGTGGCCTCTGAGGGGCAAGACTGCCTCAGATGCTCCTGGTTGCGCTGCGTCTGCGGTCATGGTCATCTTGACTTCCCGGAGCGTGTAAGCGTCTGTGGTATATTGAAGATTGGGTCGCCAAAGACAAAAATGAATATGTATCTTTTTTTTTGAGGATAACCCCCCCAGAAAGGGATTCGTAAACATTCATGCGGTGAGTATTGACTTGAGCTCATGGACCATCTGAAAAAAGGAGGCGCAGCGGGGGCGGGGCAGACCCCTGCAAGCTCAACGAGGCTCCCAGTTCAATGTTTTGCACTTGGCTACCCGAATTACGAGATGCTAAAATGTGTATTCGTTTTTCCTCTGCAGAAACACAAAGAATTGAGTATCTTAAGAGAGTATGTCGTATACCATATTGTCAGCATAGCCAGTTCCTCATAAAGTCAAATTAATAAATTAGATTTAACTCGTCTAGGACCGGCCCGAATTAGTGTTGTTTGTTTACGGAAGGTGCCAGCCCTGTTGGTGGAGACAGCCGACCGTTGTTCCTTCCTGGGAAGTGTCGAGAGCCGCACCCATCACTTGCAAATGGTTAAACTTGCTGTGGTGTAGATTCTACCGTATAAATACACTAGGTGAGTTCTTACTTCTATGAGTAAACATTTCGATTATACCTATATATATTGTAATCACAGTCCACAATGCAGAGCTATCGACAGGGTAGTCTATTGGTCATGCATGCACAATCCATGGCAGTCCAAAGAAGATGGGTATCATCGCTCAATATTTCCTTTTCTAATTAATTTATTTATTGGGAATCTTGCTCTACACACGGCACCCTTCATGGTTCAAATATTGCAGGACTCGTCCAGTTTTCGTACGAGCCGCAGGTTCAGTCCCGACGTCTTTCCCTCCGCCTTGCCGCCCACAATCACCCACGGGCTCTGGTGGCACTCACCGATCTCCTGCTGCCACCGCCATGCCATGCACTGGTCGCGACGGGCTTCGCACAGCATCTGACAGTCACTGGCCCGCTTGACATCCCGTACCGTCGTGGTGTGCTCGTCCAGCGAGCCCACATGGTCCCAGTCAACGCGGTGGGGTGTCGCTTCAAGCGATTCGAGCGATGGGCCGCCATACAGTCTCCAGATATCACGCCACAGCGGGGGCGTCGGCGCGGTCCAGTTGGTCTGGAGGACGCGGTCGACGGCCAGGGTTTGGTCCGGCGCCCGCAGGCCGTGGAAGGACAGGACCGGCAGGCAGAAGCGGTCCGGCCGGATCTTGGCGGTCTCGGGCGTCTCGCCGTTGAACAGGACGTTGTGCTCCTCCGCCACGTAGAGCCCGACCTTCATGAGCGTGTTGGACAGCAGGGAGTCACCCATGCCGGTGGTGAGTGCCGTCGTGTGCGCGGCCGTGACGATTTCGGGGTGGCCATCAAAGAGGCGGCGCAGGGCGCCGTGGGACAGAAAAATGGACGACCCGCCGTGGGCGAAGCGGCCCTCCCAGCCGCCGACGCCATTTCCGAGGTAGTGCTCGCAGGCGGGGTGGAACTGGCCGAGGAACTGGCGCAGCGCCGGCCGCACGAGGTACGTGTCGTCGTCGGCGAGGACGTACCACTTCTTGTCAGGGAAGCGGCGGTAGGCGAGCTCAAGGCTGGAGATGAACTGCGCATGGTGAGAAATGGTGGTACATGCTGGGGCGTGGGGAAGACAGTGATAAACAGAAAAAGGGGGGATGGGGCGTCCTACCTTCAAGGCATCGAGTTCCCAGCCGAATTTTTTGGACAAGGCCATGGCCGCTTCTTCGTCTGCTGCGAGGATGGCATTCTGCAGATCGTGGTAGAAGCCGACCTTTGGGGCGGGCTCCCTTTCCTTGGGCTGCGGCCCGGCAAGCGAGATCGTCATGCCCACCACATCGTTCATCGGCAGCTCCGCCCCGTTGCAGCGGTAGTGCTGCCCTTGCTGCGTCACAAAATCACCAACCAGCAATATGTTGCTGAAAAGAGGCCCCTCAGGGACAGGGTTCGTGCTGTTCCCGCCGTCGAGAAATGCCAATGTCCCCGGTAGCCTGCCCCGCGTCCCGTATCCCGTCTTGATGACGAGCACAACGTCCGTCGCCAAGTCGACGGGGTACGGCGGTGGTGTCGCTAGCAACTGTTGGCGTGAAAAGGTGCGCTGCAGCGGGGTGTGGAGCAGTCGGCGGACGGCCAGTCGCGTGTGGCTGTCGAGAGGCAGCATCAAGTAGACCAAGGCGATGGCGGCCACGACAAATGCCACGCGCCGCCATATGCGGGCGCGGCCACGCGAGATGCGCATCGCGCCGGGCCGTTCTCAATCTGGCGCGTCTTGGCCAGCAATGTAGTCGGGGACAATGTGTAAAAAGTGACACCGGCGGTCTCGGAGCGCATCGTAACACCTCATTCGCGACAAAAGTGATGCATCGTCGAGAAGATGCGTATGCCTTCTTCTACCATTTTGGTCCGAGGGCCAGAGAGCGCGGCGCAGTCAGCATTGAAAAGGGGGCCACGGAACTCGGATGGTTTGGCAAGTGTGTTGGCTCGTCGGGCGTACCAAACCTTGCGAACAGCACATTGCAGATTACGTAGGGAAAATAAAAGAACAATCACACGGCGTAAGCATCGAATACCGGTTTCCGACGCAGGGTCTCACCCAAAATACAACGGCGTTCGGCCAATCTCGTCGTCTTTTGTCTATCCCTTCCGCTTCTGCGGCACCTCTCGGCAACTCGCTGACAAGCTTATTATTAGAGTTGAGCCGCGCTAGCAAACCCTCGCCTCGTATTCACAAGAGACAAGGTGCATAAGATTCCCGCACCGGGGTCTGTCCATTGAAAGATTCCCCTTTCCCACGCCCCGCAGGCGCGGACTTTGCATACGGCCGGAGCGAGCAGGGCAGTAGGGCAAACGGCGACAGGGCGAGAATGGGCCCTGTACCTGTCGTGTAAAATTGTGTGGCTCAGACTGGTTGGGTCCACTGAAAGATCGACCATGATCACGCTGTTCATTTCCTGTATCCCGCCTTCGTCTCCATCGTATCTTGCCTTGTCAGGTGGTCTCGCTTGCGCAGTGAAATGGCAGTCGAGTCATGCTGGGTAAGGTGTTTCTGGATCATACGAAAAGTTGCAGTTTAGAAACTCCTGTTAGGACGCTTCTACGGTCGCAAAAGTTCCGAGTCGTCGGGAATTGTGGCGTCCTCGTGCCCAGATAAGCCAAGGGATTAGCTACCTTGGCAGGAAGGCTCGAGTCTCGAGGCAAGAAAGCTTGAACAGAAGTCTTTTCTTAGAAAGGCTTGTATCACACAACTAACAGCTCATACAAACAGTATTATTGTCGGCTTATTTTACTCTTGGTTCACAGACTGCCCTTTGCGTTCATCTGATAAAGTAGCCTGGGCAGCCTTGGAAACAGACCCAGAGGACAAAGTGCACGAGGAAATTCCAAAGACGCGAGTCACGGTTGGAAAAATGAGTGTTGTTTATGCATATCTGCTGGAGCTTCTCCATTGTATCGACGCGTTTTGGGGCTAATGTGAGACCCTGCCTAACCTGGACGTTTGAAGCCTATCCCGCACGCATTTATGAATTGTTTGTTTTCTGTTCTAGAGCAACCTAGACAAGGCGAGTTTTTTTTCACTTCTTTGGGACGCACGACATTCCACCGGAAGTACTGGGTTTTTATTTTATTTATTTGTTTCGCAAAAAAATAAGTTCACGTATTTGGCAGCAAAGCCGTCGCCTTGGCATGATTTTGATGTCATTTTGCTTGCAGGTCCTGAAAGCCTTGCCAAATGCTATGATGAAATAAAAACATTTCGAAATAAAAATGTCGAGGCCGTAATGTGGGCTGTTCGATCCAAGTACGGAAAAGATGGTGTGCTTTTACTCTGGCGCTGTGTGGTGACAACTGCGGCCTTGGTCAAACCCTTGCTATTTGTCTGTGACTCTCAATTCCATGCTAAAATGACACGCGACACTCCACGGTCTGTGGCAATTTTGGCAGGACACGTTTGAGATACGAGGGTCATAAAGAGGGGAATCTAATTAATAAACGACGTAACGAGACAAAATCCATGGAACAAAGAAAATGAAACATCTCTTCACCTGCTTCCAACAATTGTTGCAGCCACTGGCTGAGATGTGTGTGATACATTGGGAGGCCACAGCCATACATGGTGAGATGGTGTCGACAACCTGATTGGTGACTGCTCCAACGGTTGCGTTCTGTGAAGTCGCTCTCGCCACAATCTGCACACAACCGGACAAACAGATTCAGTTTCATTCATTCGTTGAGATTCACCGTGCTTCTTTTGTCAACTGACAGAAAGGCGACCGGCAATGGGGAAGGAACGATGTACCTAGGATGAACAGTGACATATATTTGGCGAGTGCCTTCACCTCAATGCATCATAGAGTGATGTTGTCCTTCGTCTTTCTATTCTTATTTCCCTTTACCCTACAGGACCCATATCGATACTATTGAAGCAATCTACATTGTAAAGTATTCTTAATCACCATCCTTACAAGAACAGTCGGTACGTTGAGCTACGCATTACATTCGCATTGCCGTACATTGAACACGATGTTCCCCCCCGACCCATTACATTTCCGCGACGGCGGCGGCAGCAGCTACGACGCGGCCACCGCGGTGGGCACCGGCAGTGCCAACAACAACAACCACACAAGGCCCGCCGTCAGCCAGGATCCCTCGGATCCCTTGGCCGCCTTGGAGAGGCACTTACTCGCCCACCCACACAGACACCACCACCACCGCACCCACGGCCAGAGTGCCCATCCACCGCGTGCCCAGCAGCTGCAAGGAAAGACTGCCCTTCTGGCACCACCGTCCCCGCGCGTGTGCGGCAGCCATAGTCGCTCTCGCTCCCGCTCTTGCTCCCGGTCCCCTGCACCGTCGCAAGCCGCCCAGCACTGCATGGCTGCCACCACCGCCTGGACACCGGCCCCGGACCGGCGGCAGAGCTGGGACGAGCAGGAATACCGGCGGGCGATGATGGTGCAGTCGACGGGGCTGGAGTGTGGGTGCCATCCGCACACGGGTGGCGGCGACGAAGCCACCGCTCCACATCGTCAGCACCAACATCTTCACTCGCCTGATGGTGTCTCGGTGCGGGGCCTCTACGAGTCAGACTGGGGGTTTAGTGAGATTGTGCATAAGTAACGTATTGTTTTGTTTCGTTGCGGAGTTTTAAAAATCACTTGGAAAGTACCTTGCAACACGTCAGCTTGAGGCGTACAAAGAGCTCGTCCTAGGTTGCAAATTGCATGGCAAGCGGCAAATAAGCCCTGGCATTGGGCGGGAGGATTACGAAACTACTGCTTTTGGCCGGTTTTTATTAATTCTTTTCGCATGAGGTACGGTAAATATCGTGTGGTATTTATAGCTACAAAGCTATGAACTCCATGAGAAGGGTTGACAACATGGCCAAGAACGATTCCAACAACACATCAAAACAATCCATCTTGGCGATACCCAATGATGATAACAATACCACATAATAAGTATGAAAATGAGCAACCAAAAATCGACAGTAAAGTAGGGTATAACCCACAACATAGTCAGACGCCCGGGAAGTGGTGCTTTGAGGTAGGCACAAAAGATAGGTACTGGGGGGATGGTGGACATGGGGATAGGAAATGTACAAGTGGCTGGCTTCTCAGCAATGAGCACCACAAAGGAAACAGAATGACAAGCAAAAACCCAGGTAATGCTCCGGTAGAACGACTATGTGTAAAAAGCGAGTGGAAATGACGTATGAGAAAGGAAAAGAATAGGAAATGGAACGAATGCGGGAAGTAGAAGCGAAGGATAAAAGGAATGACTTCCTCGTGTCGGCCCTGCCGACGGGCAAGTGAGAGTAACTAGCTCTCAACGGCCCTTGACGTATTCACTCGCTACCCCAATGACATACGACACACCCGCAACCCAGGTGGCACCGACCACCATCCGCTTGGCCACACCAGGACCGGCAGTCGTGCCGGCTTTGCTGCTGCTGTCTTTGGGCCCGCTGAACACGGGCTCTTCACGGCGGACGCCAATACCGGACTGGAAAGATGTGGACGAAGCTTTCGCCGAAGCAGGAGGGGGCGATGGCAAATCGGCAGATGAGGCGGCAGACCCCTCGTGCAGAGGTGGGAGGTCCAGGTTGACGTAGCCGGTGGGCGAGACAAAGTTCGCCGTTGACGGGGGTACGTAGCTATGCTTGCCGGTCATGTCGATAGGATTGACGGTCGTGGCAGACATGGCGCGCCGCGCCGTCTTCTGGGCGATCTTGGGCGTTGGCGTCTTGGACGGCGCACTGCCTTCTCCATCCGACGGCTCGCGCACCTTGCGGAAGATGAGGACGTCACCGCTACCGGAAACAATCTCGAAGCCCTGGGCGCGGAGAGGCTCAAAATGGGGGAAGAACTTTGCAGGATTAGAAAGACGCAGCAGCACGTCCGCAGCCGGCATGGGCGACGATGCGTCAGGCACGGTCGATGATGTCTCGGCAATGTCGATTGTGTTCATACCGGGGTTGTAGGCAAGAATTTTGTACACGAACGGTTCCGTGGAAGTCGAGGTCGCGGCCACAGGCAGGGAAGGGGGATCACGATCGACACGCTTGTGTGTCTTAACGAAGATTGGTACAGTACCCTCACCACCGCACTCCTCGGCAAAGGCCGTCTCGAGGCCCTGGGGCTTCGTGCAGTACGGGTCTAGTTGTGCTTGCCTGCGTTCCGCATCGGTCATCTGCTTCCGAGCGCGGCTCTTATGCGACTTGATGGAGACGCTGGCCAGCCTGTCGATGACATCGTGCTCAGCACTGATCCGGTCCATGGACGATTCAAGGGCAGATCGGCTAGGGCGAGCTCCGTCATTTTTGGCCTGCTTTCCAGAAGCAGAAGCAGTGCCGGTCCCGCCGGATTCGGACTCAAAGCCGTAGGAGCCGTTGCTCGATGCGGCCGCGTCTGCGTCGTGGTGAGACAGCGCCCTCAATTCCCGCAAAACAGTGGAGTACGCCTCGTCATATGGCTCCGTATTGGCCGACTTCGTGTCGTACTCCTTCAGGCTGTCGGCTGTCGAGTCAGCGCTAACGGATGGCTTTCCGTCGGGTTCCTGGTATCGGACCGCGCCGTACGATGACAGTTCTGATGAGTCGGTAACATCCTCGGCGGTCTCGGATGCCTTGCCGTCGGGCTCGTTGTATCGGACAGCTTGGCAGGTCTGCACCTCAGCGGTGTCGTAACCTTCACGGCCAAGCTCGCCGGTAGTAATAAGGGGCTTGCCATCTGGCTCGTTGTACCGGAACGCCTTGTAGCTCTGAACCTCGGCGGCATCATATCCGTGACGGCCCTTCTCCTCGTTGGCGACAGGAGGCCGGCCGTGAGGCTCATGGTATCCAAATGGCTGGTACTGCTGAACCTCAGCCTGATCGTAGCCCGCGTGGCCCAGCTCGACGGGCTGATCCTTGGGTTGACCGTGGGGCTCGTTCCACCGGAATGCCTGGTACTGTTGCACCTCAGCGGGATCGTAGCCAGCATGGCCTAGCTCGGCCGGTTCGCTGTTCGGTTTGCCGTCTGGCTCGTTCCAGAGGAAAGGCTTGTACTTGGCCAGCTCCTCGGGGTCGTACCCCTCGTGGCCAAGTTCAACCGTCTTGTCGACAGGCTTGCCATCCGGCTCGTTCCACTTGAATGGTTTGTACTGCTGGACCTCTGCTTGGTCGTAACCTTCATGGCCAATCTCGACGGGCGCATCGGTTGGCTTGCCGTCTGGTTCATTGTGCTTGACGGGCTTGTACTTGTCCAAGTCGTCGTACTTGGGTGCTTCCTCGTCGCCAAGGTTCTTGAAGCTGATAGAATCGGCGACGGCGGCGCCAATTGTGGGGTTGTGGAAGGCAGAGTCGTCGACCGACACATTCTTGTACGCGCGCATCTCGGCTTGTGTTGGGGGCAGGTCCATATCGTAGACAACTTCATCGGGTGTGGACTTGGCAGATGATTTGGACACTTTACGGTTCGTAATCGGGTCTATAACATAGTCGGCGTCGGGATGAAGCGTCCCGGAGGACGAGGATGTGGATGCAGAGGCACCGGATGCAGACGATGATGCTAACGATGTCGTTTTCGTCGCGTTGGCCGTCCGCGTGCCAAATGGCGTCTCATTGAGGAGGTCTTCCTGGCGTCTGGTAATGTAGCTTCGGATATCGTCAAACGAGGACGACCAGGAAGGATGTGTGCGCTCGCCGTCGCGGAACAAGAAGTGGCCCCACGCATTGCGCTCAACGTCTTCTATGGTGGGCTCTGCGCCAGTGGCATTGCTCTTCGAAGTGCGGCTGCCGCTGCTCGTCTCTGACGACTTGAAAACGTTGTCCTTGTTGGAGCGATACCGGCCGAATGCAAAGTACCGCTTGGGCTGCCAGTAATGCTGGGCAAAGCGCCGGTACGCTGTTGGAGTGTCGGCATTGTTGGCATGCTGCTGCTCCCAGAGCATCTTGCGGTTCACGGCATCCGAGTACCGGTGGTGCAAGGCCTTGTAGCGGCGGCGCATCTCGCGGCGCTGCTCATGGTCGACGTGGTCGGCCCACCAGCCGAAGCCAAAACCACGGGTCTGTTGTTGTAGCTGGCGGTGCCGGGTGAGGACAGCGACAGTCCCGGCTGCAACGAGTGTTCGTGAGCCGAGAATGCGAGACTGGGCCAGGCGTACGCGAGGCGCCAAAGTGGCAGCAGATGTCGTTAACATGATGGCGATGTGTGGGGATGAAAGGCGGCTAGGACCATGTTACGGGGCCGTTTGCGGGGGCTGAGATGGGGTCTGGATGGGTATCGTGTTAGCATGCTGTGCGAAATGGAGATTGTCTCCGACAGAACGAAGAAATGGAATTTTGGTGACAAAATCATCGGCGTCGCTTACTATGAGGACGAAAGGGCCAAGTGGCGACGATGGACGTGAAGGAGAGCGCCGAGACGAGACGAAAGAGACTGGTCCATGAATCACTGCTGTCGAAGCAGAGAGGCCAGGGTTAAGAGCAGAATGAGATGTTGAGCGAAACGTCGCTGGCAGTGATGGCCATTGACAATTCTGGAGAAGCAAAGAATAAAAGTAGGGGATGACTGAAGATAAAGAAGGGAAGAAGTTTAGGAGCAAAGAAGAAACAGGCGAGGCAGGCACGATAATACGGAAATGGAAAGTGGCACACGATGGATTTGTCTTATTGTGCTCACGGAAGGCGCAAGTGGCGCCAGGCATCGGTCACGATTGGCGAAGAGGGCGTAACGGATGTCTTCGGCAGGCCTAGTTAGGCAATTGCGTATCTCTGTGATGGCAGGAGGTACCCCAAGATACACACTTGACGAGACAGAGTGCAGGTGCCATAAAGGGCAAGAAGGGTCACCGCCGCTCTGTAGGCCCCAGCGCTAGGCTTCAAATCGTGGAGACGTGTGATGCCCGTCCAAAGTAGCTCGTTGGAAGGGTCAAACACGTAACAGTAGAGCAAAGTCACAACCGCTTTGTCTGGCGCCAAGGCCCTGAAAGGAGAAGGTTCCGCGCAGATGCATGAGATGGGGTGATGGGGTTTGCTGAGAAAAGGGCCTACGCCAGCCCATGTGGATACCCCGCAATGCTAGGGCATGGAGAAGCGCCCTGGCGCTGTCGTCACTCGCTCTTTCCTTTGAACTGGACGTACGGAAGCGGATCAGGCAAGTACACATGTGCGCAGTCACGGCAGGAGTTACAGGGTCCGTTTTGTCGTTCGCGCCTGTATCGCCCCATATGCATACCAAGCCAGGCCTCAACAGGAACAATGGGAGATATCGAATAAGGGAAGGTTCGACGCACTGCGAGTTACTGGATGTATTTGTATCTGTCCTACCATCAGTGGACAGCATCACCACCATGAACGCGCCCGTGATTTGCCGACTTCGTGTCGGTTTCTCCTTCCTGCCGCATGGGGTAATTATGCAGCTTGTGCGGGGGCTCGGGGGGTAACAGGGGCCTCACGGGCTAAAAATCAAGGCGCAGAAGGCAGACCAGCTCAGTCGAGATAACACGCGGGGGCCCACTCACACTGAAAGCCCCTGTCCAAACAGCGTCTTCAGAAGGGAAAACAGAGACCCACAGCGGAGGAGCAGCACAGTGCTCCGGATCTCACTGGTCTAAAAATCACCTACGAAGTAAAAGACACGGCAGACGACGGCCTGGATACGAAGGTATCTCGTCGTATTGGTCTATTGCAGACAATGGACCCAGGACGGGCTCCACCGAAGCGGTCTTGTTGCTGGCCGCTGCATCTCTCGCTAAAACTCATTTCCAGCACACGGTCATGCAACGCTCTTATCTTTGTCTTCCAGGGCTGTCTTCCAGGGCATTAAGACTTCGCCTGAAAAGAGAAAATACAGTGTTCCGCCACAGTAGGCGAACTGTCTCAGCGCACCCCGCTTTTCCGCTCTTCTTTCAGGGAGAGAGGTGCGATGACGTAGCCATCCCAACGACTGGGGCCTTGTCTCCTTTGTGTGGGGAAGGACACCCGAACATGTGATCCTTTGACCAGACCTCATTGCCAGTAGTGAGCCAGGATCATTCAAGAACAAAGTCATTTTCGACATGGGCAACATGGATTCACGCAGTTTAAAGGAATCATTTCGGGAGCTGTAAGTAACAGCTTGCTGGGAACGTCCAGCAAAGAGTTTCTGGACACGAGGGTCTCGCCGGTCACACTCATATTCTTAAGACTATAAAGACATGCGTTTCATCCAACTAGCTGAGACCCTGATGACGTTTGAAGGGTGCTTCTCATGATATCTATCGCCCTTGAAACAAAGCGCAACCTGTGTCGCTACATTGATCGGCAGTCACCTGGTCAGCCCTTTCATCTCTGCTTCAACCCATTTTTACGGCAGGCCCGTTTCCAAGGACAACACTACTACACCGTCGTATTTATGCAGTCGATGTAAAAGAGGCAATGTCGTTATGTTTGTTTACGTTGCGTTGTCGTTGCGCCTTCCCCATGTGGATGACATTGGACGGCCGGCTGCGGGGAAAGCGTTTCTCCGGGAGCTCTCCACTGAAACCGTACCAGATTGGTGGGTTTTCTAGCGGTCTCCACCAGAGCTTGAACGCTGCAACCGTCACAGCATCAAAACATCACAACATCACAACATCATAGCAAAAACGGTGGCATCCATAACACAGCATCACACGCAGCACGCTGCGCCGAAACATCGCTTTTCATCACTCATTAATCGTATTTCCAACTAGCTATTTTATCGATCTACGGCAAGACGTTCAACCACAACCCGCAATGTGTAGCCTGTCCGACGACGGAGACGAGAACTGGCGAAATCATGTCGGTTTCGAGGAGCGTTATAAGAACATCCGAATAATGTGAGATCCTTTGCCGTGGACGAAGATTCCTGCCCGTCTTTGCCTTTCTGTCCTTTGCGGTTGACCCGGTACCAATACATACTGACCATTCTGTGGTACGCAGCGGCCTCACTGACCGGCCAGAGCTGGATAGGATGACTGCAGCAGCCCTCGAGCAGGAACTGTGGAACGAGAGCCTAAATCTTGTACGAACCATGCCGCTTTGTTTATGCACCTCTACTTTATTTTCTGTACTGTTCTCCACTGACGCAAATAGAGAGAGTACCGGGAAGCAGTCGCTAATAACTCCTACCCCGTTGGCCATTCCGACGGTCCACCAAGCGACACCGAGATAATATTCGATGCGGATATGGACGATCCGGAAGGCATCACCATCGGGCCATACGAGGACTGCATCCACATTGGCCAAGGTGCATCCGCCGACGTCTACCGAAGCGATTTATATGCTCTCAAAGTCTGGAGGCACGACGGCGACTTGCAGCCGCATAGTATTGAGCGCGAAGCCGAGATTATGCGCATCCTGAACTGGGGCCACAATCGTTGCATCTCACTGGTCAGAAAGTTGATGTACGACTCACGGCCTGTTTTGGTGATGCCCTACTTGCGGTTCTCACTGGAGAGTATCCTGGAAGGGGATAAGGGCCCGAGCAATACCAACCACCATTTGACCCGCGACCGTGTTTTGAACTACTTTACCGACCTCTTCTCTGCCCTCAAACACGTCCACAGCCTCGGCATCATCCATCGCGACATCAAGCCGTCGTCCATTCTCTTGGAGCGGCTGGACGGGCCGGTGTTCCTGTCCGACTTTGGCACCGCATGGCACCCCGAGCTGTCCCTGCCAGACGAGCCTGCGGACAAGAAGTGTCTCGACATCGGCACAGGCTCCTACCGCGCACCCGAGACTCTCTTTACCAACGAGGCCTACGGGACGGCGGTCGACATTTGGGCGGCAGGTGCCCTGCTCGGTCAATGCGCTCGCCGGCCACCACGCGAGCCGCTGTTTCGGTCCCGGGCGGCACACGAGGACGGCAACCAGCTGGGGTTGATCCTGGACATATTCAAGAAACTGGGCACACCGACACGCGAAACGTGGCCCGAAGCCGAGCATTTCCCGACGCCGCCGTTTGACATGTACAACGTATTCCCGCGCAAGCCGTGGAACATACTTCTACCCGACGTGGACCGGGACATTCGGAGATTTGTGGCGGGCATGCTCAAGTTTCAGAGCACAGAGAGGCTGACGGCCGCGCAGGTACGTTGCCTACCCAAACTGCTGTATCGAATCTGTATTTGACATGATGTCGTCGAAATAGCTAACCGGTTTCGTTTTGTAGGCCCTTGAGGGATTAGTAGAACTGGGCACGCCGCCGCCCGACGTGCCGCCTCCACCTGGCTTACTCAGAACACCACCAGCGACATCGCCGGATGCCTGATGGCAATGAGAGGCGCATCGGCGTGTACGAAGGCATGAGGCAGGCACCATGGCAGGGAGCAAGACATACAGCATAGATTCACGCAGCGAGGCTTTGACGACGTCTACGATGCTACGAAATAGATATTAGCCCTACGAACAATAGACAAATATACCCTACACGGCAAGTACATGAAAGTTGATATGCGTCTTGTTTATTGCGGCTACGTTTTGGGTCGAGTCTGTATTTGGCATGCCCTGTATTTGATTCCTCCTCGGCTGGTATTTTTGACCCTCATTCTCTACAGCTTGCTGGACCGTGCGGCATCCTGGCGGCGACGGCGCTCGGCCACGGCCGTCTCCTTGGCCGCAATCTGCTTCCACAGAGCGCGCACCGCGTCGATGTTGTCGTGCTCCTCCGTGCCGTACCGGATCCAGTACTCCTCAGACTGCTGGGCGTAGTGGCGGGCGTCGTCAAAGGCCTCGATGGACAAGTAGGCGCGGGCGATCATGGCGTAGTACTCGCACAGCTGGGGCACCAGGTCCTCGCCGTTGATCAAGAGCATCATCTCGGCCAGCAGCGTCTCGATCGTGTCGCGTGTCAGCAGACCCTGCGCCGCCTCGTCCTCCATGGTGGTGTAGATCTCGACGAGGCGGGTGCGGCGGATGTCCGAGGCGAGGGCGAGGTTCTTGGGCGCCATGCAGAGGCTGCAGTGGCAGGAAAAGCCCCAGCGGCGGATGGACTCTTGGCGGTCCTTGAGGGGCAAGCCGAGTGGCAGGTCTGCGGGTCAGCGGTTGGGTCTCTGCTGTTGGACACTGGGTGCATGGGAACCGGTCACGGCAACGTACAACTGTGGGTAAACTCCTCGCCGATGGAGATCTCCCGGAAGGCCACGACCTCGTGGGTCATGGTGCTGGGCGAGTACCGCCAAAAGGTGTTGGGACGGCAGTCGTGGTTGATGCGCTGTGGGAGGACAAGGTCAGCTGCGGTCGAAGTACCTTTTATATATATATATAGATATATATATATATATTTGGACTTGGTCATCTCATCAACGTACCGATCCCTCCACTTGCAGCGAAAAGTGGTGTACGCCCGCAATCTCGATGCCAAAAATGTTGCTCCGGAAGATGTGCTCGAGCAGATGCTCCTTGTCGCCGGCGCCCGCCCCGCCGTGCGCCAGCGCCAGAATGGCCTCCTGCGCCATGGCCGGCAGCTGCTGCAGCGCGCGGTCCTCGAGCGCCTGGCGGTCCGCGTCCGGCAGCGCCTCGAAAAAGTCGGTGCGGGCCACCATGATGGGGAACCCGACGAGCGCCTCCCCCCACTTGGGCACGCGCCGCCGCGCCACCAGCCCCTTGCCGCGGCCCGGCGCCACGTTCTTGATCACGTACGGTCGCCCCGCGTCCCGCCGCGCGTCCCGCCTGGCCATGCTGCTGGCCGGGTGGTCGCGCAGGCGCGGCAGCACGCGCGTGTCGTCGAGCGACGCCACCAGGTTGGCCGCGCCCTGCGGCGTCGAGATGACGCTGAGGCCGCGGCCGCGGAAGGTCCGGGCGGTGTAGACGCAGTACTTGCGGCCGCCGGCACTGACGCGGGCCTCGCCCGCCTCGGGGTCGGGGACGGTGGCGTTCATGGGCGCGCGGATGCAGTACGGCGGGTACGACCAGGGCGCAAAGCTGCTCGAGAGGTCGGAGACGGGCCGCGGGCAGACGTCCTGGCCGGTGGTGGGCAGGGGGTAGCCATACTTGGACCAGGCGCACTGGCCGACCTGGGGCAGTGGCAGGTCCGACTTGATCATGCTGTAGTCGCGGGCTGCGGATGCTGCTGTGACGAGGGTGGACGATGCCGCCAGGAAGAAGAGCATGGATGCTTTGTGGGTGTGGACGACCGGTGCGGTCGAACGTGACGGGCCGGCCATGGTCGTTGGCAGTTTACAAGCACGCTGTCGTTCCACAGACTGGATTTACCTTGGAGATGATGAGAATGGCACACGAACGGCAAGCCAGTTGTGAAGCTCGGAGAATTTCACGACGAGCCGAAGAGGACCATTTTCCTGCCTGGATGTCATCTGGCCTGCGGTCTCGGCAACGGCAATGGAGGTGCTGTGCAGTACTTGACAAGCTGGCATCAGTGACGTCGGAACACAGCCAATGCCAAATTGGAGTCATTGGGAAGTACTGTATGCCGAATACAGTAGCGTTTTAAGACCAGGCATTGCATGGGGCCGACAATCAATGGCATGAACGCGCCGAGGCGCAATCTGTAATTGGACAGGGGCCAATTTGCGTCCGGGTAAACAACCACTTAACAGGCCGTTTATATATGCAACGGTGACTGGAAGACGAGCAGAAAATAATAAGGTTTGAAAGACACCAGCGTGTTCAAACGAGTATTGTACAGACAAACTTTGCTTGATATTTTAAAGCTCGTGACAATGAGAAATGATCATCGATCCAACGACCTGGTCGAGATAAATGTATGGCAACAGGCATTGTTGTCTTTTCTGTGAAACTACACCCCATGAACAACATTGAAATGTTGAAAATAAGAACAAGAAGAAAAGAAAAAACCTGAAGAAACCACCTTTCTCGTTGTGACACACCCTTGGCTCTTTTCCGCCTAGAATTTGTGCACCTCCTTCTTGCCAAAGCCCAGCTCAGCCAGCGCTCCGTCGCGCGCCAACAGTGCCTTTTCCATGGCGGGCGGGCCGCTCAAAAACACCTTGCCGACGCCGTCGGCCGCCGAGACGCCCGCGGCCCTGAGCACCGCGCTCGTGACGTGGCCGCTCTTGAAGGCCGTGGACGATGTAGCGCTCGTGGACGGCGTGCTCACGACATACTGCGTCGTCAGGCGGCCGGGGTGCTGCGCCTGCAGGGCGGCCAGCTCCTTGTCCAGGATCAGGTCGGCCTCGGTGTTGACGCCCCAGACGAGCGTCACGTTGGTGCGGTCGCTGCTGTTGCGCAGGATGCCGCGCAGCAGCTGGTAGCAGGGCGTGATGCCCTGGCCGCCGGCGATGACGGCAATGTGCTGCTGCTCGTTGGGGGTCCAGCTGTAGCCGGGAATGCGGAAGAAGGTGACGGCGTCGCCCGGCTGGAGGCCGTGCAGGTGAGAGGACTGCTTGCCGTCGGGGTATTTCTTGATCAAAAAGTCAATGCGGCCGAGGTCGTCTGCATGCAGTGTTAGCAAAAGGGATAGAAGATGAAAAAGTAGAGGAAGACCGCCACGCACCGGTGTCGTTGATGGGCGTGTACGGCCGCAGGACCGGCAGCCACCGGCCGTTGGGAAAGGTAATGGACAGCAGGGCCGACGTCACGGTCAGGCCGCTCGGCGTCTTGGGGTCCGGCAGGTCGAACCGCAGGTGCTTGACGTTGTGGTTCACCGTCTCGCTGCTGGCGAGCCTCAGCGTGCGGAACCCGAAGCTGGCAAACGGGGGCTTGCCCCCCGGCGCCTCGGCCTGGGCGGTGGACGACGTCCGCGTGTACGCAACGTAGGCGCCGACCGCGACGGCCGCGGCAGCGAAGAGAACAGAGGCGCTCATGGGGGCGGTTGGGCGCGGTGGTGATGACAGGGAATGGCTGTGAATGGCGGTTCTGGTCTGTGAGGCGAGGTGTCGTGACGGGACAGTTTGGTGTTGAGCAAGAGGACGGAGGCCGATGCGTGCAGTCGAGGCGAGAAACGCCATTGGGAGGAGAAGACTGCAGATCAAAATAAGAGGTGCGGTGAAGAAGAGGACAGCACAGCGGCTATATGTGTCGGCCGGGATAATAACAGCAATAAATGAACCTGACACCTGTATGGTTGTGTGAGGGGGACGCTCCAGATGGCTGTTGTGGAAGCAAAGCTGGGTCGGTGGGCAGTCGCAGCACGCAGGTGCAACGCGGGATAAGCGTGGGTGGACTGGGGGACCGTGGGAGGAAACGATGTGAACTTGACGTGCAAAATGAAGCTGTTTGATGAGGACGAGATGTTGTGCACCTTGGCTTGGTGGTGCTGAAGTAACCCGCAGCTGTCGGTGTTAGTGGGCAGTTTGGCTAGTGGCTTAGTGGTGTTAGTGGTGTTCAACGAGAGCCTTTAACACACAATTGGACGTGGATGTCAATATTATCAACTGAGGAGTGTACGAATGATAAAACGACGCATAAAATCCAGCAGCTGTCGGACGCGGTTGGGGAAGTCCTCCATTTTCAACTGTCGAGAACGGCGCATTGCAAAACGTCGGCCCTTTCAAGGTCCGACTTGCGACTGCCCGCGGACAATGCGACAATGCGCCAATGCGCGTAACGTCCCTAAGGCTTAGCGTGTCGGCCCTGGGCCCGGTATTAATACTTTCTCGCAAACGCTCCTCTCCATCGTCCGAGGTCGACCTCCTTGGTCTAGTAGCGTGGGACATGCTTTGAAAAGAAATGCGGTCCTTTCCTCCGTCTCAGACAAACATACACCACTTACTCTGGTTTGTAGACAAATACCCATCCCACCTGTTTTTTCACATTCTCATCTGTCCGCAATTCCAGTCTGTCGTGTCTGTGTTATCCCTTCAGTTCTGTCGATCGCTCTGGATTTCGCCCCTTTCGAGATCCACAAGGCGCCAACGGAATTTCCGTTAGCTGTCATAGGTGGACGAACGTCGGGACCGAACGAGAGACCGACTCGACCGTGCTCGTCCGAGCCAGACCGACGCCGGATGTGGCGCCGCATGGAGGCCGGGCGTGGCTACAATGACAGTGCGGCAATCAACACGTTTAGTAAATGTACATGTTGGATCGATATGACGTTCTGCAGCGCGTCAGTTTTGCTGTCCGTCGCTTTCACAGTCATTTGGTTTACTTTCACGCAGCAGCGACGGCGAGTCTGAAACGCTATTCACATAACTTCATCCGATGCTCAATCTGTGCCGCTATGGATCGTTCGCACAACCAATCGGTATCTGGTATTTAACTCATCCCCACTCGGTATGGCTTACTGCCGGCTTGTGATATCGTCGATAACAAACGCCGCAAGAGTCGCTGTCTTGACGCACCCATCGCCTTCTAATACGGGTGGTGCCGAGGCCCCCGCTTCCGCGTGCATGCCAGCACCAGCGTCACCGCCCCGGACACCAGCCGCATCGCCCCGACCACAATCGCCAGCACAAATGCCGCCTTGGCCAGCTGGAGCAAGACGACGTCCCCGTACATCGAAGCGTATTCGCCGACGGGGACTTTGAACAAGGAGTAGTCGTCGTGGTTCACGCCCAGGTACAGCGCCGCCATGGCCAGCCCAAATCCGTCGCCCACCACGGCGCATTCCAGCGCCGGCGTCGGGGACGAGGCCATGCGCATGGCCCAGATGTCGTTGATCACAGACGCCGTGCAAGACGAGAAAGCTTGCCCCGCCGTAGGCGACGTGCGAACGTCTGGCGGCGGCGGCAGAGGATGCCGGGCCGTCTGCGGTCAAGCCAGAGGTGGGGCCGTGGCGAGAACGACGGCTGTTCCCGGCAGGATTGGGGTTGATGCGGCCAAACATGGTGAGGCGGCGATGATGAGAAGTGGATGCGGTCGATCTGTCGATGAGCAAACAACAGTTGAACGGGGTGGACAAGGACATCCTTCGACTTCCCCGCAACATGGCTGTGGCGTCTTTATACAGAGCACCACCATGCAGTACGCAAACACCCCGCGGAGAAGGGTCACCAGAAAGCCAATGGCAAGGCACAGACACAGACTCCGGACGAGTGCAAGAGGAGGCTGTAGGCCTTTTTGGTAGGATTAGGCAGCTACAAAACTAACCATAAACAGCCGCCAGATGCGTCTTGGCACACACACGACAACGATGGTAGTAGTTGCCTGTTCGATCCAACCAAACAGACATTAACCTTGCACAATGTACTGGCCACTTGACGGCTGAAAACGGGCACCACAGTGCAGAGGGATTTGTGAGAGGTTCGGAGGGACCCATACTTTAACCTTAATCGCTGGGGGCTCCCGCCATTTCTGTTGGATTTTGACACTGTTCTTATCGGTAAACAAAGTCAACGCCAAATCTACTGTCCCATGGATTCAACACATATCGCTGCTGTAAATCACAATGACCTTGATTTTAACACTGTAACAAGCCATGACTTGACGTTGATGTAGACAATTGTGTAATTTAAAGATGCTACATTAATGAGAAATGTGTAGTTATTCTTCTTTTACGAAAAAATAAGATCCCTATGAATATAAATATAATTATCGTAATAACATAACTAAAATATATCAAACACTTCCAAAATAAACACTTTGATAAAAAAGTCCGGGGCGTTGGCCACATAACGACACAGGTATCGCCGACGGAGCAACGGCAGCGTTCAATTAAAGCCAGCCTAGTCGTATCTAAACCAGATGGTTCTCTTGGTATTCTTGCACGCGGACACACAGCCGTCGGAGCCCGTTTCTCGCCCGCCGTCATATCTAGCATGTGTAAAAACAGTCCATGTCCTGGGTCTGCAAGAACGAAAAGCAAGGCTGGTCAGTACTCATTACTACCACGAGCAAAGAAATGAAAGGGTGTTATGGAAAGAGGAACGTACCAAATGACCCGAGTATTTGCCCACGTTGCAATACGCTGCCTTTGACGAATCGCGGTCGTCCGTCGACCAGGTGTGGCCGCTGGTCGTAAACGTGATTACACAGTTGTCGGACTCTAACGGTGTATCGTCTGAGCCGTCCACACCGTCTACACCATCCGTACCGTCCGCACTGTCAACTCCGTCCACACTGTCTGTACTGTCCGTATCATCCGTGCCGTCCACTCCGCGGCGGAAATTCATGCTCCGCGGAACAAGGCAGCTGGATAGCGCAAAGTGAATATCAGCGGGCAGCCTGGACTGAGAAGCCGACCAGACCAGCTTATTCCCACTCGCAGTGCCGATATTTTTGGTACCGAGGACAGTGTTGGCGTTGTTGGGGTCATAGCTTGTACAGCTGAGCTGAGACAATGTTGGACTCGTAGGTGCGATCAATGTCGTGTACGTGAATATTTTTGTGATATGGAAATGGCAATGCCGGACTTGGGGCGCCGTTGACGGCAGTGGAGTCGGGATCGGTATCGGCACTGGAAGAATGCCCAAATACGGGTTGCCCTTGTTCTATCAGGCCGGAGTGTTAGCTGTCAAAATTCAGGACGGGAAATAACTAAATAGGGAAAGTGTCTTGAGCGTTCCTGACAGCCACAGCATCGCAGAGACAAAAAAGGAGAAAGAACAAAACAAACCGGATCTTTGGGGTCTCGGTAAAACGGTGGCACTCCGTCTGGCGAATCGTCGCAGTACCAGTCACTGTTGCAGCCTGCACCACACTGGCCTGGTCCTAGGACAATTTGCGGTGCGCGACCATTAAGCTCTGGAGGAAGAGTTCCCCGCCCGGAGCCCTTCGACGGAGTAGTTGACGGGGCGGCTGCCGAGCATAGCGGTCCAGGTTCGCCTGGTTGCCACTCAATGGCCTGGCCCTTGTCGTTATCATCCGTGGTGCTGATGGCGTTCCAGTATTTTGCGTCGTTCCAGAACCTGTCGTCTTTAATGTCGGGACACACGTTCCTCTGTGCCTGTGTCATTTTGTCGATATCCTCTTGTACGAGACATGACAAGTCTTCGGGCAGCTGGCCATTCCATATCGTCCGGACCATCAGTGTTTCGGGAAATCTCGCTTTGTACTTAGGTGGCATTGGGAGGCCAGGCATGACGTTCAAGACGCGTGCCAATTTGCCCAGGAAATATTTCTACGGTGTGAATCGTTAATGTAGCTGCTCAATGCTGACACGAGCTGTTCTTGTCGGAGAGAAAGACATACAACGTCACGGTGTACGCCCAAATAATCATATGCAGTCAGAAAATTGAAACATAAATAGAAAGAAACATACCAATGTTCGTACGTCACTAAGTCGTTTTTGGAGATCTGCGTTTGGAAGTGCTCTGAAGTAGGCAATCAGGCCAGCGACCTGCGGTGCGGCTGCCTACGGTGTTAGAGATTTTGTGTTACATGATCACTGGACTCAGGATATGACGAATAGAGCCACTATTCAATATGCGCGCCATTATCGATTTGCATCAGTCTTACCATACGACGTCCCCCGTACTTCTGCGTTGTTTGTCTCGATGAGACCATTGCCATGTTCCGGGGCTCGAACAGCCCATAACGCCTTCGCTGGCGCGTGTAGCTGAACAAGGGAACTGAACTGGCTGAAATCGGCTTTGGGACCGTTTTTTGTAGTGGCACCGACCAACATGATGGAGTTTGCAAAGTTTCTGAGTTCGTTCCTATTTGGCGTTCCGGGAATGCTATTATATCCTCTATAATTTTCATATGCAAGGATGGGCGGCCACAGTATTGCCGGGTCCTCATTAAAGATGTTTCCCGATGACATAACAATGGGGATATTTAGCTTGTAAAACTCGAACAAGATGGCAGCTGTAAGGGAGGGTCGAAACAAAACAGAAAATGACTGTCAGCGTCAAGGCAACGCAAAGTATGCAACACACAACGATCTTTGCCGCAGTATAGACTTACTTCCCATAAGATCAAGACTTATCATCGCGGGGTTTCCAGACAACTTGGAGTCAAAGGAAATGCTGAGGACGGCGGTACGGGCGTTATTTTGTGAAGCGATGCTTTCGAGGATTTCCACTAAAGCGTCATTCAACCAGAATGCACCTTCAAGAACATCGCCTTCTATAAATGATTCTGCGCCAGCCGTTGATGTCCACAAGTTGGCGCGTTTGGCGATGCCTAATTGTTGACCGACAGCCATGGCCGCCACTTGTGAGGCATGGCGTTCCTCGTGAACCAGGGGCTCGTGGTAACCGTCGCCGGTGAAGACTGGCCCCCCACGGACACCGTATGCACGTACTGGCAAGTTGCGTAATTGGACGTTTGAAAATTCCTGTCCAACGTGGTCAGAGTGTACTAATCGAGAACAGAGAGTGGCGGCGATGACGTTTATGCTTACTGTATGGGCGTGCCAAGGAATATCTTCAACCTCACAAATATATATGTTTTGACCCTGGCCAGCGGATGGGTGGTAATAATAGTTGTAGTCATTCCCTATGCGGGATTGGTCGTTTGGCCATCGAACGCCTCTAGGAACTGAGACCTGAGATGCGCTCCACGAACCAGATTTGGCGACGACGTTTGTACTGCGCCTTACTTCCTGCTCTCTATTTTGTGCTTTTGTTTCTGTGATATTGCATGACTTCGCTGGTCTGGTTCGTCGTCGCAGCGATCCGCCCAGTGATCCATCCGATGAGTCACTAAATTGGTAGTGATTTACGAAAAAAAAAGGTCGTAGCTAGACAAAAATACGGGACTGTTTAGTATGGCCGTCATCCAGAGAGATTGGGCCTCGGTTTCAGGGACAATAAAACAAGTCGGGACGCTGTACTTACGATTCCACTATTCCGAAGCGCTATTAATTCATTTTCGAGCCGTATCGTAGCATCCTCCAAAAAGTAACCTGCTGTGAACCCTCGATGCGATGGTGCCCATATCTTGGTGAACTGGAGATTCCGATTTGCTTTGTAGTCATCTAGAAGCCGATCAATGTCGACGACGTTAAAGGGATCCGCTGGCAACAGTATACCATAATGACCAAACCAACAGTCAATGTCGATGTCATTGTTTTCTTCCCGTCTGTGTGGAGCTTGCGGTGCTGATGGATATCGTCGGCTGGTAGATTTTCTGATATTCTTACCAGGTCTTGATTGGCTAAGGTTATCATCATGGCCAAGAGATTTATTGTTGGCATGTCTCTGAGCGGAATAGAGCTGATGGTCGCCCCACTCACTACTGTCCGAATCACTATCATCTGGATCACTACCATCTGAATTACTGTCATCTTCCCTGTTTTTGCGTTCAAAGGCTACGATACCTCTGGCATGTGGGCAGTTAGTGTTTGTCACAAATGTTTGGCCGGTTGTGGCCGTGGCCTGTAAGTGACAACCGGTCCGAGGAATCTGCGTTGACCGCACTGTAGCTGTCGATGTCCATGTGCTCTTTCCGCTAATTGTTACCGTCGCCGTCACGGATATTGCCGTATCATACACCGTGGTACTGTGTGCGCAGGAACTAGTTTGGTCACTCCGCTGCGGCGTGGTCCATTTGTTGTCCTTGCCACGTCTATCGACATTGTTTAGCTGTGAACCAGTGCCAAGTCACGGCCTAGTAAAAATATCTCAAATATGATTTGTTTCTCCAGTCATGGCAGCAGATACGAGTGACGTACGTCAGAGTGATGTGTGGCTCGGGTTTCAGATCAATGTTCACGCCTGGGGGTGGTTTAATAGCAGGAGGATCGGGAGGTGGAAAACTGCCAACGTAATCAGTGTGTAGATTAGCTCGACTTGCGATTTATTTGTACTCACATGTAAAGACCAGGTGGTATTGGAAAGTTCAATTTAAAGCCCTTGAAATCGAACCCGGGCCAGGAGAAGCAAAACTTGACTTGTTAAACAGAGCTTATTTGTGGTTGTACCGTTCAATACGTGTCAACGGCAGTGTCACTCAAACATACGGTAAGGAACCATGCATGGCATGGTATGATATCGTCATCGTCGTTGTCTGTAGGTTCTATTACACCTGGTGGCCATGTCATGATGACAGCCGCAGCTGTTGTCGTGCTGGTCGTCTCGGTCTTCTCGGTCGTTCTGAAAACTGTCTCCTTGGGTACTGGAGGGTCTGTAGGGCCCGTTATCGGGTATAGCGGCGGAGGAGGAGCAAAGGGTTCTTGTGTTGACGTGCTGCTGCTTGCATCGCTGTGCGTGGGCGCTTGCCAAGGGTCCTGGTTAGTGACTCCGCCGGGGGGTGGCCACTGGCCTGTCGTAGGCCAGTTAGGCAGGGTGACTGTACGGGTTGTCACAGTGCCACCGGCAGTTGGGGTCACAGAAAGAATCATGGATGGCATAGGAATGATGGGAACGGGGGTAAATGTGTCACCTCCATTACGGCCACCGCCGACGTAAACAGGCGAGAACGAGATGGAGGCTGTCGTAACTGTGACTTCCGTGGTCATTGTCTCGGTAGGAGTCGAAGACGGACCCTGGTAAACCTCGAATGTGATGGTATATGTGGCCGTCACGGTTGTCGTGGGGATGGCACATTGGGGCATAATCAAACGACACGGTTGATGGCAAGATGCGATGCGGTTGCCAGTGTTTCCATCCTGGCAAACCAGTGCAGGATCAATGTACACATCCGATATATTCATACCCTGGCCCACTGCATCAATTATTAGGATAGTGAGGCCTCGAAGGTTGCAGGTAGGGTTCATCGCTAGTACTTACTGAAATCAACTGACCAAAACATAGTACCACCTGGATGAAGACCTGGTCAGTATTTTCTTTCCAAGACGATCAAAGCGTCAAGAGATGACAAAATCTGCCAAACCCACCAAATCCAAATTTGTCGGCCAGATTTGTCTTCTTGAGCTGCCAAGTCTCTTGGTCATCATATCCGATCCAATTTTGCTGCTTGTCGCCCCATGTGAGATATTTCATCATTGTTGTAGGGTCCAGGGTCGGGCCTGGCCGGTTCTGGCGCTGGGCATCTAAGATCTTTTGCTGAATCTCATCGTATGATAAGACACCAGAAAAGTCGGTGCAAATACCAGCCTCGTTTCCACCTGTCCATGAGCAGGCCCCGTCCATGGCTCGGCATTTCGGGTCTGCCAGCGTAAACCCTCGCCCGTAGATTGCCATGCCAAAGTTGATTTTCTTAAAATCCAGGCCGCCAAAGGAAAGTGGGATTATGTCTTTGTAGATTTCGTCGGCATCTGTATGGCCTCTGACGAGTTTACTTTTGCTGTCCGATGCCCCTGTACATACCTGTGTAAGCGAAAATCTAGTGACCGAGTGTAAGGGCAAGAAGCATTGGATACTTACAAACACCATGGAGATCGTATGCCATAAAGCCGAACCAGTCGACATACGGTTGCATGGCGACAGCATCGAAGTCTATCACTGTCAGAGGGTAACACTCCGAAGGAAGTCAAATGAGTCAAGGTTACACCCAACTTACAACGTAGGTACCAGAAATCGGGCGCCAAAGCCACACTGATGCCGTATTTCGTGCCGAAGACCTGTCGCATCTCGCGAACTAGAGACACGAAATTTTCGGTATCCTCTGGACGTCCACCACGATCCTCGGAGACGGGATACTCCCAATCGAGATCAATGCCCTGAAAGCCGTATTTGTCCATAAAGGCAATAAGCGATTGTATGAATGCTGTTCGACGGTCCGTCGTCATTGCCATGTCGCTCCAGGTGCTGTGTGTGGACACATCCGGTGCGGTGTCGGTCTCTGCATCCGGATCTACGCCGGGGTCACTGAAATCGAATCCACCGACGGCGATCCAAGTCTGTGGCCCATTTGGTCGATATTTGAGGGCAGTAAATTCCGTGTACAAAGGTGCCTTGGCTGGATCATCGACGATATGAAAGGTCTTCGGGTTGATCGCACCAAAAGCATAGTATAAATGCGTCCAACGGCCACCGAGGGGAATATTGGTATCAAGAGGAATGTCGCCTGGTCGGACGGGAGGGCACTTGAACTTGCCATCTTTATACTGGCGCTTGTGGACGTTGGAGCTTTGCCAGTAGCCAATTTTGCGACCGGATGCAGAGTTGCCGCCGACAGCCTTGGGCATTTTGGGAGCTTGTTCGACGTCAACACAATAGTTTGAAAGGAAAGAGGCAAATTACCAAAATTGGAAGGGGCAATGATACGATGGAACACAACAAGGAAGGAGCCAAGAAAAGGTGAAATGGTAACAGGTAGGAGCGAATGAGCGCAAACAAATAAATAAGGGTGACAGCAGCAAATGAACTAGAATGGAAGGCACGAAGGATGAAGGTACAATGGGCACGATGGTCATAGAAACATACCTGGATCACCACAATATCCTATGCCTTTTTGGCAGTCCCCCTTTCCGGCCCCGAATCCCTCAGAGTGTTGACAATGGACGTCCTAGAAAGCCATGTCAGCAAAAATGTGTTGTTGTGTGCATGGAGATTACGGAGGAACCGTCATACCTCATAACCACACCAGCCCGAGTAAGAACAGCATAGATTCATGCCACATGCCAAGTTGCCGCCCAAACTCTTGCGGCCGCACATGGCGGTGGCATTGCAGTTGCTCACACATCCAGCACCGCAATTCTCTTCTTCAAAGCCGCACTTTCCATTGCTTCCACAACCTTAGGCACATGGTTAGTACGCACCCAGTCTGTATAGATGACTTATATGACAACAGTCCATGATGATTGAGCTTGGGCACACATACAGGAGTCCTATTCAAAGAGTCAGTCGAATGGTAGTCCACCTCGTTTATTGTCGACTATAAACATACATCTGCACAAATACCCGTGGGGCATAGTAGTGGCCCGGGCTGCGAGTTGGGCGTGGAAGCGCCAATGGACTGACCAGCCAGCACCGCAAGAGAGTGGTTGAATACGGAGATTTCGGCTTCCGCAGTCTGATTGGTAAACTTTCGATTTCGTGTGTCAAGTCGCGCTGCCTTGGTTGGCAATGTGCACAGCAGCACGAGCGTCGTTGCGCGGCGAAAAAACATGGCGGTCACTGTTCTCTGCAGTTGTGCGGAATAGGCGGAGTCTTAATTATGACATTGGGTGAGTGCCATGGCCGACATTCCTCAATGTAGGTGCTGTACAGCATTGTTTATATATTGACAAGTAACGTTCTCGAATTCAAAGGTATTTTGTATGCTCCATTGATAAAACACCAACGAACTGCATGCGCATGTGTGGTATATCCAACAGACACATGGCATACTTCTATAAATTCATGAAGTCTATAGCCGGAGGTATTTAATGTGTGTCTCAGTATTACGGGAGATATTCCTATTTAAAAATTATTTCCTATGGAGAAAACCACCTAACGCCCTCTGCTAGCACATGAGAATGCTTTTGGAGTGTGTTGTTGGTAGATACAAAGGTGGCAGTAGAGTCAATGTACCCGTTTCTCCCGTCGTGCACTCAGAGATCCAACAGTCGGCCATATATTCGGGCCGCAGAAACAATCGTTGGCCTTTTCAGGCACCGTGACCCCTTAATAATGAGGACCGTGCCAACACGGCACGGGGTCGTAGTAGAAAGGCCCAAAATGCCGATATTTCTCAGGCTCTGGCCCCTAGGGGCCGCGATGAGAGACCGGTGTGGAGCCCGATCTCGGGCGGGCAAATGCAAAAAGATACCGTTGGACCAAGAGTCTCAGGATAAATTCAATGGCTGTTGGTTCGACCAATTTGTATGTTGGTGGCGGGTGGGCATGCGAATACCCGGCGTGGCCCGAGTACCACGTGCAATCGCATCCCTTGCTGTGCCGCAATTGCGTATTCTCGACAGTTGCACAGATTATCCAAATGATGTCGAGAGGTTCAAGGACGAACGCATTAAAGCATTCTTCAACATCGCACCTACAGGTGCAAGACTGTGCAACTCCCAAAACCCATCGCCAAACTCAACGAAGCAAGACGAGCTAAAGCATATGGAGCAGGACGACAGCGGCGATCTGGGTCGGCCGACAAGACTCTGCATCGCCCCAAATGGCAGAAAGGTGGCATACCAGATTCGAAAAAGAGCAAGAAGAGTCAGGGCAACGGAAACGGGGGAAGCAGTGGAAATTGAGGAAACAACGGAAACAACGGAGGCTGACACCAGCGAGTGGACTTTCACGTCCAGCATCTGGATGGCCTACGCGGGCAAACAACACTCGGCGCGACGCGTTACGGACGGTTCATTTGACGACCGCTCGCCGAAATGGTCCGAAAAAGGAGGCTACATTGTGTTCATGTCGGACCGGGGTCCATTACGCTCGGAAGATCAAAAGTACGCGGTGTACCTCCATCGGCTTAACCTCGACGAGCTGCCAACGGCCCTTGAGTGCCCTTATCCCTTTACTCAATTTACCCTAACCCCTTTCGGGCGAATCGTCATTGTTTCACAGCACGCACCATATGCCTGGGATCAGCGGTTCACCGGTGGGGGTAGATATAGTAGTGCCATTCACGGGCACGGATTGGTGACGGCCGTGGCGGCGCGAGTGGTCTCAAACCGAAAGTATGGGCAGCCTGTCACGCCGCAAGATGGCCACACCCGCGATGTAGCTTTTCTGAGTCACGACAAGACCAACACAGAGCCTACACAGACCACATCATATATCTCGCTGGGTGGTGACAACCGGAAACCGAAGCGCATCTCATTGTCCACACAGCCTTATGATCATGCGTTTCCGTTTGAAATTGCCGACCTTGCATGGGCGGGCACGACGCTCTACATTCTGTCTAAAGATGCTGGCCACGGTACGAACAACAACAACAACAACAACAACAACAACGCGGCATCCTCTTCGTCAACCCCCCAATCGACTCGGAAACCGACCATCTACCGTCTCGATCATGTCGACGATGTCGAATTCACATGTACAGAGGTATATGGGGCCGGGGAGGATGATGACTACGTTGTTGGCATCAGCGGCACGCGGGATGACCTGCTCGTCCACACGCGCACCGAGGCAGGAGACAGACTGAGTTTGCTGCTCGCGGGTCGCACGGTTTGGCAGCAACAGGGTGCCATTCTTGAGGCAGTCGCTGCCCGGCCCAGAGTCAAAAAGCCCAACAGCAACGAAATTGATTACATCATGACCGTTGTAGCCGTGATCTCTGCAGACGGCCAAGTGTACTCTGCCAAGATCAAGGAAAAAATAAAGGATAAGGCAAAGGATGAGGTGGAGGATGAGGTGAAGGATGAGGTGAAGGATGAGGTAAAGGATGAGGTAAAGGATGAGGTAAAGGGTGAGGTAAAGGAAGAGGCAAAGGAAGAGGCAAAGGAAGAGGTAAAGGAAGAGGTAGAGGATAAGGCCCAGGACCGCGACTCAGTCAAGTCCGATAGCACCATCAGTACGATTCCAGCCAAGAAAGTACAACTTTCCAACCACGGCAGAGATGGTTCACCCCCGATCGCACCTGAAGCGTCCGAGGCCACGCATTAGGCCACAGCTTCAAGTCACGCACGCACGATCCAGCTGCAGAGATCTACCCTGCCAACTTGTCCTAAAAGCAGAAATTGGTCTGTTTTTTGAGAGTGGGATACGCTTCATTGAACAGGAACGTGGACAGAATGCAATGAATATGAAAACGCAAGGTTTATATGCGTCAAGTATAGCTTCTCCAAGTAATTTAAGTGGAAAATTACATCATGGTCGATTCCAGGAACATCTATATTGCAGCTACACCGGGTCAACGTAGCACCGTTGGCGCCGGGAAAACGATTGCCCCCGCTTGGTGTCAGCATAAATTGTTGGAGAGGAACACGGAGTAAAAGCGTGAGACAGCCGGAGACAAAATGTTAAGCTTATCTTCATTTTATCTCCGGTATGGAATTCCATGCAGGCCATACTTGCCATTCTATGTGACCAGAGGGTCAATAATTTTGTTACTTTTATGGACATGTCACCTTTTTGGATATTTCTGTTACGTCGTGTTGATTCGTACAATTCGAAAACAGTTTCTTTGTCGTCCCGAGAACAGAGAACAAATTGCGGCTCCAGCGGAGTCCGTATCGCACCGGTAAGCTATCTGTGTTGTCTTTTTTAAAAACCGAGAAAACACAACAAATTTCTACAAGGGCCTGGCCATGTCGGCCAAAGCGCAAAACGTAGTCACTTTGGCGTACATGTACAATCCCGCCCGAGCGTGCATTGCGCAATACGACGTATTTTGCGTCACCACACAACTGCACACTCCACACAAGCGACACGGAACCCGTACGATGTGGGGAGCACATCATCTCTCCGACGCCATTCGCGCTCGGGGATTGAAAGGCGGAGTTAAGCGGATACGGCGATCTGCAGCAGAACGGGGAGGGGACAGGAAATCTGGACAGGGGATGAAGTTGGTTGCTCCAACGGCGTGGTGCGAGTTTTACGGCTCCCGTGGCTTACAATTCAGGGTCGACATGATATAATACGTCGTATTCCGGTGGACCAAAAGCCTGTTACCGCAGGATTGGTAGCAATCCAGCAATCCCCTCCCGCGTTCGCCCTCATGGCGGCTGTGCTGTATGCCACAAACGAACAACCAGATGTGGAGAGCTTCGGGCTAAGCCTCGGCAAGGCATTCGAGATGAGTAAATATAAATACACGAATGGTATGCCGTTCGTTGGGTAAACGATTTTGTTTATTAGCAGACGAACGTGTTATACTTTACTCTTTTATGGCCCTCTTCTGCACGTCATTGTTTCAGTGTCAGTTCATAGTCATAGATTATACACGCACACGCACACACCATGTTCGCTCTCGACACGCACGAACCGCAGGTCGAGTCGGCCGATGGCCTAAAGATCTGGGCGGCCCAGGCCGGCCGTTCTGCCAAGGAGGCACCGGCCATTGTCTTTATCCCCGGCTTTGCCAGTTCGGCGCTTCTCTTTGACCTCCAGTTCCGTGACGAGGAGTTGCTGTCCAAGTACTGTCTGGTGAGGCATTCCTTGCATGTTTACCATGGCTGCCTACTGCGCTGTCATTATTTACACGCTTTCGCAGATCACCTACGAACCCCGTGGGCAGGGCCGGTCCGACTCGCCGTCCAAAGACGAGCAGTGGACGTCGTTGTGCTACGCCCAAGACTTTGCTGCAGTCTGCGCCTATTACGGCGCCTCCAAGGTCTTTGCTGCGGGCTGGAGTGCCGGATGCACCATTATTTCGGACGTCTTCGAGCACGACTTTGGCCATCTCATCGCCGGCCTGATCTATCTCGCCGGCGTGCCCTATATGGAACTGGTACGCTTACGCTCTGTTTTGACCTGTCTTCGGTCGCTTTTCGTTTCCCGCTTGCTTCGTCCTCGGTCTACTGACTACAACTAGTTTCCCAAAGTCAACTTCCCCTCCGTGGGCAAGTATTATCAGCCGATCAAAGAAGCTTCCACAGGCGACACACACGGCCAAATCATAGCCGACTTTCTCGACCTCTGCGTCTGGAAGCCCAACCGCGAAGCGATGTCCTACACCCTCCGGTCGGCGCTCATCGGCACTGTGACCACGACGCCCACCACGGTCCGCCTCCACAGCCAGACCAAGCACGCCCAAAACCCGGCCAAGCTGCTGGCCGCCATTCCCCACTACGACGCCCTCTTCATCGTCGGCGACCAGGAAGAGGTCGTGAAGCCAGACGCCTTGGTTGCCATGTTCCAGGAGACGTTCCCGCGTCTGGATGTGGTGCGCGTGCCGGAGGCGGGCCACGCGGTGTATTGGGAGCGGCCCGTGGAGACGAACACGGCCATTGTCAAGTTTGTTGACCGGGTGGTGAAGGCATAGAAGGAGAATGCTTTAGCGACCCGTGTATTCAGTTTCCGTTTGAGTCGTGCCGGCAAAACAAATATGCCCACACAACATCTCTGTTCCGTGTCGACAAAGCAGCTATGTTACATAGTCCTGAATAGACTCGTGGAAACGACGAATACCTGCTGAATTAAGTCTATGCTGTGAACAAACAGCGCGTTAGTAAATGCCGTATATCACGCAGCCAGATGAAACCAGGAAACAATGTCTATGGAAAAAGAAATATTCGCATCTGCGACATTTATCCTTCTGTTCTAAATTGATTATTGTATCAATTATAATAGAGGGTCGACCAGGCACGCGCAAGGCCGACAAAAGGAGCTTCTGCTGTATATATATATTTAAACTTTTAAAAAGGTAACATCACTGCTCAGTGACACTAGCGCCGGTAACGGCATCCCTAGCTGACCCGCATGACAACACTCCAGGGCATTCGGGGGCTGCATGTAGGGCGCTTGGGCTTGACAGGGGCTCTCCACTACCAACGGCCGAGAAATCGGAGGAGCAAGAGATGCAGGCCAGCTAAGAACATACAAAGGAACGTGAAGGTGATGAAAGGGATGATATCTGCCACCGCTTTTCAAAAACTGGTTGGGTGGACCCCCCCTGACACGTTTTGGCAGGTCCTTGAAGTGTAATTACAGCGCTGTCTGCCCGCCAACCCGCTATTTCGGGTCGTTTCACCTCCCGAGCCCCGTTGCCACTGCCACTAGCACGCTGTAATTTAGACTTTTTTTTTTTTTTTTTTTTCATATGGGCCCCCACAACCTGCATCCGCCGACTGCTCAGCTGAACTGGACTTCTCACCATTCTCACCGACCTCCCCGACCGCTCTTTTCTTCTTCCACCCTCGTCGTTCTGTCCTCCAACTCCAGACGGCATTTACTCTTGTCCACTCGGTCGTCATCCGACTCTCGTTTCCGACACATCCGCTACGGCCATTCTCACAGCGTCTTCCTCTGTTTCCCGGCCGACTCAACCTCCCCCTTCCTTTCCCACCCCCTTTTCCCCCTCACAATGACACGCGATTCGGTCTCGGCCGACGACGGCGGCCACATCACCAAGACGCCGTCCAACGCGCACTCGCACCGCAGCCAGAAGCACAGCAACCATGTGTCGCACAGCAAGCAGCAGAATGCCGCGGCGGCGGCGGTCGAGTACGGCTACCCGCACGGCCACCTCGGGTACCTGAGCGAGGCGGAGGCGGCGGCGTTTGGCGAGTTCAAGGCGTACCTGGCCGAGCAGGGCGCCTACACGCCGCGGACGGACACGGCGCCGGCGTCGCACGACGACCCGACGCTGCTGCGGTTCCTGCGGGCGCGGCGGTGGGTGGTGGCGGACGCGTACAAGCAGTTCCAGGAGACGGAGGACTGGCGCGCGGACAACCACCTGGACGTGCTCTACGACACGATCGACCTGGAGGCGTACGAGCAGAGCCGGCGGCTGTACCCGCAGTGGACGGGCCGGCGAGACCGGCGCGGCATTCCGCTGTACCTGTTTGAGATTCGGCACCTGGACAGCAAGACGATTGCGGCGTACGAGAAGACGGCGCACAACACCTACTCGAAGGCGACGGGCGACGGCAAGACGCCGGCCAAGCTGCTGCGGCTGTTTGCGCTGTACGAGAACCTGACGCGGTTTGCGCAGCCGCTGTGCACGCAGATGCCGGACCGCGACTTTGCGGCGACGACGCCCATCACGCTGAGCACCAACATTGTGGACGTGTCGGGCGTCAGCCTGCGGCAGTTCTGGAACCTCAAGGGCCACATGCAGGCGGCCAGCACGCTGGCGACGGCGCACTACCCGGAGACGCTGGACCGCATCTTCATCATCGGCGCGCCCATGTTCTTCTCGACCGTCTGGGGCTGGATCAAGCGCTGGTTCGACCCCGTCACCGTCTCCAAGATTTTTATTCTCGGCCACCACGAGGTCCTGCCGACCCTCCTGACCTTTATCGACATCCAGAACATCCCCAAGGCCTACGGCGGCGAGCTCGACTTTAGCTGGGGCGCGATGCCCAACCTCGACCCGGCCATCCGCGCGCGCGCCGCCTGGGCGCCCGGCTTCGACACCTTCCCCCAGGGGCCGCTGTATTGGCGGCCCCTGCCCCGCGCGGCGGGCCATGGCAACGACAACGCCGACGACGACGACGACCGCGTCGAGTGCATTGCCGTCGGCAGCGAGAACCAGGTCGAGCGGCAGGTGCGCGTGTGCACGCTGCCGCGACACTACAAGGGCGAGCCGGAGACGAAGGCGGCGGCCGAGGCCGAGGACGAGAACGACGACGAGCAAGTCGCCTTTGAGGAAGCGGCCGAGGCGCCGCCCCCGCCCCAGCCGGCCGCCGAGGGCAACGGTCACGCCGTGGCGGCTGCCGAGGACGCTGCTGCGGCGCCCCTGGCCGACATCCAGAACCTGTCCCTCTCGGAAAAGAGCACAGGCGCCAAGACGGAGACGGCGGCTGTTGCGCCCACGGCGGCGTCGTAGGGGACGGCTGTTTCGCCGGTCTCGTCGAACCTCTCGCCACGCCACTCGCTACTTTGATTCCCAGATCTCTTTTTCCATTTCTTTATGTCTTCGCATCTTGGATACACCTAATATTTTGCTTTCCTTTGCTATTTTAGTTGCATCTTCCATGTATTGGGGCCACATTGGACTGTCTGAGGTCCATCGGACGCGATCTTGTCTTTGTTGTCTATGCCGGCGCGCCATCTCTTACACTACATATATACACAAAGTAGAGCTTGCCATGCATCAATTAGTCTCGTGTTTCGTCTATGTTTACCATCTATGCGACGTCGTGAGATCGTACCGCCTTCTCTAGTATGCGTACTCGTAGTCGCTTCCTTCGCCGTCGCCCACCTTTCCGTTTTTTTCCTTGCCCGGCCGCTCGCCGCCACTGTGGCCGTGCCGCCGCCGCCATGCGCGCACGCCCTTTTCCACGGCGTCCCACGTCACGCCGTCGCGCACGAGAAACATGGTGACGCCCAGCGTCTCCACGTTGCGGTTGCGGCTCTCGTCGTCGAAGAACAAAAAGTCTTCGTAGGCGATCTGGGTGCGCGTCTGCAGCGCCTCCATGTGCCGCAGCTTGTTGGTCGGGTAGATCTCGAGGCCGGCATCAAACAGCGTGATGGCCGCAACCCCGCCGGCGCCGGTGTTGTCGTCTGCACCTCCGTCTCGATCGCTTTTGTTCGCACCCGTCCCCTGCGGCACCCGAAGCAGCTGCAGCATCGCCCGCCCCAGCTCCGGCGCCGACGTCCGGCTCGCCACGCCCATGCGGATGCCTGCCGTCGGCAGGGCGTGCAGCACGTGCGGCACGTCGCGGTAAAAGGCAAACGACTCGCCGTACTTGTCGACCACGGTCACGGGCGTAAAATCAGAAGCAGATGGAGATCCAGGTGCAGACACGTCAGCGCCCGCGCCTGCTTTGCCTGCGGCTATTGCGTCGCGCAGCTTCCTTGCTCGCCGCCGTCGAGCCACGGCCTCGTCGACCGCCGCGTCCGCTGCTTTGATCTTGATTGGCGCGACGACATGCGTGTCCACCCAAAACGGCCACAGCGTGTAGTCGAGGTCGAAGACGACGAGGCGCGGCAGCGGGTGCCCGTCTGCAAATACAGAGCCGGCCGGGAACGGGTAGGCCGGCGGTTGTGCCTGCGTCGATGTACTGTCGCTCATGGTAGTGACGGTTGACCGGAACGTTGAGAGGCGACGTTAATTAAAGTTGTTGTTGGTTGCAAAATGAAAGTTAGCGTTAAGTGGCTCACATTAGGCGATGGGTGTCTCTCGGGACAGTGCAGATAGCAGATTTAGCATAAGTTCATTTATCTACACTGCATTCACAGCCATCTACGGCGATCTTACTTGGCACCTCCGGCGTAAACAGAGACATTTCTTCCAGCTCGATTGGTCAATAAAAACAACTACTCTCGTCGCCACTTTTTACGATCAGCAGAAGTACATGTGCACGATCGCACTGGAAATGATTTGATATAAGGAGCCCGGACTCAGGAAGCAGGAAACAGGAACCACAAGCAACTTCCGCTGGCTGCGTTGTTGGGTTGCCTAGTGAGGCTGGCGAGCATGGGCTCGCTCTTGGTGCGGCTCAACTGCTGGCCGTGTCCGCTGGGCCATGACGAGACAGGTTTCACGTATCGGTACCGCACGAGCCCGTTTGAACATGTGGAGGGCGGCGCGGCAATGGGTTGCTGCCGGTTCTGCAACATGCGATCCGACCGTGCCGACGGGCAGATGGCTCCGGCGACTCGACCGTAGCAGCAGCGCACGTTTGGGGGGCGGCCCTCAAAACGTACCCACAAGACAAGCCGCTCCTGGGCCTGACAGTCATCAGCGACGTGGGCAGCGTCGAGACGGCCGAGAGAGTGGTTGCTCCGTTGAAGCGGGCCGTTCTGCCTGCATCACGATTGAGGGAGTGCACCATCCGACTTGGCCGGCGGCGACGGGATTTTGATCTCAGGGCAGTAGCCCAGCAAGCCATCCTGGCTCTCACGACGGGTGCCGATACGAGAACGACTGCCACGGACACCACGGACACCACGGACGCGACAGCCACACAGAAAACGGAATCCAGACACATCTTCCCATTCTACCGCCTACCTGCCGAGCTCCGCATCAAGATCCTCCAGTACACCGATCTCGGCCGTGTCGGAGAGGTGACGTTCCGCGACCGCCGCCCGCTGTTCCGCAGCACAATCGTCCTCGGCGCCCCCTGCTGCAACAACTGCACGGCCGTGCGCATGGAGTGCTGCTGTCCGCGCTACTATGCGTCCGTGTCGACGCACTGCACGTGTGTCATCCTGCCCGTCGAGCTCTTCCTGGTTTGCCGCCAAATGTACCGCGAAGCCGCCCACGACGTCTTGTATGCCAAGACCGCCTTTGCCTACGAGAGCGACACGTTTGCCATGACCTTGGAAGCGCTCGGGAGAGCAGTTTTCCTGGTGGAGAAAATCGAGCCGCGCATTCTACGCCCGCCACGACAACGCAGACGGACAGCGTGTGGTGTCCTCCGGGGCGTGGACCTACGACCCCCGCCGCGGCGACACTGCATGGGCACCGCTCATCGCCTTCATCCGCGACAACATGGACCTCCCGCGCCTCACGCTCCACCTCGACGTGCGCGACTGCATCTGGGACCGGTACGAGTTTTATGTGCTGAGCGAGGAGGAGGACTAAATGCAAGCTTCGTTTCACGAAGCCTGCTGCATGTACATGGACCTGGTCACCGTGCTGTGCACGCTCGAGGACCTCAAGGGCTTCCGGATGCACAGCACCGTCTACTGCAACCTGGCGCCCTGGCTGGTGCGGCAGGTCCTGGGCGACCGCGACCCCTACAAGGGCGGCCTTGCCGACGCCGACGTCGAGGCAGCATTCGCCGGCGACGGAACGCCGGCCGAATCGGTTCATACCGTCCTACCATGACGTCAACATCCCACTGCCGGGGTCCCACTGGCACCCAGAGAAGTCGAATGCGGATTTGGCTTGAGTCCACGGTTCGCCCTGGAGGACGAATATCACGAGGATTTGACACTATTGGCCATTCTCCATGGCTATTAGCTACGTTATAAACGTTTCATGACACAATGTTTGTAACACGCTTTGGAAGCAAGTCGTGCGGAGTACGCCGAAAATACATTGTGTTTGGCCGGCTCTCTCTTTCACCGCTTCTGCGTCCCTATTGTCGTCATGAATAAAAAGTATCGCCTTTCCTTTTTTCCAAACTGTCTCGCTGTGAAACGTTCCGGTACAGAGCGGGCATATCCTGTTTCTGCAAGGACAGGTATTGTGCTTTGCTGCTCTAAACGAGGAACGTGGGCGGAACGTCGGGGCCTGTGCTGACTGTTAACAAAAGGAGTCATACCAAGGAAGAAAGCAATCAGTGTATCCATAATCTGCGTCCCGCACTCACCCCAGACGTGCAAGTGTGCGTCCTTTTCCAGCGTGACGTGTGTCGGCTCCGACATGTCGAGCAGGTCGCCATCCACGTAGTGCTCGAGGATGAACTGGGCCGGGTCGAACCAGTAGTCGAAGATCTGGCTGCCCATGACGTGGCGGCCGACGCCCCAGCAGTTCGTGTAGCCCTTGGCCCGCAGCCAGTCGTGGCCGAGCACCTGCGTGTCAAAGTCGTGCGTCTCGTACGACGTGTGGTGCACGTGCCACCGGGGGCCCTGGAACAAGAAGAACGTGTGGTGGTCGACCTGCTCGTCGCCGCGGTCGAGCCGGAAGAAGACGGTGTGGTTGGTGCCGCTGTCGTCATGCACCAGCTCCGACGGGAAAAAGTTAAAGTGCGTCGCGTAAAAGTCGTACGACTGCGCAAAGTCGGTCACGCACATGCCAAAGTGGCCCAGCTTGTGCACGGGCGCCGGCCGCTTCTCGAACCGCTGGAACCGGTTGACGGGCCGGTTCTTCTCGGCCGGGTAGTTGAGGTGCACGATGGGGAAGTTGGGGTCGCGCGCCGCCACCCTGGTCTGGCCGTGCACCAGGTGGAACGGAAACCCGTCGACCGGGTCGTAAAACGTCACGCCCCGGCCGCCGCCCGGCGCATCAATGTCGGCCAAGTCGTACACGGCGGTGGCCCTGACCGCGGCCGGCAGCTGCGTCGCGGCGCGCTCCAGGTCCTCGGCCGTCTCGACCTCGAAGCAGGCGCCGCCCCAGGCCGTCTCGTCGGCCGCCTCCACGCAGACGACAAACGGCTGCGTGCCGTAGCCCCGGAAGTACGTGCGGTGGCCGGCCGTCTTCTCGTGGCTGAAGCCAAAGTCGTGCAGAAACTGGATGGCCGCCTTCGGGTCCTTGTGCTTGTAGAAGACGTGCGCGATGCGCACCAGCTTGATCTTCTGGAACGGCTGGTCGGCGGCTGCCATTGTGTTCGGTGGTGTGCGCGGTGTCGTGTGTACTTGTTGAAAGTGGTGTCGAATGTATGTGGGGTGCGGTGTAGCTGGTGAAGCTTTTAGCGGCGTCGAATTGTTTGTGCCGCTGTCGACAGGATTATATGTCGCTCCAGTCGCCTAAGAAACGGAACGAGGGAACCACGGATACATAGAGACAGCATGCACAGAAGAATCGGCTTCCAAACCAAAGATGGGGCAGACTAAGCGTGCCGGAAATATGGACACGGGACAGGGGAAAGGCGAGAGTGCAGGTCAGCCAAAGACTCTGAGGAGGGTTCGTCTCGAGGGCGTCGCTGGGACGGGTTCGTGAAGGAAAATGGGACAGATGAGTCAAGTGACAGTGGTTGAGGACGGGCCCGCCTGGGCTATATGTGCAAGAATCGACAAAGTAAAATAGGGAACGGACTTGGAGTGGCGGGCCAATACCAATGCCTCCGAAGAAGATTTGCCAATTGGCGGGGGATACGGGACGTCGGGCAGTCGAGAGTGATCTGTTGTCGTACAGCAGAATACAATTCAATCAGTGATGACGCAGTGGCACGCGGTACACGTATTGATAAAGACTAAACCAACACAAATAATTCCTACACGTTCGAGTGCGTGCACAACGTCTCAAATAAAACAATCGCAAGGTACTTTGTTAATCCAGCAAACCGCGAGCGATGCGACGAGCGTCCGGGGAAGAATCTGGGCCGCAAGAGGGGAAGGAGACAGAAGGCGGCAGTTATCGTCCACCCAAGGCGGCTGTATTGGAGGCGACGGTGGGGATCGCGGAGGTGGAGGAGGGGAGAAATGGGGATCCCGAGTACGACATATAAGGTGAGCAGCCTTGGCCGTTCTTGGACTTGGAGACAAAGGACAGTCGGAAATACACGAGTGCGCCCTCTGGAGATACGGACAAAAGAAGAGGGAGGGCCGGAGTGAGACGTGACATGGAACAACCTACGCACGACACTTGGCCCTCAGTGTGCCTCCTGTGCGACATGCGACTGCACGATTTCCCTCGCTCGTTTGATCCCGATTCATTCAGTTTAGCGGGACGACTTTAATCCCCCACGTAAAACCACGTTGTGCCGGTTTTGTGAGGCAAAGGACACAGCTCAACTCAAGCAAGAGAATGAGAGGCACGAAAAACCATCAACAGTTGTACTACAGATGGAATAGAAACTATAAATATTGGTTGCGAACGATCAGCTGTGAGACAAACGCGTTATGAGGCTTCTTCTTGAATTGTCGAGACTGTCGCATGCATCCGTTGGTAGTCCTTAGTTTGGACAGAGGAAGACTGTCAAAGTGTTGAATGTTGCCGAGATTAATATGGGACACGTACAGCTAGCTGCCCATATATAGTTGCGAAAGTGTAACTTCATATCCAATAACAAATGGTCCTATAGTCTAGCGGTTAGGACATTGGATTCTGATTTCTCCGAAAATCTGAATTTCCAGTAGCCCCGGTTCGATTCCGGGTAGGACCTTAATTTTTTATTTTTTTTGGACTTTTGGTTGACAACGACACAGCCGTTATTTACTAAAGTGCTATGTCAAAGTACATAACAGGTGAATTGCTGTTTATAATGAAACTTATTATTAATGTCAACTTGGTTTAACTGGGTTTTGTTTTCTTAAAAAAAAAAAAAAAAAAAAAACGTAATTATCAGGATAGTAATTGTGATATTACACCCTCTGTTGCTTTGTTCCTATCCATACTAAAAGTGTAGCACTGAAAAGCAATTCATCTGCAAACATCCGACGTGCACTTAGATAACCGTCCATCCGGCGGCAATAATAATATAGACACACTGGTTATACAACGTGCCGCCCCGACCAATTCACCTCTGTCATCCCCTAGTATCCTCCGCCACACGCACCACAATTTTGCCCTGCGTCCGCTGCGTCTTGAGCCGTGCATAGGCCCGCGGCACATCTTCAAAGGGCACGGCCGCTCCGCCGTCCAGCGGCACCGTCAGCTGGCCCTGCGCCATCAGGTCGAGGAGCCCGCGCAAGATGTCGGGCGTGGCGCGGCCGGTCACGAACGGCGATGCATGGCGGCCGCCGCCCAGGAGGGTCGGCCGGTACACGATGGCGACGGCGTCTTTGATCGTGCCGGGCTCCATGCCGATGCGCGGGAACGCGGCGCCGGCCGCGAGGAAGGCGTCGGCGGCTTTGTAGAGGCCAAAGCGCATGCCGACGACGTCGACGGCCACGTCGTAGGGGCGGCCGGCCTCGTTTGTCTTTTGGACGAGGGCGTCGGCCACGTCGGTCGTGCGGTAGTCAATGACGTCGTCGGCGCCAAGGACGTCGCGGACGAGGTGGGCGCTGGCGGCCGAGCAGGTCGCCGTGACGTGGCAGCCGCGGGCTTTGGCGAGGGGGATGGCAAAGCTCCCGATGCCGCCGCTGCCGCCGTTGACAAACACGCGCAGAGGTGTGTCACGGTCACGCCCGCGCCCCGTCGCCGTGTTGTTGCGTGCCTGGGCGGCCTCGATCTGCGGGACCAGCGCGGTCCACGCCGTCGCTCCGGCGAGGCCAATCGTGGCGGCCTGCTCGACCGAGACGCCGTCCGGAACCGGCACGACGTTCACCGAGTGCGCCAGGGCATAGTCGGCCAAGGCGCCGTGCTGGGGCTGTGGCGGGAGCTTGCCAGCGACGAGCTGGCCTTTTTTCAAGGTGGTGGTACTGGTGCCGACACGCACAACGCGGCCGCAAAAGTCGACGGCGGGCGTGGCCGGTGTCTTTTGGAGGAAGCCGCCCACCAAGGGAAGCTCGACGAGCTTGTAGTCGACGGGGTTGAGGGAGGCGGCCAGGATGCGCACCAGCACGGCGTCGCTTTGGCCCGGCGGCGGGGCCTCCAGAGTGCGGAAATGGCTGGGCACAGGGTAGTCGGGAATCAGTTTGAGCGTGTTTTCGATGCCGCCCTTGCCGGTCTGGTAGACCCAGGCGCGCATTGTGAGCGGGAGTTGTGTGGGTGTGTTTGCCGCAACCATGTTGGGCTGTGATGCTGCAAGCAGGACAGACGAAAGGCGCTTCGTTGGGGAGCGCAAGTCCGTGTTTTGTATTTGCTACGACTTCGTCTTGCCAAGCTCAGGCAGCAGGTCACACCATACTATTGCACATGTGCACAGTAGGTCAGGAACATTTTCAATTACCCTCCTTTTCCTCGTTGTTTTGTCTCCGCTACTCTGTATTTGTGGTCCACTTTTGTGGTGATACTAAAGGATGCGGCGGTCGGGGAATTTTGGCCGACATCGAAAATCAGGCAGTGGTTCAAATGACGGCGCATCCGGAGACTTACCGGTGGGCGGAGACTTACCGGTGGGCGGAGACTTTTCCATCGGAAGGACCATTCTCGTGCGGCACGACTTGATGCCGGACCTCTTGGACGTAACATGACCAACAACCACGGAGTGCAACGTGTTTACTTTGCATGTAAAAAATACAAGCCGTGTATTTGAAAGGTGTCCATTATGCAAACGATTTTATTAGCTGATTAACATAGCATCATACTTCGTTAGTCGTCTCGTGACATGGGTGCCATCAAGACCCCTGCCTGGAGCGTTTCGTCGCGCGTCTGCTTCAAAAACGGCATGAGCTCCGTTCCACCGGTGCCCGTGAGAATCTCGGCGCCGTCTGTTCTCGAGGGCATGTGCGCCAACCCTCTCAGTTTGGGGGCAGACTCGTCGGCTGCTGTGGTCTTTGCCTCCACGGCGGCCTTCTGGCGCGACGGGAGGATGATGTACCGCGCGACGATGGCCAGGTGCTTGTCGCGGAACGCGGCCAACGCCTTTGTCGTGTCCTCGAATGCTGCGGCCAGCTGCCTCTGGTCGTCGGTCAGCGCCGCACCTTGTGTGGCCTGCATGACAAAGTGTCGGATGCTCGGCCTCGCAGCGACGTGTTCCAGGAACCGCCGGTGCGGGCCCGGCATGTAACCGCGAACTTCTTCGTGGAAGCCTTGTTCTCGGGCGTTGTCGTTGGCGCCGGGCCCGTGACAACCATTCGAGGTGTGCTCGACGCCCAGCACAATGTCAAAGAACTGGAGAAGCGCGCTCTGGCCGTTGCTGCCGCCGCGCAGCTGCCGCCAGGCGCCGCAGCCGTCGCCCTCGTCGTAGAACACGCCCTGGGGCAGACCTTGCGCGGCCATGTGCTTGCTGCCCGCGAGAAAGGGCCGAATCTGAAAGAAGAAGACGGACGGGTCGCAGCGCTCGTGCATGCGGTCGAGGAGGCGGCCGATGTCCTGGACGCAGGGGACAAACCGGCGGAGGGCGGCCGTCACTTTTGGGATGTCGTCGTCTGTGCTGGCAGTCTGGGCGTCCAGCAAGACAGGCACGATCTTGGCCGCACGGTACTCCATGGCGACCGACACAACATAGAACCACGACTCGGACTCGGTGCCCGTGAAGGTGTGGAGGGCGCGCAGGCGGTCGAGCTGGTCAAAGGGAATGTCGCCGGCCCCCTCAGTGGTAAAGTTCCACAGGTTCAGCGCCGCATAGGTGGCCACGGGCGGCAGTTCCAAGTGGTCGGCGACGGCCAGCAGGGGCACGGCAATGCATGGAGGCAGGACGTCCGCCACGACGTCGTCGCCCCAGATGTACGCGTGCGTCAGAAAGGCCAGGATCACGTACGCCCGGCGCCACTCAGGCTCGGACCGCAGGGCATGCACCGACAGGATGGGCAGCCGGTCGACCTCGTTCCGCAGACGGTTTGCCTGCAGCAGGGCCGGCAGTTGGCGGATGATGGCCTCCCATGGTGCGTAGTACGGGTCGGGCAGCGTGGCCAGTGGCAGCTGGGGTGGCAGGAAGCCGTTGTCGGACAGGCCGTACCGGTGTGTAAATGCAGGGTCCATGAGGGAGGGTTTGCACTTAAGTGATGTAGATGATGGTTCAGCTTAAGTCCCAAACAAGCAAGGCGCCGTTCTGGGGCACAGCGGAGCAAAAGGAGTAATAGTAAATGGAATGAATGGAATGATTGGTGTGGTTAGCTGTATGTGCTATGTGCTATGAGACTTGGTGTGGATTATGTTGGCAGGTGTTGGCAGGTGTTGGCAAGTGTTGGCATACAAAACAGGAAGGCACGACCAGCCAAGGGAACCGAGGGAAGAGGGAGCGCAAAGACATGAAGTAGACGGCCGGCCAGATTGACTGCCATGGTCAAAGCTGGTATGTCTTGGCCGCGGGTCATCAGACGGAAGCGGAGAACTACGAACGAGGAACCATCAACGCGGAACTGGAGACGGGGGCCAAAACGTTACGAGGATATGAAAACAAAGCCGCTCCGACTGACGGTCCTTTGCTCTTGCAACTGCCTGTTTGGGGCAAAACTAGTCAGTCAATGCACGTGAAATGACGATACGCACAGTCGTGTGCAGAGTAATCCAGAGGAAGGCGCGACGGAGATGGTCGAGAAAACCAAATTCCAAGGAAAGAGCAGCCAGCAGGTGGTAAATATTCCCTCACGGTTTCGGCTACCCACGGATGGCGGCGGCCTTGCAGTGACGTCTGGGAGGCAAAACACCCCTGCAGCGGCGGTTCAAGCACTGTCCCGCACCGCGGAGACAATGCGCAGGGGGTGCAGGTGGAGCGCGGAGAGGCGGCCGCGGGCTGGGATGACCGCGCTAGTGTGCCCTACAGTGGGCAAATACAGGCTTGTGCTCTAGGTCTTTTGTATTGTGCCCGAAATAGCGAGCCAAGGCCGAAACCTGCCGTTTTGGGTAATCGCGGGCATGTAAGAGGGCAGGAGCAGGTGACGTGGGCCACGCGCCATTGCCGTGCCAGAGACCCCCAACGCTGACTACAAAGTGGTCTCGCGCGTCCAGACAACGAAACCCGGAGAGAGGCCATCGAATAGCACGGCCCAACACACAAACTCGTGCGCCTCCCAGCTGCCCTGCACTAGCCGCTTACACGTTGCATGTTCTTGAGACCTTACACTTACAGAGTACCTTATTAAACGGCCCCATCAAGCCCGTCCCCGGGCCCCTCCCAAGATGATGACCATTGCGCAGCTCAGCACGGCGCTTCGTGACGACTACACGTCCGTCACGTTCGCCGACAATGCACACACGCTCGACTATGCCGAGGAGCTCGATGCGCACGACTTTCTCAGCACGTTCAAGGATGAGTTTGTGCGGCCGACGCGGGAGATGATTCGCAGGGCGGCGCCGGCCAAAGCGGCCAAGGGCAACGACTCGGCAGAAGAGGCAGGGAGCAACGGCCATGCGGACAGAACCGAGACGGCACCCACGGCCCAGCTCGAGGAAATGGCGGGCGCACGAGCGGACGGGAAGCCGCCGACGCGCGGCCTCTACGACCTGGTGCCCGGGACCAAGCCGTGTGTCCAGGGCGAGCATCTGGCCATGATGTACCCGACGCACACGGAGTCCAGCCACCTGGCCATGTACTTTTGCGGCAACTCGCTGGGGCTGCAGCCGAAGGCGGTGCGGCGGTACGTCGAGGCGTACCTGGACACGTGGGCTGCCATTGGCGTCCAGGGGCACTTCCATGCCCTGGCGAGGGATGCGAAAGATGCGAGGGACGACGACGCACAACTCGAAGAGACGCCAGTCGCCCTGAAGCCGTGGCAGGAGATGGCAGCCGAGTGCTCGAAGCAGATGGCCCGGCTGGTGGGCGCGTCGCCCGAGGAGGTTGTCACGATGAACACGCTGACGGTGAACCTGCACCTGATGATGGCGAGCTTCTACAAGCCGACGGCGACCCGGCACAAGATCATTGCCGAGTGGAAGCCGTTTCCCAGTGACAGCGTGCGTGGCAACTGGCCCACATGACCTTTTGATTGGTTTGTTAATTGCTAACAGAACGGCAGTACGCGCTGGAGTCCCAGATTGTGTGGCACGGCCTCGACGTGGCCAAGTCGCTCGTCGAGCTGAAGCCGGACGACAACTTGTACATCTCCACGGACGCCATCCTCGCCACCATTGACGAGCACGCCGCGGAGACGGCGCTGCTGCTGCTGCCCGGCATCCAGTACTACACGGGCCAGCTGTTTGACATGCCGCGCATCACGGCCCACGCCCGCAGCAAGGGCATCGTGGTCGGCTGGGACCTGGCCCACGCGGTGGGCAACGTCGAGCTGCAGCTGCACGACTGGGACGTCGACTTTGCCGTCTGGTGCACGTACAAGTACCTCAACGCGGGGCCGGGCAGCATTGCCGGCGCCTTTGTGCACGAGCGCCACGGCGGCGTGGACGCGTCGTCGTCGTCGTACGAGAAGAACAACAACGACGGCAACGCTGACGACTATGACGTGCGCACCAACGCCTTCACATACCGGCCGCGGCTCGCGGGGTGGTACGGCAGCGACCTCCGCGTGCGCTTCAACATGGCCAAGACGTTCCAGCCGACGCCCGGCGCGCAGGGCTTCCAGCTGTCCAACCCGTCGGCCGTCGACCTGGCCAGCCTGAGCGGCGCGCTGTCCGTCTTTGACAAGACCTCGATGCGCGACCTGCGCACCAAGTCGCTCGTCCTGACCGCCTACGCCGAGAAGCTGCTCAACGACATTCTGCAGGACGCGCGCGACGCCGCCGAGGCCGCCGAGGCGATGGGCGCCCACGACCACGCCGCTTTCCCGGCGGACGCCGCGCCGCCGTTCCGCATCATCACGCCGGCCAACCCGGCCGAGCGCGGCGCGCAGATCAGCATTCTGATGCGCGACGACGACTTTCTCGACAAGTGGGCCGCCGCCATGAAGCGCGCCGACATCGTCATGGACATGCGCAAGCCCAACGTCATCCGCATCGCCCCGGTGCCGCTGTACAACACCTTTGTCGAGGTGCACCACGTCGTCGCGCTGCTGCGCCACGTGCTCATGTCGTCCTCGTAGGGTGTGAGGATTCACGTGCGCCACTGGCTCGCCTCGGTCGCCTCGGTCGCTCAGGACACGGACCCGAACCTGGACCCGAACACGGACCACACGCAGCCCCACGACGCGCCGGGGAATTTTGAGCTCTGGCAGGCGATGCCGTACTACGACGCCACCAACTACTTGGCCTTTGCGTGGGATCTGGCCGCGGGCATGGACTGGGAGGGGGAGGACCCGGATGCCATGCGGGACTGAGTGCTTGGAAGGCGCGATGCAAGGAGCATCCTCCCACCGTCCAGTTGGACAGAATGCTTAGTTGGAATACAGAGTTACGGCCTACATCAATTGCATCCCCCACGTTATCTACTGTCGCGTGTTCCTGCGTAATGGCTCTTCACCCGGAATGAAGAGGCCGAGTCACAAGTTGGGGGCAAGCGGGGAGACTGACCCAAACCACTCTGGCGATGCTCACATGCATTCGACGCTTGCAGATGGAGAGACAAAACGAACAGCGTGCAAGATCAGCATTGCCAAACACATCAGAAAATGCGGAGAGGGCAGTGTGTCGGTGTGATGTGAATGGAGGTCGATAGTAAACGTCTTCGTAGAGAGGGCATCATCCGTTTAGGCAGGCTGTCAACGTTGTCAACACGTAACTGCACACCATCCTGCTCGCCACGGCCGGAATCCATCAGGGCAAGGTCGACGACGCGTTCGGGACGTGTACTGGCGCGAACACCACCGCATCTGGCACGGCCAGATCAACCCCATCAACCCCATCTCGTCCGCCAACATGGAGCGTCTCTTTGCCATGGACCCCGACGAGATTGCCGCCACGGACCCGTTCATTTGCATGGTGTAATGGGTAATGTGAATCATTGTATTCTGGCAGCCCAAATGTTAAAATGCCGTGTCTCTTGTGTGTTGAACCATTTTCCACGCTGAAAACAAAGTAAAGCAAGTAAATAGTAACGAAACAAAAGTAAAACAAAGCAAAACAACGCAAAACAAACATGAAATCATCGCTGCAGATCGTCCCATCTCCGTCGCCCTAAATCGGCTCGTCCCGCGGCTCAATCATCACTTCGTTGACCGCGACGTGCGCCGGCTGCCGCAGCGCATACATCACGGCCGACGCCACGTCCGCCGGCGCCAGCACCTCGGCGCCCGTGGGCGTGCCGTACTTGTCCATGGCCTCTGGGTCTGTGGACAGGCTGAGCAGCTCGGTGGCCGTGTTGCCGGGCTGCACGGACGTCACGCGCAGGCCGGTGCCGGCGGTCTCGAGGCGCAGGCTCTGCAGCACGGCCTCGACAAAGAACTTGCTGCCCGAGTAGACGCCGAGGCCGGGGAACACTTTGCGGCCGGCGTCGGACGAGATGCACACAATGTGCGGCGAGCGGCCGCGCAGTTGGTCATCACCACCGCCGGCGGCTAGCTCGGCCGGCGTGGGCGGGTGCGGCTTGGCCCGCGACAGCATGCCCGGCACCGTGGCGGCCAGGCAGTGCAGCAGGCCCTTGCAGTTGACGTCGACGGTGCGCTCCCACTCGTCGGTGCGCACGCTGGCCATCATGGTAAAGTACATGACGCCGGCACAGACGACCAGAATGTCAATGGGGCCGAGCGCGTCCGTGGCCGCCGCCACCAGCGCCTGGACCTGCGCGGCGCTGGTGACGTCTGTCGGGCGCGCGACGACGCGCACGCCGGCAAACTGCGCCTCCAGAGCCGCCTGCAGGGTCTTGAGCTCGCCGAGACGGCGGGCGCCGAGGGCCACGTGGGCGCCGTCGCTGGCCAGGGCCGTCGCAATGGCGGCGCCAATGCCCGAGGAGGCACCGACGACCACGGCGACGCGGCCGGCCAGCGGGCCCTTGGGCAAGGGCACGACGCGGTCGACGGACGGGGCCACCGCGGCGGCGGGCACCGCCTTGGGCCCGTGGGCGAGCCAGCCGCGGGAGTAGAAGTGGCGGGTGTACGTGGCCAGCAGGCCGAGGTCGAGCTGGGGCCGCGTCGTCGTCTGCTTCAGCTCCGTCTCGTCGTTCTTATCGTTCTCGTCGGTCGGGGGCAACAGCAGGGAACGCGTCTTTGTGTCGTCGAGCAGAATCACGAGCTTCAAAAAGTCCACCGACGGCATGCCGGCCCGCAGGACGTCCATGGGCGACAGGTCCTCGTCGTGGCGCGCGGCCGGGGCGGCCGCCGGCGAGTGGTTGCTCTGGTCCTCGTTCCACCGCGCCACCCACTCGTCCCAGTCCACGGCCTCGGTCGGGTAGCCCAGGACAGCGAGACGGGCAAAGAGGTCCTTGGCCAGAAGCGCGTCGGGGTCGCCCACATGGTGAATGGTGTTGTCCGCCGTCGTCGTCGTCGACGCCAGCTGCACAATCGTGCGACACGCCGCGTCCACCGGCGTCATCTCCACGCGCCAGCCGTCCACGTTGGGCGCGTACCCAATGCGCAGGCTCTCCACGACCAGGGCCGTGACGACGTCGCGCGGGTTCGTGGCGCCCGTGGCGCTGTGGCCGCCGAGCGTGCCGGGCCGGTAGATGCGGGTGGGCAGGCCGCGACGGCCGGCCTGGAGGACCAGCTGTTCCGCCGCCCATTTGGTCTGGCCGTAGCCATCGGCAATCTTGTCGACGACGTCCGCGGCCAGCACGATGGGCGTGTCGTCCTCGGTCCAGGCCGTCTTGGCGGGGGGCAGGACGCCGTTGGTCGAGATGTAGTGCAGGGTGGCGCCGCCGCGGCCCACGAGCCGCAGGACCTCCTTGGTGCCGCCGACGTTGGCGTCCCGCAGGGCGTCGTACGGGTAGACCAGGTTGACGTGCGCACCGGCATGGACAACGGCCTGGACGCGGGTGGCAAGGCTGTCAAAGTCGGCGTCCGAGAGGCCCAGGCTGGGCAGGGCCAGGTCGCCCGGCACGATGTGGATGCGGTCGGCCATGCTGTCCTGCCAGAGGCCGAGGCCCAGCAGATGCTTCCGCACGCGGGGCATGCCGGCTGCGGAGGCGAGCGATGCGGACGCCGCGGGGCGGCGCACCAGGCAGTGGACGGTGGCCGAGGTGGTGGCCAGGAGCTCGGCGAGCAGGAACGCGCCGAGGAAGCCCGTGGCGCCGGTCAGGAAGATGTCGGTGGTGGCGGGGTCCGTAAGCGACTGGGCGGCCTTGGGCGCGTCGGGCACGGCCAGATCCTCCGGCAGGGTGCTGTCGTCGCGCAGCATGGACAGCAGCAGGCCGTTGTCGACGGCCGCGGCTGTGGTGGCGTGGGCGGCGCGCGCGGCCGCGGTGACGGCGGCCACGTGGCCGGCAAGGGTGGGCGCGCGCATCAGGGCAAGAAGCGGCACGTTGCAGCCGTACGAGGCGGACAGGCGGTTCGACAGCTCGGCCAGGGCCAGCGAGTGGCCGCCGAGGTCGAAAAAGTCAAAGTCGTGCTGGGGCTGGGTGCGGGCCAGCTCGACCAGCGTCTCGTCGCTCTCCATGCCGAGGCAGGCGGCCCAGTGGCGGCGAATGTCGGTGGGGTCGATGCGCGCCGCGGCATCCAACGTGGTGTTGGGCGGCGCGGCGGCGGCAGCACCCGCGGCCCACAGGATCTGGGCCATGCTCTCGGCGGGCGGCGTCACGGGCGGGCTGGGGCCGGCGCGCGCGGGCGAGGGGGCGGGCAGGCCCTTGATGTCGACCTTGCCGGACACCTTGTGGGTCGGGAGCGTGTCGAGCTCGACCCAGAAGACGGGGATCATGTAGTGGGCCAGGTGGTCGGCCAGCAGGCGGCGGGCCAGCGGGCTGTGGCCGTCGGCGTTGATCTCGAGGGCGGCACGGGTGCCGTCGGCGCCTGTGTTGGGGCTGCCCTCGGCCTCGCGCACGACGTAGGCGACCAGCTGGCGCTCGAGGCCCTCCTTGTCGGCCAGGACGACGCAGCTGCGCACGGCCAGGTGCTTGACAATGGCGCTCTCGACGGCGGCCGGATGCACGGTGTAGCCGCGGACCTTGATCATGCCGCCGACGCGGCCGCTGATCTCAATCTCGCCCGAGGACGGCAGGATGCGGGCCTTGTCGCCGGTGCGGTACATGCGGCCCTCGCCGGCAAAGACGTCGGGCAGAAACACGTCGGCGGTCGTCTCAGGGCGGTGGAGGTAGCCGCGAGCCAGCAGGGGCCCGCCGACGTACAGCTCGCCGCCGACGCCGGGCGCCACCGGCCGGCCGTCCTCGTCGAGGACGTAGGTGTGTGCGGGCAGCAGCGGCGGGCCGACGGGGCACACGGTGGCGTCGGCGGGCAGGGTGGCCAGGGTGGTGCGGATGTCGCCGCAGGCAATCTCGTGGGTCTCGCTGGCACTGTAGCAGTTGAGCAGGCGCACGCCGGCCAGGGCGGTGGCGGCGCGGCGGGCCAGGTCGACGGAGACGACCTCGCCGTTGAACCAGAGCGTGCGCAGGTGCGGGAGGCGGGTGGCCAGGTCGGGGTAGCGGCCGAGCACGGTGGCCAGCAGGGTCGGGGTCATGAGCGTCTCGGTGGCCTTCTTCTCGGCCAGAAAGGCGACGAGGCCGACGGGGTCGTAGCTGGCGTCGTCGGGGATGGTGAGGACGGTGGCGCCGCGCAGCAGCGGGCGCAGAATCTCCCAGACAAAGAAGACGTTGCAGGCAACGCGGTCACCGGGGCCCAGGTCGCTGACCTGGAAACGCAGGGCATAGGACTGGACGGGGGCACTGTGGGGGTTGCAGATGCCCTTGGGGCGGCCGGTGGAGCCGGAGGAGTAGGAGACGAAGGCGAGGCGGTCGAGGTCGGTCGGTGAAGGGAGGGGAGAGGGCGATGCTGCTTGTGTCGAAGTGGATGTGGACTTGGCCGTGGATGAGGATGTGGATGTGGATGTGGGCTCCGGCGTCGTGAGCGCGGCCAGGTCGGCCAGCGTGGTCGCCCGCTCGAGCAGGATGCGCGGGATGTGTGCGGGCACCTTGTCGGCATACTCGGCCGAGGTCAGGATGACGGGCGGGTGGGCATCCTCAATGACGTCGGCCAGCAGACCCGGCGGATAGGCGACCTCGAGGACGAGAAAGGCGCCGCCGGCCTTGAGGGCGGCCAGGCAGGCCACGACGTACTGCACGGTGTGGCCCATCAGGACGCCGACGAGCACGTCACGGCCGACGCCGTAGACGGAGCGCAGGTGGTCCGCCACGAGGTCGGTGGCCCGGTCGAGCTCGGCATAGGTCCACGTGGTGGCGTCGTCCTCGGCGGCGACAGCGTTGGGCGTCGCGTGGACCTGCTGGCGGAAGAGGGCCACCAGGTCCTTGTCCGTGTCCATGGGCAGCCTGGTGGACGCCATGACGGTGAGTGTCGGGCGATGAGGAGGGAGGCAGTGATTGTCTTGGTCGTGGGATAGTAGGATGGTGAATATTGGGCACGCGACAGAGCTGTGAAAGAAGCAGATGTGAGGCGAGAAGTGAGGCGAGATGTGAGGCGAGAAGTGAGGCGAGAAGTGAGGCTACGGGGAAAGAGGAGAAAGGTGGGAGTGTGCCCCAGACTGGCGATGCGCTATCGATTAGGAAGGCCCAGAAAGTGGAAAAGAGGAAGGTGGAGGGGGGATAAGGGCAAGATGATAAAGAACTTGAGGAAGGGGGAGTGGACTGCACCTTCCCTTTTTCTACAATCACGACTGGGGCGATGGGACTGGAGAGCTCCGGATATCGCTGGATCACTACGGGAAGGTGCCGCCCACGCTACGATGACAGGCTACAGAGGGTGCAGGTCACTCAATGGACATGAATGGACATGGAAAAGGCAAGACGAGGCGGTGCGTCGCCACAAGGCTACGTCAATGCTCCATGCTGCGATCTAGACTTGCCCTGGATGTACGCCGGGCAGACGGTCTGTCGGGCACTTCGGCCCGGCCATCGGTTGTCGGTTTTCATTGTTGGCTGTCGGTGAAGGAAGCGAGGGATGGCAATAAAAAAAGAGAGAGAAAAAAGAAAAGAAAAAACAGAAAAAGAAAGAAAGAAGAAAAAGACAAAAAAGGACAAGAATGGACGCTGACTGCGTGGGGAGGGAGCGAGGGGAGGCAGCACGATAACGTGGTGGGTTCGTCGAGAAAAACTCAAAAAGAAGGCCGCGGAAAACAGGGGCAGGATTCATACGATTGGCCAGTTGCCAGTTGGGATGGAGTTTGTTGGGACGAGGTCGAAAGACGGAGAATATGGCAAGTGAAAAAAGAAGTCGAAAAAAATATAAGCTGGCAGATTCAGCATCCAACGCTAACCACGTCCTGCAGATAAGCGGCGGCCACTGACATGTGCAAGTGCCACCGCTGGGCCAATGTTGGAGCACAATTGGCCAAATCGGTCCCAGTTCAGACTGATGCTGTCATGGCGATTCTAGAAGGCGAGAGTCCCCTCCATCATCGGTGCGCCACCCAGGCCAAGCAGGCAGCGGGAGGCCCTCGGGGCGGGAGGCTCTCGGGGCGGGGATCGGGTGGCTGATTCTGGGGAGGTTCAGGGCATTGCGGCCAGGCCATTAGGCCTGGCCTACGAAACGGACACGTTTTAGGCCCGGCCGAGTGTCTTTGTTGTCCATTACGTCGTGGATGCAGGAAGGGCCAATGGCGTGGTGGTAGTTTTGTCGATCAGCAGAGAAGTGAGACGTGAGAAAAGAGAAAGCAAGATGGGGAGTGGCAGAAAAGGCGCATCCAATGGAGAGTGACAAACATCGTGCGCGTCGAGGACGTTCGTGGGAGACGCAAAACAAATGCAGCAATGGGGCCAAAGGGATGTGCGGTTGGAGATGCGTCGACGCACCGAACGTGTGGGAGCCAGGCTGACGCGGGATGTATCTTATCCTAAGAGAGGTGGGAGCGGCATGTTGGAGGCTGTTGGGGCATTTTTGGAGTTAAATTGGAGCACGCCTGGAGCACGACTGCGTGGGATGAAGCGCAGATCGAGGTCTGGATGCCTGCTGCTGGAATGAATTGGCCAATGAGCGCCGGCCCCGACTTGCACAAACAGTCATGTGAGCAGAAGACGCCTCATTTGCATGCAAGCCGATGAAAAGAGACTGCAGATGAAAACAGATGCAGGTGGATGCAGATGGATGCAGACAAAACACGACAGACACGTCCGGCGAGGCTCGGTGAGCAAATCGGGAGAGCGGGCACATGACCACTTTGTTTTGCATGTCTGCAGTCGTGTGTTCACCGCCTCCGTTGCCTTGCGTGTCATATATGTTGTATGGTGCATCGTGCATTGAGTGGGGGCCGTCAGCCTTCAGCTTTGTTTCAGGGATTTTGTGATGAATACGTGAATATGATAAATACAAAAATAGAGATTGTTGTTTGAGCCGGATTTATTTTTGTGAAGTTGATTTAATCTAATATTTTTCAAGATATTTTGATGAGGCCATTACTTTTGTATGCCTTATCTTTACGTGACGTAAATAATCCACAAAATAAAGGATCAAATTCAAAAACAAGATAGTCGCAATCAATACACCTCGCAAACGGCTTCAACGTTACTGGATTTCATACATTCAGTATCATAGCCAATCTACTTCGAGCGTTGCCTCCTCATGAAATATTTGATTTGATTCCAACGCACCGCTTCAGTTGCCAGTACAGGCCTTTCACGCTTTCGGTCGACGTGGTAGACACGGAAATTGCACGTTGGCTAAGCTTTCTGGGCCGGCAGTGCTGACCGTTATCTGGTGGTTAGAGGGACGCAAGGAAGAGATACAAGGACACACATCATACGTCGTACCCTGTTCAAGTAGAGTGACGATCCTGCGGAGGAATACGGAAGGCGTACGGCGTACTCCGTCAAGGACCAGACATTGTTTCCGAATTGAGCTGCATGCGATGGCCGTGGCAGGACACGGCGTGGAACGTGGGACGTGGGACGTGGGCGGCGTGGGTTGACACTGCAGGGGCGTGGAGGTGTGGCAAACAGCCAGACAAACCAGGAAAGCAAACGTAAACGTGACAGATGGCGTGTCACAACGAGCGACATCGGGCAGCGTGCATGCAGCGTCGACGGGGGTCACATGGCCCATGCTTGTGCAGATTGTTGAGATGCTCGAGACCTGGCGTCCGCGCAGAACGGAGGCGTGCCGTAGATGATGTCGTTTTTATTCCATTCAATGCCAACTGTCAGGCTCTTTCGCTGGGAGGTTGTCACTATCAGTCACAGTCGACCATGAGGTATCCATTAACAGAAGGCAACGCCAACAAAGTTGACAACACGCCACATACCAAGCAGCCAGCTCGTTGTTCCTCACCACATCATACAGTCGCCCCCCCCCCACTACCGCAGCCCGTACTTGGCCTTGATGACGGCCGCCATCTTCTCGCCCGCCGCGTACATGGTGGCCGACGGCGCGCCGGCCACGGGAAACGGCCAGAAACTAATGTCGAGGACGCGCAGGCCCGTGACGCCATAGACGCAGAGGTCGGCGTCGACGACGCCGCCGAGGCGCCGCGGCAGCATGGCGGCCGTGCAGCAGGCGTGGCCGTTGGTGGGGTTGAGGGCGGCGACGAGGGCGGCGGCCACGGCGGCGTCGGACGTGACGCCGGGGCCAAAGGGCGCGGTCTCGACGGGGCCGAGCGCGGCCATGGCGGGGGCGGCCATGAGCTGGCGGTTCTTGCGGAGGAGGGCGGCGTAGACGGCGAGGTCGGTGGGGTCGGTGGCGGCGCGGTAGTCGATGCGGGGCGCGTCGCGCACGTCGGCCGAGGCGATGGCCACGGTGCCGCGCGACAACGGCTTGAAGGCGTACAGCGTGCTGGCCGTGTCGGTGTTCCAGTGCAGCCCGCCGACCGCGGCCTCGCCGGCGAGCTGCTGCAGCAGCACGGCGCGCTGGGCCACATAGCCGGCGGCGACCGTCGGATCCGTGCCGGCGGGCAGCGCGGCGGTGGCGTTGCGCGCGCGGGCGGCGGCGACGATGGCCTGGTAGTCGGGGGCGATGTCCTTGAGCGCGAGGGCCGCAAAGTTGGTGCTGAGCGTGCGGACGAGCGTGTACGGCCCCGTCTTGGACGACTCGTAGCGGGCATGCTGCGCGGCGTCGTACGTGGCATTGTCGAGGAGCGAGCCCCAGTTGGGGGACACGTTGTTGGTGACTGCAGATGTGTTGGTACGTCAGTAGATGCTTGCCATTCGGCTTCCCCCTCCCTCCCCCCCGCGCAACGTACAGTTGTATGTCATGGGGATCGTCGGCTGGTCCTGAAAGTTCTGGCCCACGCCCGGCAGGTCCGCCACCACGGGGATGCCAAACTGCGCCAGCAGCGCCTGGGGGCCGATGCCCGACAGCTGCAGCAGCTGCGGCGTGTGCAGGCCGCCCGCCGCCAGCAGCACTTCCTTAGACGCCGCCACCGTCGCCGTCACCGTCGTCGGCGCCGTGCTCGACCCGTCAGTGGCCACGAGCTGCACGCCCGTCGCCCGCGCCCGCTTTCCGGCGCTGAACAGCACCTTGCTGACCGTCGTGCCCGGCAGCAGGTGGTAGTTGGGGCGCGCCGCGGCCACGCGGTCGTAGTGGCTCGCGCGCGCGTCGCTGCGGGTGCGCGTGGTGGCGTCCTCGGCCAGCGGCAGCCAGAACACGCCGCGCACCGAGCCGTCGTTGGGGTCGGTGTCGGGCGCGATGCCGGCGTGCACGGCCGCCTCGTACCAGTGGCCGCTGCCGGGGAAGCGGTAGTTGGGGTACGTCGCCTGCACGGGGCCGGCCGTGCCGTGCACGCGGGCCGTCCACGAGATGTTGTTCTGCGCCGCAAACGCGGCCGCCGGGAACGTAACGTTCTCGCTCTTGCAAAAGTACGGCAGCAGGTCGTCCCACGCCCAGCCGCGGTTGCCCAGCGCCGTCCACCCGGCGTAGTCGTCCTTGTCGCCGCGGAGGAAAATCATGGCGTTGACGGTGCTGCCGCCGCCCACGACGCGCGCCGTCGCCGCAAAGTACACGCCGTCGTTGAGCCCCGCCTGCGGCGCCGAGAACAGGTTCGGCCACAGGTACGCGGCCGGGTTGTACGCGCCGGGCACCCGCACCGCGTCCTCGCCCTGGTCCAGCGGCCCCGCCTCGACGACGAGCACCGTGACCGACGGGTCCTCGGTCAGCCGGTCGGCCACGGTCAGTCCGGCAATGCCGCCGCCGGCAATGACAAAGTCGTACGTCGTCGACGAGGCCGTGGCGCGGTCGACCAGCGTGGCGTGCTTGGGCACCACGCGGGCCAGTGCGGGCGCCGCCAACACGAGGCCGAGAAGACCAAGACCGCAGCCGGCACCCCGTGCGCGTTTGGGCAGGACGACCATTGTGGAAGCAAATGTAGAGTGTCGGTGACGAGAGCAAGAAAAATCAGCGGGGCGACGTATTCTCAACACGCATCGTACGACAGCAGGGAGGACAATGATAAAAACAAATCAACGACACAGACAAGGCGGTAAGGCCGTGCAGTTCATCCTTGAGCTTTGGGACCTGGGGCAAGACAAAGCAGGGCGAGACGGGACGAGACGGGACGAGACGGGACGCACGCATTTTGTAGTCGAGCTGAGCATGCACCTTTTTTCTTCTGTCGTGTGTAAGTGGAGGGATGTAACAGTATGATGGAGGCAGTACATCGTAAAGGGACAAGCCGGGCAGTCTCACCAGCCAGCCTTCCTCACCACTCAACGACATCTCAACCCAACAGACATTCAGTCGGCGACAACTCTTCTCCTCGACCCGTGCCGTCTCCCGCAGCCGCCTTCTCCGCGCTGCTGCTTTGCTATCACGGCCTTTTTCTTGTTACGACTTGCTTCTTTCTTACGTCAACCCTGTCGCCTCACCTGCAGCTTGAAGAGGGGCAGGGTCACTGAATGCATATAACGGTCGTATTTCTCCGCTGCATCCTGGTGCTGTCCCAGAGCTACAATTCCATGGGACGCGTGGATTTTGTGTGAATTCTTTCTATTGTTGTCCTCCGTCTGCCTCGAGCCCCTCTTCCCCTCTCCCATCAGCGTCGCATCACCCAAGAAATGCCCCTGGTCAAGGCTGGTCTGGCCATGCAAGGCCCTGTCAGCAACATTTTCAGCCTCTGATATTCCCTCTACTGACTGTCCTGCCCTCTCTCCCAGCCGGCGGACAGCCGACATTGTCCATTCTCAATCAACTCAGGGATGTCCGTTGGCTCCACCATCTTATTGACTTCCGTGCACATTATCTCCTCGTTTGCTCTTCTTTTCTTCTTTTCTTCTTTTGGCCTTCCATCCGCGTTCCGTGTGCATTCCATCGTCTCCATCGCTTCCGTTCCTTTCGTCTGGATATTCCCACGGTCCAGTTGTCCCTCCACTTGTCCACTTGTCCGCACCAACATGCAGATCAACTACCCTCTTTGGATTTGTTGTCCACTCGTATACTGACTTTCTTTACTCGTCTCCTCCTCGTCTATTTCAGATGCGCTGTGACATTGTTTTGCATTTCCACCAACAGAACGTATGTGCCATTCTTTTTGCTTTATCTATCTCACGCTGGATGTCGCTTCCCTCGCCGTCTCGCGCTGCCGCGCAAACGTGCCCGTCCGCTGTGTGCCTCCGCTGTGTGCCTCCGCCCCCGTCTAGATGCGCCCCCGCGCCAAAAACTTGTCGGGAATGTCCACGTACTTGCAGCGGATGTACTCGCAGAGATTCTTGCCCAGCGAGTCGAAGCCCGACGTCGAGTTGAAGCCGCGGTCCAGGAAGTCCTTGAGCAGAAAGTGCACGGCCCGGATGTTGGGGAACTCGCAGCGGTCAATCGGGCGGCCGACGTCGTCCTTGCCCAGCAGCGCGCGCAGCTTGCCCGTGCTCAGGACCGTGCGCAGCCAGGCCCACTCGTCGTCGCGGCGCACAAACAGGCCGAGGTTGCAGTTGGAACTCTTGTCGCCCGAGCGGCCGAGCGCCACGTAGCCGAGCGGCGCGCGCGTCGTCGGGCCGAACTGGGCGAGGTCGACCGGGTCCGCCGTGTCGTAGCTGCGCTGCTCGCGCGGGAACGTCTGCGTGACCGTGGGCGCGGGGATGTGCTGGACGGTGCCGTCCGGCAGGTGGGCGGTCTCGCGCACCAGCGCCTGCGGCATCAGCGCGACCCAGTACTCGAAAAAGGGCCGGCCGATGGCGGTGCGCATGTCCGGGGCCATGGTGCCGCCGGGGTAGCTCTGCAGCAGGTTCTCGATGCAGAAGCGCGCAAAGGAGCCGCGGTCCGAGTCGACAAAGGAGCTGCCGGCCAGCAGGTCCGGGTCGCGCGTCTGGGCAAAGATGCGCAGGTCGACGGTGGCCTCGTCCTGCGTGGCCGGGTCGGCGGGCACGGCGCCGGCCATCATGAACTTGAGGCAGCTGAACTTGTCGAGGTACGCGCCCATGCGCGCCTTGGTCTGGCGCTCGATCATGGCCGCCTTTTCCTCAATGTCGAGGCCGGTGAGGTAGAAGTGGAACTCGGCCTGCATGCCGCCCTTGGCCGTGATGCCGACTGGGGGGGGGTCTGTGGTTAGTGCATGAAACAGGATACAGAATAAAAAAAAAGGAAACAAAAAACATCACAGTAGGTACCGAGGGGACTCACCTTTTGTCGTCGGCGGTGGCGGAAGACCCTTGACGCCCGAGACGTGGACCTCGTTCTGGCCGACCTGGACCAGGCGCACGTCTTTGATGGACGCCGTCACGTCCGAGTTGTAGTACAGCGGCCCCTGGATCTCGTACAGCAGCTGCGACGCCACCGTCTCGATGTTGACGAGGCCGTCGCGGTTCCTCTCCATACCGATGACGGCCTCGCCCGCGTGGTCGACGGCCGCGATCGGGTAGCCCAGGTCGAGGTCATGCCCGCCCAGGTCCTTGAAGGCCGAGTAGTAGCCGCCCGTCGCGTACGTGCTGCACTCGATAATATGGCCCACCATCAGCGCGCCCGCCAGCGCCGCCAGGTCCGCGCGCGTCCAGCCGTGCCACCACATGGCCGCGCCCACCGTCACCGACGCGTCGGCCACGCGCCCGCACAGCACAATGTCCGCGCCGCCCGCGAGGCACGCGGCAATGCCCGTGCCGCCGAGGTAGCACTGCGCGCAGAGGGGCGCGAAGCCCCATTCGGAAATGGGCCTGTTGGCCGGCAGGCTGAGGAACGGCTCGCCCTGCGCGTAGAGGTCGAGCACGGCGTCCGTCACGTCGTCGCCGTCGACCACGCCCACCGCGAGGGCCACGCCGTGCTTCTGGATCAGCGCCTGCACCGCCGCCGCCAGGCCGTGCACGTCGGACGCGCCCGCGTTGACCACAATCTTGGTGCCCTTCTGGGCCAGCCAGGGCAGCGCCGGGTCCAGCTCCTCGAGGAAATACGGCTCGTAGCCCTTGGCGACCTCGGTCGAGCCGGACGTCATCGTCTTCTGCGCCAGCCGGTCGCGCTTGTCGGACCCGCGCAGCGTCATGTTGCACTCGGACATCCAGTCGCCCGTGATCACGTCGACGTCCTCGTACTTGGCCATGTCGTGGATCGCCCGCTTGCGGTCGTACACGCCGCCAGAGCACCCGGCAATGCGGATGGGCCGCTTGGGCGTGCCGGCGCCGTTGGCAACATTAACCTCACCGGCAGAACCCATGGTGAGAGGGTGGTGGTGGTGTGGGTGGATGTGAAGAGAAAAGGAAATGGGCGGTCGAGAGAAAGATGATGGAGAGAAATGCGAATGTGTGACGGAAGAAACAAAGAGACCAAAATGGAAGTCAAGGAGGGAGAGACCTGATGATGCTTAAATATCAACAGATGACAGGGCCGCTCTCATCTGACTTCACGTGTCGTTTCTTGCAAGTCTCGAGAGTCATTAGCCAAAACGCCCACTCAACACGAATCTCATCTCTCGTCTCCTCCCGCCCATCCTCCCACGCTACACAGCTTCTCCTCACTTTCTGTCTCGTCGACATCACCCATGGCCGCGTTTCCGGCTGTGGAATGGCCCGTTGGGTGTTGTCTTGGGCCACACATGGCCACTAACACGACTCGTCCTCGCCGCGCTAATGATTCACCAGGCGGTCATCCACTCGCCATGGATGACTGCACTCAGACACGACAAACGACAGGATGGATGTCTGCAGGGAGTGAGCACAGCGTGGAACTCGGTCTTTCGTCTATTCTTGATCCTATCGCTACGGCAGAGCCACCACTGACTCGTCTTTTGATTTCGATGTTGACGTCGTCATGATAGTACGGTGTATCGTCTGGAAAACAATGTACACTCGGCGTTGCTACCAAACGACTACAATGCACTTGTCACCCCCCGCTTGTACAAAAAGCCGTGCTTCACCTGCAACACCGCCGTCGACGCCACGTGTGCCCCCGCGCCGAGAAGGGACGCCGGGCCCGCATAGCCCGCGACAGTGCTGTACGCCTCGGCCGTCACCACCACGTCCGACCCCTTTTCCTTGTCCGTGTACACGCCGAACCAGAGCGCGCCGCGACGCCGCGCGGCCGTGAACGCCCCCGCGAACTGCTCGCGTACGTCCTTTTTCGGTACGCGGTACGTGCTGACCACGACATACGCATCGGTTGCCCTGTCGAGCTGCGGCGACACGTACTCGAGGTCCGTGTGCGCCGTAAACCAGACGACCGGCGCGCCGTCGACGTGGCCCGGCACCCCGAGCCACTGCACAAACCGGCCCACGCTGTCCGTCGCCACGTGGCTGTCAAACGCGGCCTGGTCGTCGTACTCCTCAATCATGTACAGGGCCGCGTCCGTGGGATCGTCGCGCGCCACAAGGGCGGCGTACTTGCTGACGCCCGGCTCGCCGGCGTGGGCAAACGCCGTGACGGGCGCGACGACCCGGAGGAGCTCGTCGCGCTTCTGGGCCGTGTGCAGCGGCAGGCGGGCAAAGACAAATTGGCGGGACATGGTGGGTGACGGGGGTGCGTCTGGGCGGTGGGAGAAAGGGGCTGTCAACACTGTTGACGATCGGCGCTTCTGTGTAAGTTTCAGTGTAAGTGAGAAGTACAGTGAGTTTGTGAGTTTAGCGGTCTCCGGCGTGCGTGTCCATAGGCATGTCGCCCACGACTACGCTGCCGTTGACCCATTAGCACCCAAAATTAGTGCATGGACGTACCAAAGAAATAGTGCTGTCGTATGCCGTACAGACGATAATGGGGATAATTGGAAGGTCAAGAAAAAGAAAGAAAGAATAACACTTTGAAGCAGAGCTGGTCTCTTGCAGCACATTTTAGAACCACCGTCCTCGTCTGTCCTCCAAGCCGCCCAGTCCCGCGGCTCATGGCCACTGATTCAGTGACCGTTGGCGGGTCTGGGGAAGCTTTCCCGGGCTGCGGGGTCGGCTGTTCGGTGCCAGTGATGCTAGTGATTCACTAGCGCATGAACTCACTGACGCTGTGACAAAGGAACAGTCAAGATACCCCAAATCCCTAACGCTGGGGCGAAGGACCACATCTCCCCGTTTGTTCAGGAACGTGAACGTCCTCGACTTCTGCCAGACCACTCGCCTAGAACACTCAGTCCAGGAAAGCAATCATGGCACAGTTAGCTGATCACCTGATCGTCTACCGACATTGGCACACAGAGCAGTGCAAGGTGTTGAATCGCACATTGTTTCGTATATTTCGCTTCGTATCTTTACTACTGTCTCGCCGCAGACCGATATCATTACGGCCGGCCCATATCCTCGGTTTCTGGACCGGCGATGCCTCCAGCTTGCGGCGTTCAGGCCCTGACGGTGACGTCGTTCGACCAAGCGAGCAGGGCAATGGCTGCTTGACACGGGGCAAGAGTGGTCCTACGGTGGAGAAAATACTGAAACGAGAAACGCAATGTATTACTATGGAGTGCAAAGTATGAAGTAAGATACTTATGGGAAGTAATGCAACTTGATCTCCTAAAGAGTCTCAATGGGTGCCGCCAGCCAGGTGACGGCGCCGTTGCACCATTGGATCCATTGTCCTGGTCGACCCGGTGCTGGCGCCGGCAGCTGCATCAGCTCACCGGCAGGACGATGCATCCAGCAGGTCGTGGCTCCGGGGGCATGGTTGCACGGTATGCCGTACGGTTGGGGCTGGACAAGCACGGCCCCGCCCGGCATGTGAGGATTGACAGACGTGTAAATGGATTGCTGGGCCGGGTAGACGACCGACGGGGCGCCGTAGGCGAGCTGGGGGTTAATAACTTGTTGAAGTGGATATCCGCTCATGGTCTGCGCAGGAACAAAGTATAGCAGAAGCATTGATGTGGATGTGTGTCGTATGCAATGTCGTGGGGGCGAATCTGCCTTATGAAAGAGCCCTGGCAAATACGATGGCGAGAACACGAGCTTTTATACTACATAAACTCGCAGCGGCCACAGACCACCAGCTCACGATACACCTTGCTCATTGCTAACATGCCAGACTGACAGCGTAAAGGATGAATTCAAATCGAGTGACGCCAGTCTTGGGGCCAGTTACTCCCAAGCAGAAGAGAGCAAACAAAAGACGAAAAGAAAGAGAAAATGATAAAGAAAACGAAAACGATAGAAAAAGAAAAAAAAAGACCAATAACAACGACCTGCTTTGATATGACTCGTCCACCTGCAATCCATCGCATCCACCCCTCTCACCTACACGCTGATCGTCTTGAAAATGCTAAACTCGTCGCCCGTGGCCACCAGCGCGCCCGGAACCTGCGGGTGCCAGTGCACCTCCTTGACGTTGGCGTGGTAGTGCACAAACAGCAGCTGCGGCGGCACGTCCTGCACGCCGGCCGTGTCGCGGCTCTCCTCGTCGTCCAGCTCCACCGCCAGGTCCCACAGCGTCACCGTGTTGTCGCCCGCCGCCACCGCCACGATGCTGTCGTCCGTCGGGTGCCACTGCACGCTCGTAATCTGCTCCTTGTGGTAGTCGAAGCGCGCCACCGGCGTGGGCTTCGGGACTGCGCCCGCGCCTGCACTCGACGGGTTCGACGGCTTCCACTGCCGCAGGTCCCAGACGCCCCAGACGCCGTCGTCGGCGCCCGACGCCAGCAGGTGCGACGTCTGCCGCGACCAGCTCATGACGTTGACGTCAGTGTCGCTGACCTGCACCGTGATGGCCGCCTGCCGGCTCTTGCTGCGCACGTCCCACACGCGGATCGTGCCGTCGCTCGACGCCGACGCAAACACCGACGCCTCCGACGGGCTCCACTGGATCTCCTCGACGCTGCCCGTGTGGCCCACAAATGCCCGCGTGTCCGTCACAAACCCGCCGCCGTCGGTCCGCGTCGTCACGTACATCAGCCCGTCGTTGTCGCCCGTCAGCAGCTTGCCCGCGGGGTGCAGAGGCGACCAGTCGAGCGCGTAGCCCTCGCTCTTGTGCGCGCGGATCGTCGACACGGGCTTGTTCTGCTGCGCGGACACGACCGTGCCGGGCGTGTCAAAGGCCGCCAGGTGCGGCGAGATGTCGTGGACCAGCACGTGCGCCGACTCGGTCATCGTGGCCGTCAGCGTCGTCGGGGGCCGCGACGGGTCGGCCGACGGCACCTGGTGCGCGCGGATGCGGTTGGTCGTCGAGGCCAGCGGGATGCTGCGGCTCTCCAGGATGGGGTCGCTGTCGACGCCGCCGTCGCCGTTGCCGTCGTCGTCGCCGTCTTCGTCATCGTCCGAGTCCGAGTCACCGCCGCCGTCCTTTTGCATCCTGCCGAGGCTGCTAAACTTGAGCACCATCAGCTGGTTCTCGCTCGCCTTGCCCGCCTGCGCCTGCGTGCCCGCCACCGTGTACATGGTCGCCGGGTACGACGTGCGCGCGTCGCCCAGCTGGTCCCGGACAAAGTCAAACGACAGGCACGGCCACGGCGTGCTGAGGCTGTGCAGCATGTCGTACGCGCTCGGGTCCGGCGCCAGCACCTGGCCCGGCTCCAGCTTCGTGCGCCCGACAATGAATGTGCCGGGGCCGCCGGCCGGCGCACCGTCCACGTCCATGGCGCCCGCCGCCTTCTCCTCTGCCTCCCGCTCCGCATCGGGCCGGCCGTCGACACCGGCCTCGATAATCTCGTCGTCGCTGAACTCGTCCTCGAACTCGTCCTCAAACTCGCCCATCTCGTTGTCGTTGTCAATGTCCATGGGCCGGTCGCCACCCTTGAGGGCCACGCCACCCTCCTCGTCGTCGGCCGTGCGCTTGGACATTTTGTGTATTTTTCTCGTTTGGGAAGAAGAAGGTTTCGAGCGGAATTGGGAGGAAAGTCGTGAGAATCCGTCAAGATTGGACGGGAATTTGTTATTTCGGTGCGCTGCAAACCATGATCGCCACTAGATGTCTGCTGTAGCCCACCGAGCCCACTAACACCCCACCATAACCACCGACACACCTACCGAAAAAAAAGTTTTCTTATCGATAAGCGTTATCGCGATAACTGGGGCTAAGTCATCATGTTTACTTCTCCTTTGCCCCTTGTGGAGCGACGTCAACAAAAACAGATTATATAAAAATGTGAAAAGTCAACCACTCACATCCGTCTGTCTTCCGACAGATCATCTTGAAACTGGGACCCAAATGGGACGGAACACGAAAACCGACCGGATATGCAAGTGCCTACCCCTGCGGATGCGCCGTCCCGCGCCCATTTACCCGGCCGGAAACCAGAGGCGCTGTAACTTCTTTGCATCTGCGTCGTCGAGTGACGACTGTCAAGAGTCTGCTCTGCACCTGCTTTTCATCCTCTGGCGTCTTTCATGCGCGCCATGATTGCATCGCCATCACCATCACACTCACCATGGACCTGAACAGCCTTGCCCGACACGCCCGCCGCCTGTCAAGTGCAGGCTGGATACCGCGTCTCCGGCTCGTCTACATCTACGCCGTCGCAGTCGTGCTCGGCCTTTTTCTGTTCGTCGGCTTCGGTGGCGTCGGCCGTCTTCGCCGCATACCGCGGATCGCCAGCCCAACACTGCATGGCACGTTGCAGCGGAACAGCGACCTCTCCCTCCCAGACGCGCCGTTTGTCGCCTGGCCCCTCGCCGGCCTCTGCCGCGAGACCAGCTGGACGCCCGGCCTCGTCTTTGCCTGCAGCAACAACTCGGGTGGCATCGGCAACATTCGCAACTTTGTCCTGACCTGTCTGCGCTACGCCCTTGCCGCCGGAGCCACGGGGCTTGTGCTGCCGGAGATTCAGACGCGGTCGGAAGACAACCTGGCCCAGCTCTTTGGCGGCCGGCAGCCGTTTGGCTACTTTTTTGACGAGGCGCATTTTCGCCGCGGCCTGCGCGAGGCGTGCCCGGCCATCACGGTCTACGACAACACGGCCGCCGTGCCACACCTGGCGCCCCGGCGTGCCGAGCCGCTTGAGCCCAAGGCCCTGGGCCTCCGCGGCGGGTGCGACCACCGCGACGTGAACAGGCACACCGACATGTTCCGGACGCGCTTCGATGCGCTGCTCGCCGAAACGGCCGCCGACTTCCACCTGCCGCCGGTGAGTGCGGTGCATCCGCGCCTGTTTCAGCCGGTATGGGGTGTGCAGTGGGAGTGGCCCGTCGCCAAGGACGGCCCGGCGCTTGCCAACACCTTTGGCGGGCTGCTTCGGTTCCGCCGCGACCTTCTCCAGCTCGGCGACGCGGTGGCGGCGGCCATGGCGAAGACGGGCGGCGCCCAGTTTGCCGGCGTCCACCTCCGCACCGAGAGCGACGCGCTGGCGTTTTGGCCGACCTTCGAGACCCAGACCAGCGCGTTTCTCAAGACGCTCTTGGCGGAGCGCACGCACGCCGTCTACCTCGCCACGGGCAACGCCACCGAGGCCGCCAAGTTTGCCGAGCGCGCCCGCGAACAGGGCATCCGCGTGGTCACCAAGGACGCCCTTCTCGACCGGCAGCCGACGCTGGCGCAGCAGCTGCCCGCCCTCACATGGGACCAGCAGGCCGTCGTCGACTTTGTTGTCCTTGTCCGCAGCGCCTTCTTTCTCGGCGTGAGCCCCAGCTCCTTCAGCATGACCATTGCCGCCAAGCGGCATCTTCGTGCGGACACGCAGACGGACGGCGTCTACGCGCGACCATGGCCGGTCAACGAACGTGGCGATGCACGCAGCCGTCTCGTGGGCAACTACACAAGCTACTGGGACGACTGGTTGTTCATGTACGATGGTCTCTGGGCTTGACGGTGGCGACGGCAATCTATTCGTTCGTTTCGTGACCGCGTGCATACATGTCCACCCCCCTAGATGTACGGCACCAGGCTCGGAAGCACGCCCGTGTACGCCGTGCCGCTCGGCGGCTCCATGCCGTACATGTAGTCGCCCCACCACGGTCCGCCGCCCCACCACAGCCACCCGCTCCACACGTCCGCGTTGTCCTGCATGTACGACAGCATGTCCGTCAGCGCGCCGATGCACTGCGCATTGGCGCCGCCCGCCGTCTCGCCGACAAGGCCCAGCTTCTTGTTCGCTCGCAGCCACGCCGTCGCATCCTGCAGCCGCTCCCGTCCAATGGTGCTGCTCACGCACGCCGTCGACGTGCCCGAGCCGTCCGCGTCCAGGTACTGGTGCATCTCGTACACAATCTTGTCGGAGGGGTCCGTCAGCCCGGCCATGCCCGTGGCGGTGCCGCTCGACACCCAGTGCCACGCGCCCGACCACGAGTTGCCCTCGACAAAGATGTACTGCGACGTGGCCCCCGCGGCGCGGATGCCGTCGATGGCGGCCTGGTTGAGCTGCGCGACCAGCGTGTTGTCCATGTCGTGGTACTCGTTGTTGGTGTCGAAGACTACCTTGGCGTTGTCCTTGAAATGGGCCGCGACGGTCGTCCACCAGGCCTGGAACCCGGCCGTGTCGGTGATGACCTGGTCGTAGTAGCGGCCAAAATTGTGCGGGTCCACAATGGCATACGCGTCCCTAATGTACATTACAGCGTTAGACAAGAATGCAGTCCAAGCATCGCGTCATCCCGTTTTGTTTTATGACAGCGACTCACTTTCCCGTGACATAGGACACAATCTATACAAGGCAGTCCGTGTCAGCGTTGAGACAACACACACACACATATACACACACAACACGAAGAATACTCACATCAGTCAGGCCCTGGAAGTAGGTGTCGTTGATGGTGCCCGTCATTTTCGTCGGGATCGCACGCTCCCTAGGTCTGTTAGTATGTGGAGAGTATGCCACATATCACAACTTCTGTCCCAACGGAGCCTTGCGTACATCATAATGGGAATGCGGAAAATGTTGAAGCCTTTGCCCGTCAAAGTCTGGATCTGTTAGATGACATTGACCCCTTTCTCTTCGACATGGAGACAAGAGCAGCGTACTCACGTCAATGGTCGACTTCACGGGCCACGTGTAGTCCTTGCCCAGCTGCCCCGGCAGGTTCTTGTTACCAAACTCGGCGCCCGACTCGTTGACACCCGTGAACTGGAACTTGCTCTTGCGGCGCTGCTTGGCCGCAGACGTGCCGGCAGCCTCCGTCATTGGCGCAGCAAGCACCGACGTCACGGCGGCGGCGCCACATATAAGGTCAATGAAGCGCATGTTGGCAGTGAATTGGCATCCAAGAAGAGACAAATTGATGGAGACAGAATTGGTTTTTCTGAATCTCGCTCATTTTGTTAAACGCTCCACGGTCTCTATTTATACAAAAACGTTTCACTGTTTTGTTGACATGCTTGCACGTGTCAATTCCCGTCCTACCGGACAACGGAAATGTTTCTTCCGCCCTCGTCTTTTTTCCACGGACGATACCGTGCCAGGTGTACCAGGATGAGAAACCATGTTTCCCTGGATGGGACCTCTAACATGGGGACAAGGAAGAGGGGAACACTGCAATTTCAACCAGAGACATGGCTCATCCAGTTGAGCCGGCTCGGCAGGGTCAACGATGTGTGTGGAGAACAATGAGACCGAGTGCAACCGAAAGTTATTCGTCCAGTCGCAGCGTCGTGGACCTGGATCATGATAACGATGGGTTGTACGTTGCAGGAACAATGTTCCTCGCGTTTGTTTTTGTCACTCTTCAGAAATAGCATTGTATTTAACTGCGTCCATTTTCATGTGACTGTAGCAACAGGAACTCTTCTTTTTATTTAAAAAAAACTAAAAAAAAAACTCGCGTGATACAAAATAACACAAAATAAAATAGAAAGAAAAGAAAAGCAACACACATGAAAAAACATACGATTTATTTTCATATTCACGTTTTTCTGAAAAAAAAAAGAACTTCCCAGAAAGCAATTACGTAGAGCTCAAACGGTAAATGAACACAATTAGATTTTTTCTTTCGTCGGACGCTGTATGCCGTCCGTCTTCGCAGTAGAAAAAACGCGACGATCTTCTTCTCCCCGGTTGAACTGTCGGTAGTGCCTCCTCCGAAGTCATGTTTTGGGACAGCAACACAACAACAGGCCGAGGCGCATTTAGCTGAATGATAGGCATAAAATATTATCTGAAAAAAATTGAAATAATACGAAATTAAATTGAATGCTATTTTCAACGTTTCGAAAGCATCAGAGATGGAGCCGAGAATAAAAAAGTCAATGACCAATATTAGTCATCATATCACATGACTTCCTCAAAGAGGGTGTCATGCGCGAATGGCCCAATTCGGTCAGCATCGCCTACGACTTGCATCGCAACGACCATTGCTTCGACGACAACCTGCACGAACATTGCCATCACAACCGCCATCACTTTCTTTTCGAATATTTCTCTTGTTTAGACCAAACCACACACCATGGCGACCAACCCGGCGTCAACACAGAACGGTGCTGAGCAAGAGGCCACGGGCAATGGCACCGGCATTCCAGCGGCAAACGGCGCCGCGGCTGGCGGTGCTGGCGGTGCCTCGTTGGCAGGCGATGCTGCGGGTGCTGGAGCGGGCGCGGATGATCATGCTACTGGTGCCGGCGCATTCGCAGGCGACGCCGCGACGGGCCCGCATTCGCTAACGGCCGCCGTCGAGCCGCGGCCCATCACCACGGCCAAGGACATTTCCCTCAAAGACTTTCTCAACAAGATGGACGATTACGCTCCCATCGTGCGTTGCCCCATCCAACCCAACCCAAATTACTCCATCTATCTACAAATGTGCAAGACTAACGAGGAGTAGATCCCCGATGCCGTCACCAACTACTACATGACCAAAGCCGGCCTCCCCCCGCCGCCGCAGACCGACCCCCGCCTCGCGCGCCTGCTGGCCCTGGCCACGCAGAAGTTTGTCGCCGACATCGCCGCCGATGCGTACCAGTACAGCCGCGTGCGGGCGAGCAACACGGGCGGCAACAGCAACAACCCGATGGGCAACCTGGGCACAGCGGCCGGCTTCCCCCTGCCGGGCCAGCCCAACGCGCCGGGCGTGGGCAGCAAAGACCAGGGCCGCGGCGGCGCGCTGGGCATTCAGCGGCCGGGGTTTGGCGGCGGCGGGCAGGGCGGCAGCCAGAACCGGACGGTGCTGACGATGGAGGACCTGGGCATGGCGGTGGGCGAGTACGGCGTGAATGTGAAGCGTGGTGAGTTTTACCGGTGAGGGGAGACCGGGCGGCGTGCGCGTGTCAGCACGTTTTGTCTTTTTGTGTTTTGCTTACGGCCGTCGGGACTGGTTTCTGGCTGCCACACGGGCATGGCGTTTGGACGGGGCTTTTGTATGAGTCGTTACCTTTTTCTTTCTGACCTTTTCGGTTCTGCACGGGTCATCTACACGGCGTTGTTTATCTTGTTCGTCTTCGTTGGTTTATTATACATAATTTGTCTCCAAGTGAAGGTTGTGTTCAATGCTGTATTTAGTACATATATTTACATTTGGCGGGAGCAACACTTGGCTCCCAGCCGTTTCGTGTCGTTGCTTTTAACAAGAAAATTAAAAAGAACAAAAATCCAAATCCATATACGCTCATGTACACCAGTCGCGCCAATTAACGGCGCGACCAGATAAACGGTTTGCGTGTTCTGGCAAAGTTAGCGGCTGCTTGAATTGACAGATTCACGGCGATGATCAGGGGACGTACGGTGAGAATTCGCCCAGCTTGTGGCCGACCATATCCTCGGTAATGGTGACGTCGTGGTAGACCTTGCCGTTGTAGACCTGAAACTTGAGGCCGATGAAGCTGGGCAGGATGGTGGCGGCACGGGCCTGCGTGCGGATCGGGGGCGCCGACTTGCCGGCCTCGACGTTGGGAATGGCAAGACTGAACGTGTTAGTAGGCTGCGGGGTCGTGGAGAACAAAACGAGGAGGAGGGAGGGAGAGAGGGACGAGGGACGAGGGACGAGGGACGAGGGACGAGAGAGTCGTACGGCACAATGTGTGGGCCTAGAGGATAGAGAAAAAAATGTTAGCATTGTCGTGTGAGGCAAGGAGCTATCGCAGGGGCAGGAGTTCGCACCTTTCCAGACCGACCGCTTGAAGAGAACTCGAGTCGGCAGCATCGTGGCGACGGGTTGTGTGGCGCGTGGTGTCGTCGATAGATGGTGGATGCAGAAGTCCTAACGGTCACGATCGCAAGATCGCAAGATACGAAGCCCGTCGAGAAAAGTCGTCACCAAAATGAAGGATGACATAATAAATTAAAGTGGGTCCTCAAACAAGGTGCTACCAAGTGTCGCCCACGCCATAAGCGCTGCAGATAAAATTACAGGGGCAGGAAAGTCGCTATAATACGCTAAATGATAAATGCTACAGCACACGATTTTACAGCACTTCTACGGCGCCTCGGAATACGGCTTTAATATCGCCAGTCTCTCCAGGACAGCGGGCCCGACCAGCGCACGCAGTGTTTCCGCGTCGCCGGTCTGTGACGCCGCCCGTACCACGGTGCTGCTGACGGCCTGCGTGCGCGGGTCAGCCCCCGTGTCCAGCTGGATCCGACTAGCCCACTGCTCCGTCGGCCCGCCCAGGGCGTCCACCGTGCCGGCGACCCAGGCCTGCTGGGCGGCCTCGTCGCCCCATTGATCGTCCGGGCGGGTTGTGACGCGCAAGCGGGCGCGGCGCAGGAGCGGCGTCAAGGCAATCTGCATGGGCGTGGCGTCGGCGGGTAGGCCCTCTGATATTGCCGGTGCGCCGTCTGCGTCTGCTGGGGGATAGTATTTGGGATCAAAGAGGCGGATGAGGGTGTCGTAGCCGAGCAGAAACAGCTGGTCGGGCGTTGGGCGGTCGACGGGCGCCGAGCGAAACGAGGGCCGGACGTAAAAGGGCGAGACGGCAATGGCGTTGCTCTTGTTGTGAAAGTAGGGTTCGGAGGTGAGGCCGATGTCGATGGGGATGTCGAGGCGGTCGTTGTTGTGCTGGGCCAGTTCGGCGTGCGTGTCGCGGGCGAGGGCGAGCATCAGGACAAGGCGCTCTGCAAACGAGGCTGGCTTGGGCGCCTTGTCGGCATTGTTGACGGACAGCAGGAGGAGAAGGCGCGTCGAGAGCAGCTGTTGTTGTGGCGCACAGAGGCAGTCGAGCAGGGCCGAGGTGGCCAGCTTCATGTGGGCGCGCGTGGGCGGGTTGAAAGACGAGTCGAGGATGACGAGGTTATGGATCTGGGAGCGCTGGCGCGCGGGCAGCACAAGCGGCGATGGTAACGACGAGGAGGAGGAGGTTGGTGATGATACGACATGTCGTCTCGAGACGGAGCAAACAACCTCAAACTTCGCGCCAGACTTGGCAAAGCCGGCCAGGGCTTTGGCAAAGAAGCCCACTTCAGCGGCGACCATCTTGTCGGCCGGATCGGGCGGAGCAGACGATGGGGGCATTGCGTGGCGCGTCGCCGGGGCGGTTTGGTTGGTTGAGGGCGGAGATGGCTATGATGCAAAAGTGACAACATACAACATGCATGGTACATTCGTAAGATACCAAAGCACAACAGTCGTCGCCGAGGCGCCAATAAACCCCGCCTAAAACAGCGAGCCACCCCCCCCCTGCGGCAGCTGCTAGCGAATAGCGTGTTAGCGGAGCGTTAGCGGAGGTTTTTGGGGACGGGGTGGTGTTCATTGCGGAGGGTTTTCCAGGGTCGTTATCGTTGCTAGCGGGTCTTACGCCAGCGCAGGCATACAAATACCCGTTGACGCCATCGCGACCATCCCGTCTGGATTGCCAGATTGTACCATCGAACAATTACTTTGGGGGGTCACATGAGTATGGCGTCAACTCTTTGGCTGATTGTTGTCGAGACCCTTTCCCTTCTGGTTCTCTTTTCCTCTAGTTCTCGATGTGAGGAGATGCGGAGGACAATGCTGCCTCGTATTGTTGTAGGAATGGATGACCGACACTGCCGCATCGACGGACAGACGACACGCGGATTTACATGACAGAGTACAGGCCTGTGGAGTACGACGGACGACATGGGTGACAACTTTGACGCCCGGAGGACCTCTCCCGTCAAAACGCGCCGCAGCCGGCGGGGCTGCCTGACGTGCCGGCAGCGCAAGGTCAAGTGCGACGAGACGCGCGACGTGTGCCGCAACTGCTTCCGGCTGGACGCGCGCTGCACCTGGGAGACGCCGGGCGACAGCGAGCCCGGTCGGCGGCGGTCCCGCAACTGGCGTGCCTGTGCACGCTGCCGCGATAAAAAGGTACGTGTTCCCGTATTCCCGACTCCGTTGTCAGATGCTCTTCTAACGTATCCTGCCCGACGTGCAGCTCCGCTGTACGGCCCCGTCGTCTGGGCCTGGATGTGGACAGTGCCTCAAGGCGGGCGCGACGTGTGATGCGTTGTCGTCTATGGGCGGCGAGGCCAAGCCCGCCTTGAGCACCACCACTGTCAGTGAAGACACCAAGGCCAGCGACAACGTGACCAATACAGCAGACGATGGCGCCAGCGTCGACAGCATCGTCCCTCGCCAAGAACTCCTCCAAATCCTGGACGCCTACTTTGCCGGCCCGCACTACTTTTGCTACTCGACGTTTCTGCACCGGCCGTCGTTTATGAAGATGCTGGACAACGGCCTCATCCCGCGGTCGCTTCTTCTGATTGTGCTGGCCACGGGGCTGCAGGTGATGGGCGCCGTCGGCGGCAGCCGCGAGCGGTCCCGCCGTGCCGACGCGTGGGCCGACGAGTGCCGCGGCCTCGTGGTGCTGGACGTGTTTGCGCGCATCTCGACGACGAACCTGCAGACGCTGCTGCTCCTCCAGCGCTACGAGTGGCACCGCGGCGGGCACCTGAGCGCGTGGTTCCTGTCTGGGGTGGCGTACCGGCTGGCGCACGCGCTGCAGCTGCACCTGGAGCCGACGGACGTGTGCGAGGGCAAGGGCAACACGGGCAACACGGTGCGGCTGCCGCCGTCCGTGGTGGAGACGCGGCGCCGGCTCATCTGGAGCTGCTATGTCATGGACACGGTGCCGGACGTGCACCAGAGCGGGACGCGGCCGCTGCAGAGCCTGCTCGACCCGGCGGTGATCCACAGTCGGCTGCCCTGCGACGAGGTGCAGTACGAGCGGGGGGAGGCCGACCGAGAGCGAGGACCAGGGCGACACACGCGGCCCAGCATCGGGGCGTACCTGATCAGCATGGTCATGCTGCGCCAGCGGATCCTCAAGTACTCGTGGGCGATGCGCGCGGCGGCTGTGGCGCTGGAAGAATGCCGGGAGGAGGCGGCGCACGACGCGGCCAAGGGCGCCACGCGTGTCTGGCCGTGGCACGACGGCTCGGCCTTTTACGCTCTGAAGCAGCAGCTCGACGGGCTGGCCGCCGACCTGCCGGCCGCCTACCAGCTGCGCAGCCACGCGTCTGTGCCGCGGCACGACCGCACGGCCTTTTATACGTTCCACACCATGTTCCACGCCGTGTACACCGACCTGCTGCGCATCGGCACCTTTGTTGGGCGGCACATGCCCGCCGCCAGCCCGTCGCGGAGTGGTGCGCGCCGGGGGTCGGTCGTGCCGCCCCCGGCGTTCGTCCACGCCTGCAAGGTCGAGCAGCTCAAGCACGCGTGCGGCATTGCCCACGTCGTCGCCCAGTGCCTGCAGCAGGGCGGCCTCGCGTCGGAGCACGACCCCTTCATGGCCATCTGCAGCTGCCTCGCCATGCGCATCCTCGTCATGGAGCGGTGGCGGGAGGGGCGCGACGGCCGGGCGGCGGAGGACGCCAAGGAGGTGCTGTCGCTCGACGACACGCGCGTCAAGGACGGCATGGCCGCCTGTCTCGAGTGTGCCAAGCGCACCGCCCGCTGGTCCATGCCGATCCGCAAGCTGCTGCTGGCCGTGGGCGACATGGCGCTGCAGTACGGCCACCTGCTGGACCTGGACGAGTTCCGGCCGCCCACCCAGCGCCAGATGCCCCTGACGCCGCCGCCCGTGTCGCGCGGGCCGCCGCCGACGCGGCCCATGTCGCCGAACCTGAAGCTGTACGGCACGTCGGGTCTGCTCGAGCGGGCGAGGGACGCGCACGATCGGGAGGTGGTGCAGAGCGTGGAGGTGGTCGAGGGCCGGTTTGGCGGCGGGTCAGCAGAGCCAGAGATCACCGTGGCTACAACGGGCGCTCCAACGGGCGCTCCAACGGCCGTGCCAACCACACTGGCCCGGCCAGTGCCGATCCCTGCTCCTCGCCCGGCGCACTCGGACGACTCTGCTCGCTCGTCGCTGTCCTTGTCGGCGGAAGCCCTGCAGATCGCCTCCAACTGGGCCGATGGCACCTACGACGTGCCGATGGCGCAGACCAACTTTGACTGGGGCAGCTTTGAGTTTGGCATGAACTTTGTGCCCATGGGCGACGTAGGCGGCGTCGGCAGCGGAGGTCTTCCGGGCAGTTTTCCAGGGAGTCTTTCAGGGAGTCTTCCAGGGAGCCTTCCAGGGAGCATTTCGGGTCAGGAACTGTCCGACGTTCTCAACGTGGGCGTCGGAGCGGGCGTCGGGGCGGACGGGGGACTGGGTGTGCCCGGTGTCGAGTTTGGCATTGCAGACGGCGAAGGCTTGGATTTGCACTTTGGGTTTTATTGATGAAGCGATAACGAATGCTCTCAGCTTTATTTGTAGCCAGAATGTAAGAAAGTATTTCGTATGTTATGATAGGTTAACATTGTTACTTTACGCTATTTCATTGCACCTGGGCAGGTCACTTAGAGGCTATAGCGCAGCCTTGCGCTAAGGAGCCCCCTAAGACAGCCTGGAAGGCTGAGGCCAACTCGGCAGGTACACATTCAGTCATTTTGACGTAAGCGGGGTTGAGCAAAAGCCAAACACTGCATCCTATCACCATTCCCGTCTTCCTCAATTATACCACTCACTCAACCCACACATCTTACTTCTCGAATACCAAACATCGCTTTAAACGTGAAACACCATTTTACGATAAAGCATACTCCTACACACACACAGCCACTCACACACCCCGCAATGCAGCTTGTCAAAGGAAAGAAGCCGGCGACGACCGACGCTGCCCAGGGCGAGGCCGGCGTCACACTCCTGCCCACGGAGCCCGAAGACATGTGGCACGCCAACAACCTCATCCGCCCCGGCGACATTCTGAAGGCGACGGCCATCCGCAAGGTGGTTGACGAGTCGGCGACGGGCTCGACGAGCTCCAACCGCATGCGCACCGAACTCACGATCCGCGTCGCCGCGACCTTCTTCGACCCGCCGTCGTCGGCGCTGCAGGTCAACGGCACCATTGTCGTCGAGAACCCGCTGGCGTCGCTGGGGCAGTACCACACGCTCGACCTCGAGCTGCAGCGGCCGTTTACGCTGTGGAAGGCGCGGGAGAGCGGCGGGTGGGACTCGGTGGCCAAGGCGGAGCTGGACGCGGCGCTGCGCACCGACAAGGGCGACGCGCTGGTGGCGGTGGTGCTCGGCGACACGCACAACACGGCGCTCGTCGTCTTGGTGACGGAGTACCAGACGCTCGTCAAGACGCGCATGGAGGGCAGCAGCAAGCCCACGCCGCAGTTTTATGGGGAGGTGCTCGCGGCGCTGCTCGAGGCGGCCGACTTTTCCGGCGGGCCGCGCCTGCTGGTGCTGGCCAGCCCCGGCTTTGCCGCGCAAAAGTTCAAGGCGTTTGTCAGCGACCAGGCCGTGCGCGCCGACGACGCCAAGCTGCGCCGCATGGGCCGCGACGCCGTCGTCGTCCACGCCAACTCGGCCAACGTGTACGCGCTCCACGAGGCCCTGCGCAGCCCGGAAGTGGCGGCCGTCGTCAAGTCGGCCAAGTTCCAGGACGAGACGCGCGTCATGGACGAGGTCGCGGCGCGCGTGCGGCAAAACGACGGGCGCGTCGCGTATGGCCTGCGGCATGTGGCCCAGGCCGTCGAGGAGGGCGCCGTGGGCCGCGGGGGCGGTGCGCTGCTGGTCAACAATGCGCTCTTTCGAAGCGACGACCTGGCCACGCGCAGGCAGTACGTGGGCATTGTGGACCGGGTGCGAGACGAGGGCGGCGCGACACACCTGCTGAGCAGCGACCACGAGAGCGGCAAGCGGCTGGACGGGCTGGGGGGCATTGCGGCGCTGCTGACGTACCCGATGCTGGACCCGGACGAGGCGGACGTCGAGCCGACAAGTCTCGAGGAGTGGGGCTACGAGGGTGTTACGGTGATATGAGTGTACTAAGAGGGAGGAGGGAGGAGGGAGGAAGAGAGGAGTGGGACGTGGCTTAGATGAAAAGATACCCAGATAGAAACACAATTTACGAATCGAAGAACATGGATTCTCGTCCGGCTATTATGACACGTCGGGCTGTTGTTCCTCTTTCGCGTTAATATTATCGCAGAATGAATTGTCCATGCAATCCACCTGCGAGTCTTTATAATTTCTCTGTATAACTTCTCTCCCATTTCCAACAAGGTAAGGTGTAACAGGGCGTGTTCACACAAGGCTCATCTGTTTATGTTCTGTTTTGTCTACTTTGGATGTTTACTTCGTGCCGTTTTACCGCTTCCTTCGTTGGCCCATCTCGCACGAGGCCCCACAATACAGAACGAGTTTGAAGAAATAACCCGACTGGAAAATAGAAGAAACAAAGGAGACGAAAAAAGGAGACAAGTGGAAGAAACCAAGACAAAGCACGACTACTGCCGTGCGGCATCTTCCGTTTTCCATTCGCATGGTGCTTGCGTGCCCGTTTAATCAGGCTAGTACAGGTCTGGAGGACCACGGATTTCCCACAGGTTTACAGAATAAATCAGCAAGTTGATTCACCAAGGGCAGCAGTCTACGATGCACACGATACGATGCTCTCTAAGAAGCCGCCAAGCAGCTACCACAGTGCCATCAAAAGCTTGTTTCTACGCCTGCCCACCCAACTCGGCAAAACTTCCCGAACAAAGGTGTTGAGGGCTCTCTATTTCGCCAGTTGGCCTACAAACCCCTGTTGAGATGCACGTGCGCTGATCGTGGAAGAAAACTGGCTTATGTCTTGGCGATGGTGCTGGACTTAGCGCTGCAACGTGTAGCTAGGGGCGGGTAATGTCGACCCACTGCAAATGTAACCGGGCGGTGTCCAAGTGTTTTTGACCACCAAACGTCAACGCAAAAATCTCGTATCTCCAGTTTACGACGTGAACAAACTCCTACGTGAAGCAGATATACACGTGGGACACTGGCGTCGACTGGGATTGCCCAAGGGACGAACAGTACAAGTAAACGAATGGTGAATAATGCCACAGCGGGCTTTTTGCTTTCTCAGATTGGCCGTTGTCAACTTCTATCGTCCTGCGTGTGCAAAGTCGTAGTACGTCGTACTTGTGGCCACCAACGTAGCAGTAGCCATGTAGCTTACGGAGACGAGTGCGGACTCGGGTCTGGCTGTTGGCTATGACTGTAGCCTCGACAGACAGAGAGGGCGTGATGGAATGGTGAATCGCCTGCGGTGCGATGATGAAGACGAAGGCACAGAAAGGGTCAAAAGTTAGAAAGATGGGATGAGCGAGAGAGTACGAATTACCGGGTATCGGACAAGGGATCGCCGGTACGAATCCAAAGATGAAAGCCCTTTGACTGACCGCGCATGGGGCTAACGAGGAGCGCTCTATTGAGTAGGAATATGGAGCACAGCGGATTCAGTTGGATGTGCAACAAAAGTTGCCGTTTTGGGCGACTTGTACGAAGCAATACGACGGGCGGAGATAAACAAGTACAAAGTGACTTGCGCAAGGATAGTTGGAGGACGACCGGCGACGGTGTTTCCGTCGTGCAGACGGTTCTTGCAGAAATTTGCAGGCCGTGTCGTTTGAATGCCGATCTCAGGCCGCACAGATAAGACCTGCTGGTGTCCCCGTTTCCCTCTTCTTTTTTTTCTTTTTTTTTTTTCTTTTTTTTATCGTCCTGATATACCCCTTCACCTACACCTACGGCACACCATGGCAGAAATCGCCCCTGCCAGTAGCCTCGAGCAGATCGACGAGAAGCAAGTCGCGCAGGCGCACAACGGCGCCACCGACGCCGCCGACGCCCGCGATGGCAACGAAAAGGCAGATGGCGCGGCCGGCGCTGTTGCGCCCGTCTCGGAGAAGAAGCAGTCCATGTCGGACCTGTTTACGATTGTACGTCTCTTGCGTGGCGTCCACCAAGGACCGTTGCGCCGTCCACAGTTTGCGGCTACTAACAGGCGTAGATTTGCGCGGGTGCCGCCCTCATCTCCGACGGCTACCAGAACAACCTCATGACCATGTGCAACGTGCTCTTCAAAAAGGAGTATGCGGCCGTCTACACGTCGGCCGTCAGCACCCAGGTGTCCAACGCGCTGCTGGTCGGCGAGATCCTCGGCCAGGTCGTCGTCGGCCTCACCTGCGACTACATGGGCCGCAAGACGGCCATCGTCGTGACCACGCTGATGATTGTCCTGGGCGGCATCATGGCCACGGCGGCCCACGGCGCGACCACGCTGGGCATGTTCTGGATGCTGACCGTGGCGCGCGGCGTCGTCGGCTTCGGCACCGGCGGCGAGTACCCGGCGTCGAGCACGTCCGCCTCGGAGGCCGCCAACGAGCGCACGCCCACGCGGCGCGGGCCCATCTTCATCCTGGTGACGAACCTGCCGCTGTCCTTTGGCGGGCCCCTGGCCATCATCGTCTTTCTGATTGTGCTCTCGGCGGCCGGCATGGACCACCTGTCGACGGTGTGGCGCGTGTGCATGGGCATCGGCGTCGTGTTCCCGCTGTCCGTCTTCTACTTCCGCCTCAAGATGCTCAACTCGAAGCTGTACCGCCGCGGCGCCATCAAGAAGCGCGTGCCCTACCGGCTGATTGTGCGCTACTACTGGAAGACCCTGATCGGCACGTGCGGCGCGTGGTTCCTGTACGACTTCATCACCTTCCCCAACGGCGTCTTCTCGGGCCTCATTATCGCGTCCGTCGTGCCCGCGTCCGGCGACTCCATCCTCAAGACCGCCGAGTGGAGCCTGCTGCTGGGCGTCATCGCGCTGCCGGGCGTGTTTGTCGGCGCCTTTCTGTGCGACCGCATCGGCCGCAAGAACACCATGATCCTCGGCTTCTCGGGCTACCTGGTCTTCGGCCTCATCATCGGCTGCGCGTACGACAAGATCACCAAGATCCTGCCGCTCTTCATCGTCTTCTACGGCCTCATGCAGTCCTTTGGCAACCTGGGCCCCGGCGACATGCTGGGCCTGCTGTCCTCCGAGAGCTATGCCACGGCCGTCCGCGGCACCTGCTACGGCCTCAGCGCGGCCCTCGGCAAGACGGGCGCCGCCGTCGGCACCGAGGCCTTCACGCCCATCCAGAACAACCTGGGCAAGCGCTGGACGTTCATCATTGCCGCCATCTGCGGCGTCGCCGGCATGCTGGTGACGTACTTTTTCGTGCCCAACGTGACGGGCGAGGACCTGGCCATCAACGACGAGAAGTTCCGCCAGTACCTGCTGGCGAACGGCTGGGACGGCGAGATGGGCGAGGACGACCTGCGGGCGCTGGCGCACGATCTGTAGGTTGGCGTGTTGGCTGATCGGACGGAACAGAGGTAGGGTTACATGCCTGACGGTGCGTGCCAGTAAAGTATGTGTGATGCACTGTCGCCCGTAAAGCATCGGAGAACAAAAAGGTGTACAAAACAAAATAAAGCCAATGATTCGCTCAACTTCTCATACGAGCCCTAACACCGGGCCACGCAATTCCTGTCTAAACCATCTATGATGTACAAACGCTGCCAGGACCGCTGGTCTTGCCAGAAACAATGTCATCGATCCCCACCGTATGCTCCCTCTAACGTATATCTCAAGTATATGTGCCTGTCCCTCCATCCCCGACCATCCCGTCGTCGCCTCTTCAGTGTCCACCATGGCTGTCCACCTTTTTCGTGTTGTCGTCCATGACCTTCTTGGCAAAGTCCACAATGCCCTGGAAGTAGTCCTTCTTCTTCTGCGCCACGCTGGCGTCCGTCGCCTGCTCGCCCGCGGCCGGCTCGACCACGTCGGGCTCGTCGGGCGCGTTGGGCGCAAACAGGTCGGCGATGGTGCCTTGGCCCGTGGCGCGCTGGTAGACGGCAAACGCGGTGCCAAACTCGCGGTGCTTGCCGACCTGGATGGCGTCGAGCAGGAACAGCGCAAAGTTCTGGCAGTTGTTGCTGATGAGGTTGTACGCCGGCCGCTTCTGGCGCATGTTGAAGATGACCATCTCGCCGGCCTGCCGCAGCGCCTCGTCGTTGAAGCGCGTCTTGCCGACCTCGAACGTGTGCCAGTCGCCGGCGACGACCGTCTCGTTGATGTAGATGACGTCGAGGTGCTCGTCCATCCAGAGCTCGTGGCAGTAGTCGCCCACGAGCACGGCCCAGTGCTGCGTCGGGTCCGGGTAGTGGTGCACCTTTTCGGTGATGAGCTTGCCGAGGCCCGTCTTCTCCGCAAACCACTTGCCCGCCAGCCCGGCGACCGGGTGCCAGCCGAGGCGCACGGTGCGCTCGGGGCCGTGGATCTGCGCGTCGGCGGGCGGGATGGCATTGGGCCGGGCGCCGAGGCCGAGCGAGTGCTGCAGCTTGAGCTTGCCCTTGAGGAGCTCGTTTTCGCCGTAGGAGACGCCGGATTTTCTGCGTGGCACGTCAGCGAAGCACGCTGCTGTCATCCGTGCCTTTGTGCCACATGCAGCTGGTAAGATAAGATACCTACAAAAGCCCCATGAGCCGCTCCCGCTTCGAATGCGACTCTGCGTGCGCGTCATGGCCCACGGCCGTCGTCGCCTCGGCCACCTCGGGGCTCTCCTCGGCCATTTGTTCTACCGAGAGGCTCATCGTGCGAGGCCGTGTGTAGGCGTCTGTAGGTGTCTGTATCTGCCTGTGTCGTCTTGCGCGTGCCTGTTGCACAGCGTGCTGGTAGCAGGACCTGCGATGGGATGTGCAGCTGAGATGCCGTGCTGCGTCATCTCGCGGGGCCCTTTCCATGAACCCTTGTTGACAGCGACGGGCGCAAAGGTGCCGACTTGCGACGTGCTTGCCCCTCATCTCACTGGCCTGCACGCACGATGCGACGGGTGCCGACCAATGAAAATCAATACATGTGACAGGACAGGGGTAATGTTCTGTAGAGATACCCTGCTAATACTGGATCCAGCGCTAAAGCTCCATCTTTATAGCTTATGCTTTGCCCGCTGAGTTGCTGCTGAGCTGCTGTAAGCGCCATAAGTTACAGCCTTCTTTTCAGCGCTAACCCACCTGGTGTCAACAAAGCTCAGGCTCCGAGACCAGCTAAATACAGTTTGATGCCGCCACATACACCAATGTACATCGATCACCACTCATCCCATCGCGCCATGGCCAAGCGTAACCTCCTGCTCTGCTTTGACGCGTTCGGCACGCTGTTCCGCATCAAGCAGCCCATTGAGCGGCAGTACGGCGACGTCGCCCGGCGCCAGTTTGGCGTGGCCGTGGACGTGCCGGACAGCAAACTGCGCGCCGCCTTTCGTGCCGCGTTCCAAGAGCAGTCGCGTGCGCACCCGAACTACGGCCGGTGGACGAGCGGCATGGGCGCGACGGCGTGGTGGACGCGGGTTATTGAGGAGACGTTCCGGCCGTTTGTCCCGGGGAGCCTACCGCCCGGCCTGGCACCGCAGCTGCTGGCGCGCTTCGCGTCGAGCGACGGCTACGCCATGGACGACGGCCTTGTTGGAAGCCTGCGGGCCTGGAAGGAGGCGAGGCGGACCCAACGACAGGCATACGACCGCGTCGTGGTCGGCGTCATTACCAACTCGGACGACCGCGTGCCCGGCATTCTGTCGTCCTTTGGCCTGCGCGTCAGCCCGTTGCGCTATGGCACGGCCGACCCTTTGTTGTTTTCATCGTCATCGTCATCCTCGGCCGTCTCCTACGACATTGACTTCCACTGCATGTCCTACGATGTCGGCGTCGAGAAGCCCGACCCGGCCATCTTTCGCGCGGCAGAGTCCCTGCTGCCTGCGGTGCTGGGTGGCGACCGCCATGGCGCGTCCCAGACGGTCGACCTCGACGACTGGGACAAGGTGTACGTAGGCGACGAGGCGGCCAAAGACGTCGCGGGCGCACACGCGGCTGGATGGAACGCCGTGCTGATTCAAGCGGACGAGGCGACAACGACGACGATCTCCACAAGGCAAGACGGCCACGGCCAACGCAACGACGCGGTGGTGCGGCGCTTGGCCGATTGTCCCCCGCAGCCTCTGGGCCTGCTATTTGGTGCGACTGGCGACAAAACGACGGTGGTGGGTGTGGAGAGTGCCGCCTCATTTGTTGAGTGGCTGCTGGCGTCGGAGGCTGACGGCCATGGTGGGCAGTGATGGGCGGCGATGGAAGATGGAAGATGGAAGATGGCTGCAGCGACCAGGGTCCGCCAATTGGGCCGCGAGCGACACCACCCACAGCCGTGTGCTGCCATCCAACTGGCGGCTGACGGTCACACCAATGGGGCACCGCGAATTTCTGCCATTTGGACCACCACAGACACCAAGTCGCAAAGACGCAAAAAGTGAGGCTGGGCGGCTGCAGGCATGCCACGTCAGTCCAAGGCTGGCAGACGTGACTGGTCAATGTCGGGCGACCAGTGTCTGTTGGCCATGACAGTCGTGGGCAGTCGCATGATGGGTGGCCTAGATGGAAGAAAGCCGAGCGTCTTATTTGTCGATTGACCTTTGGCAGAGCCTCATGGAACGTACTATGTGCGATGGCAGCTGCTTTGCCAAAACGCTATAACATGTCTCGACGCGATCCCATGTCATGCCGACGATGTTCGCACAACCACATTTCGACGCTCAAACAACGCCCAATTAACCTGACATTTGCTTCTCCCTCTTTCCCAAGCAACGCACCATGTCCACGCCCTGGCGTCCAACGCGGCAGTACACCGGCAATAGAGGCGCCTGCAGATATGGCTTCACTTGCACCCAGTTTCGCAAGAACAAATGCACGTACTTCCACGCCGATCAAGACCGTGTGAAGCTCGCAGACAGCATCCACCGCCATGCGGCTCTACTTGCCAAGAGCCAGGAGCGCTTGCGGAAGATGCTGGGGGGTCTGGACGCACACCCAGACTTTCTCGCCGGCGCCAACACCAAGGGCCCGGATGGCGATGCGGCGGATACGAGCACCGACCAGGCTTGCCCCGTCCGAATCACGGCCGACCGGGTGCTAGCCAGCTTCAACAAGGTTTCTGACGACACGATTGCGGTGCCTGGCTGTCCGCCGCGGTTTTCGCCGCCGACGACCCACGCCATCCAGGTCAGCCACGACGGCGACGGCGACGGCGACGGCGACGGTGACGGCGGCAGTGATCGCGACAAGAAGCGCCTCTACCCGACGTATACCCACGACCTCGAGCCACTGGTCCGGGCCGTGCAGTGCATGAGTCCCGACGTGGGTATCCTGAACGGTGCCTGTGACATTGTGGCCAATGCGGGCTCCATCTACCGCCTGTTCAACTATTTGGTCGGCAAGTCGATCGTGACGTTGCGGTGCGATTTGGAGTGGCGCCCGCCATCGCCGACGGGTATGGCAAACGGAGACGGCGACGGAGCGGGCGGCACCCTTCTTATCCAGCAGTGGAAAGACGACCCTGACCACCACCTGAGCTACGGCTATGGCACCAACTTTGCTGCCGCAACGTGTCGCTTTGGCCCCGATCTGCCCGAAGCACTGCAGACGTCCTTCTCCCACCACCGCGTGCTGTACTACGAGCTGGGCGGCCTGCGCTTTGCCGTCCACTGCGAGGCGGACGGCCACTATGACCCGCACCAGCACGACCCGCATCAGCAGGGACGCACAGCAACAGTGCAATTCCCGCTGTCGCCGCCCGTGTCGCCCAAGCTGGCCATGTCCACGCCCACGCCCACGCCGGCCAGTCCACGATCCATGGCGAAGGGTTCGCGGTTTTCGGTCCTGATGGAGGATGCAGACGACGAGGAGGCAAAGGAGGCATTCTCGTCACCCACCCTGACGGTCGACTATCCCTGTGGCCCGGCTGTGCCCGTGCCAGCAGGCCATCTTGTGGAGGTCAAGACGTTTGACGCGCACAAGCGGCAAGCCTCGCTCAGTACCGGCGCCAAGTCGGCCCAATACGTCCGCTACCGGCCCGACAGCCAGCTCTACTTTGGCCGCACGGCCCAGCTCTACGAGGCCGGCCACAAGCACGGCGTGTTTGAGCCCAACGTGCACGTCGAAAACGTGGCCGGCCGGTTGCTGCGGTGGGAGGAGGACAACCAGCAAGACTTGACACGTCTTGTCGTCTTTTTGCGGGACCTTCTCCGGCGGGCCGCCGCCCATGCCGCCGACGGCCGCACGCACTTGAGCCTGGTGCTGCCCGGGGCACAGGACCCGTCGTGCACAGACAGGCGAGCCACGCTGCATGGGCGCAGCGACAGTGCCTCCTTCCTGCCGGAGACGCTGTGAGGGACATCGGCCGCGTTGTACTTACGTTGCGTTTATGACACATTACGATATGGCCTACGTGCCAACAATGAATGAAAAGATTGGATTACTACAACTGAAACTGAAAGAAGGTGAAGACACCGCTGCTTGGCACACCTAAGTCGTCAAGACGATGGGCACTTGCTGCACATACTGCGGCCCGTTCCCGGCCGGGCCAAACACGGACAGCGGCACACTCGGCGCCGACGCCGCGTCGGCCGTCAGGTTGCCGCTCGTGCTGTCCCGCGCAATGGCCAGCAGGCCCGCGGCGCCGTCCTGGTTGGCGGCGAACAGCAGCGCCTCGCTGCCGTCCGTCGTCGACAGCGACACCATGCGCGGCTGCAGGCCGCCCGACGAGATGGTCTCCACAAACGTCAGCACCAGCGCGTCGCCCGAGGTCGCCCCGATCGCGCCCGTGAGGCCAAAGTGCGCCACGCTGTCCGTGGCGTGGCCCGTGTTGCGGTTGCTCACGTACGCGTGCTGGTTGTCCGCCGACACGACAATCTCGGCCGCCGTCGCCGTCGACGCGTTGGCCGGCGGCTGCAGCGGGTCAAACGTGCTGATGGACTGCAGGTGCTGGAACGTCAGGTTGCCGCCGTCGCCATCGGCGTCGCCCGTGACGTTGAGCGCAAACACCTCGACCAGGCTCAGCAGCTCGCACACCACGAGGTAGTTGGTCGGCACGTCGGCGCCCGCGCCCGTGGCCGGGAAGAAGGCGGCGTGCCGCGGGCCGCAGCCGGCGTCGGGCACGCGCACGCGGTTGACCACGGCAAACGCGTCGTCGCGCGTGTCGAGCACCAGCAGCGTGTCCGTGCCCAGGTCGTTGACCACAAAGAAGCGCCCGCTGGGGTCCAGCAGCGCCTGGTGCGGGTGCGGCGCCTCCTGGCGCGCCGCGTTGGGCCCCAGCGGGTCGTCGCTCGCAATCTGCTTCAGCAGCGTCAGCCCCCCCGCGCCGGCCGACACGTCCCACACGTCCACCTGGCCGGCCCCGTAGGCGGCGCCCACCATGCGCGTCGCGTCGAGGTTGAAGGACAGGTAGACGACGCCCTGGGACCCCTGCTCCTCGTGCAGCAGGTCAAAGGCGTTGGTCGTCGCGTCGAACTGGAACAGCCGCGTGCTGTTGCTGTTCTCGTCGACGGCGTAGACGAGGTTGGGGTCCTTGTAGAGCAGCCAGCTGGGGCTGGTGCCGGGCAGGGTGTTGTTGGCAATGATGGCAAAGGTGGTGCCGTCAAACGTGGCCGCGGCAATCGTGCCGGACGGACCGCCGCCGATGAGGAGGACGGGCTCGGTGCTGGTGGTTGCGGCATCCGCGTCCTGGCGGAGCGAGAGGTGGCGCAGAGCCAAGTTGCCCGTGGCGGCGGCCCAGGCAAAGAAGGAGGACCACATCGTGGTGGTGTGTGGTGGAGGTGGAAAGACTGAATAAGCACGCACAGACACAGAACAGGAGAAAAACAAGAAGCATGTGTTGGACACTGAATACTGTTCTACAACAAGGCTACGAAATACTCACCGGGGACGACTTATATCTTGTCAAGACAAAGACGGTATGCTCCTGATAAACTGCCAAGTGAAATTAGACGGTGATCAAACAGTTGAACAGCCGTGTATCCTCTGGTCATCTCTCTCTTTCTTCTGTCCCTGTTCTCTCAGCTTCAGCCCGATGAAGCGGCCCTTTCAATACCGTCCTTTTCTATCATACATCGCGTACATGCGTGATCGACCGGATCATCGGCCCAGGGCGGACGCTGGATAGCCACTGGTGCGTCGAGAATGGATACACCAGTCTTCTAATCTTCACAGAGAGCACAGAACAACCGCCTTCTTTATCTCCACCATTTAACCGGCAGACCGCACAGGAACGACGGTAACCGACGACAGGATCGACGTCAGGGGCTGCAGAAACAAAATGCCGATTGTGGCAGCTTATTTACAAGAAAAATGCAGGTGCAAAATGGGGTCATAGAAAAATTAATTCATAACTCTCATAACAGTAGGGATTGTCTTGTTCTCGTATCCGGGGTATCTTCTTAAACTCGACGTTCACATGCTTCCAGCGACATCAAAAGGCTTGAATGGATCCAACGCCTCTGCTGCACGCATTCATATCGTACAGTCCTGTCGCTCTCATATGAATCGACGTATTTTGCAAGATCTTTGCCGTTGTATCAACATGAGAGCGACAAAAACCTTTTCCTCGGCTCGACATTTCCCGTATCCATCGACGTCTATCGGCGTAAACAGCAGTGCCTCAGCTCGGCAGAGACGGCATACTCGCCCCTCACACCAGCGACAGTCGCTGCATCTGGTGGAACGTCCACTGCTTCACCGGCCGCCAGACGCGGTCACGCCCGTCGTAGTAGACATAGGCCGCGCCCAGCGCCAGGCCCGCCAAGTGCGCTGCGTGCGCCAGCGGCAGCCGCTTGAAGCCCACAAACAGGCCGTACGTCTCAAACGCGGCCACGCCCAGCAAGAACTGCGACGCCGGCAGGCTGCCCGGGACCAGCACGATGCCCAGCTGCTTGTCCGGGTACGACATGCCAAAGGCGCCCACGACGGCCATGACGGCGCCGCTGGCACCGCGCGCGGGGATCACGCGGTCCAGCGGCCGCGGCCAGACGGCGGCCAGGTGGTACGCGTACGACGCCAGCACGCCGGCCGACAGGTAGAACGCCGCCAGGTGGCTGCCGCTGCTGGCAAACGTGCGGCTGGCGGCGACGGGCGGCAGGAACTGCACGACGCCGTACATGTTGAGGGCGAGGTGGGCGAGGCCGACGTGGCCAAAGGCGGACGAGAGCATCGTGAAGTTGGCGGTGGCGGCGGTGGTGCCGGACGCCGCGGGGACGTGCGAGAACAGAGCGGACGTGCCGGGGAGCAAGCGCTCGAGGCCAAAGACGCCCACGTTGGTGGAGACGAGGCCGACCATGAGCTTGCCCGCCTCGGGCAGGTTGGACCACGCCGCAAGCGGCGAGGGCGAGGGGGATGTGGTGGGTGTTGACGACGATGCATGGGACACGCGCAGCGGGTTGCGGCCGCCCGACGCCGCCAGCATGGCCCGCACGCCGTCCAAGTCCCGCAGACTGATGGGCGAGGTCGGCAAGTGTCGCGCCCGCCGGGCTTCCCGCGCAATGGCGGCATCGTGGCGCACCTCGTAGGCTGCAGAGCCGACGTAGATTGTGCCCACGGCGCCCGCGCACCACAGCGCTGGCCGCAGCACGCGGACAGGGGGCAGGCCGAACGAGGCCATGAGCGTCGGCGGTGGGTTGTGATCGATCCCTGGCGCGTGACAAAGGCGTCGTGGTCGATGGAAGATCGGGTGGTGGTCTGTGGCGGCAGCGGATTCCGGGATGTGAGGCGCAAGTTTCAGTGGATGTTGTGGCAAGCTTAGCTTACCTGTTCAGGTTGTTTTAGCGGGATCTTGGTAGAGTGGGCCTCTGCATGGAGCTTGGGCTGGTGTGGATCTCATGCCACGGCAGGCACCACGTGACGGAACTGCAAGTATTGGACTACGGTACTTACGTCCTGCTATCTAGCGTTGTTAGAGGGCTCTCTTTTTGCCGGTTAGCCTAGCAGTCTGGTTCCTGTTGTGCTTTGGTCTCATACACAACAAAACAACGTATTTCAGGCTGGGACAGGCTCGTGCAAAGCTGATCCGTCACGAAGAAGCAAGTTTTGAAGGAAAGAGATACTTGTGGCCAACAACCATGCTGTCTAGACTCACTCATTTTCTATCTTTGAATCTCTTGTTGGACGGAGCGAGCACATAAGACAGCAAACGCCGTGCCGAGGCAGCAGCATTTCTCCGACAACTCGCCATTCCCTCCTGTCTCCAACACATGTTACCTCCTCTCTTCTCGTCCTTTTATTCAAACTTGGTTCTCATCCACCATACTTCTCTTCCTATTTTGGGTATCATCTCTTCTTCGGCCTTCTCACCTTCGTTCCCGCAGCTCGGACCAGGACCCCTTCTTGGTGGCAAGTGCTCACTCTATCTACCTCCTACATGATCACCACCACCACCGTCGTCTGTGCACATAGTTTTGCCGCTCTCGTAACAAGCTATCCACGGTATCACCGGTCTCGAACAGCGCACGAACAGATCCAGGATCGTGCTCGACTGTGAGCCCTGACTGCCACGTGTTTGGCGCCATGGACTGCAGCACGGGGCCTGGAACGTGGCTCTGCCACCACACATCCGTCACCGGCGCCTCGGGTCCAAAGTCTTGCCACACGGTGATTTCGAGGCCCTCGTCTCTGGCGTGCACCGAAAAGTCCGTCGGGCAGCGGGCGCAGCTGCCGCCCACCGCGCGGTGATTCAGTAGCTGCTGCTGCTGTTGCTTCCTCTCCTCGTTCTGCTGGTATGCATGGAGGTCGGCGGGTGTGCGATAAAGTTGGGGATCGTTGCCCTGCTGTCTTGCGAGTCGGTATCTCTCCGGATGGTTGTGCACTCCGTACACATACATCGAGGCAACCAAAAAGCGAAACGCCGATTTCAGCAAAGGCGGGCCCTCGTATGTGGGGTTGACTTCGTCTACCACGCAGGCGTAGGCCTGTCCGCCATTGCACCCGCGATAGTTCAGAAGTTGCACCTCTAGCCTCGCTTCTAGATGCCACACAGTCTCGTTGTCGTTGTTGAGGAGCTGATGCGGGCAGATGCTTAGGGGGACATTGCAAAAATCCCCGTGGGCAATGGTGACCGTAGTCTTGAGTAGAAAGCGTGGCTGACGTTTGCCTTGACGAGCATTACGACCCGTGCCGTTTTCGGCACAGAGAATCACGCGTGGCGTAAAGCTGTACTGGATTGTTTTGGAACACCGTCGATACATCCTGTCCGGCGAGACCATCCGCCGCTGGGCTGAATATGACGCGAGAGCCGCGCACAACTGCTTCTCGAGTGTGTCGCGGGCATTTGCGGCCCGATCCTCGTCGGAAGGGCGGTTCCAGGGCATGTGATACCAGAAACGCGTCAGAGCCCATATGACCGTCGTCTGGATGCTCGTCTCTTCCGCCTTCGTCTGAAATCCGCCAGCATCTTTGCCTTGCCTGTTCTCGTCTCGTTCGCATTGATGTGCCGACGTGACCTGCTCGTCCTCTAAAAGCATACGGACACGCTTTAAGATAAGCTGCACATCGCGGTGGGCAAGTCCTGCAAGAGGTGTGCGTCTCGCAGGAGACGACAAGGCGCCAGTGAATGTATGGAGATTCTCGATCGCGTCGTAGTGAGAGGACGAGCGGCGGCACCGCGGCTCGAGTCTGGGTTCCGTGAACCTGTGTTTTTTGGATGCCTGCTCGACGAGTGCCGTGTCGTGAGCGTGGCTCTCATTTGCGACCTGGTGCAGGTGTAAACATGTCTCACACACGTAGTGGTCCGGCAAGTCCCGTGCAATAACAGACAAAACGTCCAAAAACTGACGGTATGGGAGTTTCGAGCGCAGTGTAGGCACATCAGCCACACCAGCCAAGCTGCTCCTCAACTGCCTGCATGTGAGGGCCAAGGATGCCTGCTCGGCCGAGTCTACGCGGTCCAAAATGTTCCTGCGGATAATCCAGTTGCCTAGAGCGTGGATGACACGGCGGTCGTTGGCTGGGATATGCTGGCTGGACGCTGCCGCTGCCATTTGTGCCAGATGAGAATATTGTGATAATTTAAAATGCCGACATTAAACAGCGAACGTTAAGAAACCAAGACAAAGGTATATATATGTCCGCAAAATACATCATACTTCACGCATACATGTCACAAAACTTACTACACCCACAGTTAGCGGCGCACAGTGAGGTCGACCATGACCAAGTTTACTCACATGACATTTTGATGACGAGTGTACAGCATAGTAGCTTGTATGTTGACCCATGGTATACGAAAAGTCAATACATACGATAAATAGTTTAAGGTGAGTCTATGGCTCCCCCACTTTACACTGGTATTAACGAGAAGGACATCACGGGACGCATCATTAAATGTGGGAAGTCCACGGTGCTTCAGACCTGTTATCTAGGTGTTTGAGGAACTCGTTATTTTGCCAGTTGGCCTAGCGATACTGCTGTACTAGCGATCTAGTTCCTTTTTAAAGCTATACACGTGACCCCAAAGAATATTCGGTGGTTACCGGGGCGAAGCCTAGGAGCGAGCCAAAGATTGTTTTCACACAACAATGAGCCCCTATTTGGCCATACACTGTTTTCAACCCACAACCACGAAATCGTCCAGTTACACAGGAAGATACATGGTCGTCATCCCGTCTGGCAGCACCAACACTATCGATTACAAACAAAAACTAAGCACCCGCTCACCTCTACAATATTGCTCCTTGCCATTTCTACGAGAGCCCAATACGGAAACAGTACGGGATGCCTCTTCCTTTCGGCTCAAGGAAGAGAATGTGGCATGACTACAAGGGGGTCAAGGGACTAAAGAAAGACGATTTAGTGGTGAGCTTCATCCTCCTCCTCGCCGCCGCCCTCGACCTCAACCGCCATCGACTCGGAAGCTAACAGTCGCAGCCACATTGTCTTTAAGGCCTTCGAGGCCGCGCCGCCATCCCAAGATGTCCCGGCTTGCCAAGATGTCCTCCGCTGGACGTTCCCACCCCGTGCAGTATAAATTTAACAAAAAATATATACTATGACGAAGACTTATTACATACTTAATTAAGTATCGGTACAACGACAATTACGCCTCGCACTTAGACAAGACACTGGATATGCCGCTTACGCCTCCAAAGCAAAGAGGCCGATGTTCTCGCGGAGAAGGTCGCCTTGTTCGACGAGAAGAAAAACGAAAGGAAGAGGCCTCTGTGCTTGTCAACTTTGGATTCAACGCTTCATGGACTTGGACGACGGCCTTGGTAACGTCCAATTGAGAGCACGGTCGGATTGTTAGGCTGCATTTATTATTATTATTATTCTGTCGGCCCAGATGAGATCGCCTTGGTTCTGCAAAGTCAACATGCTGATATGGAGACTGTCAACGACCTAAAGGCGCAGGTTGCTGTTCTTTCCAATGAGATGAGCGTACTCTCCGCCAGGGTTGAGTCAGTGGCCCCCGCGAACGCAAATCCTGCTTCTGGCAGTACGGGCCCTCCCCGCCTGGCCAGCGACGTCGCCGACAGACCCCCCGCAGCAGACATGGACATGGTCATGGAACGAGATGCTTGCAGCTCGCATCCAGTGTCTAGAAGACGGGTATGCCCGGCTACGTGCAGAGAACAACGCTCAAGCCAATTATCAGTCGGCGATGATCAAAAGGCTAGAGCAACGTGTGGCGACACCCCAAAGCGTAGCCGGTGATCCTGATCAGGACAGCTCGGCTCAGTAGGCTGGTATCAAGGTAAGCACAATTCCTAATTAAGAGCGGCGCTTCTGGAGTCTTTGCAGGTAGGTGATTCTATTAAGGAGACTACAAGAATGCGTGGAAGGGTGGCTCTGGGGCTCAGAGGACGCTCAATAGCCATTCGAGGTGAGACCGACATAAGCTTACACCATTTCAACCCATCACCTTGAGTGATTAGGGCTATAGGCGTCTAGCTAGACAGAACACTCCTGAGGAATAAAACTACCGCAGATTTACGTGCGTGCATTTTATATGTGCCACGAGTGTGCAGTGGCCTTTTTTGGGTTGCACCCCAGTGGTGAACTACAGAATGAACACAATAAACAACAGAACAAAGAAAAACAGTTGGTGTGTATGGTGAGGTGAGATGATGTGAGGACCGGTGTAGGGGTGTGCGTGTTAGTGTTGTTGGCACCGGAGGGCCCGCGGGTCCCGGAATGTGTTAAGTTGGTGTCGGTCGATTGCTCAAGCTCCCTCGCCAAACTGTATTCCGGGCGTCTGTTGCTCCAAATAAGCCAGCGGAGGAGTGGTCTGGCTGTGGGACCGGCTTGCAGCCGGTGGTACAGGTCGTCGGGGGGGCAGGGCCAGTTCGGCGGCGGCGGCGGTATTTCTGTACATGAAAGGAAGTGGCCCGCGGTTTCGTTCCTGGCGCCGCAATGGCACTCCAGGGAGTCTACGGCGTTAGTTTATATTTCAATATTAAATGAATGGCTGACAACCAGTTGGGGTACTCGAGATTAGCATGTGGCATTGCCATTTTTTTATTCACGGAGATGCGTCTTTATTCACGTGCCAGTAGAAATAGCTCCAACAAATCAACAGCCTTCCTCTCCCTTGTACACGTTTTGCTATCGTATTCGAGGACTTGTGCTACTTTCATTCCTGTGTAATACGTTGAGGCGGAACTTAATGGAGGTGTATTGCGCCTTGATAGAGATACAGCCTCACGTTGGGTCCATGGAGGAGAGAGCGGTATGTTGATTTTGAATAGCGCTTTGAACAGTGTTATTTTGTTTCCTTCTAGTTACGGTGCGAACTTCGATGTTACCCCGCCATAGTACGATGGCTTCATGCAAATCGACACCTGCATTTATTCCGTACGGATATTTCCCTACGTACCTGTGCCGCCATGCCCTCCTTGTCATCATCTTGGGTAGAAAGAGCGAGGGGAAAATGGCATGATATACCAGCTACGCAGAGGCGCACTTTCCCCATAGACATCGACCAGTGCGTGGAAGCTACGGTGCAGTTTCCCTTCTTTGTTTATCTGAACCCAATCCAACATCTGTAGAGGAAGGAACTATCAAAACAAAAAACAAACAAACTACACGGCGTCGAGGCAGCAACGACGATGCAGACCAGACGCGTATATGTCCCATGCCCCCGTAGAATCATCTGGCCCAACTCTTCTCCTTTCTTTTTTTCTGTCCATGACATTTTCAGCTCATCAACGACACACAAAAGTTAAGTACTATTCCCTACCCAATTCCATCTATTCATCTAAGCTTTTTTGCCGACTACGAAATGGCGACAACAGCAGACTAGATCTCCGCTTATGCCGCCATTTCTCAGGCACTTTCTGGGTGGGCACAGGTGCTGTTGCCGGCCCTGTTCCCGTTGTTTCGGGAGCGCAATGTTCGACCCGCCGATGCAACAGCGCCTGTTAGCCCAAATGGAGCCTCAGTGCCTCCGCACTTGCCGGTAACGAACTATCCAGGATATGCGGCAACCGGCGGTACTCTTTCCGACAATCCAATCGCGATGGTCGCTCCGGACTCGGTCCGTGCTATTAGCAGGGCCGGTCCGTCTCGAGCGGCCACCGTGCCCGACAAGATATCCGCACAGGAGTTGGATGTGCTCGCCTTCAACGAGATGCTTGAGGCTCGGATCGAGCATCTCGAAGGCGAGAACGCCCAGCTCCGTGCGGAAAAGAATGCCGTCGTCAACGCATACCTGCGACAGTCGGCCAGGGTCAAGTTGCTGGAGGCCCAGGTGATGGGCCGCCCGCGCGGAGTTGACCCTGGTCGAAATCGTGCCGGCGAGGGCGGAAGCGAGGCAAGTATTCCTCCTAACCAAGAAACACCTGACTGACTTCCTAGCAGGTCAGCCATTCTAGTACGAAGGCTATAATAATTACTAGGGTTGGGTGGAGGGGTGGCTCTTGGGACCCAGCAAACGCTCATACCTCAACGTGGTTGCTGGGTCGAGTAGCCTTTCAAGGTGAAACCAACATGAGCATACACCATTTCGACCCGTCACTTTGAGTGATTAGACGACAAGCAAGCAGCTGTTGCCCGAGCATCAGTTGATTCCCACGGCGGCCGTTGGCTGCTTTGACACGGGCGGAAACTAGGGCTAGGCAGAGATGCCATCAGAGTGAGCAAATCATGTATGTTCATCGAAGGGCTGATGATGGACTTGTAACAAAACTAGCTGTTTGGTTTCGTGGAGCTTGATTCGGTATGTTGTAACAGCACCCGGACAGGACTTGGTTTTGGCTGCCGTTTTTTTCTGGATTTCAACATACTGGGCGTTGAGTGTGGGCGCGTGAAACTTAAGGCGCATTGGTAGTAAGGGACAACATACAAACTACTCACTTCAAACTATTTATCCTATGTATTGATTTCTCGCGTAAGTCGATATTCATTACATGGTGAAAACCCCAGGCGCCAGCCACTCCAACCATGTGTACAGCCACAGGGACTGAAAAGAAGGCGCAAACACAACAACTAAAGAAAGAAAGGAAGGAAAAGGAAAAGAACAGGAAAACTAAATCCAGAGAAGAACCCATGGGGGGTTTACACCCAGTCGTCGTTACTACGCAAGCTATCTTTTTGGGGGAATGGACCTGGTCTCTTTAGTATTTAATATGTGTGTCATTCGGTGTGTTGGTGCGTGCAAGTAATGGACATTATTACTGAGATGTGCAGGGCAACATTCGTCATCAAGAAGTCATATGAGAGCTTAATCACTTACTTTCCAAAGCTGCAACGACCAACAGAATCGAGCGTTACTGTAAATGTGGCAAGCATGGCAAATTTTGTTTGTGGTAATTGCATTTTTCAAACAATTTTCAGTCTAAGGTTTACAACTTTCAAGGCCGAAACGGAACAACTCTAAATCGACATTTCAACTATGCTCCGGATTCTCGCTCGTTCTGGCATTTTCTCCCTCCAACTTTTTCAAGTATTCCTCCATTTCGTCATTTTATTACAGAAATCTACCATGCCGTCAAAAACAAAAACATTTTGGGACCGGCAACGCCAAACAAGAGTGGCATTGTCCGATCAAGATATCCCATCAAACGATCGCCTTTTCCACGCCCTTCACAATTGGATCATACGCAGGAATATCCTCGACCGCGTGAGCTCGGCCGACCAGGCTTCCCTGGCCCTCACATGTCGGAATTTAAAAGGAAGCTTAACTGGCGAGGCTGATGTGCCTACACTACGCTCGACATTAGCACGTCCTGAGTTTTTAAACGTGTTATCGTCCATCGCACGCGACCTACCGGATCACTATGTGTGTGAGCAATGCGTACACCTGCATCGTACAGAGGACAACGAGGGCCATGCCCGTGATGCGGCACTCGTCGATCAGGCGTCCAAAAACGATACGCTCACCGAACCCGGACTCGAACCGCCATGCCACAGTTCGCCTACCTTGCATCATCTGGATGAACCTCGTTACGACGAGAACCTCCACACTTTCACCGGGGCCTTGTCTTCGACGCGGCGCACGCCCCTTGCTGGACTCGCCCACCGTGATGTGCAGTTGCTCTTGAAGCGTGTCCGCATGCTTGCAGAGGACGAGAGGCTCAGACAGATGCAAGAAAAGGACAGACGCGACCAAAGCGGACTTGAGGCAACTCGCAAGTTCCAAGCAGAAAAGGTACATAGAGGCAACATGTCGAGGGCCACAGGAGGAGCACTTGCACTCATTTGGTACCGGATGCCCTGGAACCGCTCCACCATCGAACATCAAGTTTCGATACGTACCAAAGCATCTTTCAAGGAGCCTTCTCAAGAACAGAAAACATCTACAGAACAGCCTACAGCACACGCCAGAGCACTTTCAGACGAACAGATTAACCCATTTCTGAGTACAAAGGCCCGTGACGCGCTGAAGACGAGGGTACGAGCCGCTCTTAAACCGCATTCAGCCCAACGGCGGATGGTCTCGCCGGACACAGAACCAGTCAAGGCGCCTACAACAGTCCAGTACCGATTTGTTCCGCGGGTCGTTCGTTGCGGTGGCAGCGACGACGCTGGAGGTCATGAACGCCAGCCATACGTTCGACTCCTACTCAAGACGATTGTGAACCTGACCAACATGGATTTCTTCTATGTTCCCCTGTCCATTTGTCCACACCAGCTCATCACACATGATAACTGGTCTGCATGGTACAGAGCATCGACACAAGATCTGCTGAATTTGAACCGCCTGGGACGCCGTGACAGACAAACGTACGTAGTGGGTGCAATCAACCCAACACACGAGGGCCTGCCGCTGCTCCAAGCTCCGTTCCGCTTCGTTGGCGCGGTGACGTGCGTCCATGGAGTATACAACAATCCCGAGACATATGACTGCCTACGACACGGCCCACTGCCAGAGCAAAATATGGCCGATACTCTCTACTACACCCCGGCCGACCTCCATGCTTACCGGCTGCGTGAGGAGAGGAGGAAGAGGCTGGAGGCGAGCCAGGCGCCTCCCCCAACCCAAACAGGAGAGGCCATCCAGCCGATCGACCGTCTGGTGGCTGACGGCAGCTGCGCCCGCTGCCCGACGGACTTTTCTGTGCGCGCCAGCGACGCGGGCCTCGAAATCACCGTGTGGCAAGACTTTGGGCCCGAGGCGCCGGTGACGGACATGTGGTGGCAGAGCCACATCCCAGGCCCCGTGCTGCAGAGCGAGGCCGCGCGCGGCGAGGCACAGCCCGTGGCGCCCAACACGTGGCAGTCGGGGCCCACGATCGAGCACGACCCCGGTTCTGTGCGTGTGATGTTCGAGACGGGCGACGCAGTGGATGGGTTGTGGGGAGAGCGGCGAACGGAGGGTACAGACGAGGCGGGTGGTGATGGTACGATTGCAAGGCAGACGGAGTTTGGTAGTCTGTGAAAACAAGCGGGCGTACTTGACTGAACTGCGGGAACAACAAATGTGAAGCAAAAGGGGAATGGCGAGATAATACGACATACCGAGAGAGAAAGTAAGGCCTGCGGGGTTTGATGGCGGGCCGTTACATTCAAAATTGGTCAGAAACTGTCCAAAAAAATAAACACAAGCAGAGCCAGTAATACATGGAGTTTACCACCAGTTATGAGAAATAAATGCAATATGATGACAATGTCTACGCCCTGTGACGAGCCATGCATCTCCATCTGACTGCCTTAGCGATTAGTCATCATGTCCGAAGTACTGTTGGTCTGCCGAATCGGGCAGGTCCGGCAGAAGAGCACATCCACAACGATGGCACCATAGGACGGTGCAAAAGGTGACTCACGGATTGCATAAAGAAATGCCGTCTGCCCATTCTGGATTTCACGCTCGTCATTTTCAGATTCGTATTCTCCATTCACACAACATTTTCCGTCTCGTCCCGCCGCAATGTCCACGCCGCTCGAGCTCTCGTTTGTGACGCTGGACGTCTTCACGACCAAGCGCTTCGCGGGCAACCCGCTCGCGGTGGTGCATGTGCCCAGAGGCGTGACGGTGGCGCAGGAGACGAAGCAGACGGTGGCGCGCGAGTTCAACTTTTCCGAGACGGTGTTTCTGCACGAGGCGACGGGCGACGGCGGCCGCGACTACCCCGTCGACATTTTCACAATCGACCAGGAGCTGCCGTTTGCGGGGCATCCGACGATTGGCACCGCGAGCCACGTCCTGAGCAAGACGGCCGCCACAGACGCGCCGGCCACCCTCCTCGTCAAGGCCGGCCGCATTCCCATTGAGCGCGTCGGCCCCGCCGGCCCCGCCGACCCGCTGGTGGTCCGCGCCGCCGTGCCCCACGACGTCCACATCCACGCCGGCCACCTCCGCACGACGCCCGGCATCGACGCCGTCCGCGACGCGGGCGCCATTGGCCACGGCGACCCAGCCATCGAGGCGGCCGAGCTCGACGCGCCCGTCGTGTCGATTGTGCGCGGCATGACGTTTGTGCTCGTGCGGCTGGCGTCGCTCGCGCAGCTGGGCGTCGTCAGCACGAGCAGCCCGGGGCTCGACTTTGGCCGGCTGCCGGAGCTGCTGGACAAGGGGCCCTGGGGGCCCGAAGCGGGCGGGCACGTGAGCCGGTACTACTACGTGGTGACGGACGCGTCCGAGGAGAGCGTGACGGCCATCCGGACGCGCATGATTGGGCGGGCCGAGGAGGACGCGGCGACGGGCAGCGCGGCGTGCACGCTGGCGAGCTACCTGACGCTCACAGCGGGCGCCAAGGGCCAGCGGCTGCTGCGGTACAACCTGACGCAGGGCGTGGAGATGGGCCGGCGCAGCGACATTCTGGTGGAGGTGCAGGCCGCGACGGACGGCCGCATCGAGGGCGTCTTCCTCGGCGGCAGCGCGGTGGAAGTGTCGCGGGGGACGATTCGCGTGTAGACCCGAGGAGGACCGACAATAGAACGTCAATGTGCTGCTTGCAGCGGGATTGTGCTGGCCATGCCACTGTGCTTTGTCGTGAAATGAGTGTATGCGGGCTGTCAGCGTATGTCGCAATGTTCTACGACACCCATCTCAGCGGCAGAGGGCAAAGTGCATTTTGTGTTCCTCTGCTGTGGAAGAGGGTCTCTTGTTTTCTTACAGAATACTCCCCACGCTTCCTTGTTTCTTGATTCAGGGTGCTGAGATGCCGATCCAAACTTGTGCAAGTCGGCCCCCTGCGGTCTGACGGTTTTGAGACATGTGGGCAGTCAATGAAACAGCATGCTGGCTTATTCGTGTCGCGAAACAAGAAGCTAAGTTCCTGCACTCAAAATTGCAGCGTGCTAGAGCCGGCGATCGCGTCCGTTTGCAGAGGTATTCCGTACTCGTACTTGACGCTCGGCGCTAAATGTGCAGGGAGAGACTCAGGTATCTTAAGTGTGTACCGGCACTTAGGTAGGGCCTTGCTTGGCGTTGGAACGGCCCCCAAGTGCGAGGGGGCACTCGTGCATCTGGCCATTCGGCAGCGGCCAAAATGGCCTTGGCAGTCGTCAGAGGGTTGCAGCTACGATTTACAGGCTAAAAGAGAAACGAACATGGGCAACAAACAGGGGCGTGCAGGGCGTCACCGTCTCGTGGCGTCTAGAACTCTTGTCTGTGTTTAATTGATTAGCAGACCCGTCTACCGTCTACCTGGTTGCCATGTATGGCATCTGCCAGAGTGACATACTTGCACGACAGTCGATTGCAGCTGCAGTGCGTCGTACGGCGTCATCATGACAACGATGCCGAATCAGTCGACGACGGGTCCTGGGCGTGCTTACGAGAGCCGAGGCTGTCAGCTAAGCTAAGAGAGGTAAGATGGCTGGATGGCAACGATGATTTCCATGATCTCGGTCGCTGCCAGCCTTTGCTAATCTTACGAGTTGATTTCGCCGGCGTCCTGGCCCCTGTCCGACCGTTTCAGAATGGGCACAATTGCCCTCGTCTACAGTGGCATCTCGACAGTCGGCGAGCACACGCGTTATGCGTCTGTTGAGCGAGATGCCTCTGTGCTCGTGGTCGTGCTCGTATTGAGGTGCCTCCCACTCCGGTGGCGCACACGTTGACAATGCAACCGACGGCCTGGCCTGCCGCCCAGCTGCGTCCCTGCGCCGCCACTCGTCGCATTTGGCTTTGGCCTGTTCCAAATCGGCAACCAGACACAATTATTGAACATAGCTGAAGGTAAGGCTGTGGGACAGGACCACTAGCGCGAATTGCCTGCATGCGTCTCGTAATGAAGACCGAAAGTGCAACATTCCAGGGCTGGGACGATGCGCATTCGCTTTGGGCCGCTCTTGGGCAATGCTCGTATTTCCACTTCAGTTGTTTCTGCGTACGAATTACTTGTACAGAATATGTCGTACTTTTCAATGACTACAAGTGTGCGCTGACAGGCCAGTTCCTTAGTTCGTTCGTTAGCTCGTCCAGCCATCGCGCCCTTCCAGACCTGCTCCACACTTCTGAAGCCTCACAAGCCTCGCAAGTCCTTTCGACAACACATCCCTGGCTCTCTTCTCTGCCCCCGTTCCATCCCTTTTCTTGGACGCGCGACGTTTTCCTTCATTTTCCCCTTTGTCCCCATATGCTTTTATACTCGTCAGACCACGCTCTCGGTCTGGGGGACGCCACACGCGCATCGCCCATTGCGTTTTCCCTGTTCCCAGCGAATCCCAATTGAACCGGGCACCTGGCCATCGCTGCTGACGGCACCTCACTTTTGTCTCGCTTGTCGCCGCAACTGTCTCGTTCTTTCGTCTCCCACGTCCGCAACCCTCAACAGCCGCCCGTCCCCTCTCCGTTCACGGCCAACCTCCATTGCGTCTTGGCCGCCGTGTGCAACGGGAGGCGCCGTGCCCGACGACCGCCGTGACCCCGTGACCGTCGCCGTTTGCCCCGAACACAGACGACCGACGGCCTCGACGAACCGACTGGTCCTGCTCGCCCCCCTCTTGTTGTTTCCTTTCGTCTTCTGCTCCCGCCACAATGTCCATCCTCATAGACTACGGCGTGTCCCGGCGGTTCGTCGGCATCGCCCTCGCCCTGCTGGCCGTCATCTACATTGTCCGCCTGACCCCGCAGGATATGGTCCCGACTGTGCGTCTTCTCTGTTCATCATGACTCGTGACTCGTGCCTCGCTCGTCCTCTGCGCGTACTGACCTGCCAGCCCTCCTTCCTCGGCGCCAAGCCGGAGACCAACGCCGTCGCGTCGACCGGCGCCTTCCAGATCAAAGACAAGGTCGCCCTCATCTCCGACACGCAGTACTCGCCCCGCCTCGTGCCGCTGATCCTGCACTTCCACGCCGTCCTCGGCCCCGCGTGGCCCATTGTCTTTTACACCTCCAACGAGACCAACGCCGTCCTGGCCGGCAGCAACGGCACGCGCCAGGCCGCCATCTGGCACAAGACCGTGGCGTCGGGCGCCATCGACGTGCGCGTCATCCCGGACACGTTCGACCTGACGACGCGCCGCGGCGTCAACCTCTACCTGTCGCGGCCCTGGCTCTGGGAGCAGCTCGCGCCCGCCAAGCACGTGCTCGTGTTCCAGACCGACGCCATGCTCTGCGCCAACGCCTACGAGACCGTCGACGACTTCTTGGAGTGGGACTTTATCGGGGCGCCGCTGCACACCAAGCAAAAGTTCTTCAACGGCGGCCTCTCGCTGCGCAGCCGCGACCGCATCCTGGACATTCTGCGCAACCCGGCCAACAACTGGGAGAACGAGGTTGCCGCCGGCACCTGGACCCTGGGCGGCGAGGACGTCTGGTTCTCGCGCCGCATGGAGGAGAGCGGCGCGCACCTGCCCGACTTCAACAAGGCCATCACCTTTGCGTGCCAGCACACCTGGCACATCGACCACTCCAAGACGCCGCTGGGCTACCACAAGGTGCACAAGGTGGCCGCCAAGTTCCTGGACGAGATTGCCGACTGGTGTCCCGAGATTGCCCTGGCCGCGCCGGGCAAGCTGGAGCAGGCAGAGTAGGGCGGCGGCGGCCACGACGTGTGTCTTTTTGTCGTTTCTCTGTCTTGCTGTCTCTACGTCTCGTTGTCTCTCTCTGCCGTGGTTTCGGTTGTCTTTTGTTGGTTCTTTCTACTTTGGCGTACAATATAAACGAGCTGGCCGTGCGGTGTCCTGGCTGGTGGGCTGGGATCTGTTTTATTTTTGTTTGCATGTTATTTTTGCTCATGTCGGTTGTCATAAAAACGCCAGTCAACGTCGGCGCTGCTGCATTCTATTTTGGGTATGTTTTGCTATACTACATTTTCACTAGAATTACATTGCTGTTATCCTCTATGTACGTGTTCCCACTGTGCGTGGTAACATCCAACAGCGTGTCGTGGTCCATACCATTCCCAGCGTACCAGTCTGCTGGGTTCGGTCTATGCTGTATTGTATCCTGTTCGTTCCAAACAAAATGGTGCACAGTTCCTGTCCGTCTATTCGCCTATAGCTTCCAGTCGAATGGCATCTTCTCATGCGCGATGCACAGCCCGTCCTGGTACTCTGTGGCCACGTGCACGCCCTCGGGGCTCCAGATCTTGTTGAGAATAATGGCCCGCCCCGCGCCGGCCCGCGGGAAACACACCTCCTGGATCCACCAGCCGGCCGCGAGGTCGTTGTCGGACGCGGCCGGCGGGCAGTACGTCATGGCCGCGCCGGCCACGTTGGTGTGCACGACAAAGGTGTTGCTGAGGGACGCGACCTTGTCGTTGAGCGGGAACTCGAGGTTGTTGGCCGTCATCAGCAGGCCGTTGCGGTCGGCCGCGTACGCGTGCACGAGCACGTGCGCGTTGCACGCGGCCGCCGTCGCGCGCGGCAGCGGCGCCAGCAGCCGGTACAGAATCAGCTCGCGGCGGTCCGCGAGCGGCCGCCCGTCGTTGAAGCGCGTCATGTCCACCTTTTTCATGTCCACCATGGGGAACGTGCCGACGACGTCGCGGCGGCCCAGCACGTCGAGCAGCACGTCAATGTCGACGGGCGGCGACGGCGCCCAGGCCGCCGGCGCCCGCTCGCCCAGGATTGCCGCAAAGCGCTGCTGCACCGGCGCCTCCTGGCAGTCCGCGCCGAAGCTGTGCGGCCGCGGCGCCACAAACGACACAATCGCCGTGAAGCACACAACCCCCAGCGGCCCGTCGCCCGCCGCGTCCCCCCGGAAATCCGTGTCCTCGTCGGGCACCGCGCGACCCGTCTGCGCCTGCGCCGCCGCCGGGCCGCTCGGCACCAGCGGCTGCCGCGCCTCGACGCGCGCCGTCACAAACGACCGCCCCCGCGTCAGCACGGCCACCTCGTAGACAAACGGCCGGTCCGGCTTGCCTGCGGCCGTAAAGTAGCCGTGGATCGTGTGCAGGCCCAGCGCCGACACGTCGACACGGCGGCCCGCGGCGTGCGTCGCGGCGGCGTCTTGCTCTAGCGTCTGGCACACGGCCAGCACGGATTGCGCATAGACGTGTCCGCCAAACGCGGCCTCGTGCACGGGGAACCCGGGCCGTCCACGGCCGAGATCGGCGATTTCGGCGCGCAGGTCGGCGCCCGGCAGCCAGGCGGGGCGGCGGCTCATGTAGCGGGTGACGTTGCTGCTGCCGTCCGGGTTGGTGAGGGACGAGGCGCCGGAGGTCGAGTTGGGGTTGGGCGAGGCGGCCGGGAGGGGCACGAGCTCCATGGCCTCTTGGAATGTTTTGCGACGCGCCATTGTGCGTGCGTGTGTGTGTGTCTCTTGTGTGATGTGTTGGAGGCGATGTGCTGGGTCCAACGGACGCTATTGTGTTCCCAAATGCACGGAGTGTACGTTGCTCCGCGTTTGTTACAAATGCGACCTACTCCAAAACTGTGCTTCGCCAGTCAACGGTTCGAGTAGCTGTTGCGGGCAAACCCTCCCGCCAGCTCGCCTTCTCGCGCCTTTCGGATGGGAGGAGCTTCTCCAGGAAACGGGCGGGCTGTTGAGCCGAGGCATTTTGCACGTGACGGCCAATTCTCGTTGACGGCCACTGGCTAAACTGATCGGGGCCGGTTCACATTTATCCTGGGCCTACGGGGTACGTGATTTGGGAGACACGAGTTGGAGGCTGCTGCGCATGCCCAGTTTGGTATATTTGTCGCCTCTGTTGAACACATGTCACAAAAATGATGCTTGCGATGTGGCAGGAAAGAGTAATATTTGCGATGCACAAAGCAGTGAATGTTGGTGCAAGAGCGTTCCCTGTCAGATCAATCCGGTGCACTTACAGCGGGGGGAAGGCCCTACAACGTTGTTCTATGGATGACTTGGCGCCCTGTTGGAAGCTGCTACAGTGCTTACAGTGCTTACGTGCTTGCTAGGCTGCTTTGGGGTAGAACATTGTCACTTTAGTGGGACCTGGGGTCGACTGGTGATGATTTCTAGCAATGGGATTCAAAAGGAAAGAAACATCCGAAAGAGAGGAGGAAATACACATACGAAGTACGAATTACATCGTAGCAAACGAGAGCATCCCAGCCAAGACATGGATCCCAAAGCAGATGGGACATTAAGCATAAGCGACGTGATATTATTGCTAGAGGCCAAGGCTGATCCACACGAAAAATACGGCGTACCTGTATTATTACGTCGTATTGGCATAAAGCACAACGAGCACCGTTGAAACGCCAGGAACATCAGAGTTTGGATAGAGGACACGGATCCAGGGACGAGGCGAGGCGAGAAAAGAATGACAGGTCACACTGACATATTCGGTATCATGTTTGAAATAAAGGAGAATGTTGGCGTAGCACGACGCAGCGACAACCCAAACCGACAAACCGACAAAACATATGCCGACTGATTTCCACTGGCTCGTGGACAGCGGTTGACGGTCCATTTCCATCTGCTTGTGCGGCAGTTCCAAGGCGTTGGGAGCGAGCTTGGCCAGTCTCCGTACAAAGAAAGGTGCAATACGGCGCACAAACGGGCAGTGCTGCACATACCCCGTACAACGTGTATACTGCAGACGCCCGCCCGATGGGGTCATCTCGCACGAGTCATGGGCCCTGCACGCCGTGCTTCTCGTCGCAGTTGACGTGCTCAGACAGGCGCCAAAAGAGGGCAACTGGCAAAGTCGGCGATGTCAAGGTGAGTGCCCGAGTGTGTTCTCGGCGATGGGACGGAGTATTTGTGGTGTTTGGTGTTTGTGGTGTTTGTTGTATTTGTGATAGTCCGTATTCTGTAATACGCGTCGTATTATGTACGGAGAACGTGGACAGTGCATTCGGCGACCATCTCAGGGATGTCTTCTGCAGATCAGCTCAGACTCAATACCCATCACGCTGTCGTTTCCCCTTATGAATGTATAGGTGCCCTCGTGCCCCAATTCTCCGCAGCGACAATGCCGAGAACAGCTTGACCAAGAACAGCCAGTTGTTGTTAAACAGTGGGTCGCTGTCAATTTGTAAATTGCTTTTCTTTTTCGCTCCAACGTCATGTCTGTTTCCCCTCTTTTCAGAGTCTATGCTTTCTACAATCGTACAGAATACAGTCCAGACAGTTATTTCCTGCGGGCACCATGTCAATCACAATAGCCCACAAGGGAGCGAGGGAGCGCCCGCGACTAGCGACGGGCCTTGCACTGTAGCGCAGCGAACGGACACGTTTGTAAGCTTGTCTGGTGTAAGTCACTCGGACGACAACAAGCGAACGGTCAAAGGCAAGTCAACATCAACTCTCTTCTGAACTGCGCCATGCATAACAAAGGTCGAGAATAACGAAACCCAGAACTGCTTTCGCTCGGAGCGGCCAAGTCGCCCGTTGCAGCCTGGGGAACTATTGAGCAGCCAAAAGAGCGAGGATGCGGCTTGCCCAACTGAGCCAACATATCCCAGGTAAGATATGATATCTTATTCGTCCCCATTTGTCGTCGCAATTTGGCCTTGGCCGCCTTGCAAACGCAAACGCGCACAGCCCGGACAGTAGCGTCCCCTCCTTGCTCCTTTTGGGTGGTCGTTTGGCGGTCACGCGCCCTGCAAAAATGGGCAAATAAAGACAGTCGACAGCCAATGAGGAAGCAAACACGCGCGTCTTCTCTTTAGGTTTTTGTTCACAGCTCCTCCTTCTTCTTCGGACTCCGGAGTACGGAGTAATACCCCTTGGCGGCCTTTCCATCTGTCAGATCTCTCTTTTACCCAAGTGACCGGGACGAGACCAAAACAGTTAAACGAGTGATGGGGAGGGACAGAATAGGGAAATGATGAGAAGAGAAGGGCAGAAACAATGAAAAAGGAACAAAAGAGGGGGTGAGGGAGAGGCGGCAGAAAAGGACCCCCTGGACCCAGGTATTATTGTCTCGTAGCGTACCGTTGTCCTGTGTGTCTTGCTTCTGCTTTCTTTTTCGTTCCTTTGCGGGCACCTTGCAAGGAGTACGAAATACTTCGTACTCACTCTCACGGCCTCTCAGGTTCCGCTCTCTCGCGCGTCTCTGTCAAAGAAAGACAAATGGTAGCAAAGTAAGTCGTAGAAACGGCCGGGCTGGAAACTCGCCCATGCGGAGTGTACATGGCTTCCTCTCTGCGTCAAAATGGCTCTCCCGCCAAGGGGCAAATACAAACACAAACAACAAAAAGGGGTCGGTAGCATCTCGACCCCAAACCTGATCCTGGACCCGGCTGGTGTGCTGAACCAATTTTCTGGTCGCGAAAAAGATGACCAGTCAGACTGCGACTCCCGACAGTGCGTCGCAAAATACCGCCCCATGCCGCTCTGCCGCGCCGTCTGCTGTGGACTTTCCAATTTCCAATTGCGACCTCCAGATCGGCGACACCGGCACCGACACTACCAATGGCAGACGAGTCCGTTTTTCCCCATGAAGAAAAGGATGACTCGCAATGTATGTGGCACGGAAGATTGTCGCTGAAGAAGGGGCAAAGGGCACGAAACGGAAAAGAACAGCGTCGACATACTTTGTTAAAACCTCAAATAAAAGGGGAAAGGCAAAAACGCAGCGAGGGTAGGACCGAAACGTGGCAAACAGCCGAATGATCGCCAACGATAGACTGCAATATGTTTGTTTTCATTGTTTTGCTGCTGCCTCCTGCAAGCAAAGCAATATTGTGGCTGGCAGGGATCGCCGGGTGCATCGTTATTGGTATTGGCAGTAGGTTGTACTTTCAAGTGAAGCCAACTCTGGGGTGCCCTTGTCCGCCCAAGCTCAGCATCTGAACATGCAGAAAAAGGTAGAAAAAGGTAGAAAAGAGGCAGAAAAGTGTCTGTTGTGATGGAGCATTTTCTGGGTATCCTTCCGTGCAACTACTTTAATTTCTGTTTTATCTGCACGAAGTACTTTGTATTTCCAACTTTGGGTGTGACTGGAGAGGGGACAAGCGGATTGATCTCACCCGTCCCAGTCCAGAACCAGAACCAGACTTTGCGTTCGTTCTCTTTGCCTGCCGGCCAAGGCCAATACACTACCGCCGTGTCCATGTACTCTGCAATGTGCCAGTGGCCTGCCGATGTCTCTCTCTGCATGGTACAACTCGACACCGCGCGCCGTGCGAGCATATTGCAGACAGCCACGGCCGACTCGGTGGCTCGCCCTTCTCTCGTGTCTTCCATGCCAACCGCCCTGTTCCTCCTTCCCCAGACCCAGGTTGCATCGTGTCTCCCAGCCATTGTCTGCTTCTGGTGGTCTAGCCGCAGCCTCACCCAGGTTGGGCACTGCTCCCCTCTGTTCTACCCCCTCGACCTCCCTCTCTTTTGCTCCTGTCTGCCCTCCTCGTCCGTTCCTCGTCTCCTCTTTCCTCGTTTGTCTGCCGGCGGCACACCCTTTCAATACAAATTCCACCAGCATCCTGGGCATGCGAACATGTACAGAGTACAAAGTACCTCCTCTGCTCAGTACGCCTGCAACGTATTCTGTACATCGTAGACATCTCGTGTCCGTATGAGACAGTCTCTGTGTCGCCTCCACATTCCTTCAACTTGGAAGCCGGAACGCATCTTGCGACGGTCATTCGCAGCACCGCGTCCCGTCACCGATCTTTAAATAGCTTAGCCTTTTTTTCCTGTGAACAAACGACCCGCTGTCTCCGCCTCGCACATCCTCTGCTGTGGCCCTGTCTCTTCTCCAGACCCCGGTACGACGTAATACCGCTCGTTTGCTCCTCCTGGCACGGCACCCTGGCACCTGCAGCAGCGGGAATACGTTGGACGTATTCTGTACTGTACTCTACACCCCCTCTTTCGCCGCCGCCTCTCCTCTTCGTTTCTGCTGCTCAACCTCTCAACTTACCCGGCTGTTTGGATTTTGTGGAGAAGATTGTAGAGAGCACGACGACAGCCTGTCGAGTCGCGACCGATTCCGTCCGCCATTCGTTTGTTCGTTTGTCTGTTTGTTTGTCTGCTTGTTCTTCTTTGCAGCTCAGTGTCGTCGCTTGCCGTCTGTTTCTTGCTTCTGTACGGCACTTTCTATCTAACGAGAGAGTTCACACCGGCTGAAGCGCTCCACGGACAACGCCTCCTCCTTCTCCTCCTTCTCCTCCTCCGCGGGCACAGGCGGACACAGCCGCCGCCAGCCAACTGCGCGCAACCCCAGATCCAGCGTCAGGCCCCTGGGCCCCAGACATCGACCCGACTTCCGCCTCACACCACCTCCCTCTCTCGCCTCTTCTTTCCACTTCTTTCCTCTCTCCGCCGCCCAGAGCGTCGGTCGTCTCCTTGTCTTCTTTCGCCTCCTCCTTTTCTGCGTACCCACCCGTCCTTCACTTGCCCCAGAGCACACGACCGTTACACGACTCCTCTGGCCAGACGCGCATCGCCTTTCTCTGCGCCGTACGAAACACTTCCCTTATTTGTTCTGTCGGTGGAGCCCGAGCAGACGCACGCTCTACGAATCATTCGTCGTGTATTCTTTCTTTCCTTCTTTGCATGCCTCCTACTTGTCTTACATCCCCTCCCAGCCGACGACGCACTCTCTGCACCAGACCTCATATAACACCCTCTTCCCCGCACACTTTATGCGCCTCACTCTCCTTTCCTCTCACCGGTCTGTCTCATTCGCCATATCATATATTCACGTCGCCGACATAATAATCGTCACACTCAATAACCCCAGCATCAATACATAAAATACGACCTCGTCTGACCAGCCGCCATGACATGATCTGTGCACCTACCCTTTCGGTGTTGACAGGCTAGGGCACTTGGGTCTTCTTGCGTCCCCTTCATAGGCAAAGAGCATCTTGCCCTGGAGCCCCGATGGCTGCACAGGTCGACTTCATCGGCCGGGGCGGGTCATTCAAGTCGTTCCGGCCATGGCGGCATCGAGACCAGACGGCCGCCGGACAGGCCGCCGGACAGCGCACCGAACTGGAATCGACACACGACAGTGCCCAAGAGACACACAGCGGTGGCACTGCCACTGCAGAGGCCCACTCCACGGACGTCGACGTGTCCCATGCCGTACGGAAAGAACGGCCACCACCGGCGCAGAGAGAAAATCACCGTCCAAGGGCTCTCCTCTCGTCGTCGGCCTCGCCGTCGTGTCCCTCACAGCGGATCTCGGCATCCCATCCGGCACAGGCCGACATCCTGCTCGACGACCCGGCGCCACCACTGTCGACGGCATCGTCGGCGGCAACCGACGAAGACGCGATACCACGCACGCCGGGGCCGAGCATTATCCTGTCACAAGAGCCGGAGCCAGGGCCAGAGCCAGAGCCAGATGCGTCACTAGTACCATTGTCCTCGGAGGCAGAGCCTTCCGCTAAAACGCCACATGCATCACCACCATCACCACCACGGCATGCGTTCCCCCGCCCGTCTCTCAAGCGCCGCCGCGCTCTCTCCGACGTCGACGGCCCCAACACTGCCGCCCTCTGCTGCAAGAAACGCCGCCTGCGTCGGTTCCTGATTACGTCGCGCCTCTCGCAGCCTTTCTCGCAGCCGGCCACGCACATTCTCAACCGCGAGTCCGTGGCCGCCGGCGACAAGCGGTTTTGGAAGCTGGCGGCGATTATGAATGCCAAGAAGCTGATGGCGCCGGCAAAGACGTCGTCGTCGTCGTCGTCGTCGTCGTCCACAGCATCACCAACACACACTCACGCCCACGCCCCCATGGCCAGCGAAGTCATTTGGCGCGCCGCCATGGCCAACCGGCTGCGGCAGCGCCTCTATGCCGAAGCCACCGCCGCGTCGACGGCCGGCCGGCCCCTGACGGGCATTCCCCTGTCGCTCATGGCCAACATGGCCAATGCGCGGTTTACGATTGTGCCCGTGTCGACGGCCGCCATGGCCGGGCGGGCGACGACGACAGCGACGACACAAAGACCCGCCACCCCCGCGTCCCCCACGCCCCCCCTGTCCATGTATGCGCCCCCCGGCGCCGGCTCGTCGGCCGTGTTTGCCCCGGCCGCCGCGCTCAGCCGCTCCGCGCCGCCACTGGCTGCGCACCGCCCCATTGTCCGGGCCGTCTCGCGGAGTCCCAAGCTGCGGCCGGTCAAGGACCCGAAGCGGCCGGACAGTCGGCAGGAGAACCAACCGGACAGCCGCCACGACAACGCCGACGACGACAACGACTGCCTTTACGCCTTCCCCGCAAACGAGCACAGCAGCACCGCCAACGCCGTCGACGACATGGACGACGATGTGGCCGACGACGGCTCGGAAGAAATCTATGCCGACTTTAGCGTGCTGTTCAGCAGCGCGACGGCCGGCGACGACCTGGACGACCTGGACGGGCTCGACGGGCTCGACGGGCTGGATGCCCTGGACGGGCTGGACGACTACATGGACGAGCTGGACGGCATTGCCCACCTGCCGCGGTGAAGGGGGGGGGAGGGAAGCGTGATTGACACAAAATATGATACCAGGCGTTGGGAGGATCAATTTTATAGGGTTCGATATTCCGGTTTCCGGTTTCTTTACTATTCAGTACATGTAACATGCAAATGAACGTCATAATGGTCGCTGTGCTTGCTCTCTTTCCTTTGCTATGCTCACCTTGCCGTTGCCTTCCGTTGCCGCCGTCGCCCCCATCACGCATTGTTCCGCTCATATGCCCACTGCTCGCTGCCCGCAAACGCCGGCGCCTCCTTGAACCGGAACAGAATGGCCTGCTCCAGCGGCGGCATCCCCGCCTCCAGGGCCCGCGCAATCAGCACCTCGCCGGCCTCGTCCGACATGTCCGCGCGCCACTGCTTCGCGTGGTACAGAAACCGCATGGCCAGGATCCGCAGGTTCTGGACGGTGTGCGACGGCCGCAGCAGCTCCGCCACGAAGCCGGCGTTGCCGATGCGCAGGCCGCCCAGGCTGCCCTGCAGGTGGGCCCGTCCCTCGCGCGCTGTGTCGGCAGACGCGGCCGACGCGGGGCGGCGCGCTCTGCAGAGGGCGTGGATCCGCTGGAGGGCGGCGCGGTCGCTCAGCGGCACAAAAAACATGTGCTCCTCGGGCGCCGCCGCGCTGCCAAAGAGGCCGCTCGCCACGGCCTGCGCGCGCGTGCCGGTCAGGACAATCTCGTCAAAGTAGACGAGCAGCTGCGGTGGTGGTGGTGGTGGTGGTGCCGGGGACCGGGAGGGGGACCTCGCGCCGCCGCGCTGGGCGGCCGCCGCGGCACAGCGCTGCAGCAGCGGAAAGATGGCGGCGCCGACCTGCGACTGCAGCAGCTCGTGCTTGACGGCAATGCCGCCGCCGCCGCGCACGGCTTCGTCGAGGCAGCCGACGAGCTGGTGGTGGGCCAGGTCGGCGATGCTGACGGTGCTCGCCGGGTCGATGGGGGCCGGGCCCGGCGGCGGCGGCCGGGGCGCCAGCGGCGGGGCCGCGCGCGAGACGCGCCAGACAGCGACGTCGTCGTGGTCGTGGTCACCTTCGTGGTCGTTTGTGTCCGCCGGCGTCCGTGAGCGTCCCCCCCCGTCGCCCTCGCCCGGCCCAGCAGCATGTAGTCGACCCGCCGCTTGCTGTTCAGCAGGATCGTGTCCCGCGTCGGGTCAAACCACACCGGCTGGCCCTCGGCGCCAACGGTCCACCGCCCGCTGCGCAGGGCCGCCGCGCGGGACTCGAAACACGTGCTGGCCATGGCCTGCGGCATGCGGCTGCCGACGCTGGCCCGCGCACGCGCGCTGACCACGGCGACGCTGTCCCCCTGCGGGGCAGAGCTCGGCGCGTACTCGTCGTCGTCGGCCTCAAACGGCCGCAGGCCAATGACGCGCCGCGGCAGGGCCTCGGTCCAGATGGCACTGCGAATCTCGGCGGGCAGCGAAGAGAAAGTGATGCGGGGTGTGGTGGAAGCAGTGGAGGGACCGGCCATTGTTGCCGCCGTTGTGGGAGATGATGTTTCGTGGCCGGCAAGACCTGGGGATTCCGGGGTAGGTCCTGACTCTGGCTCTGGCTCTGGCTCTGGCTCTGGCTCTGGCTCTGGCTCTGGCTGTGCTGGTATCGGTCTCGGTCCTGACGTCTTCTCCACAGCATCGTCCGCTGCAAGGGCCGACCGTAACCCGGCCCGTCGGGGTCGGTGTTTCCGTATAAAAAGTGCAGTCAACATGAGGGCCAGTCAACGTTGGTCGTGGCCGTTGATGATCTTCTCAAGAGGTCGGATTGAAATGAAGTACGGCAACACATTCTTAAATTCATTTAACGTCAGTCCCGAAGACAGAGTATTTATCGTCGCCGAGCCCATGCCTTCCCTTGCATTGAAATATCTCGGTGCCTGAGCAGGCTGCAGGATTTCTCGAGGCCGTTTGTGCGTGGATGTCTCGCAACAACGCAATGAATCTCCTTTATCTACCTGTGAGAGCCTCGCCATTCTTTGCTAGCAGCTAGGCACCGGCCAAAAATGGTATTGCTTGGGAAATGCAATCCCTGACGCGAGGCTTCTGGGGATTGCGCAGGGACGTTGTGATGTTGTGGTGTTAGTGATTGGTGATGTCTGCCTTAATTGGCTTGGATTGGCTGTGCCTTCAAGGCGGAATTGTCAACACCGCGCAGGTCCGGGAAAGCCCCATAAATGATGGCACAAAAGATAAATTGGAAATAAATAACCGCGACAGAGGTAAATGTGATGGCAAATAAGCCATTGGAACATGAGCGGTTTGGACGACAAATACTACGTCGTCCAACAAGTCTATTATCAGTCACAAGCGCTGTTGCTCTCATTGCGTCCGCTCTCGCGGTTGCTCTCTTGTTCCAAAGTAAAATATAAACCACAAAAGAAATGCAAATACAATGCTGTTGCCAGTGTCTGTTCTATGCTCTACCGTCTGCTGGCCATTCCCCATCCACCTGCCCAGCTCCCTCGTATTCTGACGCTCTGCGCCGTTTACTTCACCGTGGCATGGCCATTGGCCTCGTCGACACCGTTCGTCTTTGGCGTCGCCGCCGCCTCCAGCTCTGGCATCGTCGGCTGCCCGGGCGGTGCCTGTCCGCGGCTCTGCCACAGCGCCGCCCGCTCCTGCAGCAGCGCGGCCGCCCACGCGCGCGTCTCCGGCAGCACCATCTTGGTCGCGACGTACGCAAACTCGCCCAGGTCGACGTGGCCCTGCCCGCGCGTCTCGTACTCGTGCATCTGCAGGAGCAGCTCCATCTTGTCGACGTCGTGCACGAAATGGCTCTCGGGGGTCGCGGCGTCTTCGTACTCTTGCCAGATGGCCCGGATCTCGCGGCCGACGGCGCCGGTGTCGTTGTCACCGTCGCCACTCCCACTCTTACTCCCACTCTTACTCCCACTACCACCCCCCACCTGCCCCAGCAGCGTCCCCGTAATGTAGTCCATGGTCGAGGCTTCGCGGCGGCTCTTTTCCGGCTTGGGCACGCCGTCCACGGGCGTAATGTCCCCCACGAGCGCCTCGGCCATGTCGTGCACCAGGCACATCTTGATGCACCGGTTCATGTCGAGGCGCGCGGCCAGCGCCGGCGGCGCCAGCATCGCCATCAGGGACATGCGGTACATGTGGTCGGCAATGGACTCGCCGTGCGTGATGCCGAACCGGCGCCAGCCTTCGCGCTTGGTGGTTTTCAGCAGCTCGAGCAGGTGGAAGTAGGGGAGGGGCGACGACGTGTCGGGGGCCGGTTTGCTGTGCGTGTCGCCGCCGGTCGGCGCAAAGATGGCATCCGTGGCCTTGTCGACCGTCCACTCGCCGGCAACCTTGGGCGTCGGAACCACGCCGAGCTCTGTGACGAAGGCATTAGCGGGGCGTCAGGGTGCATTCTGGACGCAGGCTGGCCTACCTGCAATCAATGTCTCGACCGTGATTGCCGTGCCGTTGGGCGCCGGCTTGCTGTTGGCTGCCATCGTGGTTGGGTGGGAGGAGACAATCTGTCGAGATTGGTGGAGTGGCGAAGGCAACGAAGGACGACCAGCGAACTCTCTGTGTGTCGATGTTCAAGGATGCCGTTCCCGCTTGGCTCTTTGTCTTCCGCTTGCTCGTTTTCTTCTCTTTTCGTCGTGTTGCTTCTAAAGTTGGAGCACGAAGGAGGGAAGAGGCAAAACTGGCACTCGCAAACTACTAAGGCCCCCTAGACATCCCCGCCAACGCCCGCTACGACATGTAAACACAGAGTCCGCGAGGTCCACTATCGCATATCGTTTGCGCTGGGGCATATGGCCCTGTGGGCCAATCAGCGATCAGAGATGTTCGGCTTACTGTTTGTGCCTTCAACAGCCGCTTTTGCCAGATCTGATCTGTCTTTGTCTTGTCTCACAGCAGATTGCTTTCGTTCAGAAGACGATGTAGAACATTTGAGGCGGCTGGGCCTGTTGATGGACGTGTGAGTGACTGTGCATCTGCAGAGTTTTGTTTTTCTTTCTTTCTTGATTTTTTTTTTTTTTTTTTTTTTTTTTTTTTAATGTCCCTCTCATATTGCCTTTGTTATTTTTATTCTGTTCTGGATCTAAAATAAATTAAACATAAATAAATTCTATGTAGATTCTTCTTTCGCAATATTGTCTCATTTACTCTTTCACTCCAGGACATTGTTCCTGTTAATAAGTTGATACTCTTGTTTTATTGCTTGCTAAATATAAAGAATTAGTCTTACTTCGCCGTCGTTTCCACCCGCAGTCACTCCTTCAGCGCGTGTTGACTTTAAGCCGCGCTTGTTTACTGCGATTGCTGGGCAACGCACGCTCCACCTAATTTTTAGCGGTCTTTCGGCCGGCACAGGGCTGTCGAGCACGGCACTTGTGCTGTAATAGTGCTTGCGTCTGGCCTCGATTCGATGGATCGACCGAGTCGGCATTGTCTGAGATTTATTCTTATCGTCGCCAAAAAGTCAATATTCTTAGTGACAGGGCCCGTCGTACCTCGTCAGAGTATCACGTCGCCCACGTCGCCAACAAGCCACACGACTGCCCGATGACGAGTGTCTGCCTGCTGCAGGCGTCTTAGCGGCCCCAGGCCATACCTCGCACAGCTACCCCAACAAAGAAGGCTCCAACCAGTTATCGCCCTTCACGTCAGTCTCGTGACGTCCGCCGCTCTTTGTGCAGCCTCACTTTCTTCGACTTTTTACGCCATAGACCACCGACAGCAGCAACCTTATCCACTCACTCACCTCCGGCGTGCTCGACCGCACCCAACGTCCCATCTCGATCTTCAGCCTCGCCTCCTGTTGGCCAGCATGCGCTGCTGAGAGCGCGTGCTGTGAGACGACGACATCACGCGCGGTCACGAGCCACCGCACGCCTTTCCAAATCATCCTCGACGAGTCACGTTCACCTCTTCGCTGCGCTGCACCTCCGCCGCCATGGCGGGCTCCCCGCGTCCCGAGTTCCATGTGCCCGGCGCATACCACTTTGACAACCCGTTACCGTACGCCATTCCCACGCCACGCGCCCTCGGTGCCGACGTCTTTCGGCCGCCCGTTGCGTCCTCCCCGACCGACTCGACCTACCTCGATCTGGCACGGTCGGCCGGCAGTCTCTACTCGGACGTGTCGTCGGTCGCCGACCATGGCGCCAAGCGGAAACGCGCCGCCCAGGACTCACGGGAGTCGACACCGCTGGCCGAGTGGGATGCGAATGCAACAAACGGACAGCATGGCGGACGGCACCTCTACACGCTGGCCGGACAGATTGACATTCACGGCGCTCCTGGCCTGCACGACGCCATGGACGACAGCGTCTATTCGGACGTCGAGTATCGACGTGCGTTGGGCCCACATGATGCGACAGCCGCAGCAGACGCAGCAACAGCAACCGACGACGCGCAGTCCGATGCAGATCGCTGGACGGTGCTGCACGCACTCGGCAACGTCGTCGGCAAGGTCTGGGAGTTTTGCACAGCGGGCGCCTTCCGCGGGTTCCATGCGGGAGGAGGCGAGAGCTACGACTGGGAGACAGGCAAGCCGAAACCGACGGAGATCGTGGGAGAGACGCCGACGCCGACGCCGCAACCACAAAGTGAAAAGCACAAAGACGAACCAACACCAACACCAACACCCAATCTCACCCACGACGACCGCGACCGCGACACGACACCGCAGCGCAACGGCAAGCGACGGCAGGTCAGCGCTGCGGGCGACGAGCTGGGCCGCAACTGGGTCATTGTCGATCCGACGCTGAAGCAGAGACAGACAGAAGCCTACGCACAAACACCGAGGCGGTCGACTGCACAAGGACAGGGACAGGGACACGGACTGGGGCAAAAGATGCCTTTGCGCGGTGGGAGGGCGTCCACCTCGACCACGCCCGCCGCGGCAGACACACGCACACCGGACCGGCGAGCCCCGAGCTACACGCGAGGGTCAACAACAACGACGGTGACGCCCAGCACAGCAGCGTCACGGCGCATCAACACTCCGATATCACGGATCACCGGTGCCGCCACGACCACCCCGCACGGTCGCCGCGGCGCGTCGGCCGCGTCGGTTGCCCGCGTGTCCCAGACCAGCAGTCCGTCGTGGTCATCACGCGAGCCTGCCAGTTTTGCCTCATTTGCCTCACCACGGGCCTCCACTCCAGTCGGTGGTGCCAAGACCGTCTCACCACGGCGTCCATACGCAGCCTCCTACAATAGCCCCGGCGGTAGCCGCATCCCCTTGCCGCAACCCGGCGGCACCAATGCAGGCTACAACCCCTTCTCGCGAGCCGCGGCTGCCGCCTCACCACGGCCTACCAGTCGAGCTGGCGGACGATCCAGCAGCATGGCCCTTGGCGCTGCTGGCAGCCCTGCCCAAAACGGCCACGGCCCCGGCCATGGCCATGGACACGCACATCGCCGGAGCCATAGCGGCCGCGTCGGCGTGTCGCCGCTGCTGCCAAAACAAACGTCGGCCGGTGGTCCTGCAAGCCTCGGCGCCGACACGTCCCTCGGCCTCACCGAGAGCCCCCGCCTCAGCGACGAGGCCAAACGGCTGGCCGCTCAGAACCTGGCGGCCGAGCAGGAGTCGGACGCCAAGATGGAGGCCTTCAATGCCCGGCTGCAGCAGATGATCCGGCAGGGCCAGGAGGCGCTGGGCACGACGTTTGAGGTGGACGGCGGCGGCGTAGACGACTATTGGGCGGATGATTGACTGCCGAAGATGGGCGGCGTGGCGTTGTTGGATAGTTTTCTCTTCTTTGCGCGTGTTGATAGTTGCGCCCTTTTAATGTATTTTTTCAGCTCAGTCACGCAATCGAAACGTCTACCGGAAATGATGTTACTACGTGTATGAAAAAAAGCAGATTCTGCTACATTGCCTTCCGTAGGTACGGTTAAGCCACGGGATTAAAAACAAAAACAAAAACAATAGAGACCAGACGTAATGTAATTTAATTACAAAGAAAGTAAGTGGAAAGTGGAAACAAAACAAAATAATGACATGAACCGCAATCCCGACCGACAACCAAAACAACAAGAGCAAAAGAGACAAATGGCAAATCGACCAAAACACATGTATGTTTCCCCTTCCTTTAGCATTTTTGTGAGCGCCTCCCCCCCTTCGGGGCTCACTTCGTTCGGGGGCCTCGCTGGCTCACCGGAACCGCATCGTCGACCGCGCCGGCCGCACATTGCTGTCCACGCGCGCCCGCAGCTGCCGCGTCTCGTGCAGCGTCTGCTCCAGCTCCTCCTTGGCCCGCGCGTCCCGCGCCGACGCCAGCAGGTCCGTCATGGCCCGCTCGGCCCGCGCCATCAGGTCGGCCACCCACGGCCCCAGCTGCGACCCAGACCCGGACCCGAACGACGTGCCGCCGCCACCGCTCCCCAGCGCGTCGCCGGCCCCCACCTGGCCCTGGCCCGTCACCTCGACGTCGTGGCACCACAGCGCCACGGCCGTGTCGATCCACGCGACGACGACGCGCCGCCGCCGGCCCGTAAAGGGCACCTCCTGCGCGTCCAGCAGCCGCTCCAGGACGTGCACGACCATGGCGTGGGACACGCGCAGCTGCAAAAACAGCAGGACCGGCCACGCCGGGTCGGCGCCAATGGAGGCGTCCTGCTGGCGCGTCAGCGCGTACTCGCAGAGCGTGCCCAGCAGCGTCTCGACGGGGAAGATGAGCGCGTCCAGCGACGTGCGGTGCGCAATCGTCTGGATCTGCACCGAGACCGCCTCGTACGGCAGCGGCGGCGGGCCCAGGGCCGCCACGGCTGCGTTCGTCTTGGTGCGCACGGCCTCCTCGTACGCCGCCAGCCGCGCCTCAATCTCCTCGTGCGTGCTGTTGATGAGCTGCTTCCACGTGTCCGCAATCACGCGCGGGTTGTGGTAGTCGGCCGCGTTGTAGATGAGCAGGCACAGGTCGTAGTAGCCGGCCTGGTCGGCGTAGCCGTTGAAGAGCTCCGAGAGGCCCAGCACGCCGCCGTCGAGGTCCGCCGCAATCTCCACCTTGCGCTCGTCGGGGATGCGCCCGTCGGCCAGCAGCCGCTCCAGCAGGTCGTCCTGGATGTGCGCAATGTCGAGCAGCTCCGTGACCTCGTGGTTGAGCTGCTGCTGCCGCTGCCCGCTGACGCCCGCCGACGACACGCTGGCGTTGGCCTTGGCGCGGCTCAGCAGCGTGATGCGGTCCTTGATGCCAATGGCAAACGCCGACCCGGCCAGGTTGAACTGCACCTGCGCCGCGTCAAAGAACCGGCTGCGGTGCGTGTAGAAGCGGCACAGCAGGTCGGCGTGGTGCACGTCCGTCGCCGCCAGCCGCTGCAGGAAGGTGACGACGTGCGGCGAGTCGATGGCCAGCAGCCGGTCCGTCAGGTTCTCTTCAATGTACCACTCGTACAGGTCAAAGTGGAACACCTCGTCGGCCGCGTCGTTGACCACGTTGTACGCCTCGGTGCGCTTCGTGAACGCCAGCGTCGGCCGCCCGTCAATCTGCTCCGGCTCCGCCGCCGAGTCCGTGTCGAGCTGCCGCAGCACCGTGTGCACCAGGTCGTAGCACCGCTTGCGCTCCTGCCACGGCGCGCGCCGCGGGTCCGCGTCCGGCTTGCCGTCGTTGAGCCACGCCAGCGCCGCGTTGCCGCGGTCCTTTTCGTGCGCCACCATCAGGCACAGCTGGATCGCGCCCGCGTAGTACTTGAGCTGCACGTACTGCGCGACCGCGCCCGTCAGGTTGGCGTACGTCAGGCTGCCGGCCACGCGCTCAAACAGGTGCAGGCTCTCGCTGAGCAGGCCGCGCGCCGCCTGCGGCGACTTGATCTGCTCGGACGCGCGCTGCAGCTGCTCCTGCGCCTTGAAGATGACCACGTCGTCCGGGCTGCAGAAGCTGCCGCAGCGCCGCCGCAGCGCGTCGGCCACGGTCTCGACGTTGGACCCGCTCTCGATGTTGCGGTTGACAATGGCCTTGACCAGCAGCTTGGCCAGGTCCTTGCCGGCCGGCCGCGCAAACAGGCTCTCGTACGTCAGCTGCCGCAGCTGGTCGCGCGTGCCGTCGTCGAGGCGCACGTAGATGTCGGCGACGCGCTCGTCAAACAGCATCAGCACAAACGAGATGCCCTCGGAGATGCTCTCCATCAGCTTCTGCAGCGCGTGCAGCGCCTGGTGCTCGGCCTGCAGCGCAATCTCCTCGTGCCGCGTGGCCCGGCGCCGCACGTCCGTCGGGCCCGACAGGCCCTGGATGCTGCCGGCGTTGGCCTTCAAGAACGTCCGCAGCCGCTCCAGGTTCTCCTGCACGGCCGTCAGCTTGCTCGTCGGCACCGTCGACCCGACCACGACGCCCGCCGCCGAGTGGTTGACCGTCACGACCCGGGCGGCCCACAGCGTGCGCACCAGGCGCGTCAGGTACAGGGCCAGCGCGTCGTGGCGTGACGACAGGCGCACCGAGTCGATCGTGATGGCGCTGCTGTCGGTCTCGGCCACGGTCGGCTGGCCGCCGTAGTTGACAAAGGCCGTCTTGGCGCGGTCCTCGGTGGTCTGGTCCGTCGCGCGGCTCGTGCCCGCGCGCAGGTCGCTGCCCTGCCCGCACGCGACGGCGAGCGCCGTCGCCACCGTCTCCACGCGGCCGTAGAGGTGGATGAACTTGCGAATCTCCTTGTCGAACAGGTCGTCGCTACCGAGTGTCCGCACGGCCGTCGCAAAAATGTCCACCAGGCGCCGGCGGCGCACCACGTGCACCCCGTCGTTGGTGAGGATGGCAAACTCGCTGGGCGGCGCGTCGAACTGCACGGCCAGCTCGTTGCCGAAGCCGAGCGGCTGCTGGGCGGCCGCAAAGGGCTGCGTGACGAGGCCCACGTCGAGCGCGTCCTTGGCGCGGCCCAGACTGATCCAGTTGCCGTGTTCGTAGTACTTGAGGGCCGACGCCGGCGTGGTCACCTTGATCTTGCCCGTCTCGGGGGCCGACAAAAAGAGGCGCAGCTCCTGGTTGCGCACGACAAAATCAAAGCAGAAGCCGGGCGCGAAGCGGGCGCCCTTGGTCGTCGGATCGAGCGAGCGCGACTGCAGGTCGACCATGGCCGGGTCGCTGGCCGCGGACCGCGCGAACCCGTTCGCCGCCGCCAGGGCCACGGGGGCCGCGGCGCCGGCCTCCTTGGGCGGGAACTTGACAAACTGCACCTGCATGGACTGCGGTGCCGTGTTGGACGAGTTCATGGTGTAGGACGCCGAGCTGGTGGCGCTCAGAAACAGGCGGCAGCCCGTGCTTGTGACGGCCACCAGGTGCAGCTTGGACGCCTCCTGCATGGCAATGGGGCTGATGCCGACGATGCTCATGCGGTCGGTCAGCAGCGGCGACGTGTTGATCATGTGCGTGATGTCGCGCAGGCAGTCGTTCTTGTGCTTCTCGATGACCTTGGTGAGGCGGTCGGGGCTCTCGATGTGGTACGTGCGGATGGTCGACTTGTTGGACAGCGTGTAGAGCAGGTTGCGCGAGTTGTCGGCGACCATCTGCACGAGGCTCTCGCTGTTCTTCTGCGTCCAGAAGTCGAGGCCCGCGGGGAACGCAGGCACGACGGACGACCAGCCCGGGTGGCTGTGGTTGGTCTTGCCGACGCGGTTCGAGAACCACTTCTCCTCCTGCTGGTAAAAGATCTCGTGCACGTCCGTGTCGCTGCGGCCGCCCAGGAAGATGCGGCCCGCGGCCGTGCCGACAATAAACGACACGTTGCCGCCGCCGCGGTGGATGGACATCTTGGTCTGGTACAGCGAAATCTGCTTGGAGCCGGTGGGCGTGGGCGTGGCCTCGACGCCCAGCAGGATGATGTCGACCTCGGTGGCGACCACCAGGACGTGGCTGATGTTCTTGACAAACACGCCGGGCTTGGGCGGGACGAGGCCGATGGCGGTGATGGCGTGCGGCTGGTCCTCGAAGCCGATCAGCTCGGGGTTCGGCTGCGTGTAGTCCCAGAGAAACAGGCTGCTGTCGATACAAGCGTAGGCGTGGTTGATCTCGGTGAAGAGGCCCATGGACGTGACCAGCTGTGACACGTTGTACCGCTCAAAGATTTGGTCCGGGATGGGGTAGGTCTGCACTTTGTGGAAAGGAGCCCATGCCGACTCGGCGCCGTGGATGTCGTACTCGGACGAAGCGCCGGCTGAGTTGTTCGTTAGCAGGGGGGACGATATATGAGGAGACGCAAAAACAAAACCGAAACCAAAAAACAAGACAAAAACAATAAATATCAAAAGGGGGCAGGGGGACGCACGTCGGCAGTAGGAGTCGAGGTCTGGGTAGCTCTCCTCGAGCTGAAGCACCCGGTTGACGGAGCCGGCTGCCTTTTGGACGGGTGTCAGCACAGCCGGTGCGGGCAGGGCCATGACGGAGTCTGCCTGTTGTGCGCTGCCGCCTGGCCGCTGGGAGAGTTGCTGTTGTTGTAGCTGCTGCTGCTGCTGCTGCCGCTGCTGCTGCAGCTGGGCCGAGGATGTGGTTGCGCTGCCAACGCCAGACGAGGCCGAGAGAGCTGCTGGTGCAGGGTCAAACAGCGACCGACCGCCATCGAGCCGGGACGAGGCTGCCGGGCCGGGCGTAGCAAAGTAGGAGCCGGGGATCTGGCGCCTTGGGGTGGACAGCGTCGCCATGGCGGGCGAGGGTGTGTGCTGTCACGGGGCGATGGCCGCCGGTGATGTGTGTTGGATGGTGGCCGTTTCTACAGCGGGTTGTTGTTTGCCTCCAGGCAGTCCAACGGCAGGTCTGCCTCCCAATTCCTCTGGTTGGGAGATGCACGACAGAGTCCAGAGGAGCTTCCGATCGATGACTGCAGGTGCCAATGTCGAGAGCAGTGAATGGGGTGCGGCGTGTGACGACAGAAGCCGGATGGCGTTTCCGTCGATAGCTTCGTCCAAGCTTGGATTGGCGATGTCGTCGGCACGCGGCCGCTGTAAGCCGCTTGAGTGTAGGAGAAAGCGTTCGATCAGCTTGACGATTTGTCGGCAGTCGTCACTTGGTTCGGTATGGCTGCACTGGCCGGCTGGGTCGTCGTTGTGCTGTGCTGTTGTCGTGCTGTCGTGCCTCCTACGATTTAGCTGTAAAATGTGAGGCTGGGCCAGTGGTCAATTTTTTCCCCTTTGCCTAGGACGCGAAGTTGTCGCGCAAAAGACGCTAGTCCTTAAACAGCAATCGGAGCTCTGAGTGGGGCACCACACCAACCAATCCATGAGGAAAGAGCAGAGAGGGAAGGAGCAACGAATGCACATCTGTGCTTCGTGAGACTGACTACGATCTCAAAGGTTAAGGGAAACATTAGGTCACAATTGGTGGATTGGCACGAGTTTCAGAAAGAATGCGATTGCAATTACATTTATAAGTTTATTTTCTAGCTATACTCCGTTTGTCCTTCCAGTTTGCTTAGCCTGGCTGCTTGATTTGCGCCAGTGCTTTCCCAGTGAATGATTCGCCCGAAATAAAAAGCAGAAAGGATGATGATGACGATAAACATGGCTCATGTTGTATTGGGGAAAAAGACGGAGGATTACAATGGGTGCCCCGACGGGCTGGGAACGGGCCTCGAAAGGCCAGAACGTGTGCCCAAGGGCCAGTTGGAGCTGTGCACGGCGAACGCACCCGGTTCTCGCCCACCGCCTACGTCGTCTTCTTGGCTTCGCGGGCGGCCTTGCGCAGCGCGCGCCGGCGAATGTCCTGGTGCATCACCAGGTTGTACCAGACGGCCAGGTGGTGGCCCACACCAACCGTGTTCTCGACGACGTGCTGCACCAGCGCGTGCGTCCAGAAGGGCGTGTAGGTCGCCGCAAACGCCTGCCAGCCGCGGCCCACCTTGCCGAGGGCCGCGCGCACAAAGGCGTCGGGCGTGGGGATCAGCAGGCTGGGGCGGCGGACCTTGCTCATGGCCGAGACGACGAGGTAGCTGAGGACGAGGTAGGCGTCGACGCCGCTGGGCTTGACTTCGGCCGCGAGGCTGGTGTTCCAGTGCTGGAGGAAGGCCTTGCTGCCGCTGTAGGTGGCCAGGTACGGCGTGGGCAGCCAGCCGCCAAAGGAGCCCATGGTCAGCACGAGGCCCTTCTTGCGCTGCACGAGGCCCGGCAGGATGGCCTTGGTGGTCTTGAGCGTGCCGAGGCAGTTGATCGTGACAATGTTCTCGAGCTCCTCGGGCGCGGTGTCGAGGAAGGACACGGGGATGCTGTGGCTCTGGCCGACGTTGTTGATGAGGATGCCGACGTCGAGGCCGCGCACGAGGTCGGCGAGGCGGACGTAGTCGCTGTCGTCGTTCTTGGCGTAGTCCATGGCCAGGACCTTGGTCTTGAGGTCGGCGTGCTTGGCCTCGAGGGCGGCGGCGAGGTCGTCGAGCTTGGACTGCGTGCGGGAGACGAGGACGAGGTTGAAGCCCTTGGCGGCGAGCTGGGTCGCAAACGCCTTGCCCAGGCCGTCGGATGCTCCGGTAACGACGGCCCACGTGCCCTTCTTGCCGTACTTGCGGAGCTGGAGGGGTTAGAGGGGAAAGCAGACAATGGGCGGGAGGCTATCCGGGAAAACAAAAGACACAGGGCAACTCACATTGGTGCCGCTCAGGACAAAGATGTTGAGGAGAAAGCCGAGCTGCGAGAGCACCTTGCTGCCCAGGTACAGGGCGCCGACGGCCGTAAAGGTGGCCGTGACCGGGCTGGGGATGGCGGCGACAAAAGAGCGAATGGCCTCCATGGTGATTGCCGTTGAAGAAGTCGAGAAAGTCGTTTGTCCAGAGTGTATGTTTGTAGACAGACGGAAATGTTTCGTGTCTTTATTGTTTTCGTTTTCGTCGGACGATGCGACCGTTGGGGGGAGGAAGGATTTTAGGGCGTTCGTTCCCATCGGCAATGAACACAGCCCGCACGCGGTTGGCCAATAAGAAAGCTCAATGCTGGGGAGGGTTGCAACGACCTAGCAAACAAACCCCAAAAAAATAAAAGGGGGCAGTGAGCTCACCACCACGGCTGACCATTTCTCGACACGCCGAACCAGCGACCAGACGACCCTCACCCCTCGACTTTCGCAACGCAATGGACACCGTGCTGTCGTACCTCCCGTCTGGGGAGCAGGGCTTGATGCCATACTACCTCTTCTTGGTCGGTTCTAGTTCTAGTGCCAGGCTCGGCGTTCTGCAGACGGGCGAAACGTAATTACTGACTGAATTCCCTGCGCACAGGTGGGCATCGTCTCCGTCGGCAACTCCCTGCAGAACCTCGCCACGCTGCACTACACCCGGCGCATCTACAACGGGCTCTTTGTGCCCAGCCACCAGAAGAGCAACGACGACAGCATCCACAAGCTGATTGTGGCATCGACCACGGGCAAGGACACGGAGAAGGCGCAGGACCAGGTGACGCCGCTGGCGGCGCGGCTGTTTGGGACGTGGACGATGCTGGCCGGGTTCGTCCGGATGTACGCGGCGCACGACATTGGCAACCGGGCGCTGTACCAGCTCGCGCTGATTACGCACGTGGTGGCGGCGGTGCACTTTATCAGTGAGCTGACGGTGTACAAGACGCTGCGGCTGACGGGCCCTCAGCTGTTTCCGCTGATTGCCGGCACGGGCGGCAGCATCTGGATGGCGTTGCAGTACAGCCACTACGTGTCGGCGTAGGGTGTAGGGTGTTGGCTGTGACGCTGACAACCAAAACCGCTGGGGGTGATTGGCATGCATGATGCAGGGAGAAAAGGAGGCTTTGTTTTGTAATGTAATACGCGTTGCTATTGGCACAGGCTCTTACTTCGCGCGGTGTGCTTTGCTCATGATAGATGCTTTCTACTTTCTGGCTCGTCTCCATGCATCCTTTGACCTTCAACCGTTAACGCCGCTGCTCATTTTTTCTGCTCACATCTCAACCCCACACCTCCGGCCTACAATCTCTTCCGGTAGAGCTCGCCGCCGCAGGCCCGCAGCTTGGCGGCCGCCTGCTCGGGCGTAATGTCGCGCTGCGGCTCGCCCAGCAGCTCGTAGCCGACCAAAAACTTGCGCACGGTCGCGGACCGCAGCAGCGGCGGGTAAAAGTGCATGTGCAGCCAGCTGCTGTCGGCCTCGTCGTCGGCGCCCAGGGTGTCGAGGGGCGCCTGGTGGATGCCCGACGAGTAGGGGAAGCTGGTCTCAAACAGGTTGTCGTAGCGGCGCGTGACCTCCTGGATGGCGTCGGCCAGGTGCCCGCGCTCGGCGTCGGACAGCTCGACGAGGGCGCGCACGTGGCGCGTGGCGACGACCAGGACCTCAAAGGGCCAGATGGCCCACCAGGGGCAGACGACCAGGAAGGCGTCGTTCTCGTAGACGACGCGCTCCTGCTTGGCCCGCTCCAGCTGGACGTAGTCGCCCAGCAGGTGGCGCGCGGGGCCGTGCGTCGCGCGGTACCGGCGCATCTGCGTGAGCTCCTTCTCGGGCTCCTGCGGCAGGCTCGACGTCGTCCAGATCTGGCAGTGCGGGTGCGGGTTCGAGCAGCCCATGGCGGCGCCCTTGTTCTCAAAGATTTGCATGTAGCGCAGCTGGCGGGCCGGGCGCGGGACGGTGTCGTGCGCGGACGTCGGCGGGTGGGCCGCCAAGAACTGCGTCGCGGCGGCGTAGACGGGGTGCGTGGGCGCCAGGTGGGCGGCGTAGATGCGCGTCCACGTCAGGATGACGGGCAGGATGTCGCGGGCGGCCATGTCGGCGAGGGTCACGTGGTGCTTGGGCGAGAAGGTCAACACATAGCACTTGCCGGTGGTGGCCTCGGCGCGCAGCAGCAGCGACTCGAGGTCGCCGTCCTTGCCCGTCTCTGCGGCCGGGGCGTACGCGGCCTGGGTCTCTTTGACGGCGCTGTAGTCGTTGACAAAGACAAAGGTGTTGTCGTAGACCGGGTTGGCGTCGCCCTGGGCGCGCTTGTTGCCCGGGCAGAGGTAGCACTGGGGATCGTACTCGGGCAGCGTGTTCTTGGAGGGGGCCTCCTGTTGGCCCCTAAGACGGTCGTCAGTATGTTCCAGTCCGGCTATTCCATATTCTTTCGACGCGGGGACGAAGGAGCTTACTGCCATGGCCGCTTGGTCCGGTGCGGCGACACCAGGAGCCACTCGCCGGTCAGCGGACTGTACCGCCGGTGCGAGATGTCGTTGAGGATTTCGTCGGGCATTGCGACGTGTGTGGTTGTGAGAAAAAAAAAAAAAAACGGGTGTGGACGCTGAACACTGAAGCTGGCGGGGCTGTCGGGGAGCGATGCTACAGAGCGGTTCAAGAGATGCCCTCTGGTGTAAGAAAATCAGGAGCAAGACGGGCTATAAGAAGAAAGACCAGCAACGTCAACCTGTTGGGACACAAAACGAGTGTGAATGTGAGAGTACGAAACACGGATGTTGCCGTCGTCCGTTCCTTGATTCTTATGGTGACGATGTTTGCCCGCATTTCGAAAAGCGAAAGAGGTGGGGTGGCCTCCCCAGTTTGCGCGAGCACTTGGCGGTTGCACGACAGGAACCCCTAAGCTCTTGCCTGTTTGGGCTGTTTAGCGGGGCGCCCTCCTATTTTACACGCAGCAATACGACATATGAGGCACTTACAGGTTAGGCGGTGAAAGCTTATCCTTTTACGTCGTATGGCCTGCCGTCTCGCGGGTCGTCGGCGGAACCGCCGAAAATCAACGCAGTGGACATGACTGCCATTCAGAGGCGCTGACTGGAGAGGTTTAGCGCCCAACGGCGCCACCACTGCCCGTAAAACAGCCCGTAGAATAGCCCGTAGAATAGCCCGAGTCCCGGCTGTCACTAACCCGAGCACAGGGCCTCGGAAAAGTCGAGAATACGCTTCATACGAAGCACGGACACAGTCTTCTTAGCATATCAGATGCAGAGCAATTACGGAGTCTCACCGAGGGACATTGCAGCCCTGCTTTTGCTCTCAGCGCGCAAGAGAGTTGGCAACTCGGATGGAGAGGAAGAAGCACGTGGGTAATAGGGTTGAGGTTTTGATCGATCACTGCCCAAAAAAGAAGGAGCCACTTTTTTAACGACGATCTGGACTCTGTAACATTGCAAAGGATTCAGGGAGGATCTATGATTTGAGTTCAATTTATCTCCTTACGCTCGTATGCGCCCACGCCGCACATATTTTGGACGCGACATGGCATTTTCACTTTCTCTATTTACAGGGAGAAAACAACACAGTGAGTACACAGCATCGTCTCTGCTGCAAATTCACAAGGCTTCATTTCTCGCAAGTTTTCGGGTCCACGAATGTCGGGTTCTCGACAATCTGTAATCTGTTCTTTGGATGCAACGTGCCGCTCGGTCAAGATCAGCCAGGATCGTGCAGGAATATGCAGGAACACACGGGAACCTTGCCGCTTTTGGTCCTCTCCAGGCACACGTGCACACGAGCTTACCCGGAAATCACAACGAAACACAAATTCATCCCGTCCCCAGATGCGGTCCCCGGTTTGCACCTTTTAATTACCAATTATGAGCAGAACGTGGCTCAGCCAGTCCGCGGGACGTCCTCGTTGACTCGTGTTCGCCGTATTTGACAACAGTTGGGATGGCACTTTGTAGATATAAATGTTTGTCCCGTGTTTTGAATGTCATGTTTCGTTTCGTAGAGCAGTTGTCGCCAACGGCTTCCATATCGCCTCACCTCGCCTCGCCTCGCCGCCAATATGCCTCACATGCCTCGACGGGCCCTGTCCCTGGCCACGCTGGCCGCGCTGGCCGCGCTGGCCGTGCCCGCCCTCGCGGCCGGCAAGCTCAACGTCTACTGGGGCCAGAGCGGCGACCGGACGCTCGCGCAAGTCTGCCAAGAGGACGCCCTCGACTACGTGACGCTGTCCTTTATCAACGAGTCGCCCGAGAACGACGGAGCCACCAACTACCCGGGCATGGAGTTCGCGGCGCACTGCCCGGGCACCACGTACGAGGTCGACGGCGAGGCGTCCAACCTCATCAAGGGCTGCACGGACATCCAGGAGGGCATCCCCGTGTGCCAGGCGCTGGGCACCAAGGTGCTGCTGTCCATTGGCGGCGTGTTCGACGCCGTCCTGGCCAACTACAACGTCACGACGGAGGCCAACGGGCGGTACTTTGCCGACTTCTTGTGGGGCGCCTTCGGCCCGTACAATGCGACGTTTGGCGGGCCGCGGCCGTTTGACCTCGGCGCGACGGTGCACAATGCCGTGGACGGCTTCGACTTTGACATTGAGGCCGTCTTCCCGTCGGAGGCGCCGTGGATTGCGCTGATCGACCAGCTGCGGGGGTACTGGGCCGCGGACGCGCCGTACCTCGTCACGGGCGCGCCGCAGTGCCCCATTGTGTCCGACGCCTCGCTGCCCATGAAGCACATGATTGCCGAGGCGCAGTTTGACCTCATCTGGGTGCAGTTCTACAACAACCCCGAGTGCGACGGCACGACGAGCGCCTTCAACTTTGACGAGTGGGTGGCCTTCTTGCCGGGCACGCGGAGCGCGCACGCCCAGCTGTACATTGGCCTGCCGGCGGACCAGGGCGCGTCGGGCTACCTCGACGAGGCCACCCTGCGGTCCATCCTGAACACGTACGGCTCGAGCCCGTCGTTTGGCGGCGTCATGCTGTGGGACGAGTACCTGTCGTACACCAACACGAACGCGTCCGCGACGTCCACCGAGTCGTATGCCGACCTGGTCAAGGAGGTCTTGGCGGGTGTGCCCACCCCGTCGCCGTCGTCGTCTGTACCGTCCACGTCGTCCCCGTCCTCGACGCCGTCGCCGACGCCCTGCAGCAACCCCTACACCGTCCAGCCGACCGACGACTGCTACGACATCGCCGCCGCACACAACACCACGGTCGGCCAGATCCTGGCGCTCAACCCGGCGCTCAACCGCTTCTGCGACTTGACGGCCGGCCAGTCCGTCTGCCTGCCCGAGCAGTGCACGCGCTACTATACCGTGCGGCCGCAGGACACGTGCTACAAGATCAACACGCTGTTCGGCATCTCGTTTGACCAGCTGCTGGCGTGGAACCCCAATGCGATCAACGCCGACTGCACGAACCTCAATGTGGGCCAGGTGCTGTGCGTGTCGACGGACAACACGACCACCTCCGCGTCGTCGTCCGCCACCTCGGCCTCGACACCGAGCTCCTCGTCGGCCGCCTCGGCGTCCGCCTCCCCGACGCCCGTCGCCTGCGCCCAGTACTATACCGTCGCGGGCGGCGACTCGTGCTACGTCATCGACACCAAGTACGGCTTGACGTTTGCGGAACTGCAGGCACTCAACCCCACCGCGGGCATCAACAAGGACTGCACGAACTTGCAGCCCGGCGAGGTGTTGTGTGTTGCGTCGGTCCTCCCCAGCTCCAGCGCCAGCGCCAGCACCAGTTCCAGAGCCAGTTCCAGTGTGTCTGTTCCGCTGTCGACGGGCGCCACGACATCATACAGCAGCGCGACATCATACAGCAGCGGTTTCTCGACCATCACCACAAGCAGCCGGTCGTACATCTGGTCGAACAGCACGTCCGTCGGGACTTCTTCGATGCTGAGCATCAACTAGAGATGAAGCCAAGATGCTCTCGTCTGCTGAAGGGTAATGTCTGCTGACGCAGGATTGTCCTCCAAAAGAGGATTGTCTGTATATATATTGCATGTTGAGTGTTTTGCTCAACCTGTACATATAGTTCCTTCATTCGTTTTGTACATTTGCACTTCCTTTTGTCACGTTCTTACACAACCCATATAGACCGTCATCCTTCAAACAGAGGGTTGTCTGAAATTTCCTTTTACTGTTTTCTTTATTTCAAAAACGTTATTCACTTGCACGATGACTGTCAGATAAAGGCACATATAATACTAGTCGCACCTATGTCGACTTGGCGAATAGATACGAGAGATGAGACACACATCTCTACCCCAAGAATGAAATCCCCTTTGTTTGCCCACATTAGACCCTATTGACCCCGCAAAGCTAATGCAAGGATAGCGTTGTTGATGTGTTCTGAGCGAACAAATGTTAACCGACGCTAGGGCAAACCAGGCGAGAGCAAGGACAACGTTCCTGGTTAGCCGTTGTTGGGTTTCTCCATCCTGGCCGACATTAGGGAAACGGTCTATTATTCTCCTCTTCAACTTTTAATTTTTTCTATTATGCCTGTTCTCTTCAAGGACATGGACACACCCATTCGACCTCGACGAACAACCAAAGCGTGCACGACGTGCCGTGCACGTAAGACACGGTGTGATGCATTGACGGCCGGCCGTCCCTGCCGGCACTGCCGCGAGGGTGGGTTTGAGTGTATGCTGCAACCACGCAAGAAGCGGCAGAGCAAACTGGCCGTAAGGCTGGTAGAGGCGGAGGGGGAGACGGAAGTGGAAGCGGAAGCGGAAGCAGGTGTGACGGACCGAAGTCCTCCAGTGCATCCAGTGCGTATGGACCAAACCGGCAACGCAATCGGATGCAGCACGAAGATACGACAGGCACAGTCGCCGACTCAAACACAGACACGGACTGCTTCTGTATCTGCTTCAGCGTCCGTCCTCACACCGGCTCCTCGCGTGGCCTTTTCCGAACATGCCATGCGGCACCAGATTCCGCACTTTTCATTCTTCAGCCGACTTGCTCTCGTCGGGAGGGCATCGCCGGGGACACCATCGACATCACGGACTGCACGGAAGACCATGTCTGGTGGCAGAAACAGCAACATTGACAGCAACAACAACAGCAACAGCAACCACCCCGACAGCGACCGCCGGCTCGTACTCCCAATCGCGCCGTACAACCAGTCGGCCGAGTGGGCAGCACATGACGCGCAGTCGCGCGCCGAAGACGCGCAGTATTTGCGTGCCAAGGGGGCGTTCCTGCCGCCGCGCGACGCACTCGACGACTGTGTGGCAACGTACTTCCGTGTGTTCCATCCATTCTTCCCCGTGGTCGACCGGCCGGCATTCCTGGCACGGTACCGGCAGACGGCCCGTGACGACGAGGTGCAGGACAGTGCCAATGGCCGGGAGACCGGACCGAGCTTGCTGCTGCTGCAGTCGATTGTGTTTACGGCCAGCGCGTTTGTCGCGCAGGACCGCCTCACGGCCATGGGCTTTGCGTCCCGCCACGAGGCGCGCCGTGCGTTGGCCGCCCGCGCCAAACACCTCCACCAGTTTGGCTGGGAGCCCGACGACATTGCCACCATCCAGTCCCTGCTGCTCCTGAGCCACGACTACGCCTCCATGGCCGACCAGCGGCACACGTGGCTGTGGGCGCACCAGGCCATTGGGCTGGCCCAGGGCGCGGGTCTGCACCGAGCGGCGGCGGCGGCCACGGCCGATGGGCCATCCGCCCAGGACGCGCGGCTGTGGAAGCGCATCTGGTGGGCGTGTCTTGTGCGCGACCGGCTCATTTCCCTGGGCACACGCCGGCCGATGCACATCAACAGCCGGGACTGCAATGTTCCGCTGCCGACGGCGGCTGATCTGGCCGAAGACGGCGACACAGACGAAGACCGCGCGACCAAGGCCGTCTTTGCTGATTTTCTGAAGCTGTGCCAGTGCGTCGAGGGCGTCCTGTTGCTGACAACTGTTGGCGAGGAGGCGGCGTCTTCGTCGCCAGACCGTCTTGCTCAAGAAGTCGCTGTATGTCGGGCGACGCTGGCCAGCTGGGCGGCTCACCTCAGTCCACCGTCGAGAAGACAGCCGGCTGCCGTGTCTGGAAAGTACCAAAACAATGATAACGAACGAGACACGCCACTGGCTGGCAGCATCTCGTTTCTCTACCAGACCCTCCTTCACCTCATCCACAAGTATGTTTCATCTCGACGTGTTCCTCCTAGAATAGAATAGCATCCTGACCCAACAAACAGCGTCGTCTTGACCACAATACTACAAACCGGCGCCAACAACGGCAGTGCGCGCGGCATGGACCGCGATCCGCTGGTTGCTCCACGCGTCCCGTCGGCCGAGATGCAGGCGCTGGCCCACGAATCGACGCAGTTGTTGGATGGGCTCATGCAGCGGTCGTTGGTCAAGTATTGTCCTACTCAAGTGTGCGTACTACCCCGATAAGCAAACGCGCGTTCCATACTGACAATAGCAGCGTCACGACCGTTATGCCACCTCTCATTGTCCAGTTTCTGCTGATGCGCGAACCTACGATCGACGATGATGACGACGAGGTTAACAACGACAACCGTAGGGACACTACACAAGACGCCGCACGCGGGTTCGCCACCTGCATGTCCGCTCTCAGACAGCTCGGGCAGACCTACTGGCACGCCCAGTTTTACCACGATTTTTTCCAGTTGGCAGCAACGGCCGGTCGGACACGAGCAAGAACACGCGTACGAGCACAAGCACAACCATTTAGGACCCGCCGTGGCCACGATGCACAGAAGAGGAAGGGGATGGAGGCCACCGAGTCGAAGACGGCGACGGGCAGCAAGCGAGCCAAGGTGGCTGTGCACGCGGTGGAGACCACGGTAGAGGCGACGGTAGGCGTTGACCCGACACCGACCCAGGCGACGGCCATGACGGACGCAATTTCTCAACCGCACAGCAACAGCATGGTCCCGTTGGAGCAGAGTCTGGACTATACTGGCTGGGGACGTATTGACCCACTTCTGCGGCAGACTCTTGTTCCACTGGAAGGCAACAGCGACACCTTATGGCCTGCCGGCAACTGGGATACGGGCGGCCTTGATGCGTCTAGTCTTGCGGTGTATCCGGGAGACCCTTTAAACTTATGGATGTGGAACGGAGGGGACAACGCTTGGACGGCAGACCAGGCGACGCTGTTTGACGACTGGCTCAACGACGACGCCTTGTTTCAGAGCCTCTTTCCGTCGGCGTGAGATAAGTATGGGATATGCACGTGTACAAAGCCGGCGGAACGTATGCATTCTACGAATAAAAAAATTAAATTAAAATTAAAATTTTGTGTTTTATCGTCTTACGTGTACCTAAACGCAGGCTATTCACTACTCTAATACCACGCATCGCCACATTTGCTGGCTACCGCTTGGGGCCGTTCCGTATGGCAAGCCCTTCTTTGCTGTTCCAAAAGGTGCCCTCCGGGAACTGGTACGCCGCCATGGCCTCGGGCGTGTACTCGACGCTGTAGCCGGGCTCCCAGGGCGTCACAAAGTAGCCGTCGGCGGCCAGCCGCACGGGGTGCCGCAGCACGTGCGCAAACGAGTTGATGTGCTCCAGCAGGCTCTTCTCGCCGGCCACGGCGACGTAGTTGAGCAGCGCCAGGTGCTGCGTGTACTCGGTGAGGCCGATGCCGCCGCTGTGGGGGACGACGGGGACGCCAAACTTCTTGGCCAGGAGCAGCACGGCCAGCACCTCGTTGACGCCGCCGAGGCGGCACGCGTCGACCTGGCAGTAGTCAATGGCCCCGGCCTGCAGCAGCTGCTTGAAGAGCACGCGGTTCATGCCGTGCTCGCCCGTGGCGACGCCGATGCCGTGCGGCTTGAGGGCCGCGCGGATGGCGGCGTGGCCGAGCACGTCGTCGGGGCTGGTCGGCTCCTCGACAAACGACGGCCGGAAGGGCGCAAACTGCGCCACCGCGGCAATGGCCTCGGGCACGCTCCAGACCTGGTTGGCGTCGACCATGAGCATGCGGTCGGGGCCAATGACCTCGCGCGCGATCCGCAGCCGCCGCAGGTCGTCCGCCGCGCTGCCGCCCACCTTGAGCTTGAACTTGTCGATGCCGGCCGCTAGGCTGTCGCGCAGCCGCTGCCGCAGGCGGTCGTCGGAGAAGCCCAGCCAGCCAGCCTGCGTGCTGTACGCGGGCACGGCGCGGTTGGCCCGGGCGTCGGCCACGCGCGCCGCCTTGGTCGGCGCCTGCGCCGCCAGCAGGGCCTCCGCCTCCGCCGGCGTGAGGGCGTCCTCGATGTAGCGGAAGTCGATGCACCGCACAAACTCCGCCGGCGACATGTCGCAGACCACCTGCCACACCGGCTTGCCCAGGTACCGCCCCCAGAGGTCCCACAGCGCGTTCACGCAGCTGCTCGTGCCCAGGTGGATGACGCCCTTTTCGGGGCCGACCCACCGCAGCTGCGAGTCCGCTACCAGGTGCCGCCATGTCCTGCCCATGTCGGCCGTGAGCTCGCCCAGCGTCTTGCCGACCAGCCGCTCGCCGACCATCCCGGCGGCTGCCGTGACCAGATCGTTGCCGCGGCCTATGGTGAAGGCAATGCCGTGCCCGACCAGACCGGGGTGGTTGGTCTTGAGCTGCACATGGGCCGCGCTGTAGTCGCCGGCGGGGTTCATGGCGTCGGAGCCGGAGGCGTCCAGCGAGGTCGGGAAGCGGAGGTCTGGTTGTCAGTGAGTGACGAGTAACATTATAAGACGAATAGTACTCACCAAACGTTTCCACTGCCTCGATGCGGACGTCGTCAATGGACGGGCGGATGCCGTTGGCGTGGCCATTGGTCTGCTCTGCCATTGTGTGAGAGTGGATTGTATGTAACGTGCGGACTTGAGATAGAAATGTGAGGAGAGTCATAACGATCACCTTGGTGAGGTGTTCACGAGCCTGGGGGCCTCTATTTAAGACATTACGCAAAGAGGTGAATAAACGCAACACTCCGACTCCGGCAGCTCGCTCTATTCCCATCCGAAGCGCGTCTCGAGTGGTCTCCTCGTGGCATGTTCTGTTATGTCTCCCATCTCCCGTCCTGCAGTCTCCAGCTCGTTCTTCATACTCTTTGTCCCCACCCGGCAATTGATATTGGATCCTCACTCACGGTACATTCCTGGTCTCCATTGATGCACCTCTCAACCAATCATAAATCATGGACCGGCGATTCGGACAGTACATGCGTGTCAAAGCCGGCATCGTCTGAGATGATCTTCCAAGCCACGAGGCGCTGTTCTCCACATTTTACGCCAGCCAATCGAACTACACCTTTCGGCATTACGGCATTATCTCGTGTCCAGGTAGTCAGTTTCCTCCGCCTTTTCACGTCCTCTGCTAGTCTCAACTGCATCATTAGGCCAAGTCTGACAACGCCAACCTTTTTTGCTCTCGAGACCCTAGACTATGTCTGTCCTTCTTCCTCCTCGTCTTCCTTCTTCCACGTTCACCCCGGATCTCGATCCCCACACTCCATCCAGACGACCAAGAACAAACCTGGAGAGAGCGGAAGGGGCACTGGAAATCTGGGGATTCAGTCTCGTTTCTCCGTTTCCTCCATTGGCGTTCTGTTAAAGTCAAGCGACGGTGTAATACCATGCAATCCCCGGAGAGACCTTGACCTTGATGTTCAGTGCGGACCAGTAACGAAGGTCGTATGTAAATGGACGGACATCCTTACTATTATAAGATCATCGTCTTTCACTCCACCATAACCCACGCGGGACGTCTCAATATTCTTCGTCCCCATTTTATAACTGTCGTTTCCCTCTCTCGTTTCTTTCTTTCAGACTGCTCAACCTGTTCCCTTCACCAAAGTCCTCATACTCTCTCCGCACACCGTACACCACACTCGCCATGAATGAAGACAAGGCCACGGCTGTGCTGCCCGACCATGTCGAAGACGACGGCCTCAAGCCGGACATCGAGGCCAAGGACCGCGACACCTCTCTCACGGCTATCGGTGGCCGTGCCGGCGTCAACGACCGGCGGGACAACGCCTTGTACCAAGAGGCTCTGGCCCGCTACCCCAACGACGCCGCCATCGACCCGGCCGACGAGAAGAAGCTCGTGCGCAAGCTCGACCGCCGCCTGCTCTGGATCCTGGGCGTGTGCTACTTCTTCTACTACGTCGACAAGACCACGCTGTCGTATGCCGCCATCTTCGGCATCAAGACGGACCTGCATCTGGTCGGGGACGAGTACTCGTGGCTGTCCAGCGTCTTCTACTTTGGCTGGCTCGTCTGGTCCATCCCCTCGAACCTGCTGCTGCAGCGCTCGCCGCCCGCCTACTACCTGGCCCTCAACATCTTTCTGTGGGGCGTCTTTCTGATGGTCCAGGCCGCCGTGAACAGCTTCGCCTCGCTGGCCGTCCTGCGCGTCATCTCGGGCGCCTTTGAGGCCATTGCCGACCCGGCCTTTATGCTCTTCACGTCCATGTTCTACACCAAGGACGAGCAGCCCTGGCGCATCTCGGCCTGGTACCTGTGGAACGGCCTGGGCGTCGCCGGCGGCGGCATCCTGGGCTACGGCATCGGCCAGATCCACGGCCACCTGGCCTCGTGGCGCTACGAGTTTCTGATTGTCGGCGCCCTCTGCGCCGCCTGGGGCTTGGCCCTGTTCGTCTTGCTGCCCAACGCCCCGGGGCAGTTCCGCGGCTTTTCGCACGACGAATCGCTGCTGCTGATTGCCCGCATGCGCCGCAACCAGTCGACCTTTGAGCAGACGCGGGTCAACTGGCGCCACATCCGCGAGGCCCTGCTGGACTACAAGACGTGGCTGTTTTTCCTGCTGGGCTTCGTCTCGGCCGTGCCCAACGGCGGCATCTCCAACTTCTCGACGCTCGTCATCCAGGGCCTCGGCTTCGACACGCTGCACACGGCCCTGCTGGGCATCCCGCAGGGCTTCACCGTCGTCGTCTGGATCCTGCTGGGGGCCCTGGCCAACCACTATATGCCGCCCAACAGCCGCACGCTCGTCTGTGCCGTTTTTATGCTGCCCACCATCGCCGGTGCCCTGGGCTTTCTGCTCGCCCCGGACGACGCCTATGTGGGCCGTCTCATCTGCTTGTATGCCACTCGTCCCCTGTACCCTGTATGTGACGACCTGTATGTGACGACCTGACGCTAACAACACAACACCAGCTACCTCACCGGCTCGTACCAGGCCTCCTTTGTCATCTGTCTCTCCCTCGTCACCAGCAACACCGGCGGCCAGTCCAAGAAGATGATTGTCTCCGGCATCATCTGGCTCGGTTCCTGCATCGGCTCCATTTCGAGCCCCTTCTTCTACAAGGCCGACCAGGCGCCCAAGTACGCCCTCGGCATTGGCTCCCTGCTGGTGACCAACATTATCGAGCTCCTCCTCTTCTTTGTCTTTCGCTACTCCTTTATCTACGAGAACAAGCGCAAGCAGCGCCAGCGGGCGGCGCTCCGGGCCGCTGGTGGGGATGCAGATGCAGGTGCCTCCACTGTTCCTGGACTTAACGAGACGGCCTTTGGCGACCTGACCGACAGAGAGAACCCCAACTTTGTGTATGTATACTAGATGACGTATGGGGGACGGTGGTCGGGCCAAGGGGCTAGTCAACGTCGGGTGCTCGGCTGGCTGTGTGGTGTCTGCTGTCTCTGTTATGAATCCGACGTACCTAGTGGAATAGAATTTCATTTGCGTCTCCCATTCGCATAAAGTTACAGGTCATGGCCGTTGTCGTCTCTCTTGGGTACGTTTACTGTTATGCCTTTTTTTAAGCAATAAACCATGGTGGACACGACGAAATTGGTAACTGTATGGCAGCAACAACGTTCGGAAACCCCGTTAACGCACGCCCGCCAGAAAAGCATAAAGAGAGACAGGAATACAAGCGACAGCTGTGAAGCTTAGACGGAAGATAGCACACAAAATGAAATTAAAACGGCAATCCAGAATTATCAGTACCGCGCATCCTCCTGCCGCTTCAGCTCGTCCCGGAACACATTGCTTCGTCCCGTGGGCGTCGCGCTGATGGGCCCAGCACCATAGTTGCTGTCCGGCGGCGGTGGCGGCACATGTATTGGACCCTGCAGACCGGGACCGTATGGCCCCTGCGGCGGTCCAAAATGACCAGCGGCGCCCGTCCGCTGGCCGTAGCTCTGCCGCGCGCCGTAGCCCTTGGCTGAAAAGGACGACGTGCGCCGCGACACAAAGCCGCCGATGCACGGCAGGTGGCCGTGGTGCCGGTACGACCACACGCAAAAGCCCAGCAGGGCCAGGACGGCGGCGCCAATGACCACGGGCACGGCAATGGCGACGGCGCCCACGTGGTGCCGCTGCTGGTGCGGCAGCACAACGTGGTTTGTCACCAGGACGCTGGGCCCGGCGAGGCGAAGGAGGGTGTTGGACGTCGAGCTGTTGTAGGCCAGCGCGAGCGTCACGTTGACGTGGCCCGACGCGCCGCCGTACAGGGCGACCAGTGCGCTCGGCACCGTCCAGGCATAGAATCCGCTGGAGGCCGCCAGCTGCGCCGACGAGAAGCCCTCGCCGCGCGCGTCGGTGTCGACGCTGGCGTACGCGCCCTGCACCTCGACCGTCTGGTTGGCCGCGAACCCGGACGGGTCCCAGACGACGTAGTACGTGTGGTTGGTGGCGATCTGGCTGCCGGCGCGCGGCTGGCAAAAGGGCGCGTGGGCGTCGGCCACTAGACTCTCGCCGACGTGGCAGGCCATGAAGGCGCCCGCGGTGCCCGGCCCCGTGGCGCTGGCGACCGGCGGCGCCGCCGTCGTCGTCGTGGCGTGGCCGTTGAGAGACAGGACGAACGGCGTCGGCTGTGTGAGCACGCTGGGCGGCGGTGAGACGGTTGACGGGCCGCTCAGCGAGGGCGTCACGGTCGCGACATGGCCGGCGGCGTCGACGGTGATCCAAGGCCCTGGGAAGGACGTCGTCGCGGCGGCGCGTGGCCCAACGGCGACTGCGGCGACCCTCTCCGCGAAGAGAAGGATCAGGACGGTGCCGATTGCAATGTGCATCATCGAGGGATGTGGCCTATACTGAGAAATGAAAAAAATTGCTTCGGTGTATAAAAGTAAAATGTCTGATAAAAAAAAGGTACGTTCAAGTCTAGTTTGCCGTGACTGTGCAAGTCATAAATATGACAGCTCGATCACGACCAATAAAGTAAACGAATGTCGCCATCTACAGTCCCAGCCTCCTCTTTCCCCTCATCTGCTGGCGGCTTGGCTGTTATCACGGCATAGCTACAGCTGCAGGCAAACCAAGACGGAGGGGCGGAGGGGTGGTGTCGAGTTGCAATGAACCTATAATTAAAACGTGCTCAACAACAGGCTGCATTGATGCTATCGACAAGGGGACACGGGTTCCATTTTGGGCCAGTTCCGCTCGTATGTTCCTAAATTCCCTCTTGGCCGATAGTAATGTGTTATACGTCTGATATACGTCTGATATACGTCTGATATACGTCTGATATAGGTCAATATAGGCCAATATACGTTGTACAGAAGAGAGGCAGCCAAAAAGAACGACCGTAGGAATAAGAGGGGAAAAGGCGCAATATAGCAAAACGCATTATTGTTCTCGGCAGAAATCACGCGTGTCCGATTCACCGACCATCGTTCAACGGTGTTGTATCTGTTCATTGCTAGGGTCTGGACTCCAGGGCTTTTAAAGCACTGATTTAAAACTATATGTCGCCTTAATGGTCAACATGCGCATCACGATATCGAAATGGCCTATTCGCGTCATCTCGCTGCACGAATATCAAGTCAACTAGTTCGCTAATGAAGTCTGCCACTCCACCGCCGTTCATTTTGCAGAATCTTCCTTGAGTGACACGATGCGGTTGAGAACAACCCGGTCGTCAGTACTGTCCGAGTCCATGGCCTGGCAGGTTAGACACAGAAGCAACATGTAGCATATACAGGGGAAGTGGGCACACTCACAAAGTAGGCAACACGCATGCCTTGGAACCGCACACACTCGGGTCCGAGCAGCGGCTCTTCGTCACGGCCACCGTCCGTGCTCGTCGTTGTCGGCGGCGTCAAGGCCCGCCTCCGCACTTCCTCCAGTCCCACCGCCTCCACCCGTGCTTCGGCGTAGATGGTCTCGCTGTCGGGGTTGATCTCCTGCAGAAAGTCGACCGATCCGCTGCCCGGGTTCTCCGCTGTAAACAGAGGGCCGTGCACGCGCACCTCCACCGTCTTGGCGCCTTCGCCGTCCGGCACCCACTGTATGTACGTCTTGGCGCGCTTCATGCTGTCGCGCACAAGAACGGCGCGCACTTCGGTGACGTTGCCGCGGCTGTCTTTGGTAAAGCTCGTGGCCTGGATGGGGTACGGCACCTGCAACAGGCCGACCGTCTTGCCGGGCGCGAGGCGGAAATACCCGGGGCTGTCCGCTTCGCGGAAGTCGGCGCGGTCAATGTACACCGTGGACGTGAGGTGCAGCGTGCGGCTGCCCATGGACGGGTCTTTGGGCGAAAACGGCACGTCGAGTGCCTGCCCTTCCAGGTCGCCGAGGTCGTCGAGAACGACACGCAGCGGCTCCAGCACCAGCATCAAGCGCGGCGCGCTGGTCTCCAGATACCCGCGCACCGCCTGTTCGAAACGGGATGCCTGGATGGTCGTCTTGGCCGTGGTGACGCCCAGCTCTTTGATGAACGCCAGGATCGCTCCAGGGGGAATGCCGCGTCGGCGCAGGGCGTTGATGGTAAACAGGCGCGGGTCGTCCCAGCTGCGGACATGGCCCGACTCGACAAGTGTTTTCAGCTTGCGTTTGCTCATCACCGTATGCGTCATGTTGAGCCGGCCGTATTCGCGCTGCATGGGCTCGTACACGCCCAGTGTGTGGTTCAGCCACTCGTAGCTCTCGCGCGACAGGGTGAATTCGGTCGTGCACAGGCTGTGGGTAATGCCCTCGAAGCTGTCGCAGAGGCAGTGGGCAAAGTCGTACGTCGGATAGATCTTCCATTTGTCGCCCGTGCGGAAGTGCGGTGTCCTGTCTTGCGGGATGCGGTATGCCGCGAGATCCCACATCTGCGGGTTATTGTTCGTGATGTCCTGCTTCATGCGCAAGAACGCCTCTTTTGGCTCGTATTTCCCGTCGCGCATGTCCCGGAACTTGGCCAGGTTCGTGGATGCATCTTGTTCAGCGTGAACACAGCGGTAGCGGGGCCCGTCTTTGCCGTCTTTGCCGCCGCGCTGCTTTTGCGTTTCTTCTTTGCTGCAGTGGCAGACGTAGGCCCGACCGAGGCCGATGAGTGTCTCGGCTAGGTCATAGAGCCTGTCGAAATTGTCGCTGGTGTAGGTGATTGCATTCGGTTTGAAGCCTATACAGTACACATTAGAGCTCGCTCAATCACGGGAACAGACGCTACAGACATACCTAGCCAGCGAATGTTGTCCCGGATGGCGGTGAAATACGCCTCTTTCTCGGCATCTGGGTTGGTGTCGTCGAAGCGCAGAATCTGCGTCCATGGCGTCAGCATGAGAACTCCAGGGCAACAACGACACGAGGCGCAACATACCGTCCTCCCACCGTGGTATTTGGCAAACCCAAAGTTGACGAGAATGGCCTTTGCATGGCCAATGTGTAGGAATCCGTTGGGCTCGGGCGGAAACCGCGTTACGACGTCAGTGTCTGGACGAAGGCTGTAGACGTCCGAGAGGAAGCCCTGTTTGAAGATTGACTCGGGGTCAATGGGCTCGGCAGCTGTCTTTGCCGCAGCAGTGACTGGCTTGGCTTCTTGGGCGTCTTTTGCTTCTCTAGCTTCTTTGGCTTGGGCTGCACGCGCCTCCGAGGCCAGCTTCTTTGCTCGCTTCTGCGTCCGCTTTTTCAGCTCGTTCTTTGAGACGTACTCGCCCGTCTCCTCGTCGAGCTGGAGTTTCGCCGCAGCGCTGGCGAGCGTGTCCGTCATGGCTGTGGATGTGATATCAAGTGCAGACACTAATCAGAGATGGAGTTGACGTCGAAAGCAATGGCACGGGCCGCAACCCCTCATATTTAGCGCCCGCAGAGACAAGGTCGCGTAGGTGACTCATTTTGACAATCCCATCTGATTCGCGACAGAGTCGACCCCATCTGGGAGGTGTGAGTCTTACAACTCGACGTGTTTGAACCATGGTCTCCCGTATGACGCATCTATGCAATTAGCGAGTCACAAGTAGACGACGCTGCAAGGAAGCAACTCGAGGCACAAACGAAAACAACCACAACCATGGAGACAGAGCCGCTCGCCTAACGAAGGACGACGATGGGCAGCGCGGGCGTGGTCTGTGAGTCTCGATGAACGGCACCGAAAAGTAACAAAGTCGGAGAACCGAGATAAATGAAATACTGCCGAGACTGTTTTTTTTTTTTTTTTTTTGCACGGCTGCAAGAATGAGACGAACTATTGCTTATTTTAGACGTGGAAACGGCCAACTGCGGGGGAGCTCCATCACCCCGGCATGTGGAGGACGGCTGTGACGCCTACCCGACCGCTCTCGTGAAGCCCTAGTCGGCATCGGGTTCCCCAGAGATCGAGAACAGCATTCACAAGATGGAATGAGCATACCAACAAGCGCGTTGTGGCTAGGGATCCAGACAAAGAATGACGGGGAAGTGGAGATGGGGAAGCAATACGCCGTCAAAGAGGAGAAGAACATGCAGAGGAAACAGATTACTCCGCAGACAGCCTGTTAAGCACATCCCTGGTTGTTCTTGCTTCGAAAGAGGTGCTGGGGCCGGCAATATACAATATACACTATTTAGTCTGCTCGTATAAATTAATTCCTGGCCAAGTATATAACCGTCCAGCGGCCCGGCCATCAGACACGACGCGACACATCACGAACCAGACGCACCAAAGAATCAAATATCGTCCGCCGCACACACAACAATGGCCGCACACGACGACAGACACGCCCACAAGCACAAGCTGGGCACGCTGCGGCTGCGGCACGAGCACACCAACGAGGTGCTGCTGATCCCGACGCCGTCCGACGACCCTCGCGACCCGCTCAACTGGCCCCGCTGGTACAAGAACTACGTCGCCGGCCTCTCGGTCTGGGCCATCTTCTTGTCGACCTTCAGCGCGGCCGGCCCGTCGGCGGTCCTGACCAACATCACCATCAGCTTCTTCGGCCCGCCCGGCCCGACGTTTCTGGCCGCCATTGCCAAGGCGGCCTACTTCATCACCGTCTGCGCCCTCATGATGGGCATGAGCAACCTGGTCTGGGTCCCGCTGATGATCAAGTTTGGCCGCCGCCCCGTGTACATTGGCTCCTACCTCCTCTTCATCGGCACCACCGCCTGGGCCGCCAGCGCCACGAGCTACTCGAGCATGCTGGCGGCCACCGCGCTGCTGGGGTGTGCCGCCGGCGCCGGCGAGGTGCTGGGCCCGCTGACCATCTCGGACCTGTTTTTCGTGCACGAGCGCGGCACCATGATGGTCATCTACACGTGCACGCTGTCGGCCGGCACGGGCGTGGGCTCGGTGCTGGCGGGCGCCATCACGGCGACGACGCAGCGGTGGCAGAACGTGTACTGGCTGTCGTGCGCGCTGGTGGCCGCGACGGCCGTCCTCATGTTTTTCACGCTCCCGGAGACGACCTTTCCGCGGCACGGCGGGCCGGACCAGCTTGGTCGTCCTGCCACGGCCACCAAAGAGGACGCCGCCGTTGTCGAGACCAAGGAGGACATGGCCGGCATCGAGCAGGGCCTTGCGGCGACGGCCAACACGCAGCGCGTCGTCGGCCAGCGGCCGTCCATTGCCGAGATCGTCCGCAGCCGCCCCACGTCCTACACCTCGGAGGCGCTCTGGACGCTGTCGCTGCGGCCCATTGTGCTCATCATCCTGCCCTCGGCGCTGTGGGCGTCCCTCGTCATGGCCGTCAGCATCGGGTTTCTCGTCGCCATGTCCAGCAACGTGTCCGTGGCCTTTTCGCAGTTCTACCACTTCTCCACGTGGCAGGTCGGCCTGAGCTACCTGGCCGGCGTCATCGGCTCCGTGGTGGCCGTCTTTTTCGGCGGGTCCCTGTCCGACTTTGTCGCCGACTACTTTACACGCCGCAACGGCGGCATCCGCGAGCCCGAGATGCGGCTGCCGGCCATGCTCATCAGCCTGGTCACGGGGCCCCTGGCCCTGATTCTGTACGGCGTCGGCATCGGCAACCAGCTGCACTGGATGTGTCCCGTCATTGGCATTGCTTTGAGTAGGTGGCCCTCATGTCGGACAATATGTATTCTAATTATACGCAAGCTTACTAACACGTCGAGTCAACTTCACCATTGTCCAGGCCGGCAACATTTCCATCGTCTACATGATTGACTGCTACCGCCCCGTTGCCGGAGAAGTCACCATGACCCAGTACACCTTCAAGTGTGAGTGTCTGCCCCCCCGCTCCCGTTACAACAGCAAAGACTAACTCGACCCAAGCCCTCTTTGGCTTCCTGCTCAGCTTCTACACCAACGACTGGATCTCCCACTCGGGCTACGTCGCCGCTTTTGGCGAAATGGCTGCCATTTCCGGCGGCGTCTTTTTGTTTAGCTTGCTCTTCTTCTTTTACGGAAAGCGGATCCGCCTCGCGACCTGGGACTGGGCCATTATGCGCACGTTTGTCCACTGGAAGGGCGACCGCGAAGTGGGCGAGTGAGGGGAGAAGCGAGCGACAGCGCGCGACAAACAGGATGAGGCGGATACCGGAAGGTTGACCATGTCATGACTCCGAGAACAACGTGAGCTGTATCTGGCAAGCAATACATTCTTTTCATAATACTATTGAATGAAACCCGTCAATGGACCCACACGCACTTTGCTTGTCGAACATCGTGACTAGGTCCGCGTGGACAGGGTATTGACATTTGTTCCTGTCGATGATGGACAAACACGGCAAGATGGCGAAGAAATTAGCATGAAGTCGAACATAAACATTTCCTCGGGATGTGGGGATACCCCGGAAACATGTGGAGGGGTTGCCGGCCAAGGCATGCGCCAACCCCGGATCTATTACCCCATACATCTCCATGTTCTGCCCACCAGTGAACTAGCCATAGCCTATGGGTATTATTCGCTCTTGGCAGTAAGTTTACGGCCTTCTCCTCTAACGAGCGATCCATGTTTCAACAATGTTCCCCGTAATGTCTACGCCGCCTATTGCACCTATCGCGTCGCCAGCCATTCTTCATGCACCGTCTTTTGCTTTTCCCACTCTCTGACCAGTTTTTTGCGCTTGCTCTTGGACACGGCGTTTCCTGTCGCGTCCACGGTGGGGATGCCACGCTCGTCCCATGCCAGATACTCATTCGAGTCCTTGAACATTTGCAGAGGGTCGACCTTGGCACGCTCGCAAAGGTCCTTTTCCCGTTCCGCCTCTCTTGCGTCTTTCTCCAACCTGGCCTTGGCCTTTGCGGCGACAGCCGACTCGCGCTCGGCGCGCGCTTGCATGAGAAGCGTATCGAGCGGTCGAACCAATGCCGGCTGGGGGTGGATGCGGTCCTCGAGGTAGATGCCGAGGTTCCAGAGGTGGACATCGCGAAGCTGGTCGCACAAGGCGAGAAGGTCTGCTGCCGGTGCTTGCTGGGCCGCAAGAGCCTTGACATCGGTGCGGAACTGCTGGAGGACTTGGTCGTATGGATTGGCGGACGCGGACGCGGCCACGGCTACTGTCTGCGCATTCGTTGTGGCAGCAATGCCGTCGGCGAGCTCCACAATCGCGGCATGGTCTACCGTGTGGGACACGGCCAATGCCCGGACGCTGTCGCGCAACTGCGATGCCGGGTAGACAAAGGGCTTTGCCAGCGCAGGAATGTCGAGGCCGGACCACCCGATGCGGTCGACATTGCCGAGATCGCCCTCTGGATCCAGACCAAAAATGGTGACAATGCGCGTCACCCAGCGGGCGAGAACAATGACCGTCTTGTCCGAAAGTGCGTCCGTCGCCGCATTCGCCTCCGTCACAATGTCGGAGAGGACGCGCATAACGGCCGGCGTGTTGAAGGAATCGCAAAGCGCCGCATGGACATCCGCTTTTGCCTTGTCAAGGGCACCAAGCAACTGCTGGTCTGCTGCGCCCGTGCCGTCCCCGTCTGTAGCTGCCGTCGTTGGGCTGCTGGCGTGCTTCCACAAGTCCAAGCTTTTCAAAAAGAAGTTGTTCAGCTTGCCTTCCCACCCGACGACGGCCTTCATGAGATCGTCGGTGACCTCGATGCCGTCGTGCCAGGGCATCAAGAGGAAGCAGATGCGGAGGGAGCGTGACGTCCAGTCTTTCTCGGCAAGAACACCGCGGATGGTCGTGAAGTTTTTGAGGCTCTTGCTCATTTTCAAGCCTCGAATTCTAAATCTGGTCAGTTTTCCTTCGTTTCTCTTTTGTTTCCTTGTTTCTTTTATCTCAACGAAAAAGAAATGCTGGACAATGTCGGGTGCTATACCTGAGTTGGCCCATGTGAACAAAATAGTTTGTCCACTGTACCTGGCAGCCTGGTGTCGACCAGTACGCCTCAGATTGAGCAAGCTCGTTGTCGTGATGGGGAAAGCGAAGGTCCATGCCTCCGGAGTGAATGTCTATCGTTTTGCCAATCGCATCCGACGCCATGGCTGAGCATTCAATGTGCCACCCTGGGCGTCCGAGACCCCAAGGGCTCGGCCATGCGGGCTCGCCTGGCTTGCTCGCTTTCCACAACGCAAAATGGGTTTCACTTCGCTTCAACGACGTTCCCTTGGACAGCGAGCCTTCACCGTCCGCCAAGAGCGCGGGATCGTTTCTGTTCCATGGTTGCAGCCGTGCGTACGTGTGGCCTGCCTTTTCAAACGCTTCGATGTCAAAGTAGACGGAACCGTCCGTGGTCGCATAGCCAAAGCCATTGGCCACAATCGTCTCGACGAATCGCACAATGTGTGGGACATACTCTGTCACACGGGTGAGTGTGTCCGGTGCGAGGACATTCAGCGCCTCCATGTCCTCGAAGAAGCGGCGCTCGTATTTCTGTGTGAGCGCAAGGTACATTTGATAGTCGGTCGAGTCCACCGAGGCGCCATGCAACGCATCTAGATACGGAAGTAGGATGTCGTCTGTCTTGCTGTAGAACTCGGACGGCGTCTGCTTGTGCTTGGGCTGAACGAGTGCATCAACAGCCGCCCTAGCCGTGGCAATGTGTGCTCGCAGCAAAAGTTCGTCGACGGTCGCAGGTACGGGGACTGCCTGCTCCTGTGGGGACCTTCCATGATTCCCGTAGGCCTTGTCCACTGCATCAACAAACGTCTCGGGGCTCGTGTCCCGCGGCAGAGACGCAAGATTCTTGCCAATGTAGCGCTGCAATGCGGCTCTCGTTTCGGTCAGCACTGAATCGCTCACCAAGGTATCCTTTTCCGTGGTGTGCTCCTGCTTGAAACGGGCGAGCAGATGCTGCTGGCGGCCCCTCAAAATGATCTTGTCGTCAATGTCGGTCGTGTTCATGACGAACTTGACGCGGAAGCCAAAGTAGTCCTGCATGATGCGACGGAGAATGTCGGTCGACACGTAGTTTTTGGCATGGCCCAAGTGCGCATCTTCGTAGACGGTCGGGCCGCACGAGTACCACGTCACAGTCTGGCCCGTCGTGTCGACTGGGACAAAGTCGACCTTGCTCCTCGTCAGGCTGTTGTAGATTTTGAGTCGGGGCAGCTGGGCGTCGGGGAGCGCCGGCGGAGGGGGGGCCCATGGCGGCAGTTTGCGGCCGTCGGAAGCCATGTTGATGTTGATGGTGCGTGCTCGAGGTTGGATGCTTAACGTCTTGGATTCGTACACCGTAAAACAGAAAGAAAAAGCTCGTACCTGTTTCGTAGAGAAAAGGTCAAATCTACTGTTCCTGGCCAAAAGCAGTCTGAGTTTGTCGTGGGGTAGGGACGGCGCAAAGTAGGCCAGCTATGACTCACCGCAACTGCATCCCCCTTTCCAGCACTCTGGTTTCGTCGTTGGTACTCTAGAAATACAGCTCAAGTCGTGGGTGCCTTTACTGCGCGGGACGACACGTTTCAAAGGAGAGTCCTTTACGTAATCAAGTAGAACTGTCTCTTTACCACAGGTATATGATATTGATTCCTATTCAATGGAAAAGCAGTTGTTGTCGAATACGAAGTAGGTAGTGTATTAAACGCGCCCCCTGTCAGGTATCTTTTAACGTGTCTTGCATTGTTTGCAACCAGAAAGGTGGGACACTGTACATGTGGCGAGGGCGAATAATGATCAAGGGCAGTATACGGCACATCCTCGCAATGAAGACTCGCTGGAGTTTCTTCTCCAGATTGCAACTGTCTGGTGTGCGGTCTCGGATTTTTCAACTTTCTGAAATCTTACACTGACTGAAAGCTATCTCGTGTATCAGCCCAACCATAAATTCTCGCGATTCAATAAAAGACTTCAAGCGTCAGTCTTTCAATGCCCTTTAATCGACCCACCGAAACGAGTAGCTAGTGGCCGAACGGACCGATCCGACTAGTAACAATACTTATGGATAAGTCACATTTAAAACTCGCTCTATTCACACAACATAATAATAACCAAATAGGGCACAGGAACAGAATCAGCTTCGACGGATAGTGTAGAAGGCCTATGAAAGGGCAGCAATATTTGACTATCCTGTCGCTGGGCGATGTGCCGTCGCTTGGGGTGTCTCTCGACCCGGTGCGTGCACGCGAGGCCTTGCAGAAGGCGTGGTATAATGTCCATGTTCTGACACCATCTCGGCTGTGTTTTGAATTACAGAGGAAACGGCACGAAATATTTACAGACAAGCCAACCTCGAAAGCCAAAACATTGACAGTATGCAGTCCATCCTCTGTGTCTATGTCCCCCGTGGAGCTCCCTATGCCACCACACAGCCACACGCCTACAGCTTGCTCCCCTTCCACACGGCCGGCCGCTTCTCGACAAAGCTGAGCACGCCCTCCTTCATGTTTTCGGCGCCGTCTATGATGCCGTACATGCCCCGCTCCAGCAGGTCCGTCGCCAGCTCCGGCGCAATGCCCTCCCAGCCCAGCCGCATGCCCTCCCGCGACACGACCACCGCGTCCGGCGAGTTGGCCGCCACCAGCGACGCCATCGCCACCGCCTCGGCCACCACGCGGTCGTCCGCCACCACCGTGTTCACGATGCCCCACCGCGCCATGTCCTGCGCGCTGTAGTGGCGCCCTGTCAGCGCCATCTCCGCCGACCGCTGCCGGCCCAGCGTCCGCACAATGCGCGGCAGCGCGCCCGCAATCCCCACCACGCCGCGCCGCACCTCGGGCAGGCCAAACTGCGCCGACTGCGCCGCCACCACCATGTCGCAGTTGACGGCCATCTCCATGCCGCCGCCCAGGCAGAGGCCGTTGACGGCCGCCACGACGGGCTTCTTGCCCGTGCGGTTGCTCAGGCCGCCGAACCCGGCGGGTGTCCAGCGCGCCGTCGGGGCCTGCGGGGCGGCACCCAGCTGGTGGGCCGCGTCGTGGAGAGCATTCCACTCCTTGAGGTCGGCACCCGCGCAAAAGGCCCGGCCGGCGCCCGTGACGACGGCACAGCGGAGGGCGGGCTCGTTGTCGAACCACGTAAAGAGGCGGTCGAGCGGTGCATGGTGGGTCGACGGCAGCGAGTTGAGCTGGCGGGGGCGGTTGATGGTCACGAGCATGACATGCTGGGCCGGGAAGGCGACGAGCACGTCGGGGACGGTCGGCGGCTGGGAGAACGAGTGTGCGGCCATTGTGGAGTGGCAGTACAGGAAGTAAGCAAGGTACAGTCGACTGGTCGAAGCTGAGAGAAGATGTGATTGTCCAAACGGAAGAAAATAAAATGCTTGAATGCAACGAGAGACAAACAAAAGAACACAGAATTTCTTCTTCGCATCTGGGTAAGCTATCTGTCTATCAACGAATGGGCTCCATCAACCTGGGCCTCGGTTGGCCGGGATCGCTTCTCCGCATCGGAGTGTCTGACGGTGTGGATAACTGTGGGTAGTCTCCCGGCAGCTTGGCGCATAGTGGCCGCTTACAGTGGAGTAACCCCAACAAAAATTTACTAAACACACTAATTACACCTTGTCTGCCGGCCCCATGTCAACGACACTCACATCACCATTACGACACAAACGCTTCCATGAAAACAGTTGTCCATATGTCGTACATGGGACCCAAGTCCAAATTTCAAATTATTATGATACACGGCAACGCAGCGCCGAATGCACACTGTAGACTCCAGGGGCCCCTGTTAATAAAACACGGCAACCACCAACACCTCACGCCGGCAATCCCCTCTTCTCGCTTTCTGTGAAGAAAATGACCATCCGCCACAGCTTCTTGACCAGGTCCTCGGCCGCCTCGTCCAGCGCCTCCTGCAGCTCTTCCACCAGCGCCTGCGGCGTGCCGTGCTTGCGCAGGTGCTCTTCGACGACCTCCACCAAAAACTGCTCCTGCACGCCCAGATACTCGACGACCTTCTTCTCGACAAACGGCCGCAGCTTGTCGCGCACCACGGCGTCGTCCATGCACGCCCACTCGACCGGCCACGCCCACAGGCCCTCCTGCGTGGTCGGGATCTCCTGCACGAGCTGCCGCACGGCCTCGTTGATCTCCTCGTCCGACATGCGCGCTGACGCCGCCATGGGCTCGAACTTGATGGGCACGAGCTGCCGCTTGGTGGCGCCTTCGTGCTCGCCGTCGTCCAGCAGGCCCTCGACCTCTGCCACCGTGCGCCGCGTGGCGGCGCCGCGCTGCGCCTGGTTGCGCTGGGCGGCCGCGCCAAACGAAATGGTGACCTTTTGCTGCTCCGCCGCCTGTGCCTCGTGCTTTGCTGCGTCCGCACCTTCGCCATGGCCTTCGCCGTGGATGCCCATGCCGTCGAGGAACGAGTCCGCCTGCGAGCGCACCGCCTCCATCGCCGCCGCCTGCTTGCGTGCTTCGTCCTGCTCGGCCCGCCGGTCCGCCGCGTCGCGCGCCTCCTCGGTGGCCCGGTCGTTTGCCCGCTTGCGCAGCCACGCCGCGTGGTCGCGGTAGTAGAGCACCGTCTTGCGGCTGGCCTCGCGCTCGTCGTCCCACGCGGCGTCGCGCGCCAGGGCGTCCGCGCGGAATCGCGCCTCGTTGTCCTTTTCGGTGCGCTCGCGCTCGCGCTCGCGCTCGAGCGCGGCCGCCCGCTGCCGTTCGCGCGTGGCCCACTTGCGCTCGGCTTCGCTGTACAGCCGCTCGTCCTCGGCCTGGATCTTGCGCTGCTCGCGGCGGTAGAGCTCGTCGTCGCTGGCCTCCGTGTCGGGGTCGGAGTCACGATCGCGATCGCGATCGCGACGGTCCCGTCGGTCGCGGCGGTCGTCGCCATTCTCACGGCCGCCGTTGACGAACCCTGCACGAGACGGATGGACACCGCCGCCGCCGCCGCCACCACTGCGGGGACCCAGTGGCACGCTGTTCGTCGGACCCGGGGACTCCAGCCGACCTTGTCGCGACGGGACGGCCGCGTCCTCGCCGTTCCGCCGCCGCTCCAGCTCCTCCATCTCCTGCTCCCGCTTGAGCCGCTCCAGGTCGCGCCTCGTGCTTTGCTCGCGGAACGACGCGATTTCGGCCGCCACCATCTCGCGCATCTCGGCAGGCACGTCTGCCAGTTCGTCTTCTTGCGTGGCGTCTGCAGCGGCGGCAGCGGCAGCGGCAGCCGCGCCGAGCGGGATGTTGAGGCCCTCAAGGCCATCTAGGCCGCTACCGGTCAGCAGCGGGATGCCGTTGATGTCTGTCATCATGACATCGCCATTGCCGTTGGCACCGCCGGCGGTGGCAGCAGCGGCGGCGGCGGCAGCAGTGGCTGGGTCGATCTTGGGCGGGAAGAAGAGGCTGTGCACTGCTTTTTCGAACGCGGGCCGCAGTGCGTCCTGTTTCGATTTCGCCTCGGCCTTGGCCTCGTCGCTCTGCTTCTCCTGGAACGACTCGATGTATTTGAGGCTGACCGGGTCGACGGCGACTTGCAGCCGCACCTTCTTGATGCCCCTGAATGGGTCGTCTGTGTCATCAGGGCCGTCGTCACCTTCGTTCTTCTCCTCCTTCTCTTCTGTATCGTCTGTTTCGTCCTTGTGGCCCTTTTTGTCCTCCTTCTCCTGATCTCCGCTGTCCTTCGTCTCCTCGTCTTTGTTTTCGTTGCCATCCTGCTCCTTGTTCACTTGCCTCTCCACTGGCACATATACGTCCTTCAAGAGAGCAAGTGCCGATGCCAGCGCATTGGCATCTTCGTACTGGGCAAACGCAAACAGCGAGTCCTTGCTGTCCGTCAGATGCGATGTGCCTGCATCAAACCGCCGTAGCCGACCCGCAAGGCCCAGCAGCTGTTGCAGACCCGCCTCGCCGCCTACACCAGCCGCGGGCACCTTGTGTACAAAGATGGTCCGTAGCTTCTCGTCGTTTGTAGGTGGTGCCTGTGAATGCATCGTATCGCGGATCGCCGCACGCGCTTGCTCGAGGCCGCCATTGCGGTCGCGATCGCCGCGCTCGCCTCTGTTGTCGCGGTCGCGGTCACGGTCACGGTCTCGGTCGCCGCCATATCGGTCGTTGCGGTCCCCACCATACCGGTCGAATCGGTCTCCCCGGTCTCCACGGTCGCCTCGCTCAAATCGGTCGCCGCCGCCGCCGCCAAAGCGATCTTGGCGAAAATCGGGCCGTAACGGTGTACCGCTTCCGCTGTGACTGTGTGCCGAGAGAGGTGTATCCGGCTCGCCGACTCGCCGTCCACCACCACCACCAGGGCCCGTGGGCATGCCGTTGTTGTAGCCGCTCGGACCGGGCGGGATGTTGGGTCGCGCTGGGAGCGACGAGGCGCCGGGGCCGGGGGGTGGTCCGTTGGCGCCGCCGAGGCGAATGACGGGCGCGTTGAAGTTGATGTTGCCGGGGAGGCTGGGCGGGGGCTGGAAGGATGGTGCGTAGTGGCCAGGCGGGCCGCCGTAACCACCGGGCGGGCCACGTCCGCCGCCTGCTCCCGGGCCTGCCCCTACGCCTCCATATCCATGGGGTCCGCTTGGTGGTCGATTAGCTTGTGGCGCACTTGGCGGCTGGTGGTGCACACCAGGCGGAGGAGCCATACCCGGAGGGGCATTGGCAGCAGCAGCAGGAGACATGCCTGGAGGCGGGTAGCCCATGCCGGGCCCTTGGTTGGCGCCGGGGTACGGGTTGTAGTTGGGCGGCGGCTGGCCGTAGGGGCCTGGACGAACGCACAGTGTTAGCAGTGGTCAATGGAAGACAGTACTCTTATCTGAATCAGGAGGTAAGCGGTACTCACCACCGTAGGGATTGTATGCCATGGTGCTCGACGTGCTCGACGTGCTGCTTGACGCTCTCGTGATTGTTTGCTCGGCTTCGCAGTCGAGCCTTACAGCTGCTACTGCTCGCGTTGAATGCGTCGACGCTGGTCTTTGCCCAATCGGCCGTCCGCTCGCTTTTCCAATTCCTCAAAGGATAAGAGAAAAGCCGGCTGTGCAACGTGATGGCGTGGTACAGTGAACGATCGTCAACCACGAGAGAAGAGAAAAACGATTGGAGCCTGTCGCGAAACGGGCGCTTTCCCTGCAAGGCCACCAAAAGTCGCTGCAAAACGCTAACAACAGTAGCGTGGAGGCTGGCAGGCGCCTGTACGTTGCTCTGCTGTGCTCCACTGTAATACTCCATCAGACGCTGGACTACAGCGCTCAGCGCGACTCGGCCTCGGATAATTGTATCGCCGGATAAATTCTGGTAGCGGGGCGTCTTTGGTGAGTAGAACTTCATAGCTTCCGTTGATAGCTCGACAGCACGACAGGCGACGTTTGTCTGTTGACAATTGATTCGACCCGCATTGCGATATCGTGGTGTGACTATTCAGAGTAAGTTTGTCTTGTGGCCTGAGATCTGCCTCTTACCAATTGACTTGCCCTGCCTCTAACTCCCCCAACAGATGGACTTCTCACGGCTTGCGCGGACGGCGCTGTCGGCGTCGACGTCGACGACAGCGACAGCCTCGAGCACATTTGCGCGCATGTTTGGCGCTGCTCGCCCCGGCTCGCCTCCTTTTGCCCTTTGCAGATCGCTGTCCACCACACCCATGCGCCTCGCACCGCCCCGGCAATCGGGACAAGACGCCCAGCCCGCCTGGCCACCAAAACGAGAGGCGACGACGCCGCCAACAGGGCCCTCATCGGCATCAGCGTCGCCCTCGTCTTCCACGACCGCCGCCCCGGACACCTCCAACCCCTTGAAAGACATGTACTCGTCCGACAGCCCCGCGCAGTGGGCCAACTGGTCGAGCAACGACTTTTCGGCGCGCAACGGCCTCTCCAGCTTCGACATGGGCCTTTCGGCCAGAAGCAGCCGGTCGGCACACAGCGACGATACGCGGTTCCGCTTGAGCCCCGAGACGGGCCGCACGGTGTACGTGGCCGGCAACGTCGACGCGGCGCAGGCCTTTATGCTTCTCAACGTGTTGTGCACGCGCAACCGGGTGCAGGCGGACTTCCAGAAGCAGCGGTTCCACGAGCGGCAGGGCCTGCGACGGAAGCGGCTCAATTGGGAGAGGAGGCGGGACAACTTCCGGCGGGGTCTGCGGGCGTACGTGGACCGTGTGCAGGAGTTGACGCGGCAGGGATGGTAAATGGTAGGGGGGGTTTGTTTGAGGAGGGGGAAGGGAAACGAAACCCTTGTACGATATGAAATACGATTGCACAAAATCATTATTACATTCACAACCACACAGCCACTGCCAAAACTGGACGACTCGTAACTCATATATTGTATCACATACGCTCCTAAAACTGCAGCTCGCGCGTTGGGCTGGGTATCGGGCTCATCTTGATCTTGGGCCGGCTACGGAAGATGGCCTCGGCGTCGTCTTGGCCGCCCGACATGAGCTCCTCGGCCAGCATCGTAGTATCTTCTTCCTCGTACGCGCCGCCGCCACCGTGCTCGTCCACCGGCGGGAAGTAGCCACCACCATTGGCAGCGGCTTCGCGTCGTGTAGTGGCCGTCGACGACGACGCGCCTGCAGGTCCGCCGCCCACACCCAACGACGACTGCCGGCTCTTGCGCTGCGAGCGCCGACGGTCAAGCTGGGCCTTTTGGCGGGCGGCCTCAAAGCCGGCCATGCTCTTCCGCGTGCGGGCGACCAAGTCTTCGTAGCGGTCGCCATTGGTAGCACTACTCGTCGCGGCTGCCTCGTCCGGCACCTCCTCCGCCGCCTTTCCGTCTTTGCCGTCTTTGCGCGCCGGTCTGCTCGTCGTCTTGCTGTTGCCGCCCGTCGTACGTACCGACAGGGACGCCCCGGCGGCAAGATGGTGGCGGTTCGCGGGCGTGTCTTGGCCCCGCTCACCACGGAACGCGTTCTCGTCGTCGTACACGTCGCCGTCGTCGTCGCCAAACTCGTCGTCGCTGTCGCCCACCGTCCGCACGCCGCCGCCCGCCCGTGATGCCCGGGCCATGGTCATGCGTGTCCGCTCCGCGAGGGACAAGGTGTGTCGTGGACGCTTCGCCTTGACGGGCGATGGAGACGCATTGTTCATGGATGCCAGGATCTGGTCGGCGAGGTCCTGCGTGGGGGACGCTGCAAACGACGGAGACGCAGCAGACGAAGCCACAGCAGCTGGCCCGTCGGCGGCGGGCGGCGGCTGCAAGACGATCGAGTGCTGCGGAGTCGACACGAGCTCAAAGGGACCGTCGTCGTCGGATGGCGGCGACGGTGGAGGCGGTGAGCGGTCGGGCGACGGTGTGCGAGGGATGACTGGGGCGGGTGTTGCGCGCGTGGGCGATGTTCGGCTGGGAGGTGGTCGAATGGGCGGTGACTGTTGGCGTCGGCGGATCGGCCGTGCCGGCTCGCTCAACTGGGGCGACAGCTTCCGCGCGGTAGGCGACAACGGCTGGTCGACCTGGATGGTGGCGGCGCGCTTGATTTTGGGCGACAGGAACTCGCGAGGCGGCGAGGGCTCGTCGTCCGAGTGGTACGACTTGACACTAAAGGTCATGCTCTTTTTCGTCAGGAGGACGCGGCGGCGGGTAGGCGACTCGGCGTCTTCGCTGGGCGGAGCCGACAGCTGCTGTTGTTGGAGGACTAGATCTTGCTGTTGGACGATGGGGTGCTCGTCAATGTCGCTAATGTCAGACTCCATGTCGTCTGCATCTGCTTCTGCATCTGCATCTGCCTCTGCCTCTCTGCTTACTGCCCTCGCGTGTCCTCTCGCCGGCACATTGGCTGCTGCTTTCCGCGAGTCCAGAAACGAGGCCAGCGGAGCCGGGCCGTCTCGTGGCATGTCGACATTGGCCAGGTCGCGGTGGAAACTCCGCAGCAAGTCGGCATAGTCGTCGTTGCGTGGCGGTACGACCGGCGCGTCGCCCCTGCTTCGTTTCGGATTGAGTGTCGGGTGCAGGTCACTGTGTGCGTCAAAGCCAAAGTCGATGCCCGCTGTCGTTTTGGCCTGCGGCTGGTCTGGTGTCTGCTTCTTGGAGTCGGTACGGGCCTCGTGCTGGTGCTTCCCGAGGACACGCCGGCTGTACTCCTGCCACCTTTGCAGCCGCTCCTTCTGGGCCGCCACCCGCCGGTCGAACTGGTCCAGCAACCCCGTCTCCGTCTTGCTCTCCAGCTCGCCCAGCCGGCCCGCCTGCACGCGTCGCCACACGCGGTCGGGTGGCGTCGACAGCAGGCCGTCTTTGCGCGTGCGGTCGTCGCCATACACGAGCGCATTCATCCATGCCTCGCTGCCCGACCAGTTGTTGCGCACCAGCCGCTGCAGGCGCAGCTTGACATCGTCGGCAATGGGAACGGCGTCGTCGTCGTCCTCCAGAGAGCGCGCCAGCTCTCTCCGCCGGGCAATGCTGCGCTCCTTGAGGGCCAGCAGCTCGGCAAAGTCGCGGTACCGCGCGCGCGCAGCCTCCTTGTGCCGCAGCGTGCGGCTCAGGGACACTTTGTAGGCGAGGATCAGGGCATGTAGTTGTGTCCGGTCGGCCGCGTAGCCGCGGTTCTCGAGGGCCGCGCGCAGGGCCACCGATGTGTCCCCGCCGTTGCCGTCCCCCACCACCCGCTTGAGCACGGCCGACGAAAACACGGCCAGAATCTCTTCCAGCCGCTCGCCGCGGCACTCGTCGAGCATTGTCTTTCGAAGGATGGCGTCGCGGCCGAGCGCGCCCGTCTTCTTGGCCGTCTCGAGGGCCCGCAGAAAGGCCGCCCGCAGATTCACGGACTGCACCTGGTCGGCTGGCGGGAAGTAGGGCTGCATCTTGGTGCGGGCCTCGTCGGGGTCCCAGAAGCAGAACAGGTGGAAGAGCGCCCACTCGACGCTCTGGATGCGGCGTTTCTGGCCCTGGGTGGCATCTTTGGCAGCAAACGTGCGCGCCGTAATGCCGGGCCAGTCGGGGCGGAGGTCGAGGTCCAGGAGGCGGAGGTTGGTGAGGAAGACGTCGACGTAGGATGTCGAGAGGAAGATAGAGGAGGACGCAGAGGACACGGCCGAATGGGCAGTCACCGCGTCGTGGCCGGCAGACTTGCCGCTCGGCAGGCGGCCGGACCTCGTCCGAGACAACAGCGACGTGGACGACACTGTGGCCATGGGGACATGTCGAGAGAGGGGGGAGGTGGAGGAGTCGAGAGGGAGTTGTGGAGAGGAGTTGTTGGAGTGATGCGTGACGTTGTTTCGAGTTGTGTCGAATTCAGTCGAGTCGAGTCGGATAATCTATCTGTTAAGGACTTTGTCGCGGTTCTGTGTGCTTGTTGATTTAGTGACGTGAGCGGTCACCTGTCACAATACCCGAGAAGCAACACGGAGCATAGAAAAGATATGCGGTCTGCATCAATCGAAATTGGGAATGGGCCAATGGCACACGACTCCTGCTGTTGAACGTCTCGACCGTGTCGTCTGTGCTGGTTGGTGGGGGTGTTTGTTGACAACAGGCGGTAAAGACAGTGGGGAAAAGCACAACGACCAGGGGCCAAACAGGGACCTAGCGGCTTGTTCCACCGCCCAGACAGATCCTACATCGGCAGTGGCCATTTGTTGCAGCTAACCTGATCGCGAATCGGCAAGGCTGTCAAAAAGACAATTGACAGGTCAAGTGAATTCATTGATTCTTCTCGTGGCACATGAACGCAGAGATATGTTATTTATGTATATATATTTTTGAAGTATTAAATGGATAAATTAGACATTCTATAGTTTATTGGATTTTGTGAGGCGATAAAGTGATTTTTTTATGAATAAAATTAAAAAACTAAAACTAATTCAAGCTCAAGGGACCATGCCTCTACATCAACGGAACGATTCCTTAAATCAACTCATAGTTTATCCATCCTTCGTCTACTTGTACGTATTGCCATCCCTCTTTGTAAACAAGTTGACCAGTGTCTGTTGTGACTGCGTCACGGCATTAATTCGCCTCATGTGTATTGCTGGCTGCCGCCCCCCCAAAGATATCTAGCCATTTCACTTGTTGCCTTCCGCTACCTGTTGTCGTAAGCCACCGGACAAGTCACCGCTACTCGCTCAGTAGCTCGCCCACAGTTCTTTCCGGAACCCTTCCGTCAGCCGCGTGTCCTCGCCGTAGACCTCCTGCCAGCCGACAAAGCCCCGGTCCAGCACGTAGACCGTCTGCTTGGGCGACGTTGCTGCGCCGTCTGCGCCGTCCGCCTTGGACTGCACTTCCTGCAGGTACCGCAGCGCTGCGCCGGGCCCCCGCTGCTGCGACAGCGCGCAGTGGAAGACGACGGTGTCGACGCCCTCGAGTTTGCGGAGGAGCGTGGGCATCGTGGCGTCGAGGCTGCCCGACGCAAAGTGCAGGGCGCCCTTGATGTGGCCGCCGATGTAGTCTGCAAGGGCAAAGTCAGTGACTGGACAAGTCGAATTCAGGGGAAAGGGAGCGCATTTGGAACGGACCATCGTCTCGGACGTCGACAATGGCAAGGGACTGGGCGGTGGGTTTGGCGAGGATGCGCTCCGCGAGCTGGGCCGCGGTCATGCGCTGGAGGGTGGCGATGGAGGCCATGATGGCAGAGCAGGAGGTGACGCGGAATGGAGAACGCCAAAGGTTGCAACCGGACGGCGGAGATGACAAAAAGGTACGATGTGGACGTGAAGCTGGGCTGCCGTTGACTGCGCCAGCAAAATGCGCCCGTCGACCGCCAAAGTGGGGCGTCTCTTACCTACGTTTCACGCTATGAGTACCGCCAGCCTTGACAGAGGATACGGCCAAGGCGTCGACACAGAATGATTTGATATTGGAACGCTTCATTTTAAAGATGTGCAATTTCGCTATGTATTGACATGCCGCACAAGATATTAAAAACCACACATTACAACTCGTACATCCCAGCAGGGCTACCGCCTCCGCGTTGTCCGTGTGGTCGGCGGTGGCTCAAAGTCGTCGCTATCGTCCGAGATCTCGTCCGCACTGATTTCCTGGACCGCTGCCCGTTTGCGTCTTGTAGTCGTGGCCGCGGCCGCTGCTCGTGGCCGTTGGGACGGTGCCGGCGCCTGGGACTGTGACAGTTGCAGCGTGGTCTGCCGCAGCCGACCGGTCGCCGGTTTCGCGGCAGCAGCAGCAGCTTTGCTTGTTGCAGATTTGGCTGCTGCCGCACCCCTGGCAGGCGCTCTGGCGGGCGCTGCCCGGCCGCGGCGCGTGGGTGGTGGTGCAGGCTCCTCCATCCCGTCGTCCTCAATCTCGTCGGCCTCTTCTTCTTCGTCGACATCGTCGTCGTCGTCCATCACGACGTCGTCCTCTTCCGACTCAGAGTCTTCAAATGGTCCCTTTTTGCGGCCCGAAGCGCTGCGTTTGGCAGCCGGGGCTCGTCGTGTTGACGTCGTTGCTTTGGCTCGAGATGAGCTCGCCGCTGCGGATTTTGTTGTCCGCTTCGCTGCCGTCGTCTTTGTCACGGCAACCGGGGCCATGCTGTCAAAGTCGTCCATCATGAGGTCCTCGTCAATGCTTCTGCTCGGCCCTGCGCGTGCCCGCACTGCGTCCAGTTGGGACCGCGCATGGGACGCCGGTGTCGGCACTGGCGCCGGTGTCGACAACGCTGATTCTGCAGGATCCAGCAGTGCGCCCGGGTGCTGCTCCCAGTGGCCCTCCATGTCCGAGTCCCAGTCATCCGGCTTCGGCTTGTACAGGCGCTTGTGCCGCTGCTTGACCAGCCCCGCCTGGAACTGCCGCTCGCGCTCGTCGCGCAGCCGCTCAATGGCCGTGTCGAGCTCTTCGTCTTCGGCGCCGAGGGCCAGCAGATCCTTCAGCTGGTTGGCCAGCGAGCCCGCCACAAAGGTGTCCATGGCGTGCTTGTCGTCCTTGTTGACAAACTGGTTGACGGCGTCGCCAAACTCGCCCTGCGGCAATATCTTGAGGGACTGCGCGGCCAGGTACTCGTCCACGAGAGCCTCGACCTTGATGGCGTTGAAATCGACGCCGGCCGCGGCGTCGCGCACACCGCCCGGCAACGCAGCAGTCCCGGCTTTGGTCTGCCCCGCCGTGGTCTTGCGCCGGTGGAAGTAGATGACGTCGTTGACGTTGGCGACTTTGCCGGCAAACCGGTTGGAGAACCGCTGCGGGTTCTCGCAATCGAAATTCCCGCCCTCGGGCGCGGTGTATTCGACCTTGAGGCGGATGAGAGGCAATGGCGTTTCATCGTCGTCGTCGCCGTCGCCATCGTCGTTGCGGTTGCCGTTGTCGTTCACGTCGTTCGCGTCGGCCCGGCCGTTGTCGTGCAGCGCCATGTACTCCGCACGGGCCTCCTCAATCATTTCCTCGACGACCAGCATCAGTCGGCGTGTCAGCTCGGCACGGTTGTCGCGCTTCTTGGCCAGGTCCTTGAACCGCTTCTCCTGGGCCAGCACAAGCTCGCGCGTGACAAACGGCCGCACCGTCTTGAGCGGGATCTTGTCGACGGTAAACTCCTTGCCCGTCACGCTGACAATGGCCACGTGCTTGGCCACGGCCTCGCCGGGCACAAGCGACGTCGCCACGGACGAGCCGGGCTGCATGACGTGGAACCCCGTCTCGGGGTTCTTCTGCGGATCGATCAGGCACTCGTGCTCGTGGCCCCAGACCACCAGGTCGAGCCAGTCGGGCAAAAAGTTTTCCGGCAGGTAGCTCGTGGCCGTGTGCGCGTGGTGGTTCTGGTGGACGACCATGAGATTGAAGAAGTCGGCGGCCTGCTGGCTGGGCCGGAAGAAGGTGACCTTGTGGTCGCGGAACGTGCGGAACATGCGCTCGTCGCGGACATTGCCCGTGCCAAAGAGGGCCAGCTTGGTGGCGCCCTTCTGGAGCAGCACGGGCTTCACCTTGATGTTGTCGGCCTCGGGCACGCGGCCAAAGTAGTTGACAAACCCGGCCACCTGCAGCAGGTCGAGCGAGCAGTAGTGGCCGTCGCCGCTGGGGTCGTCGTGGTTGCCGTGGATGGAGAAGACGGGGATGGAAATGTTGATGTCCGGGTCCTCGTAGTTGACATGCCCGACGGCGCCCTCGAAGATCTCGGCGGCGTCGCTCAGAAATTCGAGCTCGCAGGGCTTCATGCCCAGGCAGTTCTGGCGCAGGCTGCGCATGACCTGGTACATGGCTTTGCGGGACGGCTTGTTGTCGTGGAAGAGGTCGCCGCCGAGGAGGACCATGTCGACGTCCTCGGTGCGGGCCAGGTTCATGATCTCGTCAAAGGTGCGCCAGCTGTCGTCCTTGCGGATGGGGTCGCGCTCCTCGTAGCCGACGTGGTTGTCGGTGGCCACGAGGATGCGGATTGTATCCGGCTCTATTTTGTTAGAAGGGCGAGGAGCACGAGGAGAGCTAGAGGGGTCAGCATACCTGCGTTGCGGACCATTGTCTTGTTTTTGACAATGAGGTCAATGGGGAGTGCACAGCAACCAAGTCCACGGAAGACTGTCAAGATGGTCCTGTCGAGGAATGTTGGCGATGCGATGCAAAGGTCCGAAATTCAGTAAGTACTGGGGCAGTTTAAAGTGGGCTTGGGCTACCCGTTAGCCTGTCGCGACGCGCTGGAGCCTAATGGCTCAAAGTGCCCCAAAGGCCCGCAAAACGCGAAATTCGACCGCAATCACGTGTAGCTCTCCAAGTTCTGACTTCAAAGCTTCCCCTCCAAAGTCAACCAAAACACAGCTCACAGCGACAGCCAACAACCTTTTTTATCTGCCAACTCACGACGGCATATTGCACATGGACCCGAGCAATCCATTACGCGGTCCACGACGGGCAGCGCGGCGCGGCGAAGAGGCTCTGCGATACGACCGTCCTGGCGGGTTTCGAGCTGCCTCAGCTTCAGCTTCAGCGTCTGCCGCGGCGAGGGCAACACCTCCCTCTCTCCCCTTCCCACCCGGCCCTCTACCAAACTTGAGGTACGCCCGCGGCACACAGGGCATATCACCTGCCGTCGACCCCTACGGCAACCAGTTCGCCGCCTCGGACGATACGGAAGAGGACGACGCGGACATGGACGACGACGCAATTGCGGGCGATTTGATGGCTCAGATGGCTCAGATGGCACGGCTGCGGGGCGGGCGGCCTCCACCGGCCGCGCGAGCAGGAGCAGTGAGACATGCTCTGGCCGGAGACGACTCGTACGAGTATGAAGACGACGGGGACCACGAGGGACAGGACGCTGCGGCCGACGACGACGAGGGCATGGACGAAGACGACGACGACAGCCCCGACGACGAATTTGAGTTTGCCGCGCAACGGGTTGCCGACTCAGACTCGGACTCGGACTCGGACGACGAGGCGGTTGGCGACGAGGACGACGATGACGAAGAGGAGGAGGAGGAAGAGGACGACGACGATCTGCACGGCCCGGTCGGCGAAGAGGGCGTCGACGTGGTCGACGAGGACGACGCGGACGACGCGGACGGCGCCGCCGTGTCGTTTGACCCCGTGGTGCTCGGCCTCAAGGAAATCAACAACCTGGCCCACTTTAGCGTCAGCAGCCACAAGCCGGGCAACGGCGTCGACGAACTGCTGCACGACGACCTCGGCAAGTACTGGCAGTCGGACGGCCCGCAGCCGCATCTGCTGACCATCCATTTCCTGCGGCGCGTGGAGATCCGCGCCATCCGCTTCTATGTCGACTACAACCAGGACGAGTCGTACACGCCCACGTCGGTCGTCCTGTCGGCGGGCACCGGCCACCACGACCTCCTCGAGTTTGCGTCGCTGGCGCTCACCACGCCCGTCGGGTGGCAGGACATTGACCTCAGCCAGGTGGGCGGCGGTGCCGACGGGCGGTCGCTGTGCTGCTGGATCGTGCAGATCCGCGTCAAGGAAAACCACCAGAACGGCAAGGACACGCACATTCGCGGCATCAAGCTGTATGCCGTGGACGAGAACGCGCCGCCGGCGGACAGCGCGCTGGACGAGCTGGCGCTCGTCAGGGCGCGGACGCTGCAGCTGCAGCTGCATCCGCAGGAGAAGCAGCGTCAGCTTGTGCTTGAGCAGCATCTGGGACGGGTCAGCGAGGCGTTGTACGAGCAAGACGACGATCTGTTTGAGCGGCTGATCACCCTGCCACCGGACGGGCTGCCCGGAGCACCGGAGCGTTCGGATAGCATGGCGACGTTCCTGCGGGACGAGGAGATTCGGTAAGACATGGGGCAGTGTGAATATGAAGACTGGACGGGATCATGCAAACGGACAGGCATCGGGCACGGGAAAGCATGGCCAGATAGGATATCGGCAGGGTACGGGTATGGTATGGCATATTACGGTTATGGCGTTTCGGTTGCAACATCACGCGGGATGAGCGTAACGACTTTTGATGGACAGGACTTGACATACACTGCTTAGAGGCATTGTACTCTGACAATTTTAAAAGCCTTGCCCTCTATGCTCTTCTGGCCGTACACGGTCGTTCAACGATGTCGTGAACATACACATTGTCGGTGTTGACGATCTGGTGTGAATGCTGTGTGCTGTGTGTTATGGGCAATGCGGACGCGAGGATCACGAGTTGTCTGCGTTCGTTGTAGAGCCAGAATCTTCGACGATGAATCTCAAGTCTTTGTCATTCTCCGTCCTCTGCTCTTCTTTTCATCTTTTCAGCGAGGTCTCCCTTTCGCTATCGCCTTACCTGCCCTACGAGAAATCGTCAAGGGGACCCTTTCGCATGGAGTACAATGCGACCGGAATGCTGCGGATTCTTTTGCTGACCATATCGTGTCCTTGGACCGTCTTGGCAGGGCCAAATTCTAAGATTACATCCTCACGACCGCACATCCAGCAGCTCTTCGCCTCACCTACAGGCTAGACCCGAATGAGATGCAAACTGAAAGAAGCAATTGGACCGGCAGACCGGGCATGAGAGAGATTGGTAGCAAGGTACGAAATAAAGTTGACCTTGCCATTTGTCGTCGCGCAAACGCACGATGCTGTGCTACCCCAGTCTTAAGGCCGCGACGTAGATGACCGTTGATGACACAAACTATCTGCACCATAAAACGGGTTAGTGGTGGCGAGGACGGTGTCGGGACGAACACAAAGTTCTGATGCTGTAAATCGATGGGGTGCGTTTGTGTCGTTTCTCTGGTTGAGCGGAAGGACGGAGTTTAGCGGACAATCATTGCCGTGTTCAGTGTATGCACCCGGATTACAGGGCTGGCAGCGACAAGTGTCAGTCTGACGCAGAATTGCGCATGGACCATCGCCGGATCGGGAAAGCGACGTCATCTAACAGTCAGATTGTTTAATCGGACGGCATGTCTGTACTGTGTACAGTAACTCGTAAATAATAAATGACTTTTACATTTGTATTACGGAATCAAAATTAACGAGTAGCAACAGCGAGACGATAAGCAAAGCAAATAACCGAGCAGACCAACCCAATCCAACCCCAGAATTAAAATCACAAAGCCAGATCCAAATCGAGCATTCGCCCTTTATGTACATTTCTCATGTGCTCGTAATTATATACATGACGTTCTTGCGTCACCCGTCAGCGCCTAAAACTGCGACGACGACACGTTCACAAAGACGTTCTGAACAAAGCAGCCCGTCGCATTCGCCGACGTGGCGAAGCTGCCGTCAAAGATGCTGTTGAGCCAGGTGATGGCGCCGTCGCGGCCGTTGGTGCCCTCGGCGGAGTGGCCGCCGTTGGTGTTGCGGTCGTAGTTGATGTTGACGCCGACGCCGCAGAAGCGCTCCACCAGGGCGTCCGTGTCGTTGATGGGCGAGACCTCGTCCTTGATGGCCTTGTAGACGTAGAGGGGCATCTGCGGGACGCCGTGGTAGCCCATGAGGCCGTCGGAGTGGATGACCTGCTGGGCCTGGGGACTGAAGATGTCCTGCAGGCCGCCCTCAAAGTACTCGGAGATGTTCTGGAGGGCGTAGGTGGCAATGTTCTGCGACAGCGAGTACGTCTTCGTCGCCAGGAAGCCCGTCTTGTTGTAGGGCCCCTCCGTCTTGAGCCGCGACAGGATGTACTGGTAGACGTCGGGGAACTGGTTGGAAATGCCCAGGATGGCCGGCGGCACGAGGCCGGCCTCGACGCTGTTGTAGACTGAGTAGAGCACGCTCGTCACGTTGGGCGTCAGGCCGCCCAGCGCGGCGCCGCTGAAGTGGAGCTCGGGCGCGTACTGCACCGCCAGCTCGGCCGCCCACTCGCTCGCCAGCGCGCCGCCGGAGTAGCCCCACATGGCATAGCTTGTGTTGCCCGGCAGGTCGAAGCGCGCGGCGCCGCGAAGAACGGCGCGGATCGAGTCGATTGTCGCGTGGCCCGACAGCACGCCCGCCGTGAACGATGCCAGCGGGCCCTCGTAGTCGGGCACGCTGACAAACCAGCCCTTGCCCAGCGACTCGCTAATGTCCACGTCGACGCCGGCGTACAGGGCGTAGCTGGGGCTGGCGTCGAGCGACACCGAGTCGTAGGGGATCTGGTACGACAGGAGGGAGCCGTTGCGCCCTGTCGTGGTGTTGGCAAAGGGGACAAAGAGCGTGGTCACGGCCCAGGTCGGCAAGTAGCGCGAGTCGGTGGTGCGGTACAGAATGTTCCAGGCCGACGAGCAGTTGCCTGTGATGGCGCTCAAGTTGCCCGGGGCCGGGCGCACGCGCAGAATGGTGCCGGGGGCCTCGTTTCCAAACTCGTAGGGCGCGGTGTACCAGGGGTCCTCTGTGGGCGCAATGGGCTGGTCGGTCACGTTGTAGCTGGCCGCGCTGCTCGGGGGGATGCCCAGCAGACGGCGACTCTGGAAGTCGTAGACGGGTGCGGCCGGTGCAGCTGGGACCGGTGGCTCGACCACGGGAGACGGCGCAGCCAGGACGGAAGGCAGGCTCGCCGCCGCCAGGGCGAGGACAGCAAACGAATGCATGACGTTGGGGGAGGAGAAGTGGCGGAGTAGAAGACAACAGACAACGAGACTATAGATGGTGATAGGTGGCTGATGGCTATAGATGCTGCAGATGTATAATGCGGCCTGAGCACTAGCTTTAAATCACAGTATATCCGTAAGGAAAGGGACCAGCAAAAACAAAGAAAGGGGGAAATAATGAAATACCATCGAAAAGCAAGAGCAAATCACATATTTCCTTGGGTGCATGGCATCGGGAGGGGCGAGCCGGACAATGGCCTCTTTATAAGCTGCGAAGAGCACACCATGAGCTGACAGACCAACACGGACCTGAGCTGGTCGGAGAGCTGCGGCTTTGCAGGTCCTCGTTGGTACAGGTTCTTTCTGCAGACTAGCTACGAATGCATGAGACTACACGAGACTACACGAGACTACATGAGACTACATCAAAGAGCACAAAGCGAGAGAGGACGGAAATAGACGAAAAGGGAAAAGGGAAAAGGACAAACGGGCCAAACGGACAAAAACGAGAACGGGTAGCTTGCATGGCCCGAGACCATGGCCAAGACCAACAGAGCAGCGCAATGGGTTGTGGGGACGGGGCGTGGGAACGGGTCAACAAGAAGAGCCGGAGGAGACCATAAGACCATAAAGACCATAATGACCATAATGACCAGAGGACCATAATGGTCCATGACGGGGTGCTGTGGAGGACGCTCCGTCCGGAGGGGGTGTTGGTCGTGAGGGTGGCGGAAAAGAGAGCGGACTAATACGTGGTAGTCTTACTCGCAAGTGTCCGAAAGAAGAAAGCAGACAAGAAACAGACAAGACGACCACCAGACGAGACCCCAACTGCAGTCCCCCGCTTTGTCGGGCTTGTTGACTTCGGGCGACCGACAGGATTGGATTGGAAGGGATTTTTTGGAGTTGGCCTCGGCACCAACAGCAGACGTGCATTTCCTTGACAGGCTTGCAGAAGTGCAGAATGGTAGACTGCAGACTGCAGACCTGACTGCAGACGTGCAGCAAGGGCAAAACACCTTGCGTGTCTGGGTGTCAGTGGACGGTGGCTGGCGCTGCACGCGGGCACACTACCAGAAGGAGGAGGGACCGAGAATGCATTATGTGAATTCAGATCGCATAATGTCGTGACATGGCCCTGTTGGTCTATTGATTCGTCGTCGAGCCATTTGTCACGCTAGACACTTTGGTGTTTGTTGGTTGTTGGCTGGCCGCTCTTTTGGCCGCATTTGATCGCATTTCACCGCATTCGGCCATGTTGGCATCTGTGGGATGACATCAGTCAATGTTTTGGTCGAGTTTTTCTTTTTTTTTTTTTTTTTTTTTTTTTTTTTTTTTTTGGCGTCTTGTCTGGATGGTCGCATACCATCCACTAATACGCCGTGTTTGCCGCTGCGTCATGTTGTCAGCCCCGCAAACACACGGTGTGGGTGGAGAATGCGCCCAGAACTCGCACTCGCTAGACTCGCTGGCTCTCCGGGTTGTCGCAGTTGGCTGGCGAAACATCAGCGTCAGTCTCTGCCCATTTTTCTTTTTTTCTTTTTTTTCTTCTTTTCGCAAGGCTTTGCCACAGTATCGTGAAAAGACGCTGGCTAGCCCATGCCTACTTCGGAACGATCAGCATGGCCTTCTGGGAACCAAACCTGGACGCTCGGGACTGCCCACTGCCGAGTACTGCGTTGCAAGAACAAGGGATCCTGACAAAGCGCCAGTGGATGCGGCCGATCGCAGTGCGATGGTACTCTTGAGAGTGAACATTGAACTGACCATTGCACATGGGTAGTTGAGTAATGAGCATGGCGCAGTGAGCATGGGACACGATCACGATGTATCTAGTTGATATACCGTCCGAGTCGCCTACTGTCAGATCGATGCCCAGCCACAAATGTCATGCCGACTTGCCGGTGGAGATACGAGAATACGAGTACGACGGACTCGAAAGGGAAGGCGACAGAAGGAAGAAAAAAGGAGGAAGAGATGAAAAGGAAGAAGGAAAAACGTGGCGGAGACGGCGGATGGACGATGGAAGAGAAACAATGACCAAAGGAACAAGAGGAAAAACAAACCGAAGCTCGGCGGCTTCACCCAACCAGAGCATTGCAGGCAGCACAGCACCATCTGCAGATGCTTGTTGCAGCCTAGCGGTTCGCGGGGTCGAGCATGGAAGGTCTCGTGGGACTGCCCGCCACAACGGTGGGCAAGTGGGTGGAGCGTAGAGGGGAGACGGTAGAGCAGAGTCGACGTTTCTTTGAGAGCCGGTCCCGTACGAGGCATCCACGCATCTTACGATAGGCAATACGGAAGAGAGCGTGACCTGTCGGCGGTGGAGTGCTGTGTGGAGTGCAGTGGAACCGGCGCATAAGTGCTTTGGACACAGGCCTGGGTGTCCTGTCTTTTTCGGCGGTTTTTCTGGTATTCTTCTCGTCTTTTTGTTTCTTTTGTACTTTTCCTACCGCCTTCTTGTCTCGCTGCCCTGTTGGCCTTGTTGCCGCTTCTCGCTTCTCTGTACCATTCGAGTGCGACATGGTTTTGCATGTCCCATTGCTCTCGTCTTGATCCCTCGTCTGACAGCGCTGCAGGCTCGACGGCGTTTTGTAGGATTTGCACATGTCAAACGGTGTCGTTGCATCCCAAAGAGAAGAAAAGTGTGGCAAGGGTCTGTCCAATACTGCGGGGTTGCGGCACTACGACGGACTGGATCAAAAAGGCAAAGCGCAAATGGACAAAGCGCAATGAGGTCAGTCGGACACAGCTGCGCCGGCGCCAAATATTGAAATACTACGTTGTAATACATTCATACAGACGTCTCTTCTGTGCTCGTGAAAGCCGTCAGCACCGGTACCGCCGAAATCTGGTCAAGCCTCTCATGTCATCGAACGTGGCGTTGGCATATCCATAGAGTGCGCACTGTAGCCACTGCACTGCTGCAGCCACAGCAGCCACAGCAGCCACTCAGCCACTGAAAGCCACTGAAAGCCACTGAAAGCCACCCGCACATCGAGTGTGCACCATCTTTTTCCCATTGTACCTGGCTAAGGCAGGATGCCGTTGTGGTGGACGACCCTTCTTTTCGCCGGTTTCCTCTATTTCCTCTTTAACGTGTTCCCTCTAGCCTATTCTCTATTTTTTTTGTTGAAACGTACACTACTTGGCCTCGTACAGCGCACCGCTCGTCGCCACACTCGCGCCTGTTACCGACCTAGGGCCTAGACGGCGTGGCGTTTAGTGGTGCCGATCTTTCAGCAGATCTGGGCAGGAAACGAGTACGAGGATGAATATGGAGAGTGCCACTGAACTGAATGTTGTTTTTGGTTCGGATTTTATTTAATATTGGAGGTTTTGATATGGGTCGATAATATTGGTTGAGGATCTACCGTGTAAGACGCAAGCTTTGTTCATTTTGTAACCGCCAACATGCCTCCCTGTACGATGTAATTAAAATACGATGCAGTAAGAACCAATGCGGAAACCATAGAAAATGCAGGGACGGCAATATGGATTCAAGGAAGTCGGCCGATATCCGACTTTTTTTTTCCGGATGAGACGACTGCCGTCACGCATGACGGACAAGGCTGTCAAGATGGAAGATGGTTTGCCGAGTTGGCCGTGTTTCGTGTGCATCGTCATGCCGGTGCGGTTTAGCTGAATGGTGAAGAGAAAGGAGGAAAAAAAAGCAAGAACAAAACAAATATACAAAGGAACCCTAACTCGGTCGAGGGCGAAGAACAAAGAGGGGACTAGCAAAGTACTAGCAAAGTACTAGCAAAAAAGATATGGTCCTCGTATTTATGCAGCTGCACGAGAGAAGCACAATCAAGCAAACTTGAGAACAAAAGCACCTGGCCTGGGCTTTGCGATGACGATCGTCATGGCCGTCGTGGGTCCAACGACGAATGCTAATGTCTACCGTCGGAGCCAACCGGGCATGCCGAGCCAGTTGCAGCAGACACTGACAAAGAACCGCAAAACCATGAGAACGATGCCTCTTTGTTCCTGTTCTCGTGCTCTTGGCAGGGAGGGGTCGAAGGGACTTTTGCGAGATCGATCAACAAGAAAAGTGAATGAAAGACACCGCGGCGACTCTGAATTCCTTCTACAAAAGACCTTTGCATCCGATGCTAGACGTGAGGTCGTCGTGTTGTGATGGATGGAGCGGTGAGCATGTCCACCCAGAAAACGGACAGCTTTGACCGAGACCAAGTTGACCCAAACACGGCGAATCGATACGAGGATCTTCAATCGTATCCAGTTTTGCTGCGAGGCTTCTTGCGCCCTTTTTTGTCAGTCAGTTTCGTAGACTTTATCGTCGACAACGTCAGTAGATAGCAGACAGTCTCATAATCGATACCATGGCCTCTCCAAGCTTTGCAGTCGGGAAGATTTCATCGCTGCCGTCAGCGGTTTCGTGCTGCCTTGGATTAGTTTGTGAATCAGCTGGATGGTCGACTAATGCCGCCATATCTGGTGTTCTGAAGAGAATTTGTTACATTTTCGGTCCTTCCCAATGTCAACTTGTAACGTTTGACTGAATATGACGAGCACAATGTTATCACTCACGATCCTTCAGTGTCCTCTGATGGCATAACTTTCCTTGCTCCTCTGACCTGCGAAGACGTGGTGATCGGCCGGGCGGTTTGCTTGGTGGCCGCCGGTCTGGCGCCCACCCAGCCCGTTCCAAGACCTGGAAGATGTGTACTCCGTCCTCTGTAAGTCGCTCCGACGGGGGCCCACGACGACGTCTAGAATACAGAAAACAACAACGGAACAGTGGCCGCATCGGAGTGTCTACCACGGCATTGCGCTCACATCATACGCCCGTGGTAAAATGCTGCAGGGGTTGGGTGACCTCGCGTGGACGGGATCAGATAACATTGCCGCACTCCACCTTCACCTCCACGTCGGCGGTCACCGGTCCTCGACAGCCCACGGGCCAAGCCCGGCATAGATACATACAACCGTCTTGGCTTTCGTCCGTCCCCGTGGCCTTGTTCTTATTTTCTTTGCCTTGGTTTTTTTCACCTGCCACCTCTACCTTTTCCCTCTTCTACCGCTGTACCGATCGATCCGAACGGCCCGCCGGTCGCCAAGATTGAGAACCACGTGCGGACGGCCCGAGATCAAATATCTATCCGACGGCTACCCTGCATTCGATGTGCTCCATGACCTTATCTTTCGGTTACCCAAGAGCACAGCGCTGATTACGCATTGTTGGGACAAACACTGCTATCCGTACCGCTGGACTGGCGCAAATCCAGGCTCATGTAAATTGCAGGCAGGGCGAGTATGGGAACACATCACTTCCAGTTGTATCACTGGAGCACAGACGCCTCCCACGTTCCGTATGGTTCACTCCGGAAAGGAGCTTGGCGACAGGATGTAGATGAGCGACGTCCTCAGTAACGCCTTTCGTCCTACCATCAATACTGTATCCTGTACTACAGACACTCAGTCCTTTCAGCACCGAATACGTCGCAAAGGCACCGAGCACATTGGTGGCCAAGGCTCCTACTCCAACCGTCAGCCGTACGGTATCGGCCGCGAGCTTGGGCTGATGGCGGCCCCGGTTCTCGAGCCACTGGGACATGTCGGCGTCTAGGTTCTGTTGCCCACACTTGGTCCGCCCTCTGGACCTTTCTTGTAGTCAATGTGCTGCCACAGCCGACAAAGAGGGCATAGACGGCATGCGATCCCTCGACGACGGCCAGCCCACCATCCAGAGGGCCACCGTTTGGCAGCAGATTGAGCCCTCCTTGGACGCACTGGTCGATGTAAGCCCAGGGAGCACAGGCGGCTCCAATGAGTTCACAAGTAGGGTCGGGGATAGAAAGGTTGAGGCCGAAAAAGCACACGGCCAGCTCGTCCACGTCCTGGATTTTATTTTCGAACCAATATCGACAAGACCGGGCGCCGAGTGCAAGTCCCAGAAAAGCTGTTCGTGGGCGAAGCCATGGCGACCGGGAAAGCCGCCGCGGCTAAAAAAAACGGAAGTTGGTCGGGATTGCTCGTGTTGCGGTTGCCGTGGTCAAAGCCCCATATCACAGCACTCCAGCGACGAGGCTGCCCTGGTCGGTGTAGTGCTGGATTCTTCGGGAGGCAGGCAAAATGCTCCAGCCCTTTTTGTCTTGAGGTTTAATCATCCACACAGGGATCTTATCTTGGCGGGAGCGGCCGGGGCCTTAGCGCTAACTGGATGTGGTAAAGGGGCCAAATCGCCTGAATAGCCCCGGACCTATGTAGGCCTGTCAAGGAACTCATATTTTTCACCTCGCCGGCAAGCACCTTGGACAACGTGGTATTATCGTGAGATGGGCTTTGCTGAAAAGAGTATAGAGATAGTATATTGTACGGCTTAGTATCGCGCTGGGATACTTTCCCGTGTCGTCTTCTCGGTTATCCGGACGTATCACAAAGCGTTTCACTTTTACATTTTGGCCCGTCCTTATCGTGGCTAAGCGCAGCAGTGACCGCTTTAGTGGATACTGACAGTAACAAGCAGTTTAAACAAACGTTCAACAGAATCTACTCCAGGGAGGCAGGCCAGCCTTACAGGGGTTTTCCAGGTCGCTTAGGAGATGTTAGCTGTGCCAATCAGATCTTCGAACTGGAGCGTCCAATAGCGCCCTCAAGGCCAGGGCTCAACGTGCTTGACATTCCTTCGTGGTATGTCATGTGTAGTAACTGGGCCTGAGCCAGTTCCCACCAACACGCCCAAAATACACATTCATGTTCCCACTGATGCAAGCAACGAGCAGCAGACAAGATGATACTTTTTTCGACATTGTGAAAAACTCGTATAGAAAAGCAAAAGTACAGACTGAAACTGCAGACGAGACCTAGAGACAGGAAATCATTGGAAGGAAAAACCATAAGAAATCAAAACAAATGAGAGCGAAACCCCACGCGAGCGATGATAGAATGCGAATGCAAGAACAGAAAAGAAAACTTAACGCAATAGGGAGCACCTTATCGGCGACGATGGCGACTGCTTTCGCCGCTACCGCTGCCGAGGCCACCAGTTCCGCGCTTCCCCTTGGATAGAGCTGTCTGCTCCAAATTCCCACTGCCCGCAAGGTCGGTGTAGTCCTCGACAGGGTTGATCCGCGCATTGTATGCCCGTACAAGAAAACCTAACAGCGCTCGCATCATCTTCTTTCTGTCCGTCACGATTGTAACGAAGCAATACTGGCCGCCGAGGATACGTTGGGCATCCGCGAGGACGACGAGCACCAGCGTGTGCCAGTCGAAAAAGGCGACGAACTTGGTTTGATACAAGTTACTGTAGCTAACGGCTTGTTTTAGGAGAACCTGTGAGTTGTTCTCAAAGCTAGGTGCAAGATAGCCGGTCGAGTTCCGCCTGTTAAACTCATACCAAGTCAAGGCTCTGCCAAAGTCATTTGGGTCAATAAGAGTGGGCCGTTTGAAATCGAGAATGGCAAAGTAGGCGCCCAGGTCCAGGGTGTCGGGGATGCCCAGACCCCAAATGCGATCAGCCCGAACCGAGAAGTTGTCCCCGTGGAGAGTGTGCTGTGACATGAATCGAAACGACCCAGCAGGCAGATACGCTGATAGAACACTGTCGATAGCGTGGAGGAGATACATGCTCGAGGCCTCGGCAACATCGCCCTCCACGTCAATGTACCTGGCATCGTTCCACTTTGGTGAACTTTCGTTGGCAAAGTGCCTGCCGGCTTCCATTGCCTGGAGTGCCGCATTGGCAAATGAATTCCATACCGAAAAAGGCACATTGATGCGAACCTTGGGTTCTTCTGCCCGCCTTGTAGATTCACCTGAGGCAACTGCTAGGGGACGAGTTGGGGGCGTAACGAGATAGCGTCCAAGCTCGAGCGCTTCGTCAAAGCTGTCCAGAAGTAGTCCCATGTTGACAGCGAGAGAGCAAGTATGTGGGGTTATGATCGAAGACACGATGAAACAAATGGAAGAAAGAATTGGTAGGCAAGAGAGATCCTTCAGAACAGCTCAGCCTTCAACGCCCGAACGGTCTTGTGAACGTGCAACTGGCATGGGGAAATATGAAGGCCTCGTATCAGCAGTGGTGGCAAGAGTTGTATCTACTGGTAAACGTAAACAAAAACAAAAACAGGTCTTTGATTTGCGGGTGGTGGCTCTGTCTTTCTTTATACCAAATTGCCCTCGACATGCTGTAGCAGCACATCTGAATTATACACAGAGTTAGTGTTTGACGAGGCCCATTTTGTCCAGCACCTCACCTTGATCTGTGCCGTTACAACATTTCCATTCATGAAACAATTACACGCGGTCTTATTTTGGATGGTCGTGAATGCCCTCGCCGCTTTGTTTTGGCCTGGTGATTGGTAGGGGGAGGCCTTCCTCTTGGCCTCTCAATACCCGACGCAGCAAACACGACACTGGTCTGTCACAATGCATTGTTCAGCGAAACGCGACTACCTTCGTCTTTCTGATTCGACTCTATTTCTGAGGAGGCAACTTTTATTGCAAATAGGGCCATGGCCTGTAGGCCGGCGGCTAGGCGAGAAATGTCACTGTGCCCCGGCGTGAATGAGGTGTGCAAAAAAACAAACTAGGCCTTGTTTTGTATTGTCACTCCAAGAAGCGGCCTCGCAAAATATGGCCTTGCTTCATGTCCTTTGTAGGCAAGATTAGGTGAAGTGATTTTAGACGCGCAGTCTCTGTCGTTCCGGCTCTCCCCCCTGAGTCAGAGGCGCCCTGAAGGCCCCTCTCCAATTATTTGCCTAAAGGCTTCCTTTACCCCATCCCAGATTTCATGGTCGCCAATCCCATTTTGAATTGTCGTGTAGGCTGGTACATACACGTTCTATTTGAACAGTCTTCATTTTATGATCTTAATGGTCATAACGTATGTCGTGTTTTAGTTTTGTTGCATTTTTATTTTTTTGCTCCAGAGACCTAGCGGTTCTAGGCGACCCATGATTAGTTCTCCTTTCAGCCAATGAGGCGAGGCTACGGCGACCTTTCTGATGGAACCCACATGAGCTGTCATGTGCAATTGCTTCTGTTTGAATTTAGACCCCGCAGAATACCCAGACTGCAATCCCACCTCCTTTACATCTGCAAGCGACGAAATGTACGAATATCAGTCGAAGAAAGACCCCCCGCGACCCGACGATTTCCCCTATCAAGTCGGCCGCTCCTTTTCCATTCGACAGCATCGCGCGCCACCGCCGTTTGGAATGAGGTACAGAATTTCCCCCGGCCTGCGACAGGACACCGATTTTGATAGGGACCCAACACTGTACAAGCTCTCGAACCTCGAGCGGTGTCTCCGCCACCCACCCCAAGAGAGGCCTCCCTGCGAGGACAGTGATGAAGAGGACGGGAACGACGACAACGAACATGACTACGACACGGTCTACACACTGCACATCACCGAAGAGATTGTCGCGCGCGTGGGCCACGGGGCCCAGATTCTGCGGTGTCGCGTCGACGGCCAGGGCGACAACGAGGACAATTACGTGGCCAAGATCTACGATGCCGCTTACTACGACAAATACGATTCCTGGTTTGGCGACGTGTCATTTGCCGCCGACCACGACTACAGCGTCGAGGTGGCTGCGTACGAGCATCTGCACGGCGAGGGCGCGAATGGCCGGTACACGCCGACGTACTACGGCTCGTACACACTCGATCTGCCCGTGCCAAAGGACGCGTCTGGGGGTGCGGACCGCCCGGCGACGCGGCCTGTCCGCCTCATTATCATCGAGTACATTGCAGGCACCAGCATGTTTGCCCTCTTGAAACGTGGCGTGGTCGACACGATCCCTGTCCCGCGCCGCCTCGAGCTGATGGCCGAGGCCATGGAGAGCCGATGCGAGCTCGAGTTTTTGGGGCTGGCCCACAACGACTTCGAGCCGCGCAATGTGTTGGTTTTGGATGCGGCTCTGCGCGACGACGACGAGGGCGGGCAGTGCGTGGTCATCATCGACTTTGGCCGGTCGCACATTGTTAACTCGTATTGGCTGCTGCCGGATTACGTACGGCCACGACAGACCAAGCCGCGAAGCCCCATGTACCGTTTCTGGAGCTGCACTCTCAACTCCTTCGGAGCATGGATCCCACTCGTCTACCGCCGGCGCTGGCCGGCGTACAACGGTTGGTTGAAGCACCGATGGGGCAGCACGGCCGACGACGCGGACAAATATCATGTCCCCCGCGCGATCGACCGCGAATTGGACGGATACGATGACGAAACGGAGTACATTCCTCCCGAATCGATTCCGCTCGTCGAGGACCCGATTCCCGGCAACATTGTGCGCTCGCTGGATCCCGACTATGAAAAAAAGCTGAGGGAATCGTGGAACTGAGTGAACGTGGTGTGGAATGTCTTGTGTCGTGCTATGTTTTTGTTTTGATACCATTTGATTCATTCTCCCAGTCCTTGGTTCTCCATCTCTAGCTACTTTTAACAACATGCTGCATTTCATCTGGCAGGTGCCGTCCAACATGCCCGCCTACACACGCCGAATGTGCTTACCGATACTTTTTGTGCGCACTCTTTGCCTCCTCGTACTCGTGGTCTGCGTAGAAGCGACGCCGCCCGTCAAGATCGACTGTGGCAATGCTGACCCAGCACCGGCCGCACAGTGCCCGAACCCCGGATGGCTACGACGCCGGGACAAAACTTCAATACTGGTAGTCTGGCTTACAAAGAGGGCAACATAATAGTAACAGAGAACGTGTTTAAATAAAAGGAACCGGAGCCAAGCCAACAAAACTACATGTGACATCTCAGATATATTTTGAGTTTAATAAATGAAAATCATGATCTTTGAGAAAGTAGACGACTTTTACATAATTTCCCCAGCTCCTGTCCTTCTACCATCCTAGTTGCCTAGTTGCCGTTGGTCTGTTTTGACGCGCTGGCCTGGGCCGCCTTCTTAATGTACTCCTCCTCGACGGCCAGCAGCGGCTTCAGCAGGCCCTGGGCGCGGTCCTTCTTGGCCTGGTCGACAAAGCGCGGGATGGGGCGGCGGCAGTGGACGCTGGTCTCCGGGTAGCCGCGGGCCCAGGCGGTCAGCCACTTCATGCCGCTGACGTCGGAGGTGGCGATGCCGAGCTCGGGCATGACGAGCTTCTTCTGCAGGGCCACGGCCTCCTGCATGTGGCCGGTGGTGTAGAGGCGGTAGATCTCCATCATGACGCTGGGGAAGATGTTGGCGACGCCCGAGATGCAGCCGCTGCTGCCGGCGGCGAGGGCGGCGACGAGCCAGTCGCTCATGCCCGAGACGGACGTGAACTGGGACGGCTCAAACTGCGCGGCCACGCGCGTGGCCTTGCCGACGCTGCCGCAGGTCAGCTTCACGGCGTAGATGTTGGGGTGGCGGCCGAGCTCCTCGAGCATAAAGGGGTCGACGTCGATGCCATGCAGCAGGTTGGGGAAGTTGTAGATGATGATGGGCAGCGGCGAGCGGTCGCCGACCTCCTTGAAGAAGTCGAGGACGGCGTCGCTGGTCATGGACCAGTGGAAGACGGCCGGGACGAGGACGAGGGCAAAGTCGGCGCCGTTCTGGTGGCCGGCCTCGATCTGGGCCAGGATGTCGCGGGTGCAGCCGGCCATGACGCCGAGCGTGATGGGGAAGTCGGGCTTGCCGAGGCGCGTGGCGACCTCCCGGGCCTTGCGGACCATCTGGCTCTTCTCCTCAATCGAGAGCGTCGCATTCTCGCCGCTGGAGCCGGTCAGGACAACTGCAGAGGTAGGTGGTCAAGGGTCAGTGGGACGACGATCAACGAGGACCATGGTACTGTTTTGTTTTGCCAGGATGCGGAGACGTACTGCCGTGCAGATGCTTAATCATAAACTCAAAGTGCTTCTCCTGCGTCTCCCAGTCAACCTCCTGCTGGACAGTGTCCTGGAAGAAGGTGATGGACGGGCCGTGGATGCCCGGAGGGTACGACGAAAATCGGCTTGTTGGAGACATGGCTGTGATTGTGGTGGTGATGACAAGGACGATAACACAAGGACGATAAATGATGCCGACGGTGAGTTTGCTACATTCAAAAGTGATAATGATAAAGCTTTACAAGATGCCTATCGTATTAAGTAGTGTCTCGAACAGACTTGCCCCCGTCTCCAAGCCAGACCGACGCCGATGCGGAGGAGATAGGACGAGATGACGTGCAGCGACAAAGGGTCTCGTGCTTCGATTCGGCCCATTGGGCTCCGGAGACGCGTCTCTGCGAGGCCACCGACGCGATGCGATCGCATCGGTAGTAGCGTAGCAGCACACGATTAAGTGTGAGGTGGAAGACGGTCAGACGTTGACCGGTCTGCTGGGACAGTTCGTCAACAGAGAGGATCGAGGTTACAGTGACATGCAGCACCTTTGACGAACACAGAACGCTGATTGTGAGGGTGCCGGCGCTAAGGGCAATTGGGTTAGCGATAATGTTAGCGAGACCTTTAGCGGCTGTAGCGATGGTGCTAGCGGACTCCACGTGCTGTCGGATACAGGGGGTGACAGCGAATCGGGCCCCGGCGCTATCCGGCCAATCGGCTCTCACGCCTTGCAACTTTCTTCGCCGATGCAGTCGGACACAGTCGGACACAGTCGGCCAAAGGCGACTGTTTTGCGTCCTTTGGCCCTTTGCGACCGCGTCGGATTTTCTCTCTCCACGCTCTCCTCCGTATCGCCCAGGATTCCCCAGGATAACGTATCACGCCCTGCATCGACCCGTTTACCGCTATCAGACGTCGGCAGGCTATATGGAGCCATGTGGTGATAGTGGCTGATAGGGCGCCCTGGAAACTGGAGAAACAGGGCCAACTGGGGGGGCAAGACACGCGCACAAGTGCAAGAGTGGGCAAGAGTGGGCAGCAGCGCAATTAGAGGACACGCGAGGACCAAAGAGGACAAAAGAAGCCCGACGGTAACCAACCACAGGACACGGAGGGCAGATTGGCACCCGCCACGCAGATAGCGATCCCCACACTCACCTGGTTACCCCAGACTGTCAATTGCCACATTCTGCAAGTGTTTGTGTGCTGCTGCCCGTTCTCCGTATCTGCGTGCATGCTGCCCGCCAGTATTGTCATTCCTCCCATCACATCGGCCTCTGGATGTATATAAGATGCCGCGGATCCACTGGTTGATGTGTGTTTCTGTTGATCAATCCTGCCAGTCCCTTCTTTGAGTATTGGTCTGACTGACACTTGATTCTTTTTTTCTTTTCTTTTTTACTCGTCCGTGTACTATATCTCTCCTTCCCCTTTCCCTCTCTGTGTCCCCTCTACATTCCCATCACATACCATCGCGTCTCCTCCATCTCATCCATCTCATCCATCTCATCACAGCCAACACACCACCCACCATGGGATCCTCTGACATCGAGACGGCCGATGCCGCCCAGGACGTCAAGACCTTGTCCCCCGTCGAGGACGTCACAAGCCACGCCACCGGCGCCGCCGTGCTCGTCAACCTCACCGACGAGCAGAACAAGCGCATCCGCCGCAAGACCGACAAGGTCATCCTGGCCCTCCTGACCTGGGTCTACTTTTTGCAGGTCTTTGACAAGGCCGTGCTGTCCACCAGCGCCCTCTTTGGCCTGCAGGCCGACACCGGCCTCACCGGCAACCAGTACTCGCTCGTCAGCTCCATCTCTGCCATCGCCCAGCTCGCCTGGCAGCCCTTCTCGGCCATGCTCATCGTCAAGGTGCCGCCGCGGATCCTGATGCCCGCCATGACCCTGGGCTGGGGCATCGCCGAGGCTAGCATTGCCAGCTGCAAGAGCTTCCCGAGCCTGCTGGCCGCTCGCTTCTTCCTGGGCCTCTTCGAGGCCGGCTGCCTGCCGCTGTTTACCTACATGACGTCCCTGTGGTATCGGCGGTCCGAGCAGCCCGTGCGCATTGCCATCTGGAACGGCATGAACGGCGTCGCCACCATGGCCGCCGCTGCCATTTCCTACGGCCTCGGCCACATCCAGTCGGATCTGCTGCGTCCATGGCAAATGTATGTCTTTGCGTCTTGCGTCTTGCGTCTCCTTTTGCACAACACTGCTTCGTATACTTCCATCTGCTAACACTCGGGTCACAGCATCTTCCTCTTTGCTGGCCTGCTGACCATCGTCTCGGCCCCCATCGTCTACTGGAAGCTCGACAACGACATCTCCGAGGCCCGGTTCCTGTCGGAGGAAGAGCGCATCCAGGGCGTCGAGCGCCTCCGCGTCAACCAGACGGGTGAGATCAACCACGCCTTCAAGTGGCACCAGGTCCTCGAGGTCGCCCTCGAGCCCAAGTCGTGGCTCTGGGTCGCCATGATCATCTTGCCCAACATGGCCTCGGGCATGACCAGCGCCTTTGGCACCCTCATCATCCAGGGCTTCGGCTTCGACAAGTTCCAGACCTCGCTGCTCAACATCCCCTTTGGCTTCATGCAGCTCGTCATCATCCTGCTGTCCTGCTGGGCCGCCCAGAAGGCCAAGATCAAGTCCGCCGTCATCGTCGCCTTCACCATCCCCGCCATCGCCGGCACCGCCATGCTCTACGCCGTGCCCCGCACCCACTCGTCCCAGCCCGCCCTGCTCGTCGCCTACTACCTCTGCGCCTTCCTCTTCGCCGCCAACCCCCTGATCCTGTCGTGGGCCATTGCCAACACCGCCGGCGCCACCAAGAAGTCCTCCATGCTGTCCGTCGTCCAGGCCGGCGTCTCCGCCGGCGCCCTCTCCGGCCCGCTGCTGTTCAATGCCAACCAGGCCCCCTACTACAAGCCCGGCATCCGCGCCGTCCTCGGCATCTTCATTGCCCTCATCGCCGCCTGCTGCTTCCAGGTCGCCAACCTGCTCTTCCTCAACCGCCAGAAGCGCAAGCAGCGCATCGCCGCCGGCAAGTCGGCCGACGTCGTCGACGCCTCCATGCAGAGCAAGGTCGTCATCAGCAAGGGCCAGGAGCAGCAGCTCGACGAGGTGGCCAAGCTGGATCTGACGGACAAGCAGAACGACCAGTTTGTGTACGTGTACTAGGTAGAACGGGAGCGCGGATAGTTGCCCAGCGACTGGACGGCGATGAGAGTGATGGTGGTGTTTGTGTGTCGTGGTGACTGGTGCTTCTTCTTCTTCTCTTTTGTTGTCATTATTTAATTCAGCATCAATGCATCATAATTGGAAACGTCACAAGTCGATTGCCGTGCTAGGTGTACTGTGATAAAAATGTACCCGTATATCCGCCACATGTCGTACTGCAACTTTCGTTTCCGGTATTCGGAGTGTGTTGACTCAAACCGCAGGCTGCAACGGGATATGCAGTCAACGTTTTATAGTGCACTGCGGAGAATAGCTTTTGGGGCTGAAGCTGTTGGAAAGGACCGTGCCACTGGCTGGGCCGTCTTGGCCGTCTTGGCTTGCCTTGTTCCACTTGCCTGGCATGATCAAACCGCCAAGCCTCGGCCTGGACAAACATGACATAGATGTCTAACCACTTGTGTTTTTTGTGCACTATTGTAAACAGAACTCGCCGTGTCCGAAAGTGATGTTTTCAGTATTCATATCTCATGATTTGTTGTCATGCTTGGTTACTCATCAATCATTACCGTCCACAACATCCACATCGATGGCCTCTTTCACGCAACGAGCTTCTTGATGCCAGTGCCGTCGTCCTCCGCGTGCTTTCGCTTCAACTCCCGCCTCTGCTCCCGCCGCCGCTCCTTCTCCTGTTCCCAGTCAACAATCTTGGCCCACTCAAAGTCGATGCACACGAGCTGCTGCTCCTGCGCGTTCCACAGCAGGTTGGGCTCGTGCTCGTCCCCATGATCGACACCGAGCTGCCGCAGTCGGAACCACACATTGTATACAAGCGAGTTGATGTTGTCCGGCATCGGCCCGGCCGCCTTCGAGAAGAGTCGTTCGCCGGCGTACGACATCACCAGCATGTGGGAGACGTGCGCGCCATACGACGTCCGGTACACATCCACCAGGTCGATGATCCCGAGGCAGACGGGTACCAGCGTGCCCTGCTGCTCTTGGAGGTGGTCGTATATGGCCTTCTCCTGCTGGAGTCGCTGCGCGTGCACGCGCTGCACCCCCTTGGCGGCCACGCAGTAGCCATGGCTTCGCAGCGTAAGCCGAAACAGCATGCCGATGGCTCCAAACTTGCCAAACTTGTCCAGCGCCTCGCAGTCCTCGTCCATATCGTGCGCCAGCTGCTCTCGCAGGCGATTACACAATTGTACGGGCGTGAGTGTGTGGTGTCCGTCCTCGGTCGACGGATGCAGCTGCACATTCGGGCAGGCACGGTCGAGGGCGCCCCCATTGCGTAGACCCAACATACAACCCTGGTTGCAGTGGGGCAGCACCTCGCATTGGCGCCTCGGGCTTATGGTGTTGTTTGTGTTGGTAGCGTTGTTCATATTGCTTGTGTTGGTTGTTTCGGTTGTTTTGGTGGTGCTTTTGCCCGTTGATCGTGTCGCGTACTGCTTCTTCGCCGGTGTTGTCGATGCTTGAAACGATCGCGGCGGGCGAAACTCTCGGTCGCTGTTCTCGTCGTCGTCATCGTCCCCTCGCTGGTTTTGCTGCTGCGCCGCGTCGTCGTTGCATGTCTGCTGGCTTTGGCGAGGCGCGAGTCGTGGACGGTTCTTCAGTTTTCCAGTGTGCTCCTCTCCACTGTTGTTGTCCTGAGGACGTATCTCCTCGTACGGAGCCGGCCACCGTTCCAACACACTCACCGCGTATTTCTTCCACCTCTGGCTGAGTCCAGGTTGGTCTAGTGCAAGCAGCGCCATGGTGGTCACCATCGACACTGCTGAACGCCGAACATCTGCGACGGCATCCGACTTGACCTCATCTAGGGGAACGGCCAGGTGGTAGTACAAGGTACGGACGTCTGCCGCATCAAAGTACAACAAGATCATCGACTCGCCGGAGGCCACGTACGAGTAGCACAGTCCAAACTCCACCATGTAGTGAAAAGCCTGAGCAATTACACGTGCCGTGGCCTTTTCTGCATCTAGGCGGTCTTTCGAGCCCAGATCGATCTTGTTGCGCAGATGTTGGCGAATTGCGGATGAGAACAGACCTTGTGGGTCGCGCGTGTCACTCGTGCGAGTGCCTGCGTTGGTGTCGGTGTCAGAGTCGGAGGACAGGGCCAGCTTGAGCGTGGAGCCGCGCAACTTATGCGCCGCCTTGTATTCCACGACAAACACGGGAACAACGCTGCCGTTGCCATTCACACGCATGAACCACTGGTCCGGGTGGAATTTCCGCACGGGCGACGACATACGCTTCGCCGGAGGTGGTCCGTCGTCCGTTAAACGGCCACGAGCCTCGATATCCTTCTGTTGTGCCTCCAACATGGCAGGTTGGTAGGCAGGCAGTGTATCGCTGTGCTGGCTCTCACCACTGTCGCCAGGTCCATCTAACAGGATCCCATACGGCGTGTTTGTAAAGTAGACGCGGAGGGGAAGAGCGGCTATTTGGTCGGCATCGGTATTATCGTTGTCGTCACGCGTCTGAGACGGCTCGGACTTGACCTCCTTGAGATACTGAAACAGAACTCTCTTGGCGCAGGTTTCAACGTTCAAAAACTGGATCAGCCTGACGTCGTTCTCGTCGGCCAAGGGCTCGTCGAATGAGAAAATCTCGTTCATGGTGTCGAAGCCGGCAATGGCAGGAAAGACATTTTTGTCTTTGAACAGAGACTCTAAACGTCTCTGGCATTGGTCGTGCAACGATGGAAAGTCGGCCCACGGCTTGAGGCGCAGGGGGTAGTATTTGGAGTCGACATTCGTGACCGTGCCAGCCGAAGACAACGCCGGATCTTCTTGGATGACCAGGTTTGTTTTCAGGTTGTTGTGACAGAGCGACAGGAAGGTGTGGAAGTCGGTTCGCGCCACGGCTTTCTCGGCGTTTTCGCGTCGATGCTTTTCGGCGAGCGCGCGTGCTTCTGTCGCTTCACGTTGACGTTGTCCGTCAAGAACTTTGGCCTCTGCTTCCTCGGCTCGCCGGCGCTGCTTCTCGATCTCCTCCCGCAATTGTTCGATTGTTTCCATGGTTGCGAAGATGATGGGTCTTTGGACCACAAAAGTCCCACTGGGTAAGGCTTTCGATGACTTTGCATCGCGCGGACTTCAGCGAACGGTCAAAACAAAGAGCGAATTTATCACGTGCTGGATTAGTCAGGGTTCGAAAACCGCATAGTGATTGGCTGGCAAGTGGCGTAATGGCGCTGGCGGTCGTCTCCCAGGCAGCGCAAATACTACCCCCAAATATTGCCTCACGAGGCCAATTAAAAGTCTACTTCGTTTCATTATTTGGCTGCCGAACCGCCAAGCGAGTACTCCGTACTTTACGGTATTAAAGAACACTGGGGCCACCGACATCACGTGTATTGTTACAAAGTCATTTGTTGGTCGAAGGACGCGACTACGTGATTAACAATGTAAAAGCGGATATGGGCTCTTGAAGTGTAGCTAACAGAAAAATGGGCACTCTCGTCTACTCGAGGGCGCCCGCTGGTAATTACGAGTTTTCAGAGTCCTAATCTAGAGATCCAGTCCGAGATTGACGTCGTGTACTGGGCAGAAGAGTGTCAAGGTCATCCAAGACAGCACGAATTCCATTCACGACTGCAGCAATGCCTGCCATGTCCGCCTCCGCTGTCTTCACGGCCGCCTCAAGACGGCGTACCGACGTGGTTAAAGTATCATCGTCGCCCTCTACGGCTGTCTTGGCATCTCTGTGGCGAGTATGTCTCCTCGTGTCCGACTGCGTGTTGTGATGGAACAACGCATCGACCACACGCTGCAGCTCGCTGGCAATGTCGTCTCGCTTTCTCCGTGCGTCTGTCTTGGCTCGGCTGGCCAGTTGTGCCGCGGCCGCCCAGACTGCTCGTCCCTCAATGACACTGCTGCGCTGTGCGTGAATGTTACGCCCGACGAGCGGCTGTTGTTGGATTCCGCCTATCAAGTTCCTTCCCGCATCCATATGGCCTTTGTCTCCGTCACTCTGCTGCGGCGGCGGCTCGGCGGCGAAGGCAGAAGGGTTCGTCGATGTAGTGTCAGCCGGCGTATGGATGTTGCGGGCCGAAAGCGTCTGGGCAAACAACGTGGCCAGCGCAATATCTTTGGTCGTTTGCGCGGCGTCGTCCGGCGAGAGCCGGGTCAGGTAAAAGGCCAGCATGCGGCGCCAGAGCCAGCTGTCCATACTCGTGGGCATGGCGCGGCCCACGAGGCAATACAGCGACAATGCAATCACTGCGACACCGGTGTCGATGCTGTTCACTTGCGTTGGACAGCTTCGCATGACCAACGCCCAGTCAGCGACGGCGAGTGTCTCGACCCCCGACGACATCTGCTCGTACGTCAGCACGTCGTCCAAGGCGGCTGCTATCTCTGTGTGGGACAGGGGGCTGCCAGGCTGCGGATCGTATACGGAGACGACTTTCTCGAAAGGGCATAAAGTGGCGAGGATCCAGTGATACGATATCTTTATACGGACAGGCACGATAATCGTACTCGTGGCACCATCGGGCTGGGCGCGACATGGCGACAATATGCCCTTCATCCCATCCGCAGAGGACGCGACTCCAGCTCCAGATGCAGCGAATTGGAATACGTTCGGCTGGATGTGGACGAGGGAGCTACATAGCCGGTGGACGACGTCGGTCGGCAGCCACCAGCCATAGGCGAAACGCCACACGTTGGTCTGTTCACTGCCGCTGACGTATATGGCGTCTGACAACGTGGCATCACCGGCTTCCGTGGCGCCATTCTCGCCGCTTACACCGTCAGAATTCGGCCCATGCGGTTTTGGTAATGTGGTGTTGGCGCTATCCAGCGTGTCACTGAGCGCTGTAGGTCGATGGGAGGCGAGTCCAGTGGCTGCATTGCCCTGTCTTGTTCTCGCAATATTATTGTCGTTTGCGTGCTGGTGGACTTGCCTCTGCTCTTGTTCTTGTTCGCGCTCCTCCTCGCGCTCCCCCTCGCGCTCCTCCTCTTCGTCCTGCCCTTCCTCCGACTCCTTCTCGTGCTGCTTTAACACATCCATAATGTCGGGAATGGCCCACGGCTGGATGTAGCTTACGCCCTGACGGCGAGCCAGACGGTCATATCGGCGGCGGTGACGTGCGGCTTGCAGGCGCTCGCGGACGTCCGGCCAGGCGCCCTGGCTACGGGAGCGTGCCAATCGGGCTAGGAGGCGCCAAAAATGGTCCGACTTGGGCGCATCGGCGAACTCTGCTAGCAGAACCAGCGGCGACAGACACCAGGCCTTGGCAGCCGACTGCAGCTCCGCCAGCGCGCGGGGCATATGCGGCATTGTCCCGTCCGGCCGGGTCCGGCGCCGCAGCTGCCGTTCAAAGCTCCGGAGAGCAGCTTCCTCGAGTCGGCGGCATGTACTGCGACCCAAGGCGGACACGAGGTCTGTGGCTGTCTGTCCAGGCCCGGGCGGGAGAGTGTTGCATGCTGCCACGAATTCATCGACCGCGGCGGTGGCGGCGGCCGCAGCGTCGCCATGTCGATGACGTAGGACCGCTGTGATGTGTGCAACTTTCCTGCGAATATCGTCGCCCTGCATTGCGCGTGCCTCCACTGTATTGTCGGCAGACATGGTCGAATAAGCACAGGTCCCCGCAGATCGTGGACTGTGATAGCACGCGGCTGTGCATTTGCAGCGGTGGTTAGAGAACAGATAGCCGGCTGATAAATAAGGGCCGATCTCTCCCACGTCGCCGTGTAATGGAGCTTGACGGTACATTATGGCACTAAACTGAATCGGGATCTGGTACGACGAGCGAGTCGGCCGAATTTGTTACAAACTTGTTCGACCAAAATGTTCGACCAAATTGTGTGACCAAACCGGTCGGATCGGTAATAGATTAAATTTGGTCTGGCTTAAAGTATACGACATGCGACATACGACATAAACAATACGCAGCAGGAGCCTGCTGCACCTTACATTATTCAGCTTGGACGTCTGCTTTAGCAGCACTTCCCCTCGACATAACTTAGTAATAGATTGTTTGACGTGGTCAATAGTGAGAATGGCCACATTTGGTCTTCTTTTTGTTTCCTGTCGATTCTTCTATTGCACGGACTATGTATTCTTTGTTAAGGAACTTGTATAAGTACATCTGCCTCCTCTCCCTCTTGGCCGGAAGTATTATCGCCGAACAGCACATTTGCGTAAAGTCAGTATGCCACTTTATTTTACATTGACCTACACTACATTGTTGACTTCCACAACTCTATCATCGGAACACCGCCATGGCTCTTCCCACAAAAACAGACGAATGGGTCCTGGCTGCTCCGACTGGTGTTGAGAACGCCTACCGACTCAACAAGGGCGTCCCTCTCCCGGCTCTCGGGAACAAAGACGTCCTTTTGGAGATCAAAGCGGTCTCGCTCAACTTCCGAGACGTTGCGATTGCAATGGTACGAAAGGAGCAGTGCTGTCATTCCACGTGTTTCTTGCCTGTTTTGGTTTTACTTGTTCCACATTTGATACTTGAAATACTCACCTTCCATTAGGGCGCCTACCCTCTACCCACCAAGTTTCCTCTCGTTCCGTGCTGCGACGCGTCTGCCGTTGTGCTCGCCACGGGTGCTTCGGTCACGTCCGTGGCCGCCGGCGACGGGGTGATTGTCCTTCCCGCGCCATTGTTTCAATCAGGCCATATGACCACTGCCACCTTCGGGGCGCCCGGTGACGGATTCATGCCCGGCTTGCTGCGGCGGCATGCCGTTCTTCCGGCGTCTTGGGTAGCGCGCTTCCCGCGCTTCTTGTCCTTTGTCGAAGCGTCGACCCTGGGCGTCGCCGGCGTCACGGCGTGGAACATTCTCGCCCCGTATGGCCTTGGCGCCCCGGACGCGGCGGTCGTCAAACCGGGCAGCTGGGTGCTCACGCAAGGCACGGGCGCTGTTTCCTTGTTTGCAGCCGAATTTGCTGTCCGTCTCGGTGCCGTCGTCGTCGGCACAACCAGCTCCGACGCCAAGAAGCACTGGCTCACGGACCTCGGCGTCACGACGGTCATCAACTACAACGAAGACCCGTTGTGGGGTGAGACGGCGCGCCGCCTGACGCCTGATGGCGAGGGCGTGGACTTGGTCGTCGACGTGGGTGGGACAGGGACGCTCGGGGAGAGCCTCAAGGCCATTCGGTACGATGGGACGGTGGCCGTGACCGGGTTCTTGACGGGCGACAGCACGGCCGGCCCGTCCGTTATGGATGTCTTGCCGCGTGCGGCCAACGTCCGGGGCGTGCTGGCGGGGTCCAGGGCGCACTACGAGGAAATGGCTCGCATGATTGAGCAGTGGCAATTCCACCCCAAAGTCGACGACGAGGTTTTCCAGTTTGAGGACGCCAACACGGCGGTCCAATATTTGGCAGCGCAAAAGCATATCGGAAAGGTCGTCATTGAAGTCAGCCCGGAAAGCCGTGCTGCTTAATGCGAAAGGCAGTCCCAGGTGTGTTCTTCACAAAGGTGTATATGTATCTCTCACTTATCTTAAAAGGTCCTTTACGTTTAATATCCTACTCAGCTCCAACCTCCCGATAAAATACAAGAGTATTAAGATGATGCCTTATTGACCGTGGTACAACCCAATGTGCATATTTTAAACGTTCAATCTCGAAATTATCATGCCGACGATAACATGAGGCCTGGGTCTGGAAAGAGGCTTGGAGCAAGGTCTGGGCCAGAGCAGAAAACGCGGTTGCAATTGTAGACTGGCCAGGGAGCCAATCAACATGGTGGTGTCAAAGAAAACAGTGAAATGGGGCGTGCGGCTGGCTGTGTCTGGTGCACAAAACGAACGTCTGAACATGCTCCCTGCAGTTTGCACCCGGGGCCCATGTCAATTGGCGGGGCAGATTATGTCTGCGGGACAAAGGCATGCATCATGTACCGTGAACAGGTATAATCACTCGGCGTTGTATCGAGCGACCTTACTACATACAAGACCATTTCCATCATACTCCCCGTTTGGCTTTTACGACAATGTCGACGACATCAACAGCAACAACCGCGTCAACAATGGCACTCCCCGGCATCACTCAACTTCCATGTGAGATCATCAATACGGTGCTTCGGCACTTAGGAAGTCTGCAGGATCTGTCATCTGCGCTCCTCACATGCCGCCTTTTCCACACGAGCTTCCAGGAAAATCCGCACATCGCGGTTGACATATTGCAGCAACAAATCGCCCCGGTGTTGCTCCCTTATGCAGTCGCCGTGATGGAAGCATCGCGGATTGATACACGGATGCCTCAGCCGGTCCAGGCACTGCTCGATAAACTGCATGACGAGATATACCTGGAGTCGCAAACGAGGTCGGCCACGGTGACAAGCCAGCCACTGGCGATGGAGCGTCCACGGTTGTCACAAATGAGTCGTACACACGACATCATTCATGACTTGGTGACGGCGTTTTCGAGCACGGCATGGGCGCGTCTTTCTCTCAGGGCTGGAGAACCGCGTATATCGGGGAATGTATCGTTGTCGCCGGCCGAGTATATTCGCTTCTGTCGCGCATTTTATCGAATGGAACTGTATTTCCGCCTCTTCCGGCGCCCCTCAAACTCGGAGAGCAGAGGTGCATCGTTTTTGCACAAGCTTCCGCCGTGGGAAAACGAGCAGATTGGCTGCGTGCAAGACTTTCTTGAGCTGCAATTTTCAACAGGTTCCGTCCTACTTACTCGCGGTATTGGTTTCTACGAAAATAGTATAAAACGACATGCCACCGCTAACATCTTGTCGTTCATCAAAAGCGTCTCGTGAAGTCGTCGGTCATGACGTGGACTTTGGAGAGCTTGGTGTTGACTATCTTACACCTGGTCTGATAAACTTCCAAAGGCAACGATGGGTAAACTCCTCCACCCTCATCCTGGTCTTATTATTTATTCTTCCAATATACTAACATACTTCCATACAGCTCTCACAAGGCCTCGGCTTTGTCCATCAAATCATAAACGAAACATCCTACGACGCTAAGCATACGCTTTTAGGGTCAGCAGTCGGATTAGGCCATACAAATCTCAACGAAGCATTGACCGAACTCTACGACGACGACGGAGACGACGATGACACGCCACTTCAAGATTATGCGGAAAAGGAGAGAGCTGCGCTGTTTCTGCCATCCGAACCTGAAAATGATGCCGACAAAGGTCCCTTTGAAGCTTGGTGGATGGCCAACAAAGAGCTATGTGTCCACGACACTCTCATGCACAGCAACAACGCTGGGTTTCGAGAAAGGGCGTATGTGCTCTGGGACAAGGACCGTCTCCAACGATACAACCTCCTGGAGCTATTTGCCCAACTTGCGCCAGAATCAGAGCTGGAGCTGCAGGATTCGGCTTCCGAACAAGTTGCGATGCGCGAATCATTTGAAGCGCGTTCCAAAATCTGGCAGAAGGGCGGCAGTGGGTATTGTAGCCAGGGCGATGAAAGTAGGATAGTATGGATGAAAGGGTCAAGTGATGAAAACCTGGAGACATGAAAGTTTCAATGCATTTGAAAATTCGTACTCCTATATCCAGAGTCGAGACAAATTAATTGCATCACAGGCACTTCCTCCATACAAAGTTTTCCATATAAACCCTAGTTCGTCTTCCGATCCTCAACAATTCTGTACAGATGCCAGCCGGCAATAAATGCAGTCGCAAGCAGGGAGGTCGCTCCCGTCAGCAGGATAATGCCCGCGTATTTTGCGCAGCCGTAGTCAGCCATGGAGACGGGTTTTCTCGTCAAAGCTGCACTGATGGGACCGACCAAAATGTTGCCGACGCCCTGCAAGAAGACGTAAATAGCATAGGTAGCCAGCGGGTCGCCGCGGACATCCCGACCCATGGCAACCCGCATAGTGCCGAATCCACAGGCAAAGAACCCGTAGATGATGCTAAACGGGATCAGCCAGGCCAGCGACGTGGACAGACCCCAGAGCACAAAGGAAGCCGCGCCTGCCACGGTGCAGCACACACCAGCCAGCACCGACACCGGGAGGTTCTTGTCGGACAAGTAGCCAAAGGCAAATTGGCCCAACACTTGCGCAATGGACAGGAGAGACAGCAGAAGGGCACCGCCCGTGGTCGAGATGCCAATGGACGAGGCATACGTGGGCAGGAAGTTGACGGGGAAGAAGAAGCCCAAACCCTGTGTCAGGATGGCGATGCCGTACACCCAAAAGAGCGGCTTCTGCAGAAACGACCACTCGGTCCGCGCCAGCTGCGCTTGGTCCGATGCCGGCAAGCGGCTCTTCAGCAGCGGTATCAAGGGCCCGGTCATGATCGTCATAGCCACGGCGCACGCCTGCAGCGTGGTTCGGTATCCGTACTTGGCCAGCAGCGACGTGATGATAAAGGGCATGACGGCACCCGTAGCACCCGACGAGGCCGAGATCAGGCCAAAGGCCATGCCTTTGCGCGACACCCACCATTCGTTGATCATGCTGATGATGGGGTACGACAGGATGACAAAGCCAAAGCCGTACAGAACGCCTTGTGTGCCAATCAGCCCCGTGACCGACGTGGCAAAGGACGCCGCGAGCAGGCCCACGATGCACATCAGCCAGCCCAGCCAGATCTGCTGGCGGCGGTACTTGGGAAACCGCTTTGCCAAAAGCGCAGAGAAGGGCGCACCCAGGTAGTAGAGTGCTTGTGCGACCGTGCCGATGATGGTGACGTTGGCGGCGTCGGCCTCGAACTCTGGACGCGACGAATAATAGTCCTGGAAGACACCAAAACACATTGGGAATCCTGGCAGACGGTTAGCACACGCTCAATCCATCACTCTGCAGCGGCCGGAGACGCACCCCAGAACAAGGCATCGAAGACGAAACCAGCAGTCAATACCATCCATGCATCGCGCCCTTTGTCGACGGGCTTCAATCCAGGAATAACCGTTTCGTCGGGACTGCGATGTGCATCGTGGCCCTGGAACGGTCCCTGGAAGGATGCATCGTGTGTGCGCGTCTGAAGCTCGATTGAAGTAACCGTGTCACTCATTTTTGAGGTAGCGATCAGCCCTGGAAGCTTCGTGGCATACGAAACAATGTATCAAATGTGTTTTGCGCTGGTGAGAAAGAAGTATACTACTGCATGGTTTGGATATTTTTATTGCTTTTATTTAGCGAGAAACGGCTGACGTCAGTGACGCCCTGTAAATGACAATTCTCCACTGTAAAAAATACAAGGCCGACGGCAGCCGCACGTTCCAAGCCTTGCATAGGCACTTGCAGCTACTGCGCCTACGACGTAAAAGGATCTTATCGGACAAGTAGCCAAAGGCAAATTGGCCCAACACTTGTGCAACGGACAGGAGGGACAGCAGAAGTGCGCCGCCCGTGGTGGTGTATACATTATCGAGTGGCCACAACACGTTCAAACTCATGCCCGATGTATAACATCTATGACTACAGGTTGTCCAATGCTGGCCGCCGAAACTGGTGCCTGGGATACACCAGCGGTGGCCGAAGATAGTAATGCTCCCACTTGTCGCCGCCATGCAGCATGTCGTACGTGCCCACGAGTGATTTGACTTCAATATACATCCAGCCGACGTCTTACTAAAGCACGTAGACGGTTGCCATATTAGTGGAGAGACAGCTTGACGGGAGAGGTGAAAGAAACTCACGGATGTGGACGACTCGATGGGTGGAAGCTCGTCCTCTGCCACTTCTTCCTCGTCGTCCTCGTCGTCCTCGTCGTCATCGGATGGCTGGCCGCGAGACGACAAGGTCCCCCAGCCCAGCCACTTGTCCTGCTTCTGCAAATCGGCCAGCGGCGCAAATGGCCTCGCCCACGGCGCCGCAACGAGGGCCACCGTCGCCGGCGGCCCGGCTTCGTAGACGCCCAGCTGGTCCTCCACCGTCCGATACGCTCCCAAACTGTCCAGGCACGCCTGGTCGACGCAAAGACAGTAGTTGAACCGTGGCAGATCCTTGTAAAAGCCGGCCTGCGCGACCGACACGTGCCAGGCCGTGTCCCGCAACTGCTCGTCGCGCCACGCGACAAACCGCTTGCGCACCTGCTCCTTGGTTGCATTGGCCAGCGTCGTCTCGTCCTCGATGACGGTCCACGCCAGGGCCGGCTCCACATACCGAGCAAACGTCTGGCCGGCGACGGCATCGCGCTGAACGTGCGCACGCACGCGCTGCTTCATCGTGTCGAGGAAGCGCGCCCACGCGTCGTCGTCGCCGTAGACACAGCGGAACAGCACGAAGCCGCAGCACGCGAGGCCCGAACCGACCATGCCTCGGATGGTTGGACCCCAGCGCTGTTGGTGCGCCTCCTCGCGCGACCTCAAGGGGAGTAGTGTGAGAGGTGTAGAACCCATGGTAGGTGGAGGCGGTGCAGGGCCAGGAATAGGTGGGTCGTTGGGGATGGTAGGGCCGGTGCAACTGGTGACAGTTGTGGGCGTGGTGAGACGATTGCATCGTACGATTCGTGCCTATGTGATTTTGATATTGTTTTTGCGGCAGCCGCCGAGACAAGCTAAACGGACCCATTTCGTACTGCGGCGCATGAGTGCGGCACTCAATATAGTAGCCTGCTGATGGGCGGCACACGGTTGGTATTATTACGGTGTGCGGTAATTATGCCACACACGGCAAGGTTTGTATTTCCTTTCTTTTTTTTTCTTTTTTTCTTAAAAAAAAAGAAGCAATACACGCAGAAAGGCAAACCCTTGAGGCCGGCTATTGTGTAGACGTGGTCGACGAGCATGGAAATGTGGCTCTCTGCGAAAACTGGGATTATTTATTTTATTTTATTAGATTGTCATGCCGATTGGCGGCAACGGCATCGATCCGGCCTGTGAGTGAGAATTATTAGAAGAGTGGCTTTACCTCCGACCTCCTCCGTCATCCTCGCCAACGCTTTCATCAACAGAGTAGTCTTGGGCGTCGGGATCCAGGCCGCATCGAATGTCGCCGTCTAATGCGCAAAGAGGCCGTAGACAAGGAAGCCCGGACAGATTTAGTTGGGGTCAAATCACTACGGGTCTATGAGGACGACTGTGGGAGAGGGCAACCAGCCATTAACAACCACCCGAGCTGCCAGTGGGCCCGGTCCACGCATTGTCCGTGGTCAGCAAGGGCGGCGAATTGGGCGTTGCGTTCTCGTCGCAGGCCGGCACCAGCAGCGTGCGGTTGACCGTTTCGTAGATGCTGGCCTGGCCGCAGTCCTCTTCGCGCACAAAGACGTAGCTGACGTACTCGCCGGCCGTCATCTGCACCTCGGCGAACCACTCGGGGCGCTCGGACGTGTAGTTGTTGGCCGACAGGGGCTGCGCGTTGGCGAGGTCCCAGGCGCCGAGGTCGGTGGTGTTGCCGACGAGGTACACGTTCTCGCCGTAGTAGGTGCTGGCGTTGACGACAAAGAGGACGCCGCTCGTACAGCTGGCAGTGACATTGGGGGCGCCGGCGGCCGTGGCCGGGGCGTAGACGCCGTTGGTCGATGAGGCTAAACAGACCGACGGCACTGCCGCAGGCGCCGACTGGGTCCACGAGTACTTGGGGTAGTGGCCGGCACGGCGGCGGGCCATGGTGACAAAGGCGGCATAGCTCCAGGTCAAGTCAATGGCCGACAGCGGCTGGCCCGTGCTCTTGTCAAACTGCTCGGACAGCGATCCGTCGCGGGGCGTATACTTTTCGGCGACGGCAACGAACGAGTCGGCGTAGGCGGTGGCGGCGTGGACAATGGCCTGGAAGGCAGCGCGCGGCGGGGCACCCTTGCCTTTGGTGGTGTCCTTGGCGTTCCTGCGGTAGGTCTCGCCGGCCCTGGCCGCCGGGTACAGGTCCCTGAAAAAGGCCTCGGACGTCGCGTCGACGGCAATGGCACCCTGGCGCGTCCACTGAGCGACGGCGTCGTACAAAAACTCGGCGGCGCCCTGTGTGATGAGGTACCAGGGATTGCCGTTGAAGTAGACGTCTTCTGGGTAGCGGCCCAGGGCCACACCTGCGCTCGACGGAACGCCCTCGTTGACGGCGTACAGGCTGCCGTTGCGGAAGGTATCGACAAACACCTTGAAGCTGGCCAGCGAGCGGCTGTGGCACGGCTGCAGGCTCGGGTGCGAGCAGTCGGCCGCAACGTCAAACACGGAAATGGCGCCCAGCATCGTGTTGGCGTCGATGCCCGAGCGGCCGCTGTCGACGTTGATGTTGGCCGTCAGGAAGTCGCCGTTCCAGAACGTCTGCAGGAAGCACAGCACGTTGGGGGCCTCGATACAGCCAGTGCACGTGGCCCCGATTTTGTCGGCCAGCTGACGGGCGGCGACGAGACTCTTGTAGTGGTTTTGTGTGGTGAAAAAACTGGAGCCGTAGACCTCCTCCCAGAGATCGTAGCCACTCGTGTTCCTAAAGAATGTTAGAGGGAGGTCTGTACGGCGTTCGAGACAAAGTTGCGGTTGCGTTATACCAAACTCACCAGTACTGCCCAACATAGGAAATGTCGTTGGCAATGACCGGCCAGATCACCTCCGACACCTGTTTGTGCTCGCCGCGGTCGAGCAGCCAGTTGCAGTAGTCGATGAGCGTAATGGCACGCAGCGCCGGGCCGTCGCGCTGGGGACGCCCCCAAGCACCGTTGAAACGGGTACCTAGAAGGTCAGCTTGCCGACAGACAAGAAGAAAAGGAAACACGCCGGCCACCTTGACGTACCATCGACGTTGAACTTGGGCTCGCCGAGGCCCAGGCCATACGGCAGCAGCGTGCCCGACGGGTTCGACACCGTCTGCAGGACCGCCTGCGCCTTGACGTAATCCTCAATCACGCCCTGCACCTTGGTGTTGCCAAAGATGAGCTCGTCCACCAGCATCCGCAGCGTCAGCGCCGAGTCACGCGTCCACGTATAAAAATAGTTGGGGTTCGTCTTGGACGGGCTCGCCACCACCAGTCCCGCCGCCGCGCCGGGCACCAGTGAGCCGTCGGCGCCAATGTTGTTCAGTACACCCTGCAGGGCAACCGTCTGCTCGTGGGCAACAAAGGAGTCGACACTGCCCGCCCTGGCCTGTCCGGCAGCAGCGAGGCCGCCCAGCAGCACGGACACGTACGAGGAGACCATGTTGGGAGGTGGATAAGGGATGTTGGCTGGGGACAAGAAGCTCTGCACTATGTGCTGGGGACAAAAGGGAGCCGCGAGAAAAGGCCATGCCGTGGCTTATATGACCGCCGATCACGATGCGACACTGCAACAAACCCCTGCCGTTTGTATTGTACTTTTGTTTTGTGTTTTCTTCCATTTGTGGAACATGGGACTTGGCACCTCCGGCGCCGAGGAAACGGTCGTGACCCAAACGAGCTCTGTCCGGACAGGCTGTTGCACTAGGATCGTCTTCGGGAGAACAAGATCAAGCGACCACGGCTGGTTGTCTTTTCGGCAGCACGTTCTCGGCAGCACTTTCAGCACGATGTAAGGCGTGGCTTGGTATATGGCCGAATGAAGCATCGAGTGGAGATGCACAGGCCCGCTAACAACCCCTGTACGTACGCCCATTCGCGGGGTGCGGGGAGATGACACGGCAGCTGTCTAGGTACTGCGCTTGACTGCCTTGACACATGCCAACAGTCTGTACGTCACTTATGCTTCAGACAAGCGCGCTCCAATGACGGGCATATTGAAAGACCGAGATGCACGCCGTTTGGCCGAGTCTAGACGTACCGAACAGGAGCAGGCCAGCCGAGTAACACCAAAGCAGCTTGAGCAGCTACGAGCAGTTGAAAAACAACCTTTTGGCGAGCTGCGTGTCCACTGCAGCGTGTTCCCCTGGCCGACCCCATCCACACTCATCATTCTTATCGGTCCGTCCAGAAAATTGAATTGGACCCGCCTGCGCATTTCCGTAGGCTCCTCGCAAAGTCGTCTATCTTGTCCATAATATTCTTCACGGTGTTCAAACGACAAATTTTTGATTATGGGCAGAGTATATTTGTCGGCCAGCTGATGTGAATTTGGCCAAATGAACAATCTCCAAGTACACCACGATTCATCGTCCGTACGGGGTTGTTATGGAAGCTAAAATACTGGAAGTGAATACGAAATAATCGTGGAAATAAGCGGAGAGCCATGTATAAAAATGAAAAGGTTTAGCTACTTACTAATTTAACAAACGAATTGGAAAATCTATATAATATATCAATAAGTAAACCATCGTATGAAAAATGCACCTAAAAAATAAGATTATAAAATGACAAACTCTTTTCTTAACAAAAACTAAGTAAATAAATAAACGGCGACGTATTGTCAGCTTTTGATCTGGAGCCCCAACGAGTGTAAGACAAGTGATTACATCACCGAATCAGGCGCGCCAGCTTCGTACGGTTAAAGTCACAAAAGAACAATTTCTCACGAGGTCACTCCGATTGCGTTATACTCCATATACACACGCACCATTGAACGTCATTAGTTTATTATATATGTACTTGAAAACTAGTTCATTTTATCTCGTCCCCCCGCCTAAAAGTGACCCTCAATCTCCACGGGCTTGTAGGGCTCCTCCAGGTAGGCCTCCTCCTCGGCGGTCAGCTCCTTGCCGCGCGCGGACAGGGCCTCGTCGAGGCGGGCGACGCTGCTGAAGCCGATGATGGGGGCCGTGACGCGCTTGAGGGTCCAGGCCAGCGTGACCTGCGACATGGTCCAGCCCTTCTTGGCGGCCACCTCCTCGACGCGCTTGATGATCTGCTCGGCCTCGGGGCGCAGCGGCGTGGCGGCGTCGCCGGCGGAGCGGGCGGTGGAGCCGCGGTCGGACAGGGGGCGGGCCAGCAGGCCCTCGCAGAGCGGGCCCCAGGGGATGACGGCGACGTTGGTGCGGCGGCAGAAGCGCAGCATCTCGCGCTCCTCCTCGCGGTAGAGCATGTTGTAGCGGTTCTGCATGGCGACAAACTTGGTCCAGCCGTGCTTCTCGGCGCAGAACTGCATGAGGGCAAACTCGTGCGCCCACATGGACGAGGCGCCAATGTAGCGGATCTTGCCGGCCGTCACGAGGTCGTGCAGCGCGCGCATCGTCTCCTCGATGGGCGTGTCCGGGTCGAAGCGGTGGATCCAGAAGAAGTCGAGGTAGTCCGTCTCGAGGCGCGCCAGCGTGTTGTTGACGGCCGTGAACAGCGCCGTGCGCGACAGGCCGAACTGGTTGACGTAGTCCTTGGTGCGGCGCAGCTCGTTGAGGATCGGGTACGCGTGGAACTGCTGCTCGCCGACGCAGCTGAAGGCCTTGCTCATCAGCACGAGCTTGTGCCGCGGGATCTGGTACTCGCGGATGGCCTGCGCGATGACGCGCTCCGAGTCGCCGTTGGAGTAGATGTTGGCCGTGTCCCACGTGTTGACGCCGCGGTCGTAGGCCGCCTTGAGCAGCGGCAGGGCCTTTTCGGCGCCGACCACCCAGTCGGCCCACTCCGGGTTGCCGATGCTCATGCAGCCGACGATGGGCACGGAGACACGGAGGCCACTGTCGCCGACGCGGACATAGTCGACCTTGGTGTCCTCAAGGGACTTGGCGACGCCGGGCGGGAGATTGACCATGATGCTGTGAGAGATGCTGTGAGAGATGGAGGGTGGGATGTGGTGGGATGTGGTGGGCGTGAAGATCGAAGATGTCAAGTGAGACGTCTATCTGCAAGGGCTGGCTTCGGACCTTCGGCGTGAGATTCGGGTTAGGCGTGCCTTGATTATTTACTTGGTCTGGCGCGGTAATAGCTCAACTGGCCGACGTAGCTTTTATGGCCTATCAGTTTCTCCTGATTTTGTCTAGTCTGGAGACATCGGTAGCAGATTTCCTTTTCCTTTTTTTTTTTCTACTCGCATCGCTTTGGTCGCGTTGCCATTCTCGGATGAGCTCCGATGAAGGAACTGGCCAACAGCATCGACTGCGATTGGAGTTGGATGCCGCATGACGACCGCCGCTGGAGACAATTGGACGCGACGTGCAGCCGCTAAATGCAGGGCGGCCGGCCGCGTATTGGTGCAACCGACTGCGTCGCCAGCGCTAGCCGATGCGGTCGGCACCCGACGGTCGGCTCTGCGTGCGCCACCAACGCGGCCAACGATAAACAACAGTGGACAGCAACGCCGAGCACTGCTCCGCAGACAGCAATCAAGTGATCATTATCAGCAGCACCGCGTCTTCGTACAACCGGCGCCGTCAGTCACGATCAGATACGCAGTAGATACACTAAAATGCGGGGAAGCGATCCACTCTCCACGCTTTACGACGTCTGCAATCAAACTGGTAGATACGACGTGTGCCAAGTAGACAAAGTGAAGCTATTCGCATGGCCGCGATTGCGAGTGGACAGCGAGTGGACTACGGGTGGACCTCGAGTGGAAGGATGGGAGAACGTTTTGAGCATGTTATCCAGCGCCTCGGTGATTTGCTTCTCCTGATACGGTCTGACATAGCCGCTTATCCAGATATCGACAAAACATGGGAAACAGGGGATGCAGGTTGCGCACGCAAATGCCGTCATGATTGTTGACAGTTGACAGCAGTCCCCCAAGTTCATTTCGGAGTATAAATACATAGTATGTCCATAGACGTCTCTTGGGCCAAATCCGGGGAAATCTCCACATCCACGAGGCAGTCCATTCTCTCACCAGACTTTTTGAACTGTCTCGCCAGAGTCCATCGTTTCCTTTCTTTCTATAAATTATTTTATTTTATTTTCTTCCCCAGTTTTGCCACCATGCGGTCCTCCTTGCTCGCCAGCTTTGGCCTGGCTGTGTTGACGGCTGCTGCGCCGGCGCACCGCTCCTCGGACCTCATCACCAACACCACGCTGGCCACGGCTAGTTCGGGCCCCTTCAACTACTACCGCATCGTGTCCCTGCAGAGCCTGGGCAACGGTGTCGTGCTGGCGGCTTTTGACGGCCGGCCCACAGGCGCCGACGCGCCGGCGCCCAACTCGATCCTGCAGCGCCGCAGCACGGACTACGGCGCCACGTGGGGGTCCCTGACGTACATTGCAGAGGGCCAGGCGGCCAACGCGGGGACGGGTGCGCTGGCGTACGGGTTCAGCGACCCGAGCTATGTGTATGACAGTGCCACGAGCACGCTGTTCAACTTCCACGTCTTCTCCAAGGACGCGAGCTTTGCCAGCAGCGTGCTGGGCCACGACGACACCAGCCGCAACATTACGAGCGCCGAGGTGTCGGTGTCGACGGACGGCGGCCTCAGCTGGTCGACGGACCCGACCAACCAGCCCAACCTGCCCCCCGTGGCGTCGTCGCAGGTTGGCGTGCCGCCGCTGCTGACGTCAGCCGTCAAGCCCAACGGGTCGCCCGTCGGGTCGGTCTCGGACGTTGGCGCCGTGCTGGGCGAGTTTGCGGCGTCGGGTCAGGGCATCCAGCTGCAGTACGGCGCCCACGCGGGCCGCCTGATCCAGCAGTACCTCGGCCGCGTCGTGCAGCCCAGCGGCAGCGTCGCCTACCAGGCGTACAGCGTCTACAGCGACGACCACGGCGCCACGTGGCAGATGGGCACGCCGACGGGCGTCGGCATGGACGAGAACAAGGTGGTGGAGCTGTCCAACGGCACGGTGATGCTCAACTCGCGGCCCAGCGACGGCAGCGGCTACCGCAAGGTGGCCCTGTCCAACGACGGCGGGCTCACGTACACGACGCCGCGCACCGAGACGCAGCTGCCGGACCCGGCGTGCAACGGCCAGATTTCGCGGCTGTACCCCAGCGCGGCCGAGAACTCGGCGCAGGCCAAGATCCTGCTCTTCACCAACGCCAACAGCAAGACGTCGCGGGCCAACGGCACGGCGCGCTTCTCGTGCGACGACGGCAACACGTGGTCGACGGGCACCGTCTTCTCGCCGGGCGCCACGTCCTACTCGACCATCACGCCGCTGGGCGACGGCACCGTGGGTCTGTTTTACGAGGGCCTCAACAACCAGCTGATTTACCTGCGCGTCGACACGGCCTGGCTGGGCATCAACTGTTAAGCATGGTCAAGGAGACGAGTGTAGGGGGTCCAAGCAGAGTATCGACCTGCTCAACACATGTGGATGTGGATGATGCAATTTGATGATATGAAGCGGTTGACAAAGTGACGAGTTGACGAATAATGGGTCGAATTGGGAAACTCCATAGTCCATTCTCAATCAATATAAAAGTATATATATATATACATATATATACATATATATATATATATATACTGCCACCCGCCAGCTATACTATTGCAAATGTCGTATTGAACAGCTCGAGACACACCGACCGGATGTCCACGCGCCAGCCGGCCTCTTGCTGCCGCGTCTGGATTTCCTGCAGGACATTGGCCGTCATGTTGGCGTTGGTCACGAGGTGGTGCAGGCTGCGGATCGTCTTCAGGATCCAGCGGCACTCGTCGGCGTCGTCTTCTTCGCTGCCCCACAGAAACAGGGGCCACAGCATGTTGACCATAATCTGGCCACCACCGCCACCGCCGCCGTCCTCGCTGCCGCCGTCCTTGCCACCGCCCCGCTCGCCGTCGTCAGCGACCATGGCGTGCACCATGGTCTTGATCTTGTCCATGGCCGTCAGCACGGACTGCGAGCGGGCCAAGTGGCGGTGGGCCACGCGGTGCAGGTGGATGTAGCAGGCGTAAAAGCTGGCCATGTACGTCTGGTAGGCGCGGACAATGTCGGACGACAGCGACGGCGACAGCAGGCTCGTGAGGCTCTCGCTGCTGTTGCCGCCGCTGGTCTCGCTGGCGCGGACGGCGGCGTCCATAATGGCCGGCCGGCGGGCGTACAGCGAGGCCAGGTCTTTGAGGATCGTCGCCGCAATGGCCATGACCTCCGTCTCGTCCTCGACGCTGCCGCGGCTGCGGTGCGCGTGGGCAATGCGCGTGATGCGCACCGAGATGGTCTGCACCTCCTGGTAGAAGACGATGCCCGGCTGGCAGAGCATCTCGTAAATGACTTCGTGCGCCGTCGCCGTCTCCGTGTTGCTGCTGCTGCCGCTGCTGCTGCTGCTGTTGTTGTTGTTGCTGTTGCCGCTCATGCCGTTGGTGCTCATGCTCCCCGTCTCGGTTGTCGACGGTCCCCCACCGCGGTCCATGTTCTCTGCACTCTCCGAGGCCGTGCTCGGCGTCAGCGGGTAGATGATGCCCGACGTGTCGTTGACCAGCAGCCCTGGCCCACCCGCCGAGGCCGTCCGGGCGTCGAGCAGCCGGAGCCACGACACAATGCGCTGCTCCACCGCGCCGAGAGCACACACGCCGCCGGCCCGCTGCAGCGTCTGGTGCGCCTTTTCCAGATTGTCGCACGCCATGTCCAGCTGGCCCGTCAGCATCTGGTGGGTTGGGTGGTTGTTTCGTCAGCAAATGCAGTCGTCAAATTGGATGCGAGGTCAAAGCCCGTCTGCACTGGCTCTACTCACATTGATGTATGTCAAGAAGAAGATGGTGGCCAAGATGTGCCGCATGTCGCCGTGCTTCCCGGTGCTGCTGCTGGTGTTGGTGCCGGTCCGATCGCCCCCATGCCAGCCCTCGTCGAGCCGCTCCGCCAGCGCCGCCGCCGCCTGGTCGTAGTACTGCTTGTACTGCACGCGCGCCGCCGTCGTCGTCGCCTGGATCGTCGCAAACGCGCTCAGCGCCGCGCGGAACATGGGCGACGCCGTGGCCATGCGGTGGAACAGCGCCTTGACGGACGCGCACTTGGGGCCGTTCTCGATGGGGTCCAGAATCGGCGGCAGGTTGAGGGTCAGGTCGACGTCGGGCAGCTGCGGCGGCAGCATCTCCAGCGGGCCTGTCGCAGCGGCGGCGGCGGCGGCGTTGTTGGCGACGGCGTGTGTGGTGGTCTGCTCGGGCGACTGTGTGGGGGCAGGCGCCAGCAGCCATTCTTGTGTCTGTTGGTGCTGGTCGTGCGGATGCGGTTCCACGCCGGCCATGGGCATGGAAAAGTCGTTGAGGTTGACGGGCGGGAAGTAAATGTCTTGAAACGACGAGAGGTCCAGCGTGCCGTCGACAATGGACTGCGCAAAGTCGAAGAGGCCCGACGACGGAGATTGGTCGCTGCCCGTCCCGGGGCCTGTTCCAGCTCCAGTACCGGTACCGGTTCCGGTTCCGGTACCGGGACCAGATGGGCCGCTGGCGGGTCCCGGCGGCGGCTGCGCGCCGTCTGCGGTGTCGCTCCGCGAGGGCGACGTCTCGCCATGCGACTGCGCTTGCACCTGGGACTGTGCTTGCGCCTGTGGCAGGGTCCGCGGCTGTGTCTGTGGTTGGACCGCCAATGACGACGGCATAGCAGAGTGCGCCTGAGATATAGACATTGCGGCGCCGGGCGTCTCCTTCCACACGCAATCAAACCGCAGCCGCTGGCAGTGGTAGCACCGCGGCCGCTGCTCGTTGCACCGCACCTTGCGCCGCTTGCACGTCAGGCAGCCGTTGCGTGAACGACGGCGTGCCGCGTCCGTGGCTGTCGTGGTTGTGTTTCCGTTGTCGTTGTCGTTGTTGTTATTGTTGTGGTTGCTGTTGCGTGGGTCACTGTTGCTGGCATTTGCTCCAGGTCCGCCGCGTGCGCGCGGGAGAAGGGGCTGTGAAGCCATCTTTGGGTCCTGGGGGTGGTCCTTATAGTGTTTCGTGCACGTCCGTAACTCGCATCAAGATGTAGGATGAGAACAAAATGAAAGACCCTGCAAGCCGTTATCACAAGGTCGGCCAAGAACAATCTCAAAAAGATAGTCCACAGTAAAGAGAAAAAAAATAAAAGATTGGTGAATCTCCCCTTCCCCTCAGACCCCTCTCTTTCTCCTCTGTCTCCTCTCTTTCTCCTCTTTCGTTGTTGTTCGTTCTCGTTATGTCCTCCACTTTGGCGCCACGTGAGAGGCTCAACTTTTACAACACCGGGGGAATCTATGGGGGCAATGAAAATGGGGACGCCAGACACCCTCAATCCTGGGACAGACGCTTATCATGACCCGCTTTGCAACTAGCGTTGGTGCTTGTGGTTGTAGTTTGGGTTGATCGAGCCCACTAGATAGCGGAGGGGAAGGTGAATGTGAATGTGAAAGCTAGGATGGCTAGATGGGTGGCGAGGTGTGGAGGAAGCAGGAGGCGCCGTATGGTAGATCTGGTAAAGGCAGCGTGGCAATGGCAGAGACAAGACAGCACTGGATCCATGTTGTGATAGTTTCCTGGGCTCCTTCTCCCTTTCCTCCTTCCTCCGAGCTTCTTCGCCTATTTGGACCGAGTTGTCTGTCTCGGGGCTACCGTCACGAAACAAAGGAAGAGTCGTTTTGTGTTCAGCATGTACGACATACAATTTGGTCGTTTCTCCACTGTTCTGTCGATTGCACTGGCAAACGACCACAACTCGAACTGCCCCAATTGACCTTGCAACTAGTCCCATTCTGGCTCGTGCTGCGTGACCCGGTCTGCTTGTCTGAGATCGGCAAGACAGTTCGGTTGACACCAGCTAGCTGGATTCTTTGATTGTGCTTTATTCTTGCTGTCCGGCATCGTTGCTTCTGAGGGACGTTGTCCAGACAAAACTTGCGTGTCCCTTATTGCCGTTTCTGGAGTGTGCGGGTTATGTGGAATAAGACAAGACGTAGGAAAGGAAAGCGTCGGTGTTGCACATTCTTTGGGGAAAAGGAGGGGACGAACTAACCAAAACAGGAGTTGTTTGGTGGATGCTCAGGCCGAGTCATGGCTTGTGGAGGAGTCCTCCAGGATGGCAGTCGATTTGACTGACTTGTTTATTTGTTTTTCTTCTTTTTCGGCGGACAACTTTGGTCTCGGACGACTTATCAATAGTTCTTATTTGAACACATTGAAACTGGCCGGTGGCAGATGGCCTGGATCGATTCCAGAAGTTGACCTGACGATACGCAAAGCGAACCAGGAAAGGCACATGCAATCTCAGTCCCCAATCGACAATCGGCACTCTACTGTAAACCTCGACGCTAGACGGTCGACACTCGACAGCCGCTGTTCGACATCCGCTATTCGACATTGTCGGAACCACGCTAGCCTCAGCCAGACGACGAACTCGCACGCTATAAGACACTATTCCGTAAGTACGAACCAAGCCCATCCAATGTGGCAAGACAGCCGACCGTGTCGGGACGTTGACAGCTGACCAATCGCTGGCCAGGCAACATGTTGTGTCTGAATTAGGAAGTTCTGTTCCGCAGCAGTGGGACGCTCCAGCGGTCGCCTGCTCTTGACCCACACAAGCTTTGAAGCTGTCGATGCGATCAAACACGCGACGACGCAACGATGCGACGATGTCGTCTGCGGAGGTGCGCCTCATACACCGACGTATTCCGTGGATTCGAGCACAAGATGCACAAGAGATACTGTAGATAGGCCCAGGACTTCCTCCTTTGGCAAAGAACTGCGTTTTGTTCGAGCTTGTGGCAGCGGATTCTCCATTCCTGGCCTAGTGACTCGAACCAGTCGGTGCTCTCCAACGCTCGACGATACGACGTGCTGCAAGGGTCTACCGACCTGCAAGCTCTCCAGTGTGCGATAACCGGAGACTAGAACCCTCTACGAGCCCGGTATCTGTGCATTCCGGGTCCTTGCATCATACCTGCCTTCATCGTGCCTTTCCTTTGCCTTTGACCTCTCCTACTCGGAGCAAGAGTCCTTTCTCGTCATCACACAACGGCAACATCAACATCGACGATCATGGCCCTCCAGCCAGACAAGGACTACCCAGTAGAGATTATTGGTTACGCCGAGCCATGGATTGCTGCACCGGGTGACACAATTTCCATCAAGGTACCTCAGAGCTGTGCGCACCAGGAACAGTCGTTTATAGAATCTGCCCCCTCTAACACTGCTAGGTCTCCTGCACAGAACCCGAGTACACATACCGCACCGTCCGGTTAATCCAGGGCATCGACCTGGAGCATTCTCCGAAGAAGGTTGAAGAAGAAGTCACTGCCATCCCCCGCGGCAAGCAGCCCGGCCGGTTCCAGTCCGCACATCCAGGATCGTATGGCCGCGTGACGAGCTGGTGTCCGCCGGGGTCCGCCGGCGGTGTGCAAGTGTCCTTTTACGTGCAGCCGTGGCTGTTGGCGTGTCCCCACGACCAGACATTGGTGTCAGCACTCGACGAGCAGACAAAGACAGGCTTCAGCATAACTCTGGGCACAAAAGGATCCCTGGACTTCCGTGTCGGAAATGGAGACAATATTGAGACCGTGGCCACTGGTCTGCAGCCCGCGCTCAACGTGTGGGCAAAGGTCAAGCTCGTCATCCAGGGCAGCCATGTAAAGCTGGACCTGGCTCCGACTGCATTCCGTGCCGAGGCCGTTCCAGCGGCGACGTCGTCCACGTCTGCCCTGTCAGCCGACGCCCGTCCATTCACGACGGGACCTCTTCTTGTAGCGGCTGCGCAGGGAGACGGAAAGCGGGCTGCCGACTTCTTCAACGGCCGGATCGACAGTCTCTCCATCAAAGCTCTCGAGAGCGCCACGCCCCGCTCCCTTGCCCAGTACGACTTTTCCCTTGACATGCAGAGCAACTCCATGGTCGACACCTCGGGCCACGGCCGCCACGGCACATTGATCAACGCCCCCACACGTGCCCTCCCGGGCTACAACTGGGACGGCTCCGAGAACGACTGGACCAAGGCCAAGTACGGCTACGGCGCCATCCACTTCCACGACGACGATATGGACGATGCCGACTGGGCCACCGACTTCACCGTCACCATTCCCGAGACGGCGCGGTCGGGCGCGTATGCCGTGGAGGTGGCGACGGAGTCCAGCAGAGGCAAAGACTCCGACTCCATCGTCTTCTTCGTCCGCCCCAACCAGTGGTCCGCGCCCGAGACCAACAAGGACAAGGTCTGCCTCGTCTTCTCCACCATGACCTACCTGGCCTACGCCAACGAGCGCCTGTACGACAAAACGCGCGTCAACACCGCCGACCTCGGCCCCGGCTTCGATATTGACAAGACGGTCAAGAGCGGCGAGTTTTACAAGATGCGCCGCCGCACCGACATGGGCCTGTCGACCTACGACCGCCACAACGACAGTTCCGGGGTCTGCTTCTCGACGGCCAAGCGGCCCATCCTCAACATGCGCCCGGGCTACGTCATGTGGGCCTTTTCGCGACCCCGCGAGTTCTCCGCCGACCTGTTCATGGTCGGCCTCCTCGAGCAGCAGGGCATCCCCTACGAGATCCTGACCGACCACGACCTGCACGCGCGCGGCGCGTCGGCCCTGCACGGCTTCGCGGCCGTGATGACGGGCTGCCACCCCGAGTACCCCACCCTCCAGTCGTTTGGCGCCTACAACGCCTACGCCCGGGCCGGCGGCTGTCTCATGTACATGGGCGGCAACGGCTTCTACTGGGTCGGCGCCGTCAACAACCACCACGCGCCCCACCGCCTCGAGATCCGCCGCGGCGACGTCGGCGTCCGCCCCTATTCGCTGCACGGCGGCGAGCACGTCACCTGCATGGCCGGCCAGCGCGGCGGCCTGTGGCGGTCGCGGGGTCTGAGCTGCAACACGCTGTTCGGCGTTGGGTTCTGTGCCCAGGGCACGGGGCTGGGTGTGCCGTTTCGGCGCACCGAGGCGTCCAGAGAGCCCCAGTTCCAGTGGATCTTTGACGGCGTCACCGACGAGGCGGCCGACGGGCCGGACGGACCAACGGGCGCGGGCCTCTTTGGCGTGGCTGGCTTCGGCGGCGGTGCGTCCGGCGACGAGATTGACCGTTTCGACACGGCAAACGGCAGTCCGGCCGCCGCCGTCGTCTTGGCCTCCAGCACCGGCCACAGCGACGAGTTTGGCATCGCCATTGAGGACTTGAGCTACCCGGCCCTCAACACCCTCGGCACCCAGACCGACCGCATCCGCAGCGACGTTGTCTACTACAAGACCACCGGCGGCGGCGCCGTCTTTAGTGTTGGCAGCATCAACTGGTACTGCTCGCTGGCCTGGGACGCATATGACAACAATGTGGCACGGCTGACTCTGAACGTTGTCCGGGGGTTCTTGTCCGGCAGACACAAGGGGTAGGGGCAGCGTGGTTGGATGCATAGTACTACAGTGTTGACGTTTTGAAATAAATAAAATTAACTGACATCTGTGAATCGGTCTTTTGCCACTCGCTATTAAGACTCTTTTCCTCTCTCCGGATAATTATACATTATTCGCTCATTGTATAAATTTATATCTGTATTTCTGGAGGGTTCATTTCTCATAATCCATAAGCACGACATTAGCCGCGCCTTTCACCTCGCGGAGCTTCTAAACTTAAGTTAGTAAAAGTAAATAATACATGTTAGAAATGAGTAACGTACCGCTAGAAGAGATTCCTGTTTCTTTCAGTCTGTTAGTGAGAAGTTATAATATAACGCAGGTGAATAAAGTACGTTACATCTAGAATAGATCTCTTGGCCTAGAATATAATCGAATTAGCTTTCGATGTTGGATAGACAAGGCTGTGCCTATGTGTGTATATATAGCTAGTACTCACAGCCAACTGAGCCTCGAGAACCTAAAGACTGTTAGCAAATATCGTTCTAGAGGCTTGAGTAAAGATATCTGTAACTTACTGCCACTTGTCCCCGTATAGTCTACCACTTTGTATTAGTAGAAGAACGCAAATATGACCATATATGTTACGTGTACTGTACCGCCACATGCGCCTCCCTCTTCGACACGGCCAACTGTTCGTAAGACTTTGGTTAGTATACAGTTGACTGGGTGGTTTCTCATGAAGTGTACGTACTTCGGCCAGAAGCAACGCCTTCTTGGCTTTCTTTATTTTCTCGGACCGGTCGGCACCCTCGGACGCGGACTCGACAGCGGTCGTAGTATCGGCTGGAACTGCCGGGGGCGCCGTCCTCTGGTCACTGCTTGCCCCCGAAGGGGCCCCTCCATCGACGGGTTCCGTCGAAGTTCCTAGCGACGTATCCCTTACAGACATGGCAGCGTCGATCAACGTGTCCATGTTACTATTTTGGTAGTGTGATTGTAGGAGGTGTTCTGCTGGTCGGTGGCTTTGCCTAGTCGGGATGAAAAGTGAAAACAAAGGGATAAAAGTGAAGAATTGTGATTTCTCGTCTTGTCTTTTCTCTTTCCTCTTACTCCTTCCCCTTTCCTTTTTGCTCTTTCCTCTTTGCTTATTCCCTTCTTCTTTTCTCTTTCCGTTTTCCTCTTTGCTCTTTCCCCTTGCTCTTTCCTTTTTACTCTTTCCTCTTTGCTCTTTCCTTCTTCCTCTTTGCTCTTTCCCCTTGCTCTTTCCTCTTTACCCTTTCCTTTTTACTCTTTACTCTTCCCTTCTCTTTTACTCTTTCCTTTTTCATCTTTACTCTTTCCATTTTCCTCCCCCTCCCCCTTTCTCTTTCCTCTTTGCTCTTTCCTCTTTGCTCTTTCCTTTATTACTCTTTGCTCTTTCCTTTTTACTATTTGCTCTTTCCTTTTTACTATTTGCTCTTTCCTCTTTCCTTTCCCCCCTTTTCTCTTTCTCCTTTCCCTCGCCCTCTTTACCTTTCACCCTTCTCTTTTAATTAAATAATTTTCGTAGAGTTAAGCGCGTGTAACGAAAGTTAATTAATTTGAATGGTTTTAACATTTTCGTATTATTATCTTGTATCTTATCTCGAGGGTGATGAAGGCCAATTAAACATGAGATCCCAACGTAACTCGTTCCGCACCGGCCAACAGGCCGGAAGTAAACTTCCATCTTCCGCAAAGAATGATTCCGAATGTTCACAGAAGTCCCCCAATACAATACGTAACATCCTTGGCAAGGACGGGCGCGAAATAGTAAACATATGCCAAAAAATAAAAACCAGTCGACGCAGCCCGACGCTGAACGCGTAGCTGCTACTATTGAATCGGGAAAGTCGCTTGTAGTGGAGCTCGAGGGCGTTGGTGGCAGCACAGCAGCCAGTCTTTGCAATTCGTACGCGCTGTTTGCGATATGCCAGTCGTATCACTCTGCGCGACTCGCGGCATGCGGTCCAAAGGCCCCCATCGTCCATGAGATAGGCCACTGGAGGGAGGCCGGAGGGGCTCCTCGGGACCTTTTTGAATGTCGTGAAGAAATGAGTGCAAGGCGGTGGTCCCACTGCCGCCTCCCATATCATGAGGCGAATCTCAGCCGGTAGATGGTTGAAATTGGGAAATGAGGGCTGTACAATCTCTTTAACATCTGTTGATTTTCCCCTTCCCTTACTCCCTCTTCTCCGTTTCTGTTTTGGCCTGAGTCGGGTAATTTTGGCGTCTTCTTGGATGAGCTGTTGACAAAGATAGGCAAGATCTTCCGCCGATTCGGATAATTTGTTTAGGCCTGCCAAGTCCATAATACGAGGCCGTTCCGCGATATCGTATTGCTTGCCGAAAAGCCCCGTGGAATAGGGATTTCTCAAAAGATTTTTGTAAAGAGGGTACACCTTGTTGTCAATGAGACGGAGTTTCCTGCGAGCCAGCTCAAGTCTAGCGGCTACCGGAAGGTGATCCATTATTTGTAGGTTGTGAACGGCAACATGCGAAAGGTAAAACGTGTGTGTAGGTGAGTGTCTAGAAACAGAGCAAAGCACTGCATAGGGCACTCCAATTCCTTTTATCTCTTCTTGTTATCCTAGTGCTAGGATATGTACTGAACACGTGAGTGGCGATATTCCTTACACATATCGGAAAAGTGAAATCTTGTTAGTGTGGCACTATTCATTACTAAAGTAGCAGTTACGTGGTGATTTACTGTCAAAACACTAAGCTTCAGCCAGGTCTAGGTCAATAAGTCATATAACGGCATGCGTTGATTAGTATTTGCTTCTTAAAAACGATATACCGCAAAGGGTGTATAGCACTGATTTATCTTAGTAGCATGTTTGTAATATAGGGTTTGCAGAGAAATTCTGTTCCAACATCAAAACACCTTGGGCTGGCCATACTGACAGCCTGGTTGGACATTACTTCTTCCACCTTCCCTTGCCGATACCTTCTTTTTCTCTGAAGGCGAACAAGTTCACTATGCCCACTGACTCTCGTCGGACGTTTATCGACAGGTCCGTCGGTGACCGGCCGACCTTCCCAGACGTAGTCCTCACATCCAACAGCCAAGACACTGAGATATTAAAAAATAGCGGCCGACATACCACACACACGAACAGCTCCATGATCCTCGCCACAGACGGTTCCCAACAAGACTCAAACTCAAAATCCAGCCAACTTTCCACCGTCGAGCGCGGCCTCACCCTTCTCAACGACTACATGGCTAAGCTTGATAGCTGTGATGTCTGGTATGACACTACGTACGAGCACTAGCACACTTTCTGACTGACGACGGAGTTTGAGGAGGGGTTGGTCCAAAGGCATTTCAGACCGAATCTTGGACCCTTTTGCCATTTTTTGAGAATGCGTCAGTTTTTTATTATAAAATTCATAAGTTCATCTATTCGCTTATGTAAAATACATTTCACTCGTGGATAGAGCAATATCTCACTTTAAAGGTCGACTTTTATTATCGAAGGCTTTAAATTTCACGGAATGTATAGCAGGCAATTCGGTACTGATGACAGGTTTCGCCTCATGCAAATCGTATTTAGTAAATCTACCAAACGTTTGGAGCCATCATCAACCCATCTTCACTCTTATTGGACCACGAGTCCATTTCCAAGAACTGTGGCTCACACGCAATTGCGAAGCGCTGTATGTTTTTCAGCTCACATGTGCATAGAATATATTTCTCCCATTGGACAGTATGACAAACACGTACATAACTGTACAAGAGGGGGAGGGGTAGCCTTGTGAACACTCAACAGGCAGTGACGGGTACAAAAGAAAGGGTGTGCCCAGATACACCCCCGGCCGGCCATCCAATCTTTGCCTGTAACTTATTCGACATGCGTATTCGTTTGTCCTGTGTGATTCAGCAACTTGAAGAGGAAATACGAAGATGTCACTTCCTTCCCTAGAACCCGCGGTGGTCTGTGCCGAGAACATTGCACTCTTGCACGCTTTCCATACGGTTCCCCTGCAGCCGGCAAAGAATAACGTCGGCAACGAGCTCAGAATCAAGTGGAAGGATGGGTACATCCTCTCGTTTGAGCAAGAACGCAAATTGGCGAGCACTCTCTCCTTTCTCTGCAGCATCTCGGACAATCCCGACCATATCGCGGCTGTTTGCATCGAGGAGGATCAGACAAGTTCATCCCTCCGTGCTTTGGTTGCCATAAACAAGCGGGTATGGGATGGTGGTAGGCCAGTTCTCCAGAAGCTTAAAACTGGCTTGGAGGGCGTCCTGGAGCCACTATCCAGGGTTGGACAACCTCTGAGCGAAGTTGGCGACTCCTTAAATAGCGTGGAGGGAGATGTGTTCACGGCGATCTTGTCGATGTGCCAGACACGTATTCTTTGCCGCCTTCGTTTGGTCCCAAACACTTGGAACAAGCCAAAACAAGCCTTCATAAGCACACTTCAACAGGCTGTTAACTCTCTAAAGCGACATCGCGTGCATGAGGGAGGCTCGGTGATCTTGACAGCGGTACAAACCTCTCGAATCATCGAGCCTGCAAGGGCGGTGATGAAACTACTCGAGTAGTGTCGAAGGAGGCACCATGTCACAACTACACGTTATTCAGCCTTTTGAAATTCAGGTTGAGTATGACGGCTTAAGTGTGCCTTGTGGCGGCACGGAACCCAAGAAACTACGCTACAGAATAGTAAAACTCACAGAAAAAGAGGCAAAACTACTTCAAAGTAGCCATGCTTCTGCTATTTTTGACGTGGAGAAGATCCGTGCCGGTGACGAAGTATCGTTTCCAGTCGGTAGCCTGGATTGTTTTTATGTTGCTGCTCGGAATTCCACTTTAAAGGTTTCTTTCACATTTCTTTGATGGAGAACAATATGTATGCACATATATTATATTTCGACAGTATCGTAATGAAATTACCAAGGGTCTTCGTCCTTGGATGTTCATTAAAGTAGTGATCCAGATTTTATAGGAGTGGAAAATATCCGCCACAGGAGCTGTTAGCGTCCCTGTCCCGCAAATGCAAAGTATTAAGGAACTCACCATTGACGACAACCTCATCGAGTTCCGAGCGGAAGAGTGCCTTTGTCTTGTCGGAATAAAGAGATGCCGTACTTACGTCTATCCATCGATGCTGCGCATATTCATCCGAGTTCATCCATCTCTTTTGCTTGACATACAACAAAACACGCCGGGGATGAAATTGGACGATAAGATCAAGAGTATGCCAACGGATTAGTCTAGGAAAGTTCTGGCCTAGACATAAGCATGAATTTGGTTAAACCCACTGGCTTTTGGAAGTAAGATGCAGTAGCAAGGGTTTGCGTGCGGTCACTCTCGCAAGTTGCCGTCGGTCGCAGGATGAGGCGAAGAAAGACCAGCCGTGCCTTCAAGCTTGTCGGCTTGCTTGTTGACTCGGCGCGGCACCGTTGCATTTCCGCAACCTTGGGCCTCTTTTCCCACACTTGAGGTTTTCTTTTCGTCCGTCGCGCGGGTTGGTCGCATTAAGACTCCGAGCCGTGCGACAGACCCAGATCAGAGGATCCTTCTCCGCGCTCGAGGTGCGGTGCCTTTCCAGCAAGCGCGTGATGCGATTCCGGGCCGCCAGGTTGGTCGTGATTGTCGTGTAGCACATGGCCCAGCCGTAGAAGAAGACGGATAGTGTGGGATGCGTGTCGTTCATCTCGTTGGCGATGGTCGACGCCACGGCAGGAAGAGCGGGCGATGGACGCGGCGGTTGCGCGAGCGTCGGGGTGGCGTCACGCGACTGCAAGCCGGACACAGACATGATCGTGTCCAGGCCCCAAGGCCTGGTCTCCACCACAACCGGAAGCATCAGGTCATCTGGGATGGCGTCGGGGTACGCCGAGAGCTCCCGGTACCGGTTGACCAGCGTCTGCCGATCGGCACCTGCTTTGTCGCCCTCGCCCAACAGCACCCGAGCACGCTCCTGCTCGCTGGGTTGTGCCATGTCGTAGACCATGACACGGAACGCCTGCGCCGCTTCCCGCGTGCACACCAGACGCCGACCGCGCAGAGCATCTTCCATGAGACTCCGCAGCACGCCGCCCGGGCGCTTGGCCTCGCGCGTGATTTCGTCGACACGCTGCCAGGGGTGCCAGTCTTTGACCTCGACCGACGAGTTCGTAATGTCCGACGTGAGCGTAATCAGAATCGACGTGTCGATGTTGAGCGTGGGCGTGAGACGGTTCGACAAGTCGGGAAGCAGACGTTGCAGGGCGACCTGCAGGTCAGGCGGAGGCTGGGCTGTCGTCCGGGGGTCGCGGGCGCTGTGGATCTCGATCTGCAAGCGGCAGTCGTCAATGTCGGGAGGCAAACGTGCTGCCCGTGCGGTGAGACCGCGACGGACTTTGCCCAAGTAGCGGGCAATTTCTGCACACTCTTGCTTCTTCTTCTCGACCTCTTCCTGGCTTGCCGTCCCGTCGTCCTCCACCGTCTCGTCCATCCGCGTCAAGAGAATGTAAATGCGAGGATACGCCCCCCGGACGCAATTGGCGTGGGCAGCTTCGATGAGGCCCAGTGCCAGGATGACCAGCGACATGTCGGAGATGTCCGCGAGAGCATCATCGCCCTGCTCCTCGTCATCTTCGCCCTCGGCCAACCCCCACTCCCACCCGTTTTCGGCCATCTCAACCAGAAGCTGCGCATTTGTTGTCGTTAACACCCGCATCCACGACCGCCCATTGTCCACGACCGCATTCACAAACATGCCCTCCGTGCGACTGCCGGAGTCCGCTGATACGTCGTACATCCGTCTCCTGCGCTGCTGTGAAGCCAGAACCCACTTCGTGCGCTCCGGCGTCCCTTCCTGGGGCGGCCCCGCCGCAGCGGCCGCTACCACCGTCAACGACGGTAGCGGCTTTGGGAACCGCCTGTCCAAAGCCATCACCCCCCGGCACGTCTTGATCACCCGCCACATGCCCTCCTTGGCCGCCAGGGTCGTCACGGCCAGCCGCATCTCGCCCCGTCGCTTTTCGGGCTCGTCCTCGAAGGCGCCGGCCGCCAGCCTTTCTGTCTGCCGCGCTTCAGCGTGCAGCATGGAAATGTACTGTCGGACACCGGGCCAGTGCGGCTGCTGGACCCCGATGCGCAGCGCGTCCTGGAAGGCCTCGTACTCGGCAATCAGGACCGCCCACCGGGCAACGAGGCCGGCGGGGGAGTCGTCGGGCAGGGTGGCGGCGGTCGATGTGCGTGTTGGGGCACCACCATCGGGAGCATCTTGCTGGCCAAGGTCTACCTGGCCGAACATGTCTGCTACCCTGTCCATTTTGAGGCAGTCGCTCTCCATGTGTTGCGGACGCGAGCGCGTGTGTTGGCATCTGTTTGCGTTTGTTGATACTGTGACATTCGTTTTGGGCAAGGTCCAAAAATAGCATATGAAGTTTGAGTATGTTGTACTCCGCACACTTTTTAGGTGGGCCGGCCATTGATGGAGCTTGCGTCCCCACTGTTGTCCTCCGATATGCCTTGGCCGGCTTTTTCTAGAAGGCGCGACCCGAGGAGTGACGCTAGATCAGCCTTGCTGAGAAGGCGCAACCAACGTCCTTCTACAAAGGGATCCACACAACAGTAAGTTGCATGCAGTAGTGCGTCTCTTGCCTTCTGATTTCTAGCGGCTGGCTTCTGCAAAACAGTGAGTAGTTGGTTGGCCATTAGGCAACTGCGAGTGCTCTTTTCGCGTGCTGTTATCCAGTCGATTGCGAGGCAGTATCCGACTGCAACAGAAACAGGCCTTGCTAATTCGGTAAAGGATCTTATGTCATCCTTTCGACTGCCACAGGTATGACGATCCAGTTTACTGGTCCTCCTGTCGCTACATGTGGCTCTCGCTGTGAAATGACTGCCATTCATTTTGACGTCTCAAAACCCAACGTCGGTTTCTCTGAGGAGATCCTCTGGGAAGGCTGATTCCTCTCCCTTCTTTGCTGATTTATCTGTGTCCAACCACAAACGGCACTTTGCGTTTGTCTTATTGAAGGTCAAGTAGCCGCCGCGGTTCAGGCCGTTCTCCTCACTGCCAGCGACCAAATTGTCGAGAGACGCGAATGCAACCATACATGGTCTGATTTATGAGCTGCATGATTCGAAGGTGCGCTAAATGGCGCTCTCATATCGTGAAAATGTAAAGCAGTGCGACCCGACTAATTACCAACAGGCATTTGCCTTTCCAATATGTGTAAGGAATATTGCCACTCACATGTTTGGTTCTACCTAGACTCAGTAATACGACATTAGAAAAAGATAAAAACGAATTGGAGCGCCGTTTTTCTGTCCCCGATCCTGTTTTATTTTGGTCACGAACCTACATTTTCGCGTCAAAATGTCTCTTGGTGCCGCCCACATCTACGACAATGGATCATCTTTCGGTAGCTGCCAGGCTTGAACTAGTCGATGCAAAACTCCATCTCATTGACAACAAGGTGAATCGCCTATACAGAGACTTGTGGAACAGCACAGACGGGATAAAAAGTCTCGACTGGACTCGTGATATCACATATCAACCTCCAGCTATGGAGTTGAGAGGCCTCAGGAGAATTTTCCAGTCTACGACCAGCCTGTACACAGTTTCTCGACAGCTTATCCAAGAAGACGCCAAAATCACACGGCTTAGACCAAAACAGAAAACAAGAAGGAGAGCGACACAATCAGGCGACGAAGCCGTATTTCGCAATTTCATCCGTCTGCCGGCTGAGATCCGCATAATGGTGTGGGAGGCGGCAGCCGCGCCACCGCCTTGCGTTCATTTTTTCACTACGTTCAGAAAGGTTCGCGGCAGCCTTACGGGCCGGCCTCCGGTAGCTCACCTCATGGATGACGGTGCTCTCTGGACCGTGTGTCGCGAATCGCGCTGGGTGGTGCGGAGAGCCTATCGCCAACAACACAGACGTGTCGCGAAAACCGGATGCTGTGCTGCCACCAGGGCGCTCGAGCTCCACTACAAACGCCTTGCCCGGTTTAACGCCTGGAGCTTCGATTTCAGTCTCGGATTACGACAGCTTCCTTACCTTTTTTGGAGGCAGTACAACATGCCGCGAACTACGTTGTCGACTCTCTTACGTGGTGTGTGTGGGGATTTTTACGACAATCCAGAAGCATTACTTGCGCTAGACATGAGTCTGCTGTCAGTCTACCCGCCCGTCTGTAATGAATTGCGCTGGGATCTTCTGTTTATTTAAACGTTAGTATTGGTAAATACAGGTCGTAGTAACGAAGAATTCTGTTTTCGGATCTGGCCCATTTCTACGCGGCACGCGGATATGATCCATTCGATATTTCTGGACAATATTTTCTTGAGAGACATTTACTGATCGTCACATTATTCCAAGGGGGTCCTCGAGCTCGTTCATCAAAGACCTAGAGCATTCGTGGTTGCTATGGAAATTCGAACAACTTGTCTCGAACTACTTCACTTCTTAAGAAGGGCCGCCAACGCCACCTTGAAGTCCTCCAGCGGCAACCCCAGCACCGTGTTGCCAAACGTGGGGCTGTTGGTGTCGGGCGCGTGGCCGGCGCCGTCAGCAAACTGCCACACGCCCAGCAGGTCTATCATCGCCGAGCGGTCGCCGTTTCTCAGCTTCTCGGCGCCCGTCTTCTGGGCCTCGACCGAGTCGACGCGCGTGATGGTCCAGTCGTCGGCGCCGCCCGTCGTTAGCTCTTGGACGGCGGCCAGGAGCTCGTTTTGTGCCGGGGTAAAGGACGCGATTTCCAAGTGTTGGTTCGCGGTCTTGTCGTAGGCCGGGTTACCACCAGCTTGTTTAAGCGTGGCGGCGACGGCCTTGGCGACAAAGGGTAGGTTAGTGGCCTGGAAACGCTCGTTACCCGAGTCGTAAATAGTAGCGGTACGTTTGTCGACGTCAATACTAAACACGCCGCGCTCCAAACCCTAGTCAAAGAAGTGGCCGGTACTAATACTAGTCCAAGTCAACGACGGTTTAACCTTGGACTTTTCCTTTATCAAGTCCGCGGTCTTAATATAACCGTCTAGGATAACACCGATAGGTTGGCCCCGCGTCTGACGCGTGTTGATACCAAACTCGGACGGGATAAAGCGGCGCACCGTACTCTCGGGCGCCGCGGCGGCCTCAACGAGCGGCACCTGTTCACTAATAACGCGAGAGCCTAGCACGGAGACGATAGCGTCCTGGCCGGTAATAGCCTTGGACAATGACTCGACCGACTTATAGTCGACGGGCTTAACGGCGGCGACACCCGCAGGCGGCATGGCGGTACTGCCCTCGCGCGTTAGAACGGTGACGGTAAAGCCGCTGACGAGCTCCGTGATAATAGGGACACCGAGGGCGCCCTTGCTCTATGTTTGTTTACTAAAGGTGTGTCGACGATAACAGTTATAGGTTAAAGAGTGATAGCAGTTTCACTTACTCCTGCAACGGCAACATTCTTGATAGACATTGTGTCTGCGGTTCCGAAAAGGATCGTAAGAAAGAGCTAGGTTGGATGAAGAAAACGTGAGGGTCGACTTGGACTTGGGTGAAGACCGAGGTGAAGATAGAAATGCAAGGCCCCCCTTGTTTGAGCCGAGTTAGAGGAGGGGAACCTCCGTTATGTACACAGCTTGGCCATGTATGGTAAAGGGAGATGGCAGAGAGGACAAAGGACAGGTGAGGGATAGGGATAGTAATGGGATGTGGGATTGTATTCTGTATTAGAAAAGCGCGATTCTCACGAACTGCCCACACAATGCCCAACTTTCTAACCGTCAGCTTACTCCCGGACCCTTACTGATTCCGGTTTGGACTTCACTCGCCTCTGCTGCCCTATCGCCTTACCCGGAAACCCACAACCACGCCCTGTTTGTGTCGTATTTCGTTCTGGACGGCCGCACGTCAGGCCGGGGTTTCGATCTCCTGATGTCTCCGTCGGCACCATTCAGGTGCGTCACACACTCGCAGACTCGAAACAGCCTTGGACTTGTCGAGAAAACCTCCAGCCGGAGTCAAAATTCATCGAAACGGCTCCGAGCTTGTCTAATTGGGTTCTATTTTCAGCATGTGGACAACACTCTACGGTCTACACCATCAGCTCGCGCACGCCTATAAGTTGCAGTCCTTGCACAATGCATAAACGCAACATACGTCGGTCCGTTTCGGGCAAATTGCACCGCGTATTCTCTTCTGAACTGACGTCCAAAAAGCACCTGCACTCATCCGCAGTAGCGCAGACCGTCCTTAGTCATGGCGCCCAATCCGCTCTGTCTGCATTGTTATCGGACTTATGAGACCATCCGTTCTTCCAGGTACCTCTTATCGCGGCACGAGACAATGGCATCATTTCGCTCCATCTACCATCAACAACCCACGCAGCCCCTCTCCAAAATGGCCTTTGACCAGAACACCACTGCCTCTGCCTCAATGCACCCCTCTTGGCAGCCCATGCAGCCATTGCAACCATTGCAGCAGCCGCGTCATCAAGACCGTCGAGAAGACGAAGGAAAACAACAACAGCAGCATTCCTCCCAAAAGCCATCCCCCGCTTTCATAATCGGCCTACCACCCCCGACAACAAAATCGCCGCCGCCAGTCAACTCTCTACCACCTGAGCTGCTCGACGACGTCCTCAACTTCTTTCCCACGTCCGCCCTCCTCAAGTTTGCGGGCGTCAACCGCCGGTTCCACAACGTTGTTGCACGTCTGCTGTACCGCCGGCTACGGCATGCCGTCGCACTCGCCAACCACCAGCTGATCCTCGCGTGCTACCACCCCAGCGCCAAGATCTCATCACCTCACCTGAACTGCGCCTACCTCGGCACCGAGGGACTGGAACTGCCGTGTCCCGCGTCCGGTGCCGACAATGGACCCGAGGACACGTTGCGCCGGCTGCCCACCATGTACAGTCGCTTCCGCCCCGTACCGCCAAGCGAATCTGACGTCCACGTGCGCAACTACCGCGCCATCCGCCGCACCATGAATTTCTTTTTGCTGTCGGACACGACGTCGGGCGGGACAGCGGCGACGGCCCTCCAGACAGTAAACGAGGGAACCGCCGGTGCGGCCAGCGGCCCGCCCCTCGTATGCTACGACGTCCACCTCGACGAGGGCGAGCTCTTCTCGCAGCTGTGCACCGTTACAAACTTGGTCAAGACGAGTGGCCAGCCGGGCATGTTTCTCAACTGCGTCAACATCAATGATGGCGTCATCCGCGTCTGGCGCGACTGGCTCGACACGCGTGCGACGGCCACCACGGCAGCGGAGGGGTCGGCCAGCGCATCGGCCAGCTCATCAACCAAGACTGCCTCGCAACAGTCGCCCTCCATCGCCGACAAAAACCAGCATGTCTTGTGGGCCTACACGGGCAAACACGTCGGCATGCGCTTCCGTGTGACGGAACGGGCTGTGCCGGCCGACAGACGTGTCACCGCTGCCCAGCTCGACAACGAACGCTTCCGCCGCGCCACCATGCCCCCCGAAGAACCGCCCGTCAGCTTCGTGCTCGAGTACGAGGAGCTGCTGGTGCGGACATACGAGCTGCTGCTGGCCATGGAGGCGGTCGAAGCACAGGACGCGTCTCATGGGATGCGCGGGGTGGTGATGTCGTCGCTGTGACGTTGTAGCAGTGCGAGACTCGAGAATAGAAGTTTGCTTTTATTTTGCATAGCGAGTGCGTTGGGAGCCGCGCAGGCTGCCGACTCTACAATGACCATATACCATTTTATGTATTTCATACAAGCACTATTACATTTCACTATGAGCCGTGAAAATGGTAGATGAGGCGATGCATTGTTTGTGTGGTAGACAGCCCTACAGGAGGACCAGGCCCCGTAATTGAAATAGCGGCCCGTCAGTGGAGTTGCCCCGCTAATGGATTACGGTAGGTGCATCCAAGTTCAATTAAATTACAGAGCAGAAACGTCCTGCTTTCAGTGGACTTGTGTTTCTAAAGAACACAGATACTAATTCGTGCCCAAACAAAAACGGCGATACGGCATCCTTTTCTTTTTCGAAGCACTGTTATCTCCTAAAAAAGCACGACATCTTTTCTTTCGGACTGTTATTTGCTAATAAATCGTGGGCGAAGTTGTGCTCGCCAGCCAACGCGAGAGTGGTACCGTTAAAGCACGACGAAAACGGCAAATACGACACATACGGGACAAACATGAGTGTCGCGTCAATTGCAAATTCACGGAATGAAAGGCGCAACTGGGGCTTGGAGGACAGCCTTGGACACACTGGTCATCCACGATGTGACCTGGACGCAGGCATGTGTGCATTGCAGCTGTCAGCGCTGACAACAGACGGAGTTGAAATCGCCAGAGGCGACACTGCCCCAACGCCATAGTCAGACCGTGTTGGTCGTGTTCCTCCAAGGCGAGGGAGGTGGCTACGCTGTGACGGATTTCCAATTATTCTCCGGTTGCCGTTGGCACCAAATCATGCTTCGATGAATTTCATTGCTCACCAAACAGGCCGACGAGACACATAGAGCAGGTCATGTTGCGGTTAACCAGACAATGTCACCCGGCGATGACGCTCCCAAGTGGACTTGAGTGCTTGAGACTGCATTGATTTTCTGGCTGTTTGTCTTGTTTCCGTTTCTTCTGCTCGTCCTTCTCACAATGCATTGCTGATGTGCTCATTTCCGCCTCCGATGCCAAACATGATCACGACCATCCCAAACAGCGCCGGGCAAACGTCCCGGGATTCAGAGTCACAGTGTATCCGGATTCCAGGTTTGCGTTTGTATTCTATTTATCCTGCGGCGCGGGCTGTCTATTTTTGTAATTTTCCAAGTTTGTGTTCCTGGAAATCGGCCTCTACTTGATTTTAACCGTCCCGCTGGGTGCCGCCATTTTGTTTTGTCGGTTGGTTTTGCCTGCTGGATGCACTTTGGTAATACCAAGTATATCATGAGAATCGTGTGGCGTGTTTTGAGCGCTTCCATGAAAATCAGTGAGTGTCCACAATCGTCTTTGCGCGATGAGCATCGCTGACCACAACTCACCCGCTCTGAACTGCTTAAAGTACACCGCAGCAACGAGGGACCGGTTTCACGGACCAGACATTACGAGCCAGAGTCGCTGCTATGGACAAAGTGAAGGGCTTTTTCCGTCTTCGTGTGCATAACGAGGCGTCGTCGTGCCGGCCTCTCGCATCCACGAGAGCGTGCTTCAGTATTGTTTCAGCTTGGCCGACCGCTGCGTTCTTCGCCTTTTCGGCGTTCTTATGGATGAAGGCATCCCTGTTCTCCACCAGCCCACTCCCCACCATCCCAGCCAACCGGAGCTGGCCCCTGTCGTCCTGCACCTGGTCTGGCCACATCCGCCCTACCAAGATGTTGCCAAGCACTTGCAGGTGGTACCTGCGTTTGGGGTACATTCGTACTGAGTTTGTCGTACAAGTACCGGCGAGAACAGTAGTAATATGACTAACTGCCTCAGAGGGATGGTGGTCGCATGTTTCTTGAGGCTTTTCTTTTGTCTCGCCCACTGTTCCAACCGTCAACGGGCCAAAGGGTCAAAGCGTCCGCAGCTCCCCAGCCGCATGCAACGCCAAAAAGAAAACGTCTTGGACAAGGTGCCTGCGCAGATCAGACGGAACACCTTTGTGACGGACGGGGGCGGGGGGGAGGGGGACTGTCCAGGGCATTCCCTGGTGATTGGGAAAAGTGCCGAAAACCAGGATTTCACAGACTGAGCTCGACACTGTTTTCTTTTTTTTTTTCCTTTTTTTTTTCTCTTTTCCCTTTCCTCCTTTTCTTTTCCTTTGCCACTTCGTGTTTGTCTGCTCCACTGGTTGTGCAGAGAGTGAAAAGGAGACTGCATTCGGACCCAATACGTCTTGTCTTACTGCATTTCGTGTGAGCTGCCCTTCCTGCAGAGAGCGGTGACTGCTTTCTTTTGTGTCGTTGCTCCAGTCCCTTGCTCGTTTATGCTTTTCACGCCTGGCGAATGAACAGCTCCCTTGCACAAAATGTCTCTTCAAAACGGGTCGTCTACTACAGTCTAGTGAATCCGGTGTTTGACCACGACGTGCTTTCTTCTCCCCGACTCGTATTCATTCTCCACAACGCTGCCTCTTCACGACCGTACTGAAAATTCTTCGTTCCTTGCATGTTCCTGCAAGCCCTCACATGCCCTCACATACCTCGCATGCCTTCACATACAGAATACGTCGAACCCCTGCCTCGCCTTATGAAGCCCTGCTCCACCACGCATCGCCACGCATGACGGTGGGGGAGCTGGGAAGCACGAAGCAGGGGGTTGGAGACAGTGGGAGTCCATCAGGGGCTGCCCCATCACATTGTACACGCACTGTCACTTACACGCAGATGCATACGTCGTACACAGATCGACTTCCAAGACGTACACTCAACTCTTGGTGCCTAACACACGATCCGCGATGGAAACAGACCCGCATAATGGTCCGCGCTGCCCGTGGTGTCTGTTCCTGTGGCCATCCGACACGCATCGACCGAGAACCGAGTTTTCTGTCCCTTTGAGTGTGGGTTCCATTGTGTTTCTCTTTTCCTCGTCCTTCGTCCCCTGTCGCCGTTCGCTTTAATACCATCCATGGCCCCCCTCGTCCGCCTGCATCTCACGCCACTTTCTGTCTTTTTGTCTTTTTCTGTTTTTCTCTTTTTCCGTTTGCTCTTTCTTTTACCGTGTATTTTGCCGTCAACCCTTTCCTCCCTTCCGTGGTTTGTGTATTTCTCATCCACAGTTAACTCGACCGACGACGTGCGATCCAAGCGACGCTCATTATGTACTGAACACGATCCTATTTCATGACCGCCACGGCCTCCTATCCTCGCCTGCTGGCAAGCGACGATATCGTTCTTCTTTGATTTTTTTTTTTCCTCATTCACATACCAACAATACCCACGCAGCATTAGCATGGACAAACGCCGCCAGCCATCAGCATTTGCTGATATCGCAGACACCGACGAAGACTTTGAAAAGTATCTGGAGCGTGAACTCGCCAAACTGGCCGAGTCCAAAGCGGCCGAGAAGATTTCAAAGACAGAAAAAGCAGAAAAGGCAGTAAAAGCAGAGACAAGCCGGCCGTCATCACCACCAAAAACCGCCTACGTGGCCCTGTCTGCCTTTCCACCAAAACCGAGAGCCAACCCGGGCCTCGTCTTGGCCGTGCCACCGTCGCCACCGTCCAAAGATGCGCCATCACAACCACCACACACCGTGTCAGCCACGCCTGTATCGTTACGGCCCGTCACACCGCCCAAGCAGCCGCCCTCGGCACCGCCTACCGCACCGCTTCCACCACCGCCTGCTGTCCCTGCCGGTGGGTCGCCGCCGCGGTACCAGCCGCCCAAGCCGCTGCGTGTCGACATATTGCCCGTCCGCGGACCCATGGGCGGCTCGACCGCGACAAGGCCCCGCCCAATGTCGTACGCCAGCAACATGTCAGCCACGTCCATGCCCATGTCCATGTCCACAACCACCACCACGCGCCGTCCTATCAAGTACGGCAAGGGCAGACATGCCCGCACCGAGCTCGTCCCGCAACCCTCGGATGACGCAGCCGACCCGCTCAACTGGCCGCGCTGGAAGAAGGAGGCGCACTACGGCACCCTGCTGCTGTTTGTGGCCCTCGTCGGCGTCATGAAGACAGCGCTGTTTGCCGTGCACAGCCAGGTGGCGACGCAATACGCCGTGTCCTACACGGCGGCAGCCGCCCTCACAGGGGCCCCCCTGATGGTGTCGGCCGGCTCCGGCTTTGCGTGTCTGGTCGCCTCCCGCCTGTGGGGCAAGCGGCCGCTCTACCTCGCGTCGGCCGCGCTGCTCTTCATCGGCACCATGTGGGCCATCACGGTGCCCTCGCACAACTTTGCGCAGTGCATGGCGGCACGCGTGTTCCAGGGCCTCGGCTGGGGCGCGTTTGATGTGCTGGTGCTGGGCTCGGTGCACGACACATATTTTGCGCACGAGCGGGACACGCGGACGGCGGCGGTCGATCTCGTGGCCGTGGCCTGTACCTGGGGCGGCCCGCTGCTGGGCGGCGTCGTGTCCACGTCGACGGCCTCGGCCACGTTTGGCACGCAGTTTGCCGTGCTCGGCGGCTTTCTGGTGGTGGCCACCCTGGGTCTCGTGCTGGCTGTGCCCGAGACCACCTACGACCGCTCCTACTACTCGCTCAACACGCCCGTGCCGCTGTCGGCATGGTCCAACAAGGCCCTGCCGCTGCGCCCGCGCACCAAGTTTTCCTCGGTCCTGTCCAGAGAGGCCGTGCGCGACTATGTGACCGCGCGCAACCTGCGCCCCGTGTCCTACGCGTCCCCCTCGTCGGCCACAGACGTGGCCATCCTGCTACAGGTCCCCCGCGCCATGGCCGCGCCCACGACGGCCCTGCTGACGCTGGTTACCCTCTTGCCCTTTTGCGCGCTCTGGGGCATGGCCGCCTCCGTCGGCCTCTTCTTCGCTCCGCTGCCGTTTGACTTGTCGCCGCGCGGCCTCGGTGCCCTGTTCACCGGCCCCTGGCTGCTGGCCACGGTTGCCGTGCTGGCCACGACCGGCGGCGGACTCGCCCTGCTGGGCCGTCTGGCCGCCAAGGTCAACGTGCCCTGGCCGTCGTGGACCGCCCGTCTGCTGTCGACCGCGCGCCACAACATGGTCGCCGTCGCCGCCGGGTCGCTCCTCGTGCTGGTCGGCCTCCTCACCTTTGGCCTCTACATTGCCTCGTGCATGAGCCTGATGGCCGCCGCCGCGCGCGCCAACCACGCCTCCTTCTTCGCCGTGGCGGCCGCCGCCCTCGGCGCCGCGGGTGATGCCCCCGCCGTGCACCTCCCCGCCGTGAGTTTCCTGCTGGGCCTCCTCGCCGCCGGCACCCATCTGCTCGACGCCACCGTGCGGCCCATGGTCCGCCGCTCGGCCCAGTTCACCTCGCCCAACCTCATCGTCGCGCAGCGCAACACCGTCGACATGTGCGGCGGCCTGCTCGTGTGGCGCACGCTCGTCAGCGGCGCCTTTGTCGTCGCCCTGCCCAACGCCGTCTGGTTCTGGACCCTCCTCAAGGCCGCCAGCATCGGCCTCGTCGCCGCCCACGCTGCCGTCGCCGCTGTTGTCGTTTTCGCCTGGTGGCGCTACGACGAGACGGTGCGGCGGCTGGATGGGCAGGTCATGCGGAGCGTCGACCTCGGCATGCTGAAGGGGACAGGCAGTTTCTTTGACACGGACTAGAGAGTGGCGCCCAAGCTCAAGCAACGACTTAGATTAAGACAATATACCAGATCATGAGTTTGTACCGTGCTATTGCTGTGACCTGAACGTGCACGATGTGACGAGTGAAGAAGTGCAAAAACAGGGATGTGACGGATGGGGTGAAGGATGTGATGGGGAAGGCGATACAATGTGAAAAAAAATAGACGGACAGATTCAGAATATACCAACGGGTCGAGAGGATGGCCGCCTGATATACTTTTCTACCGGCACAGTCTTCTTCATTTCATCCAGTCTTTTTTTCATCCGTCCTTTTGCTTCTTGCTCACATCTTTCATGGATCGTCATTTCGCCGACGCATCACGATACACTTCCGGTCAACATAGCCGGAATAGCCTGTGTACAGAGGCGTTGCCGAGCATTCTTCTAGAAAAGGAATAGAAGGCGTAGAAGAAGGAAAGTCCCAGACTCTGGGAACAGCCGAGAACCGGGCTGGGACTTTGGGAACTTGGCTATAAGAAGGTGAAACCTCGCGACATTACCCCGGTATGATCTCCCCTTCTCTGCCGCTGGCCACCTTGACTGTCGAAAATGGGATGGTTGTTGTTGCTGTTGTTATTAATGAACATAATTTACAAATATTGTCGACGATTATGTAAAGTCGCCAGGGCCGTCGATTAAGTTCTCTTTTTTTGATTCATATTCGGTATGTTTTTTGTCACGGCATTCCAATACACCACACCTAATGAAGGTCAATGAGAAAGGCGTTTACCAAGTGGCACATGAAAGGGAAGATGTCTTGTGACGGTCTTGTTTGTCCATTTACTACCCCCATAGTCACTTCTGTCATCGATCTACAAACGTACAAGTACTTGCATATCATGTGAAGTGTCGTTGTGCTGAGCATTTTCACCATGAATCTCACGGGGCCAGCAATGTTTGTCGGCCAAGCGGCAATCCTCGTCCTGTCTTTTGCTCGGTCATTCGATGTGATTGTCCAACATGGGTTGCTAGCATCAACAGCGCCGCAAATGGTCAAACCATGATCACTCCAGATGGCTTGCAACCTAACTCGACCAGGTCGTTTCCCAGCAAGAGGCTTGGGCCGTGGAAGCTTGCTGTCGAGAAGCATGCCGCACCGGACGTCTCGACCACAGACTCCGTCGCGGCCAACGACACCTCTGTCCATCCCAACGCCTCACACCAAGCTCGTGCCGTAGACACAGATACACTGTCTTGAACGGGTCAGTGGATTCGGCGCGTACACGTACAGTTCGTCCTGAATACCGCCGACACCAACACCGACGATGACGACAACGGCAGCCTCGTCTGCACCTCCCACCTCCACGGCTCGCGCGTTTCAATTACGTCGCTGACCTGGCCCTTGCCCCGGCTGCCACCGCCGAGACGGTCCGTGACATCGCCTCTCTGCTGTCTCGTTCTCACAACGACCAGAACACACTCGTATCGAAGTCTGCAGCTCGCTCTCGCTCGTCAACGCCGTCAAGGGGCGCCATTCGGAGTTGCGCAGCGTTGGCCTGGGCATACATGTACCACGATACTGCACCGAGGATGCCTGGGCCGCGTCTGGTCTGGTGGGCGAGGTTGTTGTGCAGTCGTGGCGGAGCGTGCGTTTGCAATCGTAAAGGACGAGCTTGAGACCGCTTTGAGTCGAGGCGTCGCCGTCCAGCATGTCGTGATGGGGAGAAGATGCCCCTAGAAGACCCTTGAAGACATAATGTATCAATTGCGGTCACATGAGACAGTCAAATCAATCGTACTTGCCAATCGTACTTGCCGTGGCTGGACAATGGGAATTGACTGGAAGTCACGACAACAATCCCTAATGTGGAAATTGCCAAGCGTCAACTGTCGTTCATGTTTTCTCCCCTTTTTACCCCTTTTGCACTAGCTCGCTCAGCATACTGTTTTGAGAAGGGACTATTGACGCTAGCGACACAGCCCTGGAGAAGCTGGGACAGCGGGAAAGTGGGGAAAAACAGCTATGTCTCATTTCACAGAAGATCCGCAGTCTTCACAGTTTGCCGCAGTTAGGATGGGAAACGGAGGGGAACCGGCGGGAAATTGTCCAAAATCCACTCTCAGGTCGCGCCTTCCCTGAGATTATGTAAATATTGCGATGCAGAGAAAGAGCAGCCTGCCGTTTATTCCTCGTGGAAGCTTGCCTTCAGCCCCCACTTGGTAAGTGAACTCGCGCGTCGGACAATTTGGCCGCTTTTACTTTTGCTTGTTGCAGCTCCGTATCGCATCAATTGACGCATCCTTGACCACGATAATCATTATGCACAGGGCAGGACACCGCACAGATGTCCAAACGAAACAATCGTGTCTATTGACAACAGCACTACCAACGGGTGCCAAAAGAACAACAACGGAAACAAGGGAGACGGAGCCCAAAGCTGAAAAGGGTCAAAATGTTCGAGACCCGAGACGCGGAAGAAATACAGCAAAATGCAGCAAGCGGAACAAGGGATGCATGCACGTCAGAACGGAATACGCCGACGAATGACGAGAAAGTGCCAACCATAGCAACAACGGCAAGTCCACTGACAAGTGGCGTTTTATTTTCTTCGTCTCTTTGTCCCTTCGTCCCACCTCTGTCGACTCTCTTGACTCAAAATACTGACCCAGCCCAGTCGAAAGTCAGCCTCACCTGATCGGCTACTGGCTGCTGAAGTCCCCTGTGTCGTGTCACGAAAAGGTCAGGTTCATGTCTTGTTGCCACAGTCGACGTTTCCTCCAAGGAACATCATCAGAATGAAAGCAACGGAATCCATGCTAGCCAACGGATCTTCACTGAGGTTGTGGCTTTGCACCACTCGCAATATAGCTGATCTTCAAGCGGATGTACACGACAAAGCCGCATGCCGAGAGTGTTCATATCTTTTTACGTCCGCCCTCGACGAGACCGACAGCCTGCCAAACCAAGCCCGTTGGAGGACATTCCTGTCTTGTTCTACACCATCACGAGCCCATCGCGAAGTCTCCACGATCCCATTCGTTCCCGTTTTGTCCTCAACAGTGCCTCAAGGGAACCACGGAACTCCAAGGCTAGCGTCGAGCGGCTGAACGACAACGGGACCAGTGAAGGTAGACGTTTGGCCTGTGTAAGACGGAGGGAGCCAGCAAACAAAACAAGCAAAAGAACATCTGCTATTGAGGATGATGGTGTCTGGTGGTGTGAAAGCGAAACGCCACCATCCAACAGTTATCCAGTCCCTTCTTTCGAGAGATGCCATTGCAGAACGGTCGATGGCCGTTTCCCTTTTTCGACAAAATAGACTATTTTAGCAAGGTCAAGCAACCAATGAACAAACAAGCAAGCCGAAAGTAACGCGAGAAAGCTCCACGCCAAACTCCACTGTACCCCTTACCACACACCACTGAGGAAGGGATCATCAAACGCAAGGCTGATCCAGATGCACAACCTTATTTTATTTTGGGTCTTACGGAATCCGACCTTGCTCGCGCAAAGACCTGGACTGCGGCCACAAAATTAAAGGGGACTTTTACGATGACCCGACACGCGAGTCAGAAAGCCACAAGACCAGGGCTGTGAAGAGGGAGAATTGGCCGGAGTGGAGCACCGTGAGGCAGCTTTCGCGTTGTTTACCTGTCATGGCTTTGCCGGTTCCTCAAAGACGGCTTTTGCATCTGTTCTGCCCTACGAACTGAAAACTAACGCCAAAAAAAGGAAAGAAAAAAAGAAAACGGAAAAAGAGAAAGGGGAAAAGGGCAGTTCAAAATTGAAGCGAGTAAAGCGAGTGCTTGGCGATCTAGGCCAGGCTTAATCGTCCACTTCACCCCTGCCAGCCATGGATGGCGTCCCAAAGGGGAAAACGAGTGGAATCCACGCACAGACTGGACGATGGCAGCCTGCGCCTATTGGGACGACGAGTAGCTCCAGAGGCGAGGACATAAAGAAGGGGCTGTTCCCATCTCCAGTTGCATTCTTCTCCTCACTTCGGTCTTTCTCTCCACATCATCTTTTTTCATACCATCTTTTAATCTTAATCTTCGGTCCATCCTGTTCTCACCTTCCTTTTACTCTCAACACATCCACTCTTTTTCAACAGCACACCCATCACACTCCTTCACGACCAGCACAATGTACACCAAGTCGATCCTCCTCGCCGCTCTGACTGCCTCGGCCGCTTCGGCCACGCGCCTCTTCCCGGGTCAGGCCGCTCTCAAGCGCGGCCTAGACGCCCGCCAGACTGGTGCTGCCGGTGGCGGCGAGACCTGCGCCACCGAACTGGCGTCGGCCTACGACACGATCCCCACGCCGCCGCCTGTGGTTCAGCAGTGGGAAATGACCGCTGTCATCTCGGATCCCTGCAACTATACGCCTCCTCCGTCCGTCGAGGCGGCCTTTTCCACGTACAGCGCCGAGCTCGAGGACTGGTACTCGTCCCACAGCAAGGAAATTGCCAGCATTCTGAGCACCTGCCAGGCTTACGCCCCCTCCGGCGAAGAAAGCAGCAGCGTCGCAGGCCTGTCGGACTACTGTGCCACAGCGGGCGGTTCCGGCGGCGGTGCCGGCGGCGGCTCGGGCGGCGGCTCAAGCGGCGCTGCCACCACGACGGCCGAGCACACCAAGGGCACCGGTGCCACTGAGTCCACGGCCAAGGCGACCAAGACGTCGGGTGGCTCTGGCACCACCGCCGGCTCTGGTTCGGGCTCGGGCACGACCACCACCTCGGCCGGCAGCGCTTCCAAGACCAACGCCGGCTCCAAGGACACTGCTGCTGTCGGTGTCGCTGCTCTGGCCATGGCTGGTGCCCTGTGCGTCGCTGCTGCCCTGTAAGGGGTTGGCACGAGTCAAAAACTATGTTGGAGAAAGGAAGGCAGGCTTGGAAGGCTTCGAAGGTTATCCAGTCTAATTTTGCACAGCCGCTTTTGTCGTTTTATTGTCAACCATATGCTTTCTTTCTTTTTTGAACTTATTTATTTGGGAATGCTTCTGGATGTTTTGGCTACGAGTGAGTGTCCATAGGTCTTTACATTGTTTTGGAATACATTATAATCAAATCCATTCAACATTCAACCTCCCAAGTGAATCTGACACCTGCCGGCGAGGATCCCAAGGCCACCCGCAGTGATGATCCAGTCAGTGGGGATACGAAATAGTAACGAAAAATGCTAGCAACGAATAACCCGACGAGCAACAAAATATTACCAAAAAAGCCCGCGACTTGTCCACCACCAACGCGCGCTTTCTTCGTTGCTTCTCCTATACGGCCATGTTTGCCGGCATCGATCCCGTTCCACCGGGCGGCTGCTCGGCTGGCTGCTGCGACTTGTGCCAAAAGACATTGCGCATACGACCCATGACGCTCGCGCGACGCTGCATTGGCGGCGGCGGAATGGCCGGGCCTGTGTCGACCACGGCGGCCGGTGGTGTCGTCGCGTCTGCAAGCGGCCCCACGTCTGCATCTGGCTGCCGGAACATGGCTGCACTCTCGGGCCGCTGGGCGGCAATGTCGTGCTCGCTGGGCGTGGGCGGGGCGGACAGGGCGGAGACAGGCACAGACACAGGCGTTGTCGCTGGCATGGATCTCTTTATCGGGCTGGCCAGGGACACAAACGTACGGCTCGGCCGCCTCTCCTCCTGCTTGTCCTTGTCCTTTTTGGGCAGCCGTTCTCTGTGCCGGCACGTCTTTCCGGCCTTGTTGGTGCCGCTGGCGTCGCGGCCCATCTCGCGGAGAACGGCGCGCACGAGATTCTCCAGAGCATGCTCGACGTGGCGGCCGGTCTGAGCGCTGGTCTCGAGAAAGGGCACAGAAAGCTGGAGGGCCTGGGCGAGCATGGTCCCGTCGGCGGCGGGGACTTGGCGGACGCGGGACGGCTTGGTCGGTTTCGATTTTCTCGGCTTAATGTCGGCGACGGTGCCTGCCAGGCCAAAGTAGTCGTAGTCGTCGTCCTCTTCGTCGTCGTCATGCATGGGCGACCTGGGTGGCCTGGGCGATGGAGACAATGGCGACAGCGGCAGAGATGGCTCGGGTCGGCTAATCTCGAGCCACTTCTGGATGTCGTCGTTTTTGCTCTTGGCGGCGGCCTCGAGCCCTGCCTTGCTTTTGGTATTGTTGCTGTGCTCAGCACGGTCCATCTCTCCCGTGGGAAAGGGTGTCGTCGGTGTCTGGGCGGTACGTGCCCTGGCTTCGGCTCCGGCCGTGGCACGAGCCGCCTGTCGTCGTTCCCGCTGCTCTCGTTGTGCCGTCAACTCCTCGTACAGTATGCTCTCCCGGTAGAGCGGATGCAGCAGACTTTCTTCGGTCGGGTCGCCGTCCTGCACCGCGCTCGTCATGGTCACATCTCCTGGCACGTTGTCACCCACCACCCGTCTGTCCTCGTCGACATCGTCTACGTCGCTCTTGTTCCCCACCAGCCCGACCACAATCTCGCCCGACCCCGTCGTGCCCGTCTCGTTCCCGCCGCCTCCAAACCACCCGCTCGTCCGGCTCCGCGTGGCGCTCGCATGCGGCAGTGCCCGGCGGTGGTGCTGGTGGTGGTTCGTGCGCGTGCACACGGGGATCTCGCCGTGCAGCGTCGGGATGGCGTCAAACGAGGCAGCATCGCAGACGTCGTACACCAGCAGGACGGCATCGTAGTCGGCGCGGGCGTGGACGTGGCGGCGGACGGCGGCCGACTGCAGGTCTGGGTAGTTGATGACTTCGACGAGGTAGGTGTTGTTTTCGCGGGCGCAGGCGCTGCAGAGGGAGGAGGCGGTCGTGGTCGAGGACGCCACGAGGGTGCGGTCGTCGAAGGAAGCATTGTCGGGGTGGTCGACGGCGGGGAGATCGACAGCGGCCGGGCTGGACGACATTGTGGCTGTCGACGAGGTGGTGCGTGGACGCTCGGCAGCGGCTACAACGACCTTCTTGGCATCCCTGCTTCTGTTGTTCTTGTCGGAGTGCGGACTTCTTGGCTCTCTGACGTCCTCTGCCTCGCAGTCGCCGACGGCGTGAACGGGCGGCAGCGTAAAGTACCGCCGGCTGTTGAGGGTCAGGGCCGGGTTGTACGGCGGTGGGTAGGTCATGGTCGTGAACTGATGGTCAGTGTGTTTAAAATGACTTTTTTTATGAGTTCTCTGGAACATGCTAGACCTACCCTCGACTCAAGGCAGTTTTTGCCCACGCCGACATTGCCCAGCATGAGGATGCGGATCGTGGGATTGGGGCCATCTTTGCCCATCGTTGCGGTTGATGCCACAGAGCTGTGATGGTGTGAAAAGGCGAAAGGAAGGTCAAACAAGAGGACGAAGCTTGGGCTTCGCCTCTTTCTATCAACAGGTCAGGAAGAGTCTTGGAGACGATCGAGAAAACGACAGGGGAGAGGACCAGGGAAGGAAAGATGATCTATGTGTAACAAGCGACAGAAAGTGGGTAAGGTCGTTTGTTTGACACATGGGCAATTCGCACCGCAAAAGTGAGCACAAAGTGAGGGAAAAGAGAAAACCAAGATGCGGAAATCTGGGCAGACAAAGCGATCAGCCACAAAACAGCAGACCACAGAATTCAAAGTGGATAGGACGAATCGAGAACAATAAACAACTTGCTTAGAGCTGGACGCGCAACAAGAAACAGAAACGCGGGATGCGTCTGTTCTTACATCGGATGAAGATGGGCGGTGACGAGCCAAAGCACAAACCAACGAGGGCAATCTGCCGTTCAACGATGCAGCAAAACACAAGAGTACACAGAGAGAGACGAGGGGCCAATCCGCGCAGCACCTGCGTCCAGACCGTTGTCCAACGCTGTCGGCTATGACCATGTTGTGCGCATCCTCGAGTGTGCTGGCGCATGAGAGGGAGATGCCGTCCATCAAGCTTTCTGGCGATCGCAGGGTTACAGAACAAGTGGGCACAACTGCCGCCGCGAGACGACACACTCTCAAATGAACCGTATGGTACTGCGCAAAGAGCCAAAAAGAGAGGGTCCTTGGGGCACATGCTTTGGGCTGGCATATTTCCTGTTCGTCGTGTTGTACTGCGACGTTCTATCACACTCGTTTTTTCGATGCCATCCGATTGCTGGGAAATTTCGCCGGTCAAGTGGCAAAGGAAGGTCCTTTGCTTTTACAATGCAGAATCAAGCTTATTTTTTATATGATTGTCCACGATATCAAATGGTTTGTATCGAGTAAATGGACATGATTCCATTTTCCACTTCATTTTGTTCGTCTTTCTTCCATTGAGCGCGGCACCAGGCAATGTCCTTTTGCACACCTGCAAACAGCCGTCGTCCTCGAATCCTGCCTGCTCGTCCAAAACAAAAGGTGACGTGTATTTGTGGTTTTGTGTTTCCGATCTCCTCTACTACAACTCGCACTCATGCGCTCGTCTTCGGCTGTACGCCCAGCGTCCGTCATGCGCAGTCTGTCTCTCGCTGTTCGGCATGAACGGAAAAACAAGACTTGACGATCATCCTCGTGGCTAAACGGAGGAACAAGGACACACTCCGCAGCGAAAAGAGATGTCAAATCGACAGATGCAATCTGTTGGTATTTGTGCAAAAGAATTGAAAGTAATTATTGTAGACTTGCTGTCCCATTGAATGAATGCACAAGAGCCTCGAGTCATGTGGCAGACACCGCCAAGATGCATGCATCCGTGGTATGCATCGGAGCATTTTTACAATCTTTATCGCATACAACGTCCGGGGTACATTAAATATATTAAATACACTCTACGGTCCATGGTGTGTGCAGCTTATGACTGCCAAATTCACTACGATTCGAAAAGATCACGGCAGTTCGTATAATGTATGCAACAATGTGTACAGTTTGTTCATGCCCCATGCACCTTAAACTATGTACAAATAAATACAGACACAACCAAGACCCAACAAAGGTCCCAGAAAACGCAAAGATGATATCGATACTGATACAGAGTGTTGTTTGTTGTCGTCGTGGTTGTTGTTCATGGTCCCGTTTCATTCATTCCAAGAGCCAAATGCGAGTAAAGAGAGGATGCCAACGTGGAAACAGAAACATGAAAAGATGATGACTCGCTCGAAATTCGCTAAACGTGAAACAAGTTGACGAAAAGGACGAAAAGGACGAAAAGCACCAAAGGACGAAACGATGCAAGAACGCCGTCAACACCGCGTCATAGGGCAAACAGGGACGCCGTCGGCTAGATAAAGGCCCCGTCACCGCCGCGTGGTGGGCTGTAGCGATGGCCGCCCGGTGGCGGCGGCGGCGGCGGCGGAGACTCGTGCTGTGGTCCCGTTTGGCCTTGAGACGGTTTTCGGCCACGGCCGCGCGTGTAGTGCTCGTCGCCCGAGCCCTGGCTGCCACTGCCACTACCGCTGCCGCTTCCCTTGGCGGCGTGACCTCGGCTGGTACCGCTGCGTTTCTCGCCAACAACAGCGACCGCCTTGGGTGGTGAGGGCGGCGAGCCGGTAATACCGCGTCCGTAGCGGGCTGACGTCGCCGTGGTGGCCGTTCCCACGTACATGGGCTGTTTGGTGTCGTCATAATCGTCGTAGTCGGCGGTGTCGCCGTACTGGTCGTCGTCGCCCTCCATCTCCTCTTCATAAGTAGGAAGAGTGGCAGGCGCCAACCGAGAGTCGCCCTTGACCAGGCCCAGACGCTCCTCTTCGGTGGAGCCCTTGACTTGCGGTGCCGAGTAGCCGCGCGACGTCACGGGCGCACGACGGTAGCCGCGCCCGTGTCCTCCTGTATTGGACGACGATCCGTACTCGTCATAGTCATCGTGCTCGTCGTCTTCGGGAAGGGAGTCGACCGTGCTGGCGCCGCTGGCACCGTGTTGCTGGTGTCTCCGGAACACGTTCTGGAAAGAGAACTGGCGCTTGGCCGAGTGCGGTGGCGGGTCAGGCGGTGCGATACTGCTGGCACCGTCACTGCTGGCGTAGCCTGCGGCGCCGACATACTCCGTCTTGCCTGACGGCAGCCCATAGCCACGTCCATACCGTTCGCTGCGGTCCTCATCGCCGCTACCACTGCGCCCGCGCTGCTGTTGCGACGGGACCGATATTTCCGTCAACTGAACAGGGTGCATGGGACTCTGGACTTTGGGTGCCAGCTCTTGCTGCCGCATTTGCTGGGCCTGCTCCTCGTCGTCGTGTGCGTCGGCATTGTAGGTGGGCAGCAGCATACTGCGTCCACGGCCGCCCAAGCCGTGCCCGCGGATCGTACCCGCAATGCTCGACAGGACGCCGGGGGTGTTGGAGCGCTGTTCGAGAGCAGCCAGCTCTTCGTCAGTCGGCATATGCGACCAGCCCAAAGGCGGGTGGGGCGTGGCGGAGCCTGCGGTGCCGGGTGGCGGGCCGGGCGTAAAGGGTCGGGAGGAGACGGTCTGGGAGCGCGAGCGCTGGCTGCCAATGGTAGTGCGGCGGCGGCGAATGCCGTCCCACTCGTACATGGGCGGGCGGGGCTCGCCGTTGTTTGGCACAGGATTGCCGTCCTCGCCAATGGCCTCGAGCTCGTCACGCTCGCGCATCTTTTCTTCGTGCATGCGCTTGAGCTCGGCGACCTCCATGTTCTGGCGGGCCGTGGAGAAGCGACGCACAATTGCGGCGGCGCCGCGGATGGCGTCGGCCTTGGGTTCGGACTCGGGCTGTTCTTGCTCGGCAATGGTGTGAATCTGGTCGAGGTCGCCGGCAAAGACGGCCGAGTCGGGTACGTCTTTGGCGGACTTGGAGAGTTGGAGGAGGACGACACCAGAGCAAATGGTCAGGAAGCCGAGGACAACGGTGACAATGGACGTGACGGTGCCCTTGAAACCCTGGAAGAGGACGGCTGAGGTGACGATGGTTGTGCTGGTGAAGTAGACGTAGTAGGTGGGCGTGACCATGGCGGCATTAAAGAGGTTGAGGGCTTTCTACAAGACGGAGGTGAAGTTAGCAGGCGCACGCACATATGCATCGCGGGACAGAAAGAGCACAAATGCCGCACATTTAAGAAGATAATCTCGGTGAGGAGCGTGCCAATGACAAACACCAGGAGCACATATAGGAACCACTGGTTGAACTGGGGAGTGCCACCGGCCTGGGCGACGATAGCAGAGCCGAGGCCTTGGGTGGCGACGACACTCAGGCCGCCGACCCAGCTGCAGATGGACAGATAGACCAGCATGTTCTTCTTGCCCCAGCGCGGGCCGGCCCAAAAGGCAGTGGCGGCCGAGCCGACCAAGATGACTCCGGCGTACGACAGAAAGCCGGGGGTGATGACGAAATGCTGCATCTCCTGGATGTTGGCGACGGAGGACTCTTGCGGGGCGTTCATGACAATAACAACAGAGCCGACAATGCACAAGAAACAGGCGACCTTGCCGACCATGGAGAGTCGTTCTTTGAGGAAGATGGCGGACAGGATGGTGGTGATGACGACGGAGAGGGCGCCCAGGGGCGTGACGAGAATGGCGTCGGTAAAGGCGTAGGCGACAAAGTTGCAAATCTCGCCGATAATCATGAGGGTCATGCCGGACCACCAAAAGACGTTTTTGAGGTAGCCATAGCCCTCGCCGGCCACCTCGTTGTACTTTTCGTTGGCGCGCAGCAGGCCAACCTTTTTTAAGACAAACGACGTGCCGATGAAGGCGCCGGAGCTGATAGCCAGGGCGATGCCGATGACCTTGAAGGAGGCCGGGCGGTCGTTGTGGCTCGAGGAGGTGGAGGTGGATGTGCCGTTGGAAGTCGAGTTGGCGGCTCCGGCGGTCAGGTTGGCTCGGGCATACAGCTCGTTCGCGCGGGCATAGAGGGCATGCGCCTCGGCGAGGACGTCGGCGACGTTGTCCATTGTGGGAGAGGAGGGGAAAGGAGGAAGTCCAAGGAAGTCGGTGTGTCGGAGTAGGAGAGCCTCAGCAGTCGACGACGAGGTCGCCGATGCGAGCGAGGGTGCGGCGAGCGCAGACGGATGGCAGTCGAGCAGGGCGCCAATGTGCTCTCATGGGTGTTGTATGAGAGGGCGGTGTGTGCGTTGCGTTGCGAATTTATGTTATGTTGATCTGGGTTCTTTGTTTATCGTCATAGGGATGTCGGAGGAGAAGATGACGATGTCGGTGTCAAGGGATCCAAGAGGACAGGAATGAAGTGGTTCAGTCTGCTCTTTGCCTTTGTCACGTATAGTGTTCGTTTTGCTCGTTGCTTTTCCTTTGTTTGCGTTTGCCCGGTCTTTCTGTGTTGATTCAGACGTAAAGTAAAGTTCGTGGTTTGCCTGGCTGGCCGCCAGAAGGTTGTGCCGGGTTCCAGAGACGATGGTTCGGAAGACGAAAATGGAACTAAAGGCAAATAGAAGGAGGATTAAGAAAACAAAAAGAAAACCACGAACAACCACAAACACAAAACAACAGCGGTTCTGTTATGTGCACGTGTACGACGTATGAGTTCTCCGGATATATGCGATACGGCTGTCGCTGGGGCGAAGGAGCGTGACCCAGGCGGGTAAGTGCAGGAGGATGTGGCAGGGGTGTGGGAGAGTCTTTTTCTCTGGGCGTCTGGGATCCTCTGCGCGAACGACAGCTGTTTGCACGAGGTAGTGCGATCGCACGTTTTGGAGGTGGGAGAGGGAAGATGGAGGAAGGGATCGAGGAGAACAGAGAAGGAAATGCAAAAGGGAAAAAAGAGACAAAAAGGACGTCCACAGGAGGGATGACGCAGGAGGGCTGGACCTGAGACAGAAGCCGTGGGAGGATGTTTGGAGATCGACGATGGGGTGTCGTAGAAAAAGTACGGGGGTACTTGGCGGGGGTTGCGAGTAGGAGAGTTGTGGAATAAAGAAAAGAGAAGAGAAAACGGGTTTGAAGTAATACGGAAGATGGATGGAAAGATGGAAAATGTCCTGTTGTAGGAAAGAGGCTGTGGAGGAGCAGATGAGCGAGGCTCGGAGTCGAACTGCAAAAGCCCGGGCGGGAAGGAACGACCGGGTGAGCCTTGACTGAAGATGGAGTGCAATCTTGTTCTTGCCCGACGGGCTGACAGTCTTCTTGGTCTTGTTCTTGTAGAGTATTTTGTATGGAGTATGCCTTTTGTGCATACGTATGGACCGCACTCTGTTTTGTAGCATCACATACAAAATCGCACCTTCCTTGCTCTCGGTCTTGACGTAGTTTTGGGAGAAGTGGGGAGGCGAGACCACAGAAAACGACAAATCTAGACGCAGCCCCCAGCCGCCCCAACCAGTCTGTCGGCCAGCCAATCTGGTTTGGGTATGGCGGCAAAAGCAAGACGCAGCAGACGGCCAGCGAAGCAGGGCAAGGCGGCGTGGTGATGGACAGGGGCATCCAAAAGACACCAAACGGGGGCAGAGAAGTGGGTCCTGTAGCGATGCAGGCGCCGTCTGGTTGGTTCAGCAGGAGCTCCTGTCGGGAAGGAGCCAGACAAACTGGAGTTACAGGGGAGTGGCCGCAACAGGGGCCTGGTTGCTGTACGCAACGGAAAAAGGGAGAGGGCAGCAGGGCAGCTAGCTGGGCAGTTACAGGCTGTGTGAGACCGTGTGAGACTGTGTGAGAAATTGGCGAAGACGATTTCTTCTTTCTGGAACAATTCTGAGGTGAATTTGTAGAGAGCACGATTCTCGGACGGTTTCGAATTTAGATCGAGGCGGTGTAGTCGCTACGAAGGACATGTTTTGGCCCACGCTCGGGCGTATTTTGGAAAGCGATGTAAATAATTATAATAATAAAAAAAAGAAAGAAAGAAAGAAAGAAAGGCCCCAGCATCGACTTTAGCCGCAAGATACGAGGTGCGGTTTGCGAAAAGCTCGCCACTAAACAAGCCAGCACGAAGACGACCAGCAAAAACGCTGAGACAACAAAACAGCTGTGTGAAAGTAGACAGGCATTCGTGTGCATTGTGGCTGAGGAAGAGGGCGAGAAAGACCGTCTAGAAGAAAAAGGCCCGGCAAGTGCTGCGCATTGCGTCGTGGTGGCACTAGTGGCTGCAATAGTCGGCTTCAGCGGAAGCGAGCAGAGGTTTAATAGGCAACGTCAGCGCTGTCTCAGTGGAACGTCGGTCAGGCAATCTCTATTGACTCCGCTTAAGTCTGCCTTTTGGCTTTGGACATGTCAGTCGTCGCCTAATGTGTGTCATCTGACATGATGTCAAAAGGAGAAAAGGGCGACGGACAAGAATGCCGCAATCAACTTTGTAAAGAGATGACGGCGACTTGCATGCCGGCCAACAGCGATCACTTGCACCGGTGGAAACTGCATATGTACACTTAACTACAGAAGAGTGCGTCGCAAATGGCACCGACTAGCAACGTTAAAAAGCTGGCACGCGGAAACACACCGTTTCTTGGCAAATCAAAGGCCTCCCGTGGTTACGAGATCGCGCCCTAGATCTTGTTCGTGGAGGCAGGGCGCCGTCGCAAAGACGACCTGGGAACGTTGTAACGACAGGCTAGACAGGGAGACAGGCTCGTTTTCAGCGCCGGTTTTACTGGACCTGCCGCTGTAGTGGGGGGCGAGAGCGAAGGCGAGACGCTAAAAGACCAAGACAAAAATAGCACAACCAAGGCAAAAAAAAGGCGGGCGAGGACCGACAGTTGGCGTCTTGAAACCAAGCAAGGAGAAACCAACAAATCAGGGGCGACGACTGACATCCTCGACACTGCCTGCCTTCATCGACGTGCTCAAGACTCGATTGTCGGCCGCGTCATGGACATGTCGCGAAGTGCCGCCACCGGTTCGCATCGCAGGTGCGATTTACAGAGTCCGAATACAAAAATTGTGGCAAACACCGGCAAAACGAAACGCAGATGGAGCGTAGAATGTACGTCGCACCATCGCGGGAACAGTGACCAGTTTTCCATACACGGCCAGCCGTAGAGGGCAGTTTGAGGAGAGAAACAGAGAAACACCCGTGCGCAACACTGCCCAGAAGGTTGAGGTCAAACTGTCAGAAGGTCGAGGATTAGAACGCGACGGCGAGGGAGACAGGCGAGCCAAGATGTCGACCATTTCGAAACAAGCAGTGCACTCGATTCGCGACAGCAGGAGATGGCACGGCGGCAAAGTCACGTAACGGGGTTTGATACGCCCTCGAGGCCCTGTTTGTTGCCGGCACGAGAAACGTGGAATGTCATAAGACAGACCGTTTTCGGAGAGCTCCGTTCGCCATGGCAATGCGAAACTAGATCGTCTATCAATTGCCTCTTTGGGCAAAGTCGTGCCTTGCTCCATCAAAACGACGATACGAAATACCAGGAACAATAACGGCAAGATGTCTCGGCTGTAACGATGTGCAGAAAACCGGGGCAAGGGACAGCAACATCATGACAATGGCCGATATCCGGCGGCCGTTGTCTTCGTTGGCAAGCAGAATGGCTGTGCGCTGCAATTCCTATCATCTCTCCATTCCGTGGCGCAGGTCGTAAAGCCGCTCTGAAATGATTACGTACCTCATACTTCGTATGCAGTGCCTCCCACGACGGTTTATTGAATTATTGTGGCTTGGTGGCGGAATGGTATGGCATTGACAACCTTTGTCTGTGTGCACTGACCCTGCCGCAGGTCATCTTAGTAACGGCCTCAAGCACGTCTGTTCGGGACCGGCGGTTGCATGCATGATCAAGAGCATACGGAGCAGACGTCCATCCTAGAGCCGAGAAACATGCTCTTGTTGGGTGGGCTGCATACGTCCGTGTCAATATTGGGAACAGGGGAACAGAAGACTCAAGTCAAAACAGATGTACGGCGTAAAATGGCAAACAGCGACTAAGTCGACATACACGTAGTACGAGAAACAACCGTCATCAAATAAAGCACCACAAAAGGATCACAGGGACCAAAGGAATACTCGACTTCCAAATTGGTCACCGCGGCTGGTGAGGAAATGCTGCGTGATGCGGAGCCTTCCACACCAAAACCGCCCGAAAAAGGAATGAAAGAAAAGCTTATTTTGACTTGGGTGCCTTCAAGTGCCTCCCATCCTAACGCCTATTCCACTCCTGGCCATTCTACCAAAAACGTGCTCGATGCTGCCATCGTTTTTCCTCTTGTCATGGCCTTTGTGGCGTTTCTCTGGACACCACGTACGGTCGCTAATACGGAATCAACTGAATAATTTACGTATCTCTTCTCATGCCCTCCTACAAAAGAACTCTTCTCTTTCAAGCCACAAATGGTGTCTTTTCTGGGGTCGGGGCCATGGACCGGTCTAGATCGTAACCTCATGCTCGAAAGTCGGTCTCTCTGTTGACATGTCGTAGGAACGAAGCATTGTCGTTTATGCCCTTTTCTGTGCCGCCGGTGAGTCTTTCTTGTCAGACAATATGTACAAAGCCCTGTCCACCAATTAATCTACATGACAGGGTCCATCCCGACACCAAAGGCCAAGCGTTTTCCTTTCTCCGGCACAGCGCAGGGACAGTCTGTGGACGATGAACGCGTTTAATGACCTCGTACACATGTGTGGCTGTCTTCATCGTCCTTTTGTGGTTTATGGTCGGTTGTCATCACCAACAGCATTAGCAGCGTGTGCTCTGCCCGCCGCCCCCTTCCTTTGTCGCATCATGCATGGACTTCCAAAGACCGGAGAATCGTCTCGGTCCGTCGGCAGCAGAAAGCATGGTATGCATAATCTGTCCGCGCCGTAGACAAGGCTTACTTCTGTTTCTTATTTCATTGCTGCATCCTTTGAAAGTCCAGGCTTACGAACCGTATTCTAGAACCAAAAGCTTAAGCTTAACCCGTTGGTCCCCCGTCGCCATCGATTTTCAATCAGGCGGCTGGTTCCATCCTGTCATCTTAAGGGCTCGTCGTCTAGCTGTTCTGGTCAATTATTGCCTCGCCTTGTGTACTGTTGCCATTTGTCCATATTCCTGAGCCCACCTTTTACCTGTCCACGTTTTGCGTCTTCCAGCTTCTTTTAGACGTGTCTCTTCTCTTTCCTTCGGCTTACCCTTTCCCTTCCCTCCCACACACATTACCCAGGCACCAGGATTCAGCCAGACCAGCCGCTTGTTTATACCCTCCTCTGCAATATATGCCTCTCCGTAGTTTTATATTCTCCGCCTCCTGCTACGGGACCCCCTTTTTTATTCTCATATATATAAATACGTGGAACTCCCGTCTTGGCATCGCCTTACACCAGATGGCCGTGTGCACGACGTATGACTCCTTTCGTTGACGTCTCCGTGACATCATTCAAGGGTGTCCCCGACTGTTTGAAGTTCCCCTTGTGTTTTGTCCGCAGCCTCGCCATGTGGATTCCGAAACTGCTCCCGGGCCTGCTGGCCACGCCGGCCTGGGCACATGCGTACGACGACACCGATATTCTCATTGCCAAGCGCGACAACGGCGTGGCCACCGGTGGCTCCTGCGGCACCCAAGCCAACAACGCCGTATGTGCAGCCGGCCTCTGTTGTTCCGCCGCCGGCGTCTGCGGCACGGGCGGCGCCTTTTGCACGGCACCCGCCTGCCAGATCTCGGCGGGTCCTGCGTGTGACGGCAACCAGACGCCCAAGGGCGCCGACACCAGCAAGGTCCCGCGGCCCCTCATCGGCAGCATTCCCTACGGCATCGACATTAGCCACTGCACTGTCAACGGCAAAGTGGCCATCACGTTCGACGACGGACCGTACCTGTACACGGGCGCCCTGCTCGACATTCTCAAGAACAACAATGTCACGGCGACGTTTTTCGTCGTCGGCAACAACGGCGCCAAGGGCATGATCAACGATCCGACGACAGGGTACCCGGCCATTCTGCGGCGCATGGTGGCCGACGGTCACCAGATTGGCAGCCACACCTGGAGCCACCAAGACCTGAGCGCGGTGACGGCCGCGCAGCGCAAAGACCAAATCGTCAAGAATGAGGTGGCCATTGCCGACGTCCTCGGCGTCTTCCCAACCTACCTGCGGCCGCCGTACACACGATGGAACCAGGACGCCCTCGACGATCTCAAGACGTACGGCTACCACGTCCTCAACTACGACATCGACACCCGCGACTGGCAGGGCGACTACACCGTGGCCGAGAACATTTTCCAGACCATCCTGTCCCAGCACAGCCCGGCCTCGTCCTCCTGGATCTCCCTCGAGCACGACATCTACAACACCACCGTCCACGTCTTTGCCCAGTACATTATCGACCAGGCCCGCAAGCTCGGCTACCAGCTCGTGACGGTCGGCGAGTGCCTGGCCGATCCGCCGAGCAACTGGTACCGGAACGCCACGACGGGACAGCCGGCGCATCCAGTCGCCGGTGGTCTAGCAAACAACGTCGGGGCCGGAGGAAACCCGACCACGGGTACAGCCGCCTCGACTACACACACAACCAGAGCTGCTTCGCCGACAACCGCAACAGGCAGTTTGCCGTCGGCCATTGCAGCCGGCAGCAACGGGAACGGCAGTGGAAAGACAACGACAAAGACGAGTACAGCAGCGACAACGGGCGCGGCTGTGACAGCGACATCCTCGCCAACAGCGACAAAATCGGATAGTTTGCGGCTAATGTCTAGAGGAGGCTCTGCCATTCTGTTTCTGTTGTTTGTAATGGCATTCATGTTGTAGACCGATGATAGTTGTTCGAGGGTACGAGATTATGTAGATAGTTTTGTTCGTATATTTTTATGTTTATGAGAGGATATATTTAGCGTCAAGCCATGGCAGATTGGCCTGTCCCTAGTTTTTGAAAATCCATCGGTAGTTATGATATTGGATTTTTTTTTTTAAAAAAAAAAACAATCCTTACCAAAAGTTAACAAAATGTAATTCAATAGAAATTACAGAATCGAGAACGCAGACTGCACTTAATATGGTGTTTGTTCAGATCCAACTTACAAATACTACTGCCAAAATGAAAATTGCCATTCTCTTTCTCGTCGTGTAAAAAATGCAAAACAAACGCCATATGATGCAAGCGCGGCCGTGAATCGTGAAAAATTACAAAACCAATGGCCAGAAGCCAAGCTTGCTGAAAAGTAAAATGAGAAGAGAGATGTGCTGTCTCCGAACGATGAAGATGAAAAAAAAATGAAACATAAATCACGAGGTCAAAGATGCCACAACCGCCCGAACAATCACACACCACCTACCAGTCCACAGCCCACCCGTTCTGGTCCAGAAACTCCTCGCATGCGGCTCGCAGGGCAAGGTTGGGCCGCAGATCGGAGGGCAGCAGCTGCTCCCGCGTCAACGGGTCGGTGTGCTGGCGGCGCAGGTGCTCCATGATGGCGGCCCGCTCGTACGACTTGCCCGTGTTGGTGACGACGGGGTCGACCATGATGGCAAAGGTAATGTCGTCGATGGCCCAGTCGGGGACGGTGCGGCGGGCCTCGACGGCGCTGGCGGCGCGGGACCGCTCAAACGTCTCGCGCAGGCGGGCAATCTTTGCGTCCCACTCGGCGGCGATCTCGGCATACTCGGCGCTGGTGTCGCTGGTGTCGCTGCCGTCGCTGCCGTTGCCGCTTTTGGCGCTCTTGCTGGCCTCCAGTGACGCGAGGACACTCGCCTTTTCCCGCTCGGCCAGCTCCACCATCTCTCCCTCCAGCGCACCTGCTTCGCGCAAGCGGTGGTTCTCCATGTCGTTCCAGCGGGCGCGCTTGCAGTCCAGCATGTGGTTGGTGATGTTGGTCAGCGACTTGTCGTCGCTCTGGACACACAGCGCGTGCGCGCGGCGGCAGTGGGCGACGGCGGCATCAAAGTCGCGCAGCTGCAGCTCGGCCTGCGACAGATAGTACAGGGCCTTCATGTTGTCCGGGACGCGCTCGAGACAGGTGGTGCAGTCGTCGACGACGCCGCCCCACATCTCGAGCTTGAGGCGCACGAGGGCGCGGTTGGTGTAGAGTGCCGAGTTTTTGGGGTCGACGATGATTCTGGGAGAGTTAGCAGGCGTGGTCCATAGAGACTTGGCTGCGCGTGCGAGACATACGCTTGTGAGTAGAGACCCTCGGCGGCGGCAAAGTCGCCGCGCTGGAAGCATTTGTTGCCTTCGGCCTTGATGCTGTTTGCTCGGGCCTCCATAATGCTGGCCTGGGCGGACCGAATTCAAGCAGTGCTGGATGAGGCCGACCAGGATCGTGCGAATAGCGAGGCGTAAACAGGTGTGTATGTGCTGGTCTATCTCTCAGGCCACGGCCATATCCAGGCTGACCAGAGGACGAGAGGTGGCAACAGACGGCAAAGAGCGGTTGAGACTCAACGACACCGCTCAATGGCGAAGGCGGTGAAGAGGCTTGGTCCGTCGAAGGTTTATGGAAGGTTATAATAAAGACGAGGCCGCTGGCTATGATATATGTGCAAAACGACAAAGTGGCATGTTTCTGGTCTTCAGCCTTGCGTTGACCAGTAGGAAGAGCCGCCACGGTGGTGTCGATAACGTTGTTGCGGATGCGGAAAATGAGACAAGGCGCCTGATACCACCAGGGACAAAGGATAAAGAAGCGACTGGCGATAGCGGTCACAGAAAGGTTGGTTTTGGGAAGGGTGGTGAGGCAAGGCTCCTCCCAACGCAGAGGCAGATTTCATTTCACAATCATCTCATTTCTCCCTCGATCCGTTGAAACTCCTAAATGGCAATGTATGGAGTAGTAATACCGTCTGTTCGGACAGTTCAGGTCCCTGAACAACGAGCAGCCGGCGCAAGTTGCCAGTCGCCGTAGTCCACCCCACTGGGAAATGGAGTTTTCAGCCTTTTAGGAGACATTATGCGGCTCCTTATTTGTCAACGCTCGGTTCGAAGCTTCTGGAAAAGGCAACGAGGCGATAACCCGACTGGGGAATGAGCTACCCCGCTGTAACACTCCTATTAGGGTTGTAAACTCCCAACACCCACATGGAACGCGTCGCCGATAACAGAGATCTTTCATTATTGCCGTCGTTCCTCATAAGTACACATACACATTCGCTACGCCTCTACAATTCGCTTCATCCAGCGACCACCGACCGCTCGCCTCCTAGTCAAACTCCGCCATCAGCTTGTTGTGCAGGACGCCCTCGGGGAACGCCTCCTCGCCCAGCGCCGTCGTGTGCGCCCACGGCTTGAGCCCGTTTTCCTCGCGGATCGTCTTGGCAAAGCACGCGCTCCAGCCGTTGCGCGGGAACTGCTTGTTGACGTCGACCTTGGTGTCGGGGTGGACGAGGCCCGGGTTGCCGCCCATGTTGTCGTAGATGGTGGCCAGCTGGATGAGCTGGCCCAAAAAGGTGATTGTGCCCGTGGTGCCCAGGTCCTGGTGGCGGATGATGGCTTCGGCGACGGCCTCGGCCTGCGCCTGGGGTGCGGCGGGGTTCAGCTGCTTGCCGACGAGATCGAGGGCGAGGTAGCCGCCGAAAAATTCAAACGACAGGCGCGTGGCGCGCAAGTGGTCGTGGGTGGTGCCAATGTCGTGCAGCAGCGCGGTCAAGGCCAACGTGGCGCGCGACAGCGTCGCGTTTTCTTTGGGGAACTGCTGCTGGAGGATGGCCGAAGCAAAGTAATAGACGCGCATGGAGTGGTTGTAGGTCTGCGGTGCGAGCTTGGACTTGGCATAGGTCTGGACCTGGGCGACGAGGGCATCGTCGCTGGGAAAGGATATGTCCTTGACGAGCAGCGACGACGGTTCGTGGAGATTGCTCTTTCCAGACAGAACCACCTGCGGGTCACGGGCAATGGACGTCCAGCCGTGCTGGGTCACTTCGGCGTCATTGGACGTAGCCATTGAGTGGACGTGGAGGCGAACGCGAGATAAAGTCCAGCGGGGCCTATTGGCGACGATGCGGTGATGCCAAGATTGACGATGATGTGGGTATGATATCGAGATTGACGTAATAAAGATGTCGACGATGAAGTCGAAACAAAATCACTATTCCAAGACGTCCGAGAACAAAAACAAAGCCAGAAGCTCGAAGGACTGACAAACTGGTCTTGATTTATACCCTGTCTTTTGGTGCGTCTACGCACAAAAGGTGTGCCTAGGGGCGGATGACAAACGGCATCTACATCTCATGGCCCATCTCGGCGTTGCTCTCGTCTTTTGCTCTCCCGTTCCGACGGTGCATAAAAGCGGGTGTTGAGTAATAAGCAGATCCCGAAAGCGACTCAAGGGATTTCTCATAAGTAGCGTCCGTGTTAGCGAAACGGCGAGATACGCAATCCCATCTGTCAGCACACAAGAGCAAATCCCACCTGTTTTGCCGTTGATTTTGACGACTCTGAATTCCATTCTATGACAGACAAAGCGTTGCCTTTCTTACGCCGTCGACAACTACTCGTGGCCATTTTCAGAGCACGGTGCAATTATGGGCGTCATCTTTCCAGACTGACTGACGTAGTAGTGTACGACTACAGCAGAAAACTGCTAGTTGTTGGCTCACTCGGTGTTTGCCATGAGACTACGCCATACAGGGGATTGATAGGCCCTTTGCGTCGCCTGTCATACGTGCAGCTTTCGCACATTTTCTACCGAATAGGCAAAAGACAGAGGAAACGAGGGCACTCCACGCGCCAGCCGCATAATGCAAGTGATCCGAATGTCACCGGGAAGGTGGGAATACGAGAGAAACAACTAGGCGCCGTGGATTGCGGAGCCGAACTTGCACCTTCTCGCGTGTTCACGTGTTTCGGGTCTCGGCGTATATTTTGTGAAGCATGCAGATGGGATGGAGATAGTTTACTTTCCCTAAAGGGTAGGGTGGCTCATTAGAAGAGCTCCCGACGACTTTTGCATACTGCAAATTTCTGATTGTCATGATAGGTTTGGTCTCCAAGCTGACATGGTTAAAGTCTGATGTATTGCTATTTCCACATCGTATCCAATAGACGAGAACCGTAGATGAGAAGCGCAAAGTACAAAAAGCAACGCGATGGCTAACTCGAGATACTGTAGAGTAAAACAGAATAGAGAAGAAACACCAAAAACACAAGTAAAAACACAACGCCTGCCTAAAAAGCCCGTCCCCACCGTTTTGCATATATAAAGAGTACAGGAGACGTAGAACGAGAGACAGAATGAGACGTGATATCAGTGTACAACAACGCCGGCAAAGTCAAAGGTGTTTGTTCGGCACCGCCCCTGTCACGCCTTGCCAACCCAGCCGGCATTGACAAAGAAATCAAAGATGCGCGCGCCCTTTTGCGAGTCGAGCCGGCAGATCTCCTTGGCCTGCTTCTTGCGGAGCGTGCCGTTGCCGCGCATGGCTTCCTTCAAAATTTGCTCCTTGATCATCAGGTACGGCTTGGGCTGCAGGCGCACAATCTGGCACAGCTCAATCTCCTCGGGCGTGAGCAGCTGCAGGTCGGGCGCGTTGTCTTGCGTGAGGGTGAGCGACGGTATGCCGTAGATGGGGACGGTGGGCTGCTTCTCGCGCTTGACGATGCCGTTGACACCGTGGACGCCGTTGACACCGTTGACGCCGTTGACGCCATTCACCCCATTCGCGTGGCCGTTGATGCCATTTGCATAGTGGCCATTGACACCGTTGGCAACGACCACGCTGCCGTTGGTGGCTTTCGCGTCCTTGTCCTTGTCCTTGTCTTTGCCGTCCTTGTCGTCGCCGTTGACGTGATCCGCAACGGCCGCCGTGCCGTTAGGCAGCGGGCCGTTGATCGGCAGGTCGGGCGCCAGCAGCAGCGCGGCACCACTGGGCGGCTCGGGCGGCGGCTGGTTCTTGTTGTTGCGCTGCGCCGTGGCCAGGCGTTCGCGGTCCATGGAGCCGAGCGGGATGGCCTTTTGGATGCGCTGCGCCTTCTCCTGCTCGTACCGATTGCCGCTCTCGAGGTCGCCAATCTTGAGGCTGCGCCACTCCTGCAGCTGCGCAATGGCTTGCCGCAGAAACAGCTCGTGGGTCAGGCCGTCGCAGAAATCGCGGAAATCGTCGTGGTTCATCATGCGCGCAAACGGCTTCGCCTTGTTCATGAGGTCGCGCTCTTCCTTGGTGCGTTTCTTGTCGAGCTTGTTGTTCTCGCGGTAGTCGAGCAGGTTGTGCTCAAAGATGACCTTTTTGCGCTCGACGCGCTGTGTGAGCCGGCAATTGTAGATTTCCATGACGGTCAGCTTCAGGTCCATCTCCGGCTCGAGCTCGCCCGTGCGCGGGTTGATGCCGTCGCCCGGGTCGAACTGCATCAGCTGGACGGCCTCTTCGGCCTCGTTGGCGTATTCCGTCTCAAACTCGAGGCGGCCCGGCATATAGCCCTGGATCTCGTGGCACGACGGCACCGACGCCGTCGGCTTGGTCTTGGGTGTCAGCGCGGGCGCCGCCTTCGCGGCCTCACGCCGCTCTTCAATGCGCCGCTTCTTGCGCGCCTGGAACTCCTCTCTAGGGATCTCGCTGGCGAGCTGCATGTCGTGTGGGCTGCAGCGTTCTGGGAGCGGAAACTTGGACGACTCAATGTAGATCTTGTAGTAGTGGTCGCGCACCTCGTCCTTGTGCCGGTACCCGCCAATGTGGTCGGCGACGTCGGCCCAGGACCCCAGCCCGTAAATCTCGCAGCCCTCAATGAGCAGCAGCTCCTCGTCGGCGCCCCATTCCTGGTCGAAGATGGGAAACGAGTTCTGTTCGATGACGCGATAGGGGTGTGTCGCCGGCTGGTGTGCGTTGCTGGAGGAGCCGTTCGAGAAGCAGAGAACACACAGATCGTACTCGTTGCACGCCGGGTGCGCACATCGTATGCGGACAGTGGATGTGATGTCAACGCTGCAGACGTCGCAGACATACTTGACGCCGCCCTCGCCGCCCCGGACGGCCGTCTTCTTGCGGATAACACCCATGGCGTCTTCTTCGGAGTCGGAGCCGGAGTGAGTGGGGTTTGGCGGGGCGGATGTGGCTCCGGGTGCCGACAGTGCGACGGTTGTCGAGTGGAGAGGAGGGGGAGATGGAGGAGAGGCGGATGGAAGGTTGAAGGAAAAGGTCGGCGAAATAGAGGACAAGACACTCGCGCTACGTCGCAAAAGGCATCTTTCGATTACTCGCGCCTGCGCTGACCATCTGCGCCGGGTGTTTTGATGAAAAGTCGATGGAAAGAGGTCGATTCGTCGATGGGCGGATGGAGGGGGATTTGCCGGAGGTCGTTGTCGCGCGTGGTTCAGAGCCGGCGTGCTTGAGGGACGATGCGTCGATTTCTAGTGGCGGCAGTGGGCGAGTGGGCAAGGGTGGCGGCAGGGTGTAGCCGGCCTGGGGTAGTTCGGCTTATGTCATTGCACGTGACATTATTTACATACGCCAAGATTCAGGACCGTGCTTCCAAGGTCCGAGCTCTTGCAATGGTGATGATGGAACGTCTGTGTTGGTGATTTGGACAAACTAAATGATTACTGGCTATGTTTTCCATGTTTCTCAGCTGCGCCTTTCCTACGACTTCTCATACTGTCATGATACCTTTGCAGCTTCTTCTTCGCCAGGGCTGCTCTCGTCCAGGTCCGCCTCGCCTTCGGGCCCACTGGTCTTGACGCTCGCCAGCGCCTCTTCGTGGTCCTCGTCTCGCTCCTTTCTCGCATCGGCGCCATGACGTGGTGAACTGGCAGCGGGCACGCCATTGCTGTCGCCCACGGGAACACCCGTTACACTGCTCGCGCGACTCACGCCAGCGCTCTCCGGGTCGTCCCGTCGCAGCCCCAAGTGCTTGTTGGCGTCGGGGTCTTCGGGGTTGTTCCCTTGCCAATTCGCTGGCCGCATCTGGGGAACGTCGGCGACCGCGCCCGCAGGAGCAGCAGTGTCCACTTTGGGGGACGCCTCCTTCTCGCCATTGTGCTCCTCTACGTGCCGCCACACGACCGAGATCCGCTCGGCCGCACGGCTGCCCTTTTGGCTGCTGCCCTTGATGCCGTCCAACTTGTCCCAGTCCAGCACAAAGATTCCGCTGTCGTCGGGTACGCCGTTTTGCTCGGGGCCGTTACCCTCGAAGAAGGTGTTGAACCACACGTGGGCGACAGAGGTGACCATGGTAAGGCCTATGTTGGCGGCGGTCTTGTTGCGGCGCTCGATGGATATGTTGACGTCGCCGTTGGGGACGCGGATGGGCTGCTCGGGTCTGAAGATGACGGCCTGGCCGCCGGGTTCGTCGTCGGCGGCATAGCGGAAGGGCTGCTTATGTGCTTGTCCCTGTGTTGATTCTGACGTAGAGGCGTCGGCCAACGCGGGCATGGACTCGCTCTTGTTTTGGAGCTGATTGATGTCCATGCTGAGGCCCGAGTCGTTGGTGGAAGCGAGGCCCGCATGGCTGCTGCTGTCTGTCTTGTCTGTACTGTCTTTGCTGGCTTTGCTGCCGCTGTCGACCTGCACGTCTGTCCTGGGCCGCCGAATCTTACCGCCGTCCACGACGGGGCTGTTGAGGACGCCAGTGTTGCTTCGACTGCTTTGTGGCGGATTGGCTCCGCTGCTGCCGTTGTTGCTGTTGCTTCCACCGCCTCCGCCGCCTGCACTAAATCCGCCTGCCATGTCTGACACGAGATCCAATAGGCCGCCACCACCCGGCGCGTCCCCTTGCACGACGTATCGCTCGCGGTTCTTGAACGTGTGGAAGACGTGGATCTGCTTGCCCTCGTCCACGTAGCCCTCGACCGCTAGCTTGACGCCGTGCCGCAGCCCGCGGAAGTGAATCTCGACAATCTCGACGGCGCGGTCCACGTAGGCCGGTTTGCCCGCCCGCACCCACCGGTCGACGTACGTGATCCACCGCAGCTGCGAGGGGATGGTCACGCCGCTGCCAAACTTGGGCCGCATGCGGCGCTCCGTAAAGCGGTCGAGCGCCTGTTTCGGTGTCCACCCGCACTCGGCAATCAGGTAGCTGCAGGCCATTGTGCCCGACCGGCCCTTGCCCGCCTTGCAGTGGACGACCGCGACCCTCCCTGTCTTTTTGTCTCCTCCTTCGCCCCCCTTTGCTCCCTTGTTTTGTCCTTGTTTGCCGTCGGCTCCCGGCGGCCTCTCGTACTCATCGCCCAACCACTGCTTCATGCTCGCCAAAATCAGCGGCACCAGTCGAAACGGCGGCGGATGGTGATCGGGCCAAGGGTAGTGCCGGATCCGTCCGTACACGGCCTCGTCGGGGTAGCCTGTCCCCTCGGCACGAAATTCCCAAATGGCCCAGCCGTCGCCATGTTTGCGGTCGAGAAAGGCGACAAGGCGGTCGAGGGGATTGCGGTAGGCGAGCTGCGGGTAGGTGATGGAGGGACCGGACCTACGGTTTTTACATTTTGATTAGGATGACTATTGCTAATGGGACGGCAATTGGGAGGCAGGGGGCCAACTGGGAGGGGAGACTCACGTTGCAATGATGTTGCTGGTGACATAACAGAGATCGAGACCGGTCTCGTCGTGGCGGGCTCGCGGCCCGGCGACAATCTGGCGGAGGAGGGAGGCCATTGTCGGGGTGTGGAGTCGTTTGTGTAAGGTGAAGAGTGAAGAAGAAGGAAAAGACGACGCAAAAACGAAAAAGACAATAAATGTCACAATAAAGTCCCGCTGCAATGTGGTTCGGTCCGACGTTTGGTGTTGGCGTTGTTGAGCCGTTGCGGAACCCTCGTTGCAGGGCATCGCAGATGGCTATGACGCCTAGACCGTGGCCCAAAAACACCAAGCGGATGGGACAAGAACGACGTCATGCGGGCTTAGCGTGGTGGAATGGAGCTTGCCTTTAGAACCTAGCCCAGATGGAGATTGGCGGCGGTGGTCCACTGTATTTTAGGCGGCCTCCAGTGATCAAATCAAGTTATACGTCGCACACCGTGGGAATACAGGGCACAACTGCAACAGCGTCAACAACACGAGACACATTCACTGCCAACGGATTGTGCAATACGACCACGAGGAATCTTTTTAACGAATACAATAAAGCAAATAAAAGTAACAATGGCACCGCTATTCTCACAGAGTTCAACGATTAGAGTTATGCCAAGATCAACCCGATCGGCCGTACGAGGACTGCCCAGTGGCGGCGCTGTCCTTGGCAAAAGCAGTTCGACGTAATAGGCACGTGCATCGGATTGAAGAATTGGACAGGCAGACACAAACAGCGCACGAGGACACACTGCCAGGGAATAGAAGAGGAACAGGCTGCAACAAGATTAACGATAATGAAACGCAATACAAAAATACATAGACGACAAATGCAAGTAATGCAAAAGAATGCAAAAATGCAAAAAGCAGAATAAAACACTACATGTAGCTTTGAACCCGTTTTGCGCCTGGCGGGCAAGGCCCAGCGTTGGGCCATTCCGTTTTCCCGTCTGTGAAAGAGAGAACCCGCACCGTCCGCCGTCCCATCTGGTCGTTACTACTCTTCATCCTATTCACCCACGTCTTCCTCTTCGTTCTCGTTCCATCTTGTTCTCTTCTTCCGACTCTTGTATAACCACAGCCTCCAACCTTACCCCTACCTCGCCCCTGTCTTCTCTCATTGATTACTCTTGTGAGTCGAGCGTCTGCTGTGACGGCCATGCGCGGTCTGCCAAATGAGTGCCGTCTCGTTTCATTGTTGTATGGTGGACGTCGTGTCCGAGCGTTGCCTAGCGACTGGTTATGTCGCTTGTCGACATTTCCGGTCGCCGTTGCACGGCGAGTGATTGTGCGCGGTCGTCGAGTGGTTAATGTTTGCAGCATCCACGCGCACGCCCCGTAGCCCCTTACTGTGTCTTGCGCGGAGCCTGGGCGGCACCGCCAACGTACTTTTGCAGGTCGGTGGCGGCATAGGCCTGGCGAACACCGTTCTTGGTCGTCTCCCAGATCTGGCGCACGGTCGGGTTCATGCCCTGGGCACCCGTGAGGTTGTCGATGCGGGCCTCGATCTGGCCAAAGGTGCTCTGGACGTGGGTGCTCTGCGAGAAGCGAGCACGCAGAAACGCGGTGTAGACGGCCAGCAGGATCCACGAGCCCTTGGCAAAGGTAACGGCAGACAAAAACAGGCGGCCCCACAGGACAATCTCGAGCAGAGCCACAACGGACATGGACGAGTCGTAGTACTGCTTGACAAACTTGCCAATGGACTCGGCGACGGGATGGGTGGCATACTGGGGCTTGGCATCGGGCGCCGCGTTGGCGGCAGGGGCGAGCGGCTTGGGGGGCGCCAGGGTCGGGATGAGGTTGGTGCGGGTGTACGTGGCGACGTGGAAGACGGAGTAGATGGTGTAGGGCAGCATGGCCAGGATGTACTGGCGCGAGTAGAGCCAGACGAGGGCCATGAGCAGGTACTGGACGTTCTCGTCGGCCAGCATGCCGGCAGCACCGGCAGCACCGGCGGGAGCGCGGCCGGTCTTGGCGCGGGCCTTGAAGGTCTTGTAGACGACGATGCCGTAGGTAGCGGCGGCGGCGACAAAGGCGGTGCGGTAGGAGAAGCGCGGCCAGAACGTGGTGTAGTTGAAGCGGATCCAGGACAGCGAGTAGCGCAGTGTGCAGAGGATGAGCGTGAGGTGGCTGGAGACGTTAGTAGGACATTCAGGCAGAAGCAGAAGCAGGTGTGCTTGTTATCGCAAAATGGGGCGAAAGGTCGAGGAAGCTCAAGCTTCGCACAAGACCGATTCTACGCACCCAACAAACCAGCCGACTAGAAGACAGGTTAGCAACTCTGTGACAAAGCGGAAAAGAAGCACAACTTCCAGCTCGCCTGCTGACGGAACGGAATCCTTACATTGCAGCGTCTTTGCGAGGGTCAGCAAGCGCTCGGTGAGCGGCAAGCCCGCGGCCGGAGGAGGAGCCATGGTAGCGGCGGTGAGGGAGAAGAGGAGAATAGAATGCGAGAGATAAACGAGAGGCAGGAGGAGCAGCTTCGGTCGAAGAGCGAATGCGTCTGTGGACGTGTGTTGTCGTTATCGCAGGGTTGGTGCGGTTTGAGGCTCTTGGGTTGGATGCGGACGAATGTTTTTTTTTTTTGTGCGAGTTGGATGGTTGGGAGGGGATTTACGAACGTGGCCTTGACCGGGGAAGAGAAAAGAGTGAAGAGGGCAAAGAGCAGTGGCCTGAAGGTGTAGAGCGGGCACTGGACAGAGGGGGGGCTGCCAAGAACAGAGCAAATAGGCAGGAGAGCATGCTGCTGAGCTTCTGAAATCGCAAAGTTGGCGGCCGGCCCGCCTTCGATTCAGCTCCACACAGTTGGCCTGTGCGTCATCGGCGCCACTCAGCGTCGCCTAGCAGCTGGGAAAACAGGGAGAAATGGGGCTTTGGGGCAACGGGGCCAGGCATGAGGCAATGAGGCAATGAGGCGATGAAGATATCGAAGCGACTAGCTCGTCGCAAAAGCCACACACTTTTGCTCGTGGATTGGCTGTCAGCGCTGCGTTCTTTCGAGCTTCCCAAAGATCGCAACCGCTCTGTTTCCGTCTTGCATTGCATTGCAACTACCCTGCTATCCCAGAAACTTTGTTTCCAAACGAAGCCGCAACGCAGGAATGCTCTTTCTCGACCCAGACGCCAGACAGCGATCACTTGCCCGCTGCAGTGTTTCCGGGGACGGCCGCAACAGGAGGGGATCCGCAGAGCGAGACAGTCTCAAGTCCCCCAAAAGCCTCTAGCACACATGCTCTGGTCCAAGCTTGCCCCACTGGCCCTTTGGAGCTGCGACGTCATCGGATCGACGCTTGTGAGTAGCTATCTTTTGTATGAACGTCGGTAGCTGTCTTTGGTCTGGTCCTTTTTGTTCTCGATTCGTTTGTTCCTTTTGGGCATGTATCCCTAGAATGATACAATGGTTAATCAGCAAGCTTTGCGCCAGTGGAATGTGCAACAATCTGCATCCTGACGTCGAAGACCTGAAGAACAGCCACCCGACTCGACGATCATGTTTCCAAGCCTTCAGGTGGACTCATAGGGGGTGGCACTCTAGTTGCAGAGCAGCCTTGCATTCGTTATTCGTTCCAGGTTGTATGGGCGAGCTACACGCACCGAAGGGCATTGGGCATGTAGTTGTGGTCGAGTGTGGATGCGAAGGCGTCGACTGCTTCGTGTCAATCGAGGTCGACTGCATCAGCGACGTTGTCGACAAGACCACTGGCACAGATGACGGCAACAGACGACAGCAACAGATAACACTTATGAATCAGGACAGGATCCAAGAACACCCGCTTAGTAGCATACGACGTCGATATTGCGTTAACGGGCCGACGACGGGCATTTGCGCTCTCTCGTTGACCCGGACACTATGAGCATATCCAATCATGCCTGCTCCGGACATGGCACGAGACGGTACGGACACACGAGTGTGCTCCTCCTGGATCGCATGATGATGCAAAGAGGATGCTCTCGGGGCGGAGTATGTCAGACCTTGGTGTAGACTTCACAGTCGTTGCCCTGGTGCTTAGCTAAAATGGGGGACGGATTCGTAGGGCATTGGTAGCGCATGAAGAGGCCCAAAAGCCTAAAGGAACCCAAGGAGCCTAAAGGAGCATTAACGGGCCTAGAGGATCTTACTGGTGTAGCTCAACTAGAGCCACCACAAACCACTAAAACCCGTTCCAAATGCCCCGCAGAGCCCGCCGTGACGCTTAAAAAGCCGAACCACAGGACGGACTTCCCCACCAAATACTCGCATTGACGGCGTGAATAAAACGGCCGCGCCTGGCAGCACGTAACAGCGCTCCAGTGGCTGGAAACGCGCCGGAGTCTGGCGGACTGGGGACAAGGCTGCGCCGGCAATGTAACAGTGCACTGCAGTCCATATCGTCCACATATTCAATTGCATCGTACACCTATACACCAGACAATGATCCTTGGGCCGTTCAGCCGTTGGCAATGTAGACCAATCATAGCAGCACACGCAAACATATCTCACGCATTATGCTTCTGACGGTCGACGGGACTCGTAGACGCCGACGCAACAGCAGCATTGGCGGTGGTCTGGATGTGTATAAGTAGAGGACTGCCGTCGAGGTCTCTCTGTCTCGCTTCATCTCATCGACAACAACACGTCTACACAGAGAAATAACATACACCATCACCACCTCCACCACAATGACGACCATCTACCTCGCCCATACCGTGCCAGTCAACCCGCCGGGCGCCACCCCTGTCTTGTCCGAGGCCCAGGTCTTTGCCGGCTTCCAGCGCAAGATCCGCCAGCCCGGGGAGTTTGTCCCGGCCATCGCGGCGTCCGAGGTCCTGTCGGACGCCGACGGTGTCGTCAAGCGCAAGGTCACCTTCAAGGCCGCCCCGAACGCGGACCACCCCACGCAGGTCGTCGAGGTCTGCACCGAGCACGCCCCGCACCGCGTCGACTACGCCCTGGACAATGGCAGCACCGTCCTCAACCTGATCAGCACGGGCTCCAGCGGCAACGCCGACGACCTGTACGTGACCTATGCCTTCGCGTGGAAGCACCCGGAGTCGCTGGCGGTGGGCAGTGCCGAGTACAGCGAGACGGAGGCGCGGCACAAGGCCGTGGCCAAGCTGGCGGTGGAGTCGAGCATCGCCACGACACGGCGGCTCGTGAGCGAGGGGGCGATTTAACGGGAGCAGGGGCGAGAGGGGAAAGCACGTTTATCAAATACAAAAACAGACACTGACAAGAATCCCCTCTCATGTTGAATATGTTGAATCATTGATGTCAGATAGACGTTGCGTTACTAAGGGGCTGGTACGAGAAGAGAATATTAGATTGTGATACAACAAGCAGTGAAGCAAAAAAGAAAAATAAAAGAGACTGGCATTGCAAGAAACACAAAAAGCATACTCACCCGTCTCCATAAATCAAATAACGCCCCATGTCCTCTACTTTATCACCCCTGACTGAAAGCAAGACACGTTATGCAACTACAAGACACAGCACACCGGACGAAAGTACTCATGCCCATTAGTTTCTGCCTCAGTAGCTCTTCGTTTGTCTCATTTTTTTGGCGTGTTCGTTTATTCGTGAAGTTAATACATTTTATTTCATTTAAATCAGCCCCCCTCTTTAAGTTTTATATCTAATTTTTAATATTTCTTTTTCAAGGAAATAGCAGTATAATAAAAGAGGACATTTAAGATTTCAAAATAATTTTACATAATTTCGACAATGCCCCCCAACTCCTCTACTCTCACGCGTTTATTTAACTTTCGGTTTCCTCATCCATCAGCCCCATCACTGCGCCATTGGCTCCCATGTGTTGTCCAGGTCAAAGATGGCCTTCCAAAAGTTGCTGTCAAACTCTTCTAGCGGGATATTCATGGCACCGGGTGAGACGACCAGCCGTTCGTTGGGGGTGTTGCTGTTGCTATTTCTGCTGCCGTGGCTGGCCGCGGCATTGTCTGTGTCGACGTCCATCACGTTGGTCGTGGCTTGTGATTGTGCTGACTGCATCGTTTGGGGCACCTGTCCCTGGTTCTCCGGCCCTGAAAACGGATACGGCAGTGGAGACGCAACAGCCGCAGGGGGCGCCGATGCCACAGCGGCAGCCGACTCGGCCGACCAGGGCATTTTATGGGGGGCCGCTCGGTGCGATGCCGCCGTCCACGGCGGCGGCACCTGGTGCGGGTCGGGCGGCATCTTGGTGGTGTACCAAATGCGGATCCAGCGCATCTTGTCGCGGTGCGTGGCCAGGATGGTGCGGGAGTCATAGTAGGCGTATCGCCGTTTGCGGGGGATACTGGGCGGCGCGGCCGTGCCGGGTGGTGTGGCTTCGAACTCGTCGGCCGCCTGGAAGAGCCGTTCCAGCCGCAAGGCCAGGGCGACAAAATCCAGGCTGAGGCGGGCCTGGCCAATGTGCCACTCGGGCGCATCGAGGGACAGCAGCCGGGTCAGCGTGACGATGCCAAACGAAAGGTGGACGGTGCCGAGCAGAGGCAAGACGCCCAAAACGTCCGGCGGGATGGCCGTGTACGCGTCGAAAAAGTCCCGCGTGGCCTGCAGGCAGTTCCACAGCGCCTCGGTCCGCAGGCCCGTGTCGGCCAGGTCAATGGCGGACGACGAGGCCGTCCGCAGCCGCAAAAAGATGGCCGGCTCGTACAGACGCACCAGGGTGGCGTGGTAGTGTGTCCACAGAAAACAGTTGCTGCGCACGTGGGCCGGCAGCCCACCGTCCCGAGCATCGCCAGCGTCCCCGTCACCTCCTCCTCCGCGCCCATCATCCCTCGGCATGCCATGCACCAGCTGGTCCAGCTCCTTGCGCAGCGTCGCCATGGCCATGTACACCGGCGCAAACGCCAACGCGGGCGGGGCGTCCACGTCCGGGCTGGGCAGGACGGCATAGACGCGCGCCGCCACGCGCTGCATGCGGGCCAGGGCCACGGCCAGCGCATCGGACGCATGCTCGTTGGCCGCCAGCAGCCGGTCGCAGCAGTCGTCCATGTAGGCGGTAAAGGGGAGCGGGTGGATCCGGCGGAAAAAGGAGCCCGACAGGGCACAGACATAGTAGCAGCCCAGCATGGCCCGGATGCCCTCGAGCGTGTGCGGCGGACGGACGTGGCCAAAGCCGCACAGGGCCGTCGTGGCGTCGGCAATGAACGCATTGAGCGTCACGCTCCGGTCGTGGTGCATAGGACGGCACAGCCCCAGATCGCTCACGAGCCCGGCGGCCAGCTGCAGCAGAGGCGTCACCCTGGGATCCACGTAGAAGCCCAGGTCCGACCAGGCCACGTACAGCAGGATGGCCTGCAAGAGGGACACGCTCTTTTCCTCGTTGGTGACGACGTGCAGCGCAATCTGCTCGCGGAACCAGCGCTTGGCGTCGCGCTGCATCTGCGGCGGCTGCGGGAGGACGACCTGCAGGATGATCTTGAACAGCAAGGGCTCTGCCTGGTAGAGTTCAAATGCAGTCAGGTTGGCAGCCAAGGGCACAAAGGGGAAATGCGGGGAGTAGGTGCGTCGGTACTCGTCGAGGGCAAGGTCGGCATCACGAAACGTGACCTTGAGGCCGGGGAGCACTTCGACGTGTGTGGGCGGGTGGGTGAGCGGGTTCTGTGTGCCCAGCACATTTGCCAGAGACGGGAGCAGATCCCCCTGTGGCGGTGGATACAGCGGAGGAGGTTGGTCTTGGTGCGGCTGTTGTACACGCGGCGGTGGGGGAAGAGAGGATCCAGGCGATGAGGTGGTTGATGTGACGGGCGTCGCCGTGCCGCTGCCAGCGTGGCGATGCGGCAGTTGGGAATGCGCGTGCGCTTGGGATGCATGTGAGCGAGACGAGTCCGGTGAGGGCGCAGAGGTGGAACCACCTCGTGTTGAAACAGATGCTGGCGAGTCGTGTGCGTTGGGGGGCGTGTCCGTGGCGGTCAGAGTGGCCGTCGATGCGGACAGAGCTGCAGGTGCTGTTGGCTGGACATGCTGGCTAGCAGTAAGCAGCGACATGATGCCGTCCAGCTTTTGTTCCAGTTGGCCGACGCGGCTGTCATGTCGTGGTGTTAGTGACGAGTGGCCGGTGGATGTTCTGGCCCAACATGGCAATTGTTTGGGCGGTACGGCTGTACTCACGTTGGGTTCCCTCGTCGTGGCCCTCGGGGCTTGAGACTCGGAAGGAGGCATTCTGTCTTCATGCGTGCGCATCTTCATCATTAGTGGATGAGTGGACGATCCTGTTATGCCATAACGGCCGCAAGACCCACCTCTCACATGGCGCTTCTCCAGGTTCCGACAACCAGTTGCACCTGAGTTTCGAGCTGCTGCATTTGGCACAAGCCCGCGGCCGGAATCGGGGCGCGTCGGAAGGGTGGAGTGAAGATGTGGCAGCGCGGGACGGCCGAGACGACGAGCTGCCCGATGTGCCGAGGCGGTCGGTGGTCATTATGAGGTGAGGTGTGGCTTGTGTTGACGTTATTGGGTGGGAGTGGATGGAGGACGTTGTTTTCACTTTTCGGTCAGAGCGCTTCTTCCTGTTATTGGACTCTGTAGTCGTATGAGGAAAATAGTGGCGGATGTGCCGTCATGGAAGCAATAAGGGGCGTTCGCTGAGTATGAAGTCAGGTATGAGTATAGCCGGGACTGTGATGTCGTCTCGTGCGATGTGATGCAACCACAATGTGGATTGAAGAAGAAAAGGGTCTTTCTCGTCACGCAAATAACATCGCAGCAAACACCAAAAAGAAAAAAATAAGCTGTCTAGAGTTTGCCCGACAGCGCAGAGCTGACACACTCTTCGACCCTACCAATCGTATGCAACGGTTTGACACCTGGAATGTGCCTGGGGTGTGGTGTACGATGTGAGCAATACAACTAAAGTTCGATGAAGAAGACGTGAAGTCGGTCAATCGGGAGTCCCGAAAGTGGCCGACCCCGACTGTGGATCCCTCTTTGAGGCGCTTCAGCCAATCGGGCGCTGCCGTCGGTGGACCCGCTGCCGGCCGGTGGGCCACTTTGACGTGCAACTCCACGCCTTTCATCACAGGAAGGCACATCTTGCTGCCATCGGCCAGACGTTCGGGCCCGCCCAGACGGCAATTCCATGGCTGCATGCGGGATCGTAAACCAGGGGTACGTGAAATATGGCCCGTAACGTGCGGAGTTAAGAGCACAATGGCCCGACTCGTCTTAGACTGCGAGAGTCCGTCCACGGTCGGCAATACCGGAGAGCTTTTCATGGGCAAGCATATGTTATATTAGGCCTCGTCATCTGCTCCGTTTCAGTATTAGGTTTTTTCATTGCTATAGTCATTGCCAGAATAGCCGTCATAGGAATCAAGGTGTCGTTGTGTCTGCCAACCATCACCAAATCGTCCCATTTCTAACATCAACAACACGAGCCAACCTAAACATCCAATTCCGACACAGCACCGGCATCATCCACACCCACCATGTCCTCAAAAACAAACGACGAACCACTGGCCCGGGCGGGCGAGACTGCATCACCGGCGGACCCAGGTCAGCCAACTCTTCAACGCTCACCGACGGCAGCCACCGAGGACAACCACGCGCACGGCTTCAAGCTTCTATCGGTCATGGTGGCCCTCTTCTTGTCTGTGTTCTGCGTGGCCATTGACCGGACCATCATTGCCACGGCCATTCCCAAGATTACCGTCGAGTTCGACTCGCTGCCCGACATAGGCTGGTACGGCTCGGCATATTTGTTGACGTCCGCCTCGTTCCAGCTACCCTTTGGCCGCATCTATGCCGAAGTCAATATCAAATGGGCGTTTCTGGTCGCCGTCGTGCTGTTTGAGGTCGGCTCCGTCATCTGTGCGGCCGCGCCCAACTCGGCGGCCCTGATTGTCGGGCGGGCCATTGCCGGCTTGGGGGCGGCCGGCATCACGTCCGGCGCCCTCACCATTATTGGCCGTGTCCTGCCGCTGCACCGCCGGCCCGTATTCACGGGCGCCATGGGCGCGGCCATGGGCATCTCGCAGGTCACTGGTCCTACGATCGGCGGCGCATTTGCGGACCATGTGACGTGGCGGTGGTGCTTCTGGATCAACCTGCCCATCGGCGGCCTGGCCATCCCTGTCGTCATGCTGTTCTTGAATTTGCCCGTTCTGCCCCCGCAGCCGTCCACTGCAGCCGGTGCTCCCGCCCCTGTGCCCCTGAGCAAGATGACCGTCCCCCAGATCCTCCGCCGGTTTGACGTGGTCGGCCTCGTCCTCATCATTCCCAGCGTCGTGTCTCTCCTGCTTGCGCTCCAGTGGGCCGGCACCGCGTATGCGTGGAGCAGCTGGCGCATCATTCTGCTGCTGGTGGTATTTGCCGTCACCTTTGTCGCCTGGGCCAGCGTCCAGCTCTATGAGGGCGACGCGGCCACGCTGCCCCTGCGCCTCGTCAAGCAGCGCTCGCTCGCCGCCGCCATGGTCTACATGTTCTGCACCCTGGGCCAGCTGTTTGCGCTGACCTATTATGTGCCGGTTTGGTTCCAGGCCGTCAAGAACGTGTCCGCCCAGCAGTCGGGCGTCAACATCCTGGCCATGACGGCCCCGACGGCCGTGTTTGCCGTGCTGGCCGGTTTTCTGACGTCGGCCATGGGCTACTACAACCCGCTTTTGCTTGCCAACACGGTGCTCTCGTCGGTGGCCACGGGCCTCATCTGGCGGTTCGGCGTCGACACCAGCACGGGCTACTGGGTCGCTGCGCTCGTCATCTACGGCATCGGCATCGGCCTGGGCGGCCAGCAGGCCTTGATGATCCCGCAGGCCGTCTTCAAGGGCCGCGACATTGCCCTCGGCAGCTCGGCCATGATTTTCACGCAGACCCTTGCCGGCGCCATCTTTCTGTCCGTGGCCCAGAACCTGTTTGCGCAGAACCTTGTCGGCCAGCTCGCTGCCCGCGCGCCCGGTGTCGACCCGCAGTTTGTCGTCGCCGCCGGCGCCTCGGACGTCCAGGCCACCATGGGCAACGTCTATTCGCCCTCGCAGGTGGCGGAGATCGTCGCGTCCTACGCCGCCGCCCTGCAAAAGGTCTTTTTAATGGCGCTCATCCTGTCCGTTCTGAGCGTCCTCGGCTCGGCCTCGCTTGAGTGGAAAAATGTCAACAAGGGCAAGAAGGCGGCGATGGCGATGGCTGCTGCAAAGAGCGACGCCGAAAAGGCTGTCCCGGCATCTACTACAAGTAACGAACCAACAAACGAGATGGGCCCCATCGACTGCGGCCAAGACTCGGACGCCAGCAACCTGCCGTCGCACATGACTTTGAAAGACGAGGAGGCGACTGTTGCGTTGGAGGCCGGCACTGGGGCTACGATGCCAGCAGGCCAGAAGGAGTAGGGGATGGACGTTTCAGGGTTTTCCTTTACATAACTCCGGTGTGTCGTTTCCGCTCTTTGGTTTTCCATTTTTGTCTTCTTCTTCTTCTTTATTTTTTTTTTATTTTTTTTTATTTATTAATTCTGCCTGTAACCATGTAGCAATGACATTTTAGTACGTGCTGATCAACTGCTGAGTGATATTCAACTCTCAAGTGCGACGTAACCACTGCGCACTTTCGAATTTATTTGTTGCATCTGAAATACGTAGGTCATGTTCGAGAAAATCTACCCTCTGTCCTGTCATGTCCAACGCCCGCCTACTCATCCAGCGGCGCCACGGTCGGGTCCCAGCACACCGGCTCGTACTCTGTCGTCTCCAGCGCCGCCACCTCGTCGGCCGTCAGCTCAAAGCCGTAGACGTCTGCATTGGACTTGATCCGGCTCGGGTTGGCGCTCTTGGGCAGCGGGACGTGACCCTTTTGCAGGCTCCACCGGATCAGCACCTGCGCCTCAGACACCTTGTACTTGTCCGCCAGGCTCGTGAGGGCGGCCTCGCCCCAGCGGTCGCCGCGCACCAGCGGGCTGTACGCCTGGACGGCCACGTTGTGCTTGGCGCTCCAGTCGACAATGTCGCGGCGCGCCACCCACGGGTGGATCTCCCACTGGCCGACGCTGAGGATGCCGCCCTTGCCGGGGCCGCCCCGCTCCTCCTCCAGCTCCTTGATGTGGACCAAGAGCTCCTCGAGGTGGTGCACGCCGTAGTTGCTGACGCCAATGGACCGCACGTGGCCGGCCTCCACGGCCTCCACCAAGGCACGCCATGCGCCCTTGCGCGCCTCCGAGCCGCCGTACGGTGCGTGCAGCAGGACCAGGTCAATGTAGTCGAGGCCCGACAGCGCGAGCGAATCGGCGACCTGTTTCTTGGCGCCCTCGTAGGATATCTTCTTGTACGGCACTTTTGTCGTGAAAAAGAGCTCGCTGCGCGGGATGCCGCTGTTGCGGACGGCAGCGCCGGCGCCGGCTTCGTTGCGGTAGGCGGCCGCCGAGTCGATGTGGCGGTAGCCGGCGGCGAAGGCCTTGAGGACGACGTCTTCCGTTTCGGCGGGGGGCCTGTACATACGGTGAGCATCCAAACCACAGCGAGGAGTAAGGCGTGTTGGTGAAGGAGGCAGCGTCCTACGTCCGGTAGAGCTGCAAACAGTTAGCATTCGATCGGACACACAGGGTGTGGGTGTGCTCCGGGAAATTCAACACGAGATGCAAGGGGAATTCGTGGGCTATCCTTGCGACAATCACCAGATGAGTTAGGATGGAGGATGTGGCAGTCGTCGTTGTGATTGCAATTGTGGTCATGTCGCGTTAGGATTGAATTGACTTACACCAAAGCCCAGCAGGGGCAGCTCGTAGCCGCTGTTCAGCTTGATCGTGGAACGAATCGAGAGCGGGGCCATTGTGGGTGACACTGTGTCGTGCGGTATCGAGAGCGGAGACGTTGTTGCGGCGGTGGAGGACACAAGGGAATATGCACAGGCACGTCAAATCAGGGGCCCAGGTGTTTAGGTGTTTCGTCGAGCTTTCGAGGGGTGGGCATTTCTGCCGTTTTATACGGAGCACTTCGATCGAATCTCGTGTACCAATACAGCCAGCACGACCTCCCCCCTTCGTTAGTCATTTGGGGCAAGATGCAACGTACAAGTTGGGAAGATGATGCAATGGAGTGGCCCATGTCGATGTTACTTTCTATGCAAAACGGAGAATGTGGCCCGTACATTGCACCCCACCTACCAATTCCCCATTTTCGCAGGAATGAAGCCATCCAAGCCAAGCTCCTTTGGTCTCGTTCGTAGTCGTCGTAAAGCACCAAAGAAGCCGCACGGTTACGTGTTCGGGGCCATGCTGCAATGCTACCATTCGGCCTCGAATTGATGATGTTGTATTTGGTATGTCCGCTTGCTTCCTCTACCAGCTTCCTTTACTGCTTGTTTCCGAATCTACATCCGTCCTTGCAGGTGCCATGCTAACGCACTCTTATCTCCAACATGGGACGTGGTTCCTCCCTGCAACATGCGCCCCTCCGTGCCTCTTGGTGAGATGTTTACAGGCGCGGGCTGGTCAGTGCGGCTGGCTGCTGTGTCCATGCTGTAGCCAGCAAGCTTGCATTATTAATCCAGCCTACGGCTCACCAGTGGGCTCGTCGGAGTTGATCGGTCTCTCCTTCGCATTGCTTGTCGTCAGCCACATCCGGATTTCGGACCATCCTCCTTTCTGTCAGCCGCGCCGGTTGCGTTTGGGCCCCTTAAAGCTTGCCGGACTCAAAGTTCATAGTGGTAATTTTCTCCACGAGTGGAAACGTGTCCCTGAGAAAAGCTTGGTGCACCGGGTCCTCTTTGACATAGTATTCAAGATCCTCTACCGTTGCAAACTCCGCGACAAAGGCGTGCGTGTGGCCGTTCTGGGGACAAAGAGAGGTACGGTTAGTATTGCTCTCAGGCTGGAGTACACGCCGTCAAGGGAAATGTGTCTCACTTGAAAATGCTCAATGGACGTGTCTTTGCCGCCCTGCATGGAGAGCACATACGGCTTCTGCGTCGTTGGGTGCACACAGGTCTGCGTAAGGTTGAGAAACTGTTCAAGGCCCTGTGTGTGTTAGTAGCCGCCGGCCTGGCTTGGAAAATCGGAGAGAGCACACCTACCGCCTTGAGGCCCTCGGCATCAGCCGAGTCCTTGAACTGGAGAAGAACAACGTGCGTAATCGTCATGTTGGCGATGTGCGAGGGGTGGTCTCTTGGGGACTATTGCAATATGGAGATATCCGGCGCAGATCAAAAATTGAATTGATATTGACGCAAAGCAATGGCAAACGTAGAATCGGTGGACAGCGAAACTGGGCTGGCGATATATACCTCTTCCATCACTCACCCAAGCTGTCTTTTCAAGCTTCCGTCGAACGACCTTCTCACTGCAGTACTTCATGCTCATGAAGCCCCGCCTCAGAGTGGCCGGTGCAAGGTAAGCTGAGTGCGTCCCACATCGTAGTTAAACAGTCTCACAGGTAAATACCACTCACGAAGCACAAGAAAGCAGTCTACGGCCAATCTGGCCATTTAAGGCCGACTCCTGGGGCTGCTAATATCACCCCCTTCCCCTCCCCCCCCCCCCGCGCGAGTTCAGCAATCATCAACGAAAACACGTTTTCTAAGCGGAACTGCTGTGCAATCACAGCGAGTTAGACTCCATCCGGGGTGATATTTTGGGTTTCTGCATTTTCAAGGCTGTCAAAATGAGCCGCGACACAAGGCATAGGGGGCCTCGAGGGGTGAGAGGCGTCAGCCATGGGCAGACATGGTCGCAATGCAGATTGTTGAATATGAATGTCTGCGACTGGCATATTCCACGGACTTTCTATTTTTTGTCATTTCTAAGCGGCTGCGCAATCGACAGAGACATATGACAGTCTGAGAACGACGTAGTACCTTTCATATCACCGCGAATGGTGATATCAGTTTATCTAAACCGGGCATTCGTCTAGTCTTGAGAACGCTCGGGTGCCAATGGCACTTGATTAAAACTGAGCAAAACAAAAAGTTCTCTTAACCCATGATTCGTGTCTGTTGACGTGCGCCGCGATAGTTTGGATTTGAAGTTGAAACGATAACTGATGAGCTTAAAAATATTAGATCCTGCCCGGGCCAATTCGGTCAACCGGCTCTGATACGACGTAATATGGTGGCCAATGCGTTGTAATACGTCGTATTCACAAGTAAGTGAGTACCTTCTATTTTAGCCCACCACCCATTTCCGCCCGGTACATAATGTACCTTTACTTAACAATCGCATACAAAATGTACATTGAGCCACAACTTAATATCTCCACGACGAAAAGTATGAAAAATATAAAAATAATAATAAAATAATGTTAAATAAAAACGAAATGCTATTACCGATTTTTAAATTTTTTTAAAAAAATTTTAAACGGTTATTTTTAATACTTTATATTAAAAAATTTTAAATTTTAAATTTTAATCCTTGTCGTACATATAAAAATTTTGTAACTAGTGTGAATTCGCTCCGTTTTACAAATATACTGTGAGTTACACTGTATATTTTTTTACTTTTTAAAATATTAAGACGAATATAAATAATAATAATAAATAAAAAATAATATAAATTATAAAATAAATAAACTATTAACGTAATATTTAATAAATAATTTTAAGACTTAATAGTGTTATTATATAAGGAATTTAAAATAAGTACTATTAGTATGTGATTAACACACTAAAGATACTTTACGTTATAGGCGGTAAAGGGTGGTGGGTTAAAATAAAAGGTACTTATTATAACCGATTCGTAACCGAAGGCCACGAATTAGGTGACTAGGCTTATATAATAGGGCGCGGTGTGACGGGTCCCCAACTACACGTTAACGCCACGTTAGTGAAAAGCCTTTTCTCCTTAAATAAAAGGACTCCCTTCTTCCCACCGGAAAGAAGGGGTAAGAATTAGTCTTTGTTATAATATACACCTACCTTCGTTCTCGAAACTAATACTTTTTATTAATTAATTTATTATAAAGATTTATTTTATAATTATTTATAATAATTTTAATTCTTTTTTTTACGGATATTTTTTTATAATAGTTAAAAAAAAAGAAGTAATAAACTTACTCCTCGTCGGGTCGAGTCGAGTTATACGTTCGTATTTATAAGGTTTTACGAGTCTTTTATAAGTAAACGTCGACTTTATCCTCGAAAACCTTAACTTATAATTAACGGTCGAAGACTCGACCGAATTTTCGGGTATTAAAGTAGTAATAATAGTACCGATTAGTAGTAAAAAAGGAGAAGAAAGTGGTAGGATTAGTATTATTATAAAAGAATAAGTAAAAAAAAAGACGACGAAAAAAAGACGTTTAAAAAAAGGTTAGTAACGTTTAAAAAGAAACGAACTCTCGAAAAAAGAATCGTAGTTTTAAAAAATATAAAACGTTAACGAGTCTTTTATTAAAGTAAAAAATTAAAAATAAATCTACCACTTCCTTTTCTTTAATCCCGTTATTTAAAGAAAATTCTTTTAAATCGAATAATAGTTTAAAAGTCGACGAAAAAGTATAAAAGAGTCGTAAATCGAAAGATTTAAAAATACGACTATCGTTTAAAGTTTATAAGAATTATTTTACTTTTAAAGACCGGGAATTTTAAATCTTAAAATTAAAAATAATATTTAAAGTTAAACCGTATAAATTCTTAAATTCTCGTAATTAAGTCGTTATTACTTATAACTATATAAATAAGTCGTTTAAAAAGTAATAAAATTTATATATACGTAACGTTAAAGATTTCGAGAAACGTCGACGACTCGAACGTTTTTAAAATAAATTTAAAGAGTAAATAACGATACTCGTTTTTACTACGAACGACCCGTCGATATAAACTTATAAGTTATATAAAAAGATATATTCTCGACTTAATTAACCGTTATTCGAGTTTTTAAACTACTTACGTTTTTTAAAGAAGTAAATAACGTCTTTTTTTAATAAATTTAAAAAAAAACTTTTTATTTTAAGTTAAATAATTAACTTAAATATACGTTAAACGAAACTATTAATTATAAAAAGATTAATCTTTAAAACTTATACGTAAAAACCAAATTATTATTTATATAACGGGTAAGAAATTACTTTACTAATAACGTCCGTAATTCGTAAAAAAGTCGTAAACGACTCGACGATAAACCGTAAAAAAATATATTTTAAAAAAAGAAACGTTAACGTCGTTCGAACGGTTATAAAAATCGTAAAAACGATAAAAGGAGGAATATAACGGGTTTTTAACCTTTTCGTTTATAAAATAAAAAAGAGTCGTAAAAAAAACCCTTAGTTACTTACTTTAAGTATAATAAAGTAGGATACTACGTAAATAACTACTTAAAAAACGTACTTATTTAAAATACTATTATTAAAAAACTTATTAAGTTAAAAAACCTTTAATTACTTTTTTCGAGTTTAAAAAAAAGTAATAAAAATAAAATATAAATTATTAAAGAATACGTTAATAATATATTATAAAAAAGTCGAGAAAAAAACGACTATTACTTTAAATACTATTACGGGGTTAAATATCGTAAGTATTTAATTTATAAGACGACTTTAACTATAAAAAACGAAATATCCCGATTCGGTAACGTATTTAATAAACGTCTTTAAAACTTAAACATTTAAAATTTAAGATATCCTTATTACTTTTATAGATTTCCGTAAAAGGATTAAAAAGACGATCCGTCTTTATATCGTACTTAATAAATCGGAGAGTCCGGATATTAGTCTTATTTTATTAAGTGTTATAAACTTAAAAGTGTTAAATATTAATATTTTAATAAGAATACTATAACGTTTTACGTATAAAACCTTAAAGATTTATATTAAAACCTTAAAAAAGTTTACGAAAATTATATAAAACGAGACGGTAGTATATACGGTTATAACGTTCCCGGTAGTCTTAAGTAAACGCCTTTACGAGGACTATTCTTTCGATATAAAAAAGTAAAAGACTTATAAAGAAGTCGTACTACTTATCGAGTTAAAGGACTTTACGGATATTTTTAATATATTTAAAACGATAATTATTCTACCGTTTAAATAAACTAATTATATTATAAATCTTTTACCGGATACGTAACCTTTATATAAAACGATTTACCCGTTATTTAAACGGGAATTATAAAAGTTACGACTTTATATTAAAAAAAACTTATAAAACGGACGTATCCGTCCTTTTAAGTTACTAACCGACGTACTTATATTATTTATATTAAAAAAGAATAATACGTTACGATTTTACGTCGATTATCGTAGATTAAATAAAGTTACCGTAAAAAACCGGTATACTCTTTTATTAATTTCCGAGATTTTAAATCGGATAAATAAAACCTAGTTTTTCTTTAAACTCGATATTAAAGATATTTATTATTAAATCCGAATTAAAAAGGGTAATAAGTAAAAGACTACGTTTCGTATACGATATAACTACTTCGAGTATATAATTCTTTTTTTCGGTTTAATTAACGTTTTTACTACCTTTTAATATTATATTTATATAACCTTATAAGGGTTAATTAATATTATATATATAATATATATAAATAACGTTTTAGTATTCTTTTAATCCCGGGAGTAGTATATACGATATTTATACGAAGTGTTAAAGAGACTTAAACGAGTTTAATTATATATTAATTTATATAAGTGTAAATTTTTTATAAATAAAGTAAAATTTTTAAGATTTATCCTTATACGTTATAAAGTTAAAATAAATTTAAAACGAATAACTACTATTATAAAGTGGTTAAAACCGAAGTCTTACCGTAATATATAAGTATTTTTAAGATTTTATAACTTTTATAAACGATTTATCTTTACGTATTCGTAAATTATAACCTTATTTAATAACCTTTTAAAGGGTATATAAAATAAAAAAAACCGAGAATAGTTACGTTTTCGACTTACGAACGAGAAACTTTCGATAAGTTTAAAGTATATTTTAAAAAAACGTCGTTACTAAAGTACTTTAATTTTAAGTTATAAACCCGACTCGAAACGGACGTGTTAAAAAAGGGTAGTTTCGGGGTACTATTTTAATTAAACGAATAAGGTAAATACTATTTAATCGTTTTTTAATTAAAGAAATAAAAAAGGTTAAAGTTAAACTATAATACCCCCGATTAAAAAATAATAGTAATTATAAAGAGTTTTAAGTACTAGTAATAATACTTAAATAAGAGTCGTTAAAAAGTCGAAGTTTTATCGGACTACGTTAATTTAAAGGTGTTTATAAGTTAATAAAAGTTAAATAACCGATAAATTAAATAGTATATATTTTTAATATTATTTAATTTTAAAATTAAATATTAAACCGGGAAAAAAAACCTTACCGACGTATCGTTACGTCGTCCGGACTATAAGTTTAACGACGAAGATTATAACTATAAAAACCTTTTACTTATATTATAATAAAGGTTAACGGTAACGTAATAAGTGTTAATCTTATAATAAAAGTATTAATAGGTTTATAATTAAGACTAAAGAAAAGAGGTCGTGTTTTTATAACGAGAGTTAAACGAGAAGCCTTTATAAGTCTAATAAATTTAAACTCGTCTTTAAAAAAACTAGGTTTAAACGGGGAGTTCGAAAGCCTCGTCGTTAACTCGTGACTTTTAACCGAAACCACTTATAACGTAATATATTTTAAAGACTTTAGTATAATTTATAACTATATAAAAGAAGATTACGTTAATAAATCCTTTTACTCCGTTATAAGACTTATTATTAACCTTATAAGTTAACGATTCGTTTTATATAGTAAAACGAAACGTTATATAAGTAGAAAAGTTACGAGACTTTCGATAAAGACTAGACTAAGACGGATTACTAAAGTACCGTTACTATATTTATATCTCGGTAAAAAGTTCGGTACGTTAAAAGATATTTAACCGATACTATAATAAACCTTTAACGGGTTACTTTAAAAGAGTTAAAATAAAAGAAATAATAAAAAGAAAATTTTATTAATTAAGTATAATTAAAGATATATATAAATTTATCGATTTATATTCGATTTATTAACGAATCGTTACAAAAAGATATAAACTATATAAAGAGTTACAACCCTTATTAATTTTATAAAGACTTTAATAAAAGATTTTTATAAATTTTATTATAAGATTACTTATCGTTTACTATTAAAAAGAATTAGTAAATAATATTTTAATAATAATAATCGACTAATATACGAAGATATATCGTTTCCTTTTAATTTTAACTACTATTACGTTTAAAGGACTAGTACGAATAATATATATTAAAATTAAAAACCGGTACGGGACACTTAAAAGAATTATCTTTAATAAAAGAAGTGTATTTATAAGTTAATTTTAATTAAAAATATATATAACGTTATTAATTTACCGAAGGTTTTTAATAATATACTACTTTTAAACCGATAAATAAATTAAACGTATAAACTAGACCTTAAAATATTATTTAAGGGTATTTTTTAACGACGAGTAATCGAATTAACCGTTACTTTTATAAAACGTAAAGTTTACGGTTAATAATATTATTAACGTAACTATTAAGGTTACACTTTTTAATATATTATACGGATATAATTTAAATATATATATTAACGTCGAGACCGACGTTTACGAAAAAAGGGTATTAATTATCGTAAATAAGATCGAGAAAATTTATACCTTTAAAAAAAAAGTAAAGAATTATTAAAGAAAAACGTAAAAAACGTATAAAAAATACTATAATAAAAAGTATTAATTAAAAACTTTTAAAGTAAAAGATCTCGTCGTATTATCGACGTAAAATCTTAAACTATAAGTAGTTAAAAAAAAAATAGTACCGAAATTTATTAAACTCTTTAAAGTTATTAAAAAAATTAACTTATAAGTATATAAACTAACGTTACTATAAATATATAACCGTATTTATAATATATTCTCGGTCTTTTTATTAAAACCTTAAAAGTCCCGAAAAAAAGAGTCGGTAAAAAAGATACCGTTACTTATACTCGAAAAGGATTAAAAGAAATAAAAGGTAAAAGTAGTTAAAAATAAAACGAAACGTAATAAAAAGGTTTATTATTTAATAAAATAAGTAGAATAACCCGTAAAATATAATTAGTAGGTGTTTAAAAAAGATATAAAATATATTAAAAAGGTTATTTAAGATTATAAGAAAAAATATAAAAAAATTACTTTACGAAAAAAAAAGTAGATTTATAAAATTATTATTTAAATTCGGTTAACGACTTTACGGTAAAACGTAAGTACGGTGTACGTTAAAAACGTTTACTTAGTAAAAAAAGATTTAAATAATAACTTTATAATAATATATAAACGTTATATATTAAAGACGTTTATTTAATTAAAAGAATATAAAAACGACTCGGTACGTAAACGACTTAGTTACGTACTTATAACGTTTAACCCGAAAAAAAAAAAAAAAGTTATTATTAATATTTAATACGACTTAATAAAAATAAACGAATAATATACGACGAAAACGTTTTAAAAAGAAAAAGGGTTAAAACGACGTTTATAACGTTTTACGTAAACGAAAGAGAGGCTTTTCTCGGTTACGTTCCGACCGATTAAGTTAAAAAAAATACGACGATCCTTTAACCACTTTTAATATAAAGGATCCCCGGACCCGAGTCGTAAGTAAAACCGTTCAAGGTTCGACTTATTATTATTAATAATAAAAAGGATATAATCGTAAATAACTTACGACTTTATTACGATTCTTTTATAAACGGTTCGACTTACCGTTTTATTAAAGTTAGTAATTAACCGGTAGGCTTTTTTATAACCCCGTACGAATACTATTAACCGGTGTATAAATTCGTTTACGATATATAATAAAGTTAAAAACGTTTCTTCGTTCGACTTTAATAAAAGGTCGATTACTTTAATAATAACGTAAAAAACGGTATAAACGTTTCTTATAAGTAACGTAAAAACCTTTTTATAAAAATAATAATAAGTTTTATATTATTAATATCTCGTCGTTACTTCGTATATATAACGTAAAGTTTAATAAAAGTTAACGTTTTAAAGGTTATTAATTATATTAAAAAAATAAGTAATATATATATAAACTTAAAGGTCGGTAATAAACTTCGACTCGGAGTCGTCGTTATTTTAAATCTTTAACGACTCGTCGTCGGATTTATTATTTATTATATTACTATCTTTACTTAAATATATATCGTTAAAAGTATTACAGTCCGACGTTTTACGAATAAAACGTTAAAAAGTTACGGACGAGGTTTATATTATAAAAGAAACGGGAGTAGTATCGTTAATAATATACGGTCGAGTCGTAAAAGTAACGGGAGTTATAACGGGTCGAGGACGATTAATACTCGAAAGGTCCGTAACTACGTTATAAAACGTAAGGTTATTAAACGGTTAAAAACGGTTCGAGTTTAAAAGGTTTACAACTTAAAGACGAGACGTAAAGAAAGTAACCTTAAAAGGTAAAATAAACGGAATTATAAACGAATTAAACGATAAACCCGAAAAGAACGAACGTAGTTAAAATTTTTTTACGAACGGTAAAACTACTTATTAAATAAACCGTAATATATTAAACTAAGGTTAAAAAGGTTTAACGATTATTAAACGACTTATAAACGAATTAACGTCGATACGTTAAACGACGATACGAATACGGACACGTTTTTTAACTTTCGATATTACGAGTTAATTAATATAAAAAAAGGTAAACGAACGACGAAACGAGTCTATAATACGTCGAATAAACGTATAGTTTAATACGGTCGATAAACGTTAAACGGTTAAACTCGAATTACTTACGTTATTACGTATAAACGGGGAAATAAAAAGGAAAGACTACGAAATTCTTATTATAATATCGTTTAAAGACTTATTTTCGTCGTATTTATAACGTTTAAGTATTTCGAAAGATATAATAAAGAATAATTTAATTAAAAACGACTTTTAAACGAATAAACTACGATATATTAATAAATAAAAAAAAGTTATTAAAAAAACTTAATTAACGACTTATAAATAATAAATAATCGATAATATTATAAAGTATTAAAAGAAAAAGGGAAAGAAAACGAGTTACGATTTTTTTACGAGTAAAAAATAATTTACTTAAAAAACGTTCGTTAAGTTAAAAGTAAGTAAAGAGTAAAAAAAGTAAAAGTAAGTTATAATAAAGACTTAACCGAGTAACTAGTTTTATACTTACGTATAAAAAAAAAAAATAAAAGTAAATAACGTTTATAAAAAGAACGATATTTACGAATAAACGTTTCGAGTAAAAATAACCTATAAATACTCGTCGTTACTTATTTACTATATAATTATTAATATACTTTATAAAAACGACGACGTTAAATAATATTTAACCGAAAACGAGAATATTTATTTAAATATTAACGTTTAACGATAAATAATTTAAATACGTTTAATACTTTTAAACCTTATATTACGTCGGTAATTAATAGACCGGACTATTATATAATATAAAAGATTATAAGGTAACTCGTATACGAATTAATAAACCGTCGTATATAATTAAAGGATTAATTATAACTTCCGATACTTTTTACTCGAGTAAAAGTAAAAAGATTAAAAAAAGTCGTAAAAAAAACTAAAGTTTAATTTATCGAAAAGAAAGGATAATTATTATAACCGATTCGTAACCGAAAACTACGAATTAAATAACTAAACTTATATAATAAAACGTAGTATAACGGGTCCTTAACCACACGTTAACGTTACGTTAATAAAAAACCTTTTCTCCTTAAATAAGAGGACTCCCTTCTTCTCACCGGGAAGAAGGGGTAAGAATTAGTCTTTGTTATAATACACACCTACCTTCGCCCTCGAAACCAATGCTTTTCATCAACTAATCTATTGTGAAGACCTATCCTATAATCACTTATAATAGTACTCACTTACGGCGTATAATTCTACACGTATTCTTTAAAAACAAGCACAAGTATATTAAATTACGACGTATCCTATTGTCTTTCCCGGGTTGTCCTCCTCCCTGCACCCTTCTTGAATTTGTATTATTGAATATTAAAATTACCGTAAACTGCCACCGGGTTATGTAACTAGCCAGTTAAAAGGACACCAGATATTCACCGAATGTTACGTCATTTTTGTTAAAAGACCTTCTCACAGAGTGCGTGGCGCATCTGGAAACCAGTGTCCTCTGTCACACTTGCCGTCCGTAACCGCGTAAAGAAAAGCAATTGTATTTAAACGGACAAGTGTTCAACGTCCCTTCCGTCTTTTTCTGACGCAAATGCAGCGTGCTGAAATCATGCCCGTCACCTGATGCTGCCTTGACCGTGTGGCGTCAATGGGCACTGCCTTGTTTGCGTGGCGCATTTGGCGTTGCCTGCCCCACACCAAGAGATACAGGGCTCCCGCTGCTTCGGATCCCACGGAATATGCCCTAGCAAGCTCTTGCAAGCTCTTTCAAGCTCGATCCTTGCCAAACGTCTCCTCTCCAATGCTCAATGACGTTGTGTACTTTATTCTGCCGGCGTTGTCAGGTCCATACTTGCTCTCTCGTCTGTCTGAAAGCACGCCCGCACCTTCCATCCGCAGTCTCGATTCAAATTAATTACAAGATACCTTTAGCCCAATAGCAACAGTGACAATCATTAAGTTAATCAGGTCCATTTCCAACGCGTTCCAGGGCCGCCTGGCGCAAAGTAAGCCGCCGAGTCAGGCTAACGCCCAATGCGGAAGGGACGACGGCAAGCTCGGAGCCAGCACCTGTCCTGGACCTGACCAGGCCAGTTCCCTGTTGAGCCGGCCAGTTGCGCTTGCCTTTTCGCGAAAGACCTCAATGGACTTGTTCTGGCAGGAACCGCCTCGGCGTTCCACGTAGATCGTACGCTCCGTAATTATGTCTGAATCGTACCTTCCTCTGGCCTCCCCATCGCAATAGATCTCCCTTATCTAGCTTAGGTATAGTGAACCTGATTGTGTGGATCGTACGCCTGCCCGATTTTGGTTCGTCTGGTCTCTTCCTTCCTCTTTTGCCCTCTTTGTTGCTTTCTCGTTCCGTAGTCGTTTCCGTCCTGCTCCAGACATTTCCACCCAGTTCGCACTCTTACTAAACCCAGAGTTGCATCGCATCGCCACGCCGCCAGAGTTTCTTCAAGTTTACCCCCGCACACAGCCAAAAACTGAACAGCCCCCCGGCCGCCTTATGCACATGCAGCCCAACTGCATCTCCTTCTGTTTCCTTCTAGCTCCGAGCACCCAACCAAGCTCCTCTCCTGCTCTGGCCTCTGCAAAGTACTGCGAGTTTTCTTCTTCCCCGACGGAGTGTGAGCTCCAGTCCAAGCTTAGCCACCGCCACGACACCTCTGCCGTCTTACTCGTTGACTTTGCGACAAGCTCCTGTCCTGTAGCTCGACGCTGCGCCGTGAGCAAGCAACGCTGACCCTGCCGTTACGGCACTCTGATGGCAGTCTCACCCCCACTCGGCGAAGCCTTTATTAGATGGCTAGACAGCTTTTCTGACCGTCTGACCGTTTGACCGTCCGACCTTCCGACCGCCCACCAGCTCTCAGCGCTGTCCCATCTTCTTCGCCGCTGTCACGACTCGTCGCACAAGGCCCTCAAGCTTTTGCTGCCTCTCGAATTTCGCCTCGCCCACCGCCTATCCCACGACCCCGAGCTGTCCGTCTTCTCGTACTCCCTTCTCTGCCGCTCTTTTTTTTTGGAATTTTTATGGCCGATCGTTTTACGAGACACGAAGTTCCCCCTGTCGGCATCGCACTTGGTGTGCCGTGATCGAGTGTCCCGTACCTCGGTTTTCCCATACTTTTCATACCAACTGTTGGCTTGTGCTTCCCGTTGCTTGTATCGCCCGCCACTGCTTTGCTTTATCTCCATCCACGCACTTTCGGCTCTTTCAGCTGCGATTGCCTTCCCCTCGCTCGCATCCAAATTCGATTCGTCCTCCACAACACAACCAAGAAGAACCCCCCAGGAAAGCAGACCCGAATGCAGTGGGGCTAAGCAACGACAAAAGCCACATATCCTTTGGCGGATCACTCGGATCGATATACGCCTCGCAGCAGGCCGCACATGAACATTACGTTCAGCCTCTGTAACATAGAGAGTATAACGCATATCGCACATCGTGCGGCATATATATATACTCCTTGACTTCACCCAAACCCGCCTTCAGAATGGCCGCCCTTCTCGGAGCCACAAAGGGCGGCCAGGACCGCCCCCAAGATCGGGACGACGTGCCTTTTCGAAACGGCAACAGCGCCACTACCGCAAACAAGAACGCCAGTAGCATTTCTGCTCCTCCGGCTGCAGCCTTGTCTGGAAAGGCCACCAGCTTACCAAAGACGCCGACGTCGACCAATGATCAATGTACGTTGTTTTTTCTTCGTTTCTATGTTGGGGAGACAAGCAGCTTTAAAAAGTTATCAACACGGGAATGTGCTCCTCGCGGTCTGGCTGTTTTTACACTTTAGTCTCTAGTGTCTCGAGTATTCTCTCCACCTGTCATCCAAGAAGACTTGTGGTACTTCTATTTCCGTCGTTCAACATCGAGCGGCCTCGTCCCATTTTAAGCATAAACCACAGCCACACTCTAGGCTGCCGTTTTATGTTTCTTTCTCTGTTTTTTTTTTTTTTATCTTTTTATCTTTTTTGTCGGTTCCACGTTCCGGGTTGTCTTCCCGCGTTACGTATCCGTTTTTGTACATGTCGTTCCTGGCCTGACATGTCGTCCCTCTTGTTCGCTCGTGTTGGATTCCCCACGTTTTGCCTCTTTCTTGTCGACCCGCGATCTCGCACTTGTCGTTCTTAATTGTCCAATCTCAGCCGTCCAATTCTTAACACTCTTTTCTTCCTCCCCGCAGCAACTACCACGTTGACGTTCTTCGGTTTCTATTTTGGTCCCCTACCATCCAAATACACCGTCTCCACTTGGGCAGTCTCAATTTCCCTGTTCTGCGTATTACACGAGTACTGCGTATTTTACATCTGCCCATCGCATAGATATCATGTCCTGGCTTGATGTCTCGGCATGCCTGAGCTCGGCTTCGCCCTAAGTGGGGTCCGCATACGCGTTCGGCACGGAGGTCCTCCTGTCTTGCGCCGGGCGCAAAAATTCAGGACGCACAGGCCTTTTTCCTCTTAGGGTCGGATACGAAAAGTGAAGCGGGCAAGCCACATGGGAGACATACGAGACACAACAAAACAGAACAGAAATGCTGCTGCCTGGGGTCGACTTGTTCCAAAATGCCACTAACGTCGACAATAGCACAGCCTGCCACGCCCTCGCCCACCGCCGTCTCCGCCGCATCCACACAGCCCACGGTAGCTACTCGCAAAGCGCCCAGACTCTCGCGGGGACCATCTGCCCTCGCCCCTGTCAGAGGAGCTAACCCGGAGCAAACCTCCCCTCAACCACAGCAACCGCAGCAGCAACCGGCTGCGACGGCAGCTTCCGTCCAGTCGAGCAGCGCCTCTGTGAACACGTCGTCCATCGACCCCCTCTCTCAAGTAAGGTTGCCCTGTTGAGTCAAAAGAAAGGCCCGCAATAAGCTATGCCTAACTCACCCTTGCTTCTTCTTCACTGAATGGGCCCGGATATTTATATCCCACGTGACGTGGCCTTGTGCTTATATACTTGGCATCCCGTGAAACGGACATCAAATGGAAACTTAGCTAATGCGTGGATACGCACGACAGCATATCTTCCTTCGCACCAACACGGACCAGTCCCGGAATCCGAAACTTCGGTCCTATACCACAGGACCCGACAGTTCTGGCCCAGATGCATCGTCTCCCACCGCTGATATATCCCAGCGCTTCCCTTTTCCGGGCGCCGATGTAGGGAAAGAAAAGAAGTATGCACGTTCCGTCTTTGTACATTGCGCATGTAACTTGCCCCGATTTCTCGTGTCTAACATCAACCAGAAAAGGATTTCTCGGCCGACTGAGCATGCGGGCAGGTAGGAGGAAGGAGGATGCGAGCGACCAAGCCTCTGAAGCGGGCGAGCCGCGCGACGAGGGCTCCAATGCCCTCGTCTTCTCGTCCGTTGTTGACTCGGCCGGCTTCCTCCCACACCACAAGGAGCCGCCTCGCTACATCCGCGTCAAGTTACACAATAAAAAGGTCAAGGAGTTCGACAAGATGTTTCTCGCTCAAGAGCTAATTGGCACACGGCCTCTGGAATCACAAACTGACAGCCGCAACCCTGTCGTAACGGTAACGACATCCGGCCACGGCCGCAAGAAAACGGCCACCGGCGGCGCTGTCTGGGCGACCGAGTTCAGCAAAGACGGCCAGTACCTTGCCGCAGGCGGCCGCGACCACGTCGTCCGCGTCTGGAAGGTCATCTCGACTGCCGAGGACCGTCGGTCCCAGGAGGAAGAAGAGGCCAAGAGCGACGGCACCAACGAACGGCTTAGCGCGCCCGTTTTCTTGGAAAAGCCCGTGCAGGAGTTCAACGGCCATACCGGCGAGATTCTCGACTTGAGCTGGAGCAAAAACAACTTTTTGTTGTCAACATCCATGGACAAGACCGTCCGTCTTTGGCACACCAGCCGTGAGGAGTGCCTGTGCACCTTCAAACACAAGGAGCTTGTCAGCAAGGTCACATTCCACCCCAAAGACGACCGGTTCTTCCTTGCAGGCTGTCTCGACGCCACTCTGCGCCTGTGGAGCATCCCCGACAAATCCGTTGCCTTCTCCGCGCAAATGTCCGATATGATCACAGCTGTGGCCTTTTCGCCTGACGGCAAGATGGCCATTGCGGGTCTACTCAGCGGTTTTTGCTACCTTCTCGAGACGGAAGGACTGAAACCACTCACACAAATCCACGTCCGCTCATCACGTGGCCGCAATGCAAAGGGCAGCAAGATTACTGGCATTGTCCCGATGCTTCTGCCCAACTCTCGGCCCGGCGATGCTGCCATCCTGGTGACCTCGACCGACGCCCGTGTTCGCCTCTACCACTTGCGCGATAAGATGCTGGACTGCAAATTCAAGGGTCATGAGCACGCCAGTGCCCAGCTCTCCGCCAGCTTTAGCGACGATGGCAAGTACGTCATCTGCGGCAGCGAGTCCAAGAAAGTCTTTATTTGGAGTGCGTCGTCCAGCGATGCCATCACCAAGGACCGGTACCCCTGTGAGACATTCGATGCCCACAGCGACATGGTAACCACGGCCATCTTTGCGCCAGTCCAGACTCGGCAGCTGTTAGGCGGGTCGGGTGACCCAGTCTACGATTTGTGCAACCCGCCACCAATCACGCTCATGTCCCTCGAAGAGACACTGGCGTCGCAGTCGGGCATGTCCAACAACACGCTCAACCACAACGAGGACGGTACAGATGTTACACAGCCCACGAACCCTCCTCACCCGCCGCGGGCCCGGCCCGAAGAGTCACCCGCCTACATTGCTCGCTCGACTCACTACGACGGAAACATTATTGTCACGGGCGGCGATACAGGTATCATCAAGGTCTTCCGCCAGGACTGTGCCGCTAAGAAACGAAAGCACGAAAGCTGGGAGACTGGGTCTTTCGGCCAGAAACTGGGCACGAGCTCGCGTCTGGTCGGCCGCAGCGGAAGCATCATTACGCGCACCAGTGCCAGCAGCGCCGCCCATTCGCGCCGCGGGTCGCTCTCATTGCCGTCACACCTGGCAGGCAACTCTACACAGATTGGCGGCCACCCGGACAGCATCAACCGCTGGCGACACGACATAGAGGGCGGTGGCAGTCGACCGAGTTCGCTTGTTGGCAGCGGAATCGCGTCCGTGCGAAGTGAGCGCTCCATCTCGCCCAACAAGTCGTCAAGGACACCTTTGGGCGCCTCAAGTGGCCTCGCTAGTGATGCCCGCAGACAGCCCTATGCGACAGCTACAAGCTCGCCTCTCTCACCCCATTTTGCTCCCAACCAAGCCGGTCGCAGTGGTTTGGCCAATTCGGCAATAAGTCCGACATCTACCACATTTGCGGCAACCTCGCGGCAGCCTGCGAAGCCCGTCCTTCCGCCAGCAGGCGAGAATGCGTCGACAGCACTGATGAAGGGGACGGTTGCCTCATCGAGTCAAGCAGCGTCATCGAATCGTGACAGCTTGGCCATTGATTCTGCCACCTCGCGGCCAAGCGACGAAACGACGGAGAGTGCACCAGTGCCAACCGAAGTTCAGATTCAGGAGCCAAAGGATGGCCATGATCTCGAACAAGACGACATGTCCGAAAGCAACCTGGACTCTGCCGGGTCAACACCGCAGCCGTCCATGGCATACCGGGCGGACGACGGAGCGCTGCGGCTCGACCAGGCGGGCGCCAGCTTTGGCTTCTGGAACCTCAGCCGGTGGAGGGGTATTTCCGGTTTGCGCACGTCGCTCATCAGTGGTGGCTCGAGCTCCAACAACGCTGTCGAGCCACCCAGCCCTGTCGACTCGACGCACAGCAGCGACAAGGGCAGCGAACACGGCGGTGAGAGCAAAACGGCCCATACGCGCCGACGCTCCCTGGGTGTTAACCTCTTGCCCAAGTCACCGCTGTCAAAATCGGAGACACAGGCGAGCGCTGCTGCGGCGGCGAACGATGGGTCTTCCTCGGCGGCGGCAGCCATCCGTGCATCGCAAACCCGCCAAAAATCCAGTACCGGACGTTCCCTCCTCTCGCCGTCCATTGCGATCGCCTCTGACGACGGCGACGGTGAACCTCACGATGACATGGACCATCCCCATTACAACAACAACAACTTGCTCATCCCAGGCTCGCGGTCGCACAGCCCTTATGGGAGGCGCGCAGGCTCGATTGTCAGTCGGCTGAGCTCTGAGATGACGAGCACAGACGGCGCCAGCGACATGGACGGCGAGCATGGCGACGAAGGTGTCGAAATGAGGTGCACCAAGTGCGGCGGACGGGAGTTTAAGGCGCGGCGGGTGAACGGCGTGCAGCAGCTGGAGTGCAGTCGGTGCGGCAAGTTACTAGACGGGGGGAAGAAGTAAGTAGGTTATGTTGTACATATTTTTGGCACATTTTGTTTTGGCTATATTTTTGCTACTTCACATTTGTGTTTATGAGATTGGAGTCTGGCGCCGGCATGCGGGATTGGACACCAAAACTGGAGGAGCATCTGATTGCCATGTTTTGTTTCTACTGCGACTACATACTCTTCTTTTTGGATACACACAGCCGCCATTGTCAGCACATTTTGTCACTCGATACCACGAAGTATTGCGTGAATAACAATCTCATTTGCTCATTTGACGGTAATAGAAATGCGGGTAGTGCTATCCCGGACGTGCCCTCACAACTCCTGTGGTATTCCATTGTCGCCCTCCAAAGGCACATGCGTCCTCTTTTGTGGTATGTTACAGATTGATCGTGGAGGTTTCGATTTTACTCCTTCGCCGCGCGTGCCGCCTCGCCGAGCCGCGACGCCGCCGCCGTCAGGGCCCGCGGGTCCGCACCCCGGATCAGGTCCACCACCCGCTTGCCCGCTGGGTCCGCCTCTTCCGACTCGGCCGTCGCGCCCGGCTTGCGCGGTGCCACGTTGATCGATGCGCGCTCGCCGTCGGCGAAGAACAGGAAGGTCGGCATGGCCGACACGGCGTACTCCTGCGCGACGTCGGGGACGTTGTCGACGTTGATCTTGGCAAAAGCCAGGCCGCCCTCAATGGCGTTCTCGGTGGCCAGCTTGCTGTAGAGGGGCGCAATGGCCTTGCAGGGGCCGCACCAGTCGGCAGTGAAGTCGGCTATGACAAACTTGTTGGCGGCCAGGAGGGCCTTGAAGTCGGCGAACGTCTCGATCTGAGTGACAGACATGGTCGTGGCCTGTGGATGGAAGTGCTGAGTTCTCAGGTGTATCGACGAAAGGGATCATGAAACGGGCCGTAGATGGTCGTGGAGAGTCGTAGACAGCGTGTGCCTCTTTGGAATATTTTGTCGTCGAACGCAGTTTCGATACACCGTTCAATCTAGGGCGGGATTCCACTGGTCCCTAAATACTGCCGTCCCTAGCACGCCTGTCTGGTGTGCCGTAGGCTGGCCATCTGCCCCGCCGTTTGGTCGATTTGTCAGTCCCTGTTTACAGGGCACTGAAAAGGCGATAGCAAAATGTTCCTCCCTAGCCTGTGTGGGCCTATTGTGCCCCAGAGACAACCTTCCGGGCGCTGCGCGACTCGCGTGGATTCGACAGAAACATTAAGAACGCGAGTTCTTGGCAGCTGGAGCGCCCGTCCGTGCAATTTGTCACACGAGTTGCTGCAACTCGTTCACATAGGTTCATTATACGTGCGAGTGCATTCCATGTTTTCCTATCGTGTATCGTGTGTGCTTCAGTACGATTCCGTGTACTTGGCCCGTTTCTGTTTTGCAAAGCTACTGACGCGTCCACCGCACCTTCTACAACAATCGAGGCATTCTGTTGATCTATCATGGACCAGAGAGGGAAAGCGCAATGCATAATGATGTGGAGCTGTCATTCCTGGAAGGTGCAACCGAATCAATGCGTGGTCTCCTAAGAAGACCTGAGAAGACTGAAGACTGCAGCCTGCGGTGAAGCGGCTCACACCATGCCGTCATGCATTGCATAACTAAACAAGGCAAGCAAACAACCTCTCGAAAATCAAGACCAGCCTTTGCATCCAAGGTGTTCAACCGTGGAGCACCTGTGCGGCACGTCGCACTCCAGATGGCGTCACGCACCTCTCGCCCCATTGGCTGGTGCAATGCCCGACTGCCGCCTGCCGAAGGTGCGTTCTGCGGACCTCGCTCTGAAAAAGCCAGGGCAAGAGCGAACAGCCGCAGGCCTGGTTTCTCTCACGCTGTGCCTGCAAATTTAGCACCACATCGCTCCCCTCTGTGCCTTTGTCGCCATCGAATTGACCAATCTCAGCCAACATGCTGGCACCACTGCACAGTACAATCAAGCAGCGAGTCGCTCTGCACGGTATTCCGCATCCATGCTCAGCCTGGATATGAAGGAATGGTCCGCTCTGATTTGACGCTTCGACCGTGTAAGTGGCTTTGGTGAGTATCAACATCCCATCATTAGCTTCTGTTTGCATTTTGAGTCGTCTTGTTTTTTTTCTTTTTCTTACCATTTCCTTCTCGTTAACAAGCGAGTGCAGAGCAGGTTCTCCCAGTCTCCAAAGGTCCAACAGACCTTTGTCAAACGTCCTTCAGCCCAGGCAACAGGCGGCTAACGAACCCGCCAGCACATTTTACCCTGTCGTCTGCGCCTGATTCGTGCTTCGTCGAACCGTTTGTCCGTGCTACATACCGGAGCTAGTTTTGCCTGTCAACACGGACACACCACCTGGTCTGAATCTTGTCATGGCGAAACGAAAAAAAAAAAAAAAAAAAAACCCAAATTCCCGGTCTACGAAACATGACAGAAAGGGTAGGCCGGGCACGGTGTGCGGTGTCTTACGGTGAAGCATCCAGACAAGTACGTCCTGCTCAACAACGTCCCGACTCCCAGCGCCTAGGCGGTTGTTTTTGTCCTTTTTGTGTCAAGTCGCAATTGTTTTCCGGGCGCTTAAGGACTCTGCGCTTTGATCTTTTCATCCCATCACCGCGTACATATGTCGTTGCCCTTGTCACTATCAACGGTGTCCATCGACTGTTTCTCCTTACCCTTACGTTTTGCTACCCTTTTGGATTCCTTGTCGAGAGTGTCTGTTTCAAGAGATTCCGTGCCCACATCCAGACCAACATGCTTCTTTACAGAGCCTCCTTGTGGTCCCCTTGTCGATTTGTGGGGTCGACTTACACACTCTGAAGCACAGGGAGGCAGCCCAGCCGTCGACGGCCACGGCTGCCAAGCAAAGAATCCCAGGAGTCAACCAAATAAGCACGAATACCAAGCGAGCAAGCTTCCCTGTCTATTTGGGTGATTTCTGTCTTCGAATCCGATCTGATGACAGCTGTCAACGGCATCTATTTTGAGCTACAGCCGGACGAGACGCTGCATGCATCGACATCGGATCCGCGATACGTCCATGCATGCCATTTTGCATTTGAGATTCGATAAACAGGACTCTTGCACCGGTCATCCTTGCAGGAGAGCACCTAGTAATGTTTTAATTTTGAATGCTGGCCGCAGTCGAAGTGGCCAAATCGCCAATTCAACGCCTGCACATGTACACCATTCTTCTTTTTCTCTTTTGTTGTCTCCGTGAAACTCAATACAACTCAAATGGACCAAAAAGTCAAGGGTCATTTGCATACCTCCGTATAGGAGGCCCGGGGATATACGTTCGGCTAAACTGCGACCGCTTCCAGGACTAAGGCCAGGCCCCGTTTCGTTCCTTGCCCTGACCAGAACCTGGTCCTTCCAGTCGAGGAGTCTTGCCTGGTCATGGCTAACATAAGAAGCGCCCGCGTGCACGTTACGCCGCTCTTACCTGGAGTTGGCACTGCTCGATATCGTGGAAGAGGGTCCGGAGAGACGGCCGGCATGTCTTGCCACTTTTGTTCTAGCAGACTGCGCTGCAATGGAAGACAGCCCAGGTTGAGGCTCTGTTCGCCGCTGCCGCCCGACCCCACGACCACGCCAGGTATCTTTGCCGCCGTATCTCGCGGATGATTCATACGACTCTTTTTTCTGGTTCATGACGCTAACGTGTTTATAGATAGACCTTGATGTGTCCATTGTCTTGCTGTCAAGAGCCAGTGCCTGATACATCAAGGAGGCCTGTGACCTTGTCGAAACAAGGACTTGATCAATGAAAGAACGGGTAGGCCGCCCTTCAACATCTCCGGATTCTCATGACCTATCTTTTCCTCATGAGACTGGTCGACCATGTTCCAAGCTCGACTCAAACGGCCGGATGGCCCTCAACACGGACTTCCTTTTGTTGCTCGAATCAAACACCTTTCAATCAATATTGGAAGTCAATATATGGAGATGCGGATACAACATGGTCGTTTTAAAATTATCCAAGCGGCTGCCACTGTCTACTGTCCTTACCTCTTTTTTCCCTCGACGCGGGCACTTCTCTTTCTCGCGCCCAGAGAAAATTTCTATGCCGGAGAACAGAGCCATAATCCCAGGTGGATTGGATAACAAAGGCGACAGAGTCAAACATGGCCAATTCTAAAAAAAGAGTAGATCCTTTTTCCCCCTTGCTGCTTTCTTTCTAAGTTGCTTCGAAGGCACTGCTCATCTACTAAGAACAAACCTCAAACGACGGACTGGGAGGCCCATCTCTCAAGATGGCTAGCCCGGTCAGCGAATGTGCACTCTGGGGTGAAAGAGCTCAATGAGAAAGAAGATGACGAGGCAACACATATTGGCCTCGATATATAAAGACAAGCGTCGTGACGATGTCGCCAGGGTATTGATGAAGGAAGGCACCATCCAGCAGCCTCTTCTTCACGTCATACTCTCACATTCACTTTCCTCATATCCTACTATGCCCAAAACATCTTTCCGATTCGGCGTCGAGCTCGAGCTGAAGCTCGAAAATCAAGAAGGCAAAAGGCCGTTCAAGAGCTGGAGTGAGCTCGCCAAAGACGTCAGTCGGCGCCTGGCCCAACATGGAATCCGCAATCACATCCATGGCAAGGCAGCTGAGACTTACGAGGAGTGGTTCATCATCCGCGAGGTGACCATCAAGGTCGACCCCGACAGCGACCAGTACGGCATCGAGCTCGTGTCGCCTGTGTTCAGGGCCGAAGAGCAGGCATGGAGCACGGACCTGCAGACCATCTTCAACGTGCTGCACACCTACTACACGGTCCACGAATCGGATACGTGCAGCACTCATGTGCACCTGTCGACGGCCGGGACGACTCTGACGGAGGTCAACGCGGTATGCCTGGCCGAGGCGGCGCTCTACTACGAGCATGCCATTGACGCGCTCATGCCGGTCTGGCGCGCGGGCGGGTCGCACTGGTGCGCCTCGAACCGGGACAGCCACATGTTCAGCGGCAGCGAAGCCGCACAGCGAACCAAGCATCCCGCGTTGGCCAGGACACTGACAGCCCACCACAGGGCAGCCAGTCTCGACACGTGCCTTGACATTGTGCGCGCCTGCTATGAAAGCCGCATCTTTACGATGGACGAGGCTATGAACTTGTGTTCGGCTAGGAGCGTGCGGGGCATTGCGCAAGGCAAGACAGCCGACTTTGTGCGCGGCAAAGTGTTCAAGTGGAATTTTTGCAGCCTGTACAAGACGTCGGTTACGAGCAAGGAGATCCACAGCGACGGCACGGTCGAGTTCCGCCAGGCGCCGGGCAGCACACGTGCTGAGGACGCCGGGGCTTGGGTCGCACTTGCGCTGACCTTTTTTGCGGGCGTCCTGTACAGCGACGGCAGTTTGCCCGCCGGCACGGTGAATGGTGCGTCGGTGGCCGAGCTGGAGGCGCTGGTGCAGCGCGGCAGCCAAACCTTGGGCTGGGGCAACTTGGGTGAGCTGGAGGAGATGCTGAAATGCGCCCAGGGTTTCCAAGTGGACGAGTATTGAAGGGTGTTTTGTTTGCCTGTGTGGTTGCCGGTTTTCTGTTGTGCATCGCGTCATCGACTGTTGTTATTTGAGTATGTTTGTGCTTTTGATGTGCTTTTGAGGTGCTTTTGAGGTGCTTTTACTCTCGTTCCCGGTTTTGTTTGTCTGGGTCCGTCCGTCGTTCTCGTTCCAGGGGTTCGTTTTCATCCGCCTATTGAATATTGGAATATCGATTTTGCACAGTCCACCACTTTGTGACCTTTTCCCTACACATTTGCAGCTTCCACCACGGTCCACGTCCTGTTCCCAGAGACCACGATCTCGCCGTATGTCAGTGTCCCAGCGCCGGCAATGGCTGCCACGCACGGCAGCAAACCCGATCCGTGGCGGAAAAGCAGCTGCCACGGTGGCTCCTGTGAGCCACCAAGACCAGTAATGTCCGGAGGGACAGCGCCACCCTCTTGTGTCGGCCGCCACTGCCACCGCTCCACTGTGACGCCGTCGTGGACCGTCCGCGCAATGCCCTGGCAGAACTGCCCCAGCAGCTCGACGACGCCTCGGTCGTTGGTTTCTGGGTCGTGCATCTGCAGCACCACACAGCGCGGTGGCCGTTCTGGAAACGGTGACACGGGGTCAATGTCCCGCCACACCTCCTCGTACGCTGCCACCACGCCCGTCGCCGGGTTCTCCATCGACCCCGTCTCCAGGACGCTGCCATCGGCCTGTTCTGTGTTGCGCCCTGCGTCCACTTGCGCGTCCGCGTCGTCATACCGACTGTCGACCCAGTGGCGCCAGACGCCGTCGCTCACGGTACCATTGGTGCCGGCCACGGGTGTCGACGACGATGTGCCGGCCAAGGCCCAGTCGAGCCCCAAGGACGACGTCGCAGCCGCGGTCCCTGTCGCGGTCCCTGCTGCCGAAAGAGAGAAGCTGCCATCGACCATGGACGGCCGACTGCCTGGCGGCAAAAGGATGCGCACGTCGACAAACCGGCGTTGAGGCGACGTGAGTACGACGGTCGAGGTGGGTTCGCTGGGCCCTGCAGGCAGCCAGGCAATGGACTGGCGGAGGGAGATGCTGGCCATGTCTGGGCCAGTGGACGGTAAATTGCGCTTCGATAGAGGCGCTGGTGGTGGTGATTGAGAAGATGGAGGCGATGCGTTTTACCAGCCGTTTGTGCATGCGAGATGACGATATCGGATGCGGAACAGACAATAGGAGGCGAAACGCCTTCTGGACGGCGTTGGGCCGGGCGCCACCTGCCTTCATTGGCTAGCTTGACGTTGTAAGTGGCGTCAGCAACAACCACCTTACTTTACGATACACAGCACGAAAATGCCATAAAAAAGAGGTGTTTTCAAGGTTGGCGCGTCTATGCTTTGTTTGCATCGATTGAACGTGTAGAGGATTTTTCGCTGGAAGTATTTCCTTTTCATTCTATTTTCATGACCTGCTGTTTTTTTGGCCACAGCCACGCCGTCTTTTACAGCTGTCTCTCACGTCTCACCTCCGTCTATGCCAGGCAAACCATGCAGTTCGTTGCTTCCAGGCCCCTAAGCGCCGACCGTCGGTGGTCCATCATCACAAACCACGTCAACATCTCGGCCGTTGGTTCATCGGTTCACCACTATCGCCACCGCCGCGTCCGCAGGCTCACTCTCTCGTGGCGTGGGCACAATTGCCTAGCTCAGATGCCGCATTGTGCTGGTTTTGTATGCAAGGCAATCTACTTTGCCAGTTCAGGTGACTGGATGCCGTCGCCGCCGCCCAAAGGCAATGCTCGGCGATATTAATACATGCTCAACCCCATGCAGAAAATATCGGCACTCTGACACCAGGACTGGGCCACATGCTCTGGGATATTGCACTCTTTTGAAAGGCTACGCTCCCCATGGGGCCACATTTACCGCATTCTCCCTTTGCCCTTCCCAGCCCGACTCTCTTGGACGGGTCATTCGCTCCCCCAGCCAGCGGCTCAGCAATCGATCAGAGTATGCATGGGCGTGTGCCGCCTACTTTGCTGGGTAAATAGCCAGGGCCTCCACATTCTGCATTGGGCGACCCGGCCGGCGCGTGGGATGCATGGAGGGCAGACGAGAGTCGAAACCAGAAGCTGCAGCGATGCGACGAGGTCATGACGACCGTGGGCTCCAGATATTAATTGCTCGATACAAGCCGAATGGACGCCGAGGTGCCGAAGTCCAAGCAGGAAGACGAGGAACCGCTCGTATATTGCTGGATGTCTCGACCCCAGATAAATACGCATCGTTTCCAAATCGACACTTGGGTAGCTGCGTTCACTGCTTTCTTGTGTCTATCGCACTCCTCGTCTCTCTCGTCCCTCGTCTTCCAGCAATACAATATCCCCCCAACTATGAAGTCCTTCTTTGCTGCGGCCGTTGCCGCCTCGCTGGCCGTCAGCCAGGCCTCGGCCCACTACATTGCCATCCAGCTGTCCGTCGGCTCGAACAAGTTTGGCAAGTACGAGCACATCCGCCAAAACACAAACTACAACTCGCCGGTCACGTCGCTCACGTCCAACGATCTGCGCTGCAACGTCGGCGGCGAGACGGGCACCAACACGACGACGGTCGACATCCAGGCCGGCGCCCCGTTTACGTTTACGTACGACACCGCCGTCTACCACCAGGGCCCCATTTCCGTCTACATGTCCAAGGCGCCCACCACGGCCCACGACTACGACGGCAGCGGGGCCTGGTTCAAGACCCAGGACTGGGGCCCGACGTTTTCGGGCGGCCAGGCCTCGTGGCCCATGAAGCTCGCGTACACGTCCAACATCCCCAAGTGCATCCCCAACGGCGAGTACCTGCTGCGTATTCAGTCGCTCGGCATCCACAACCCGGGCGGCACGCCCCAGTTCTATGTCAGCTGCGCCCAGGTCAACGTCGTCGGCGGCGGCAGCACGACGCCCACAAACACAGCCCGAATTCCGGGCTTCATCAAGGCCACCGACCCGGGCTACACTGCAAACGTACGTGGTCCGACACCTCGGCAACTGAGCGTTGCGTGGCGGCAAGTACTGACTAGTTCCGTCCAGATTTACAACAACTTCAAGTCGTACACCATCCCCGGCCCCGAAGTGGTAGGTCATCGCTCCGTCGATCGTCGCTGTCATGTCCGTTCACGGTTGCTAACAGACACAGTTTGCTTGTTAATGCGAGTGTTCTATTCGAGTCCAAAGAGGCTGTGGTTATGTCGCCATTTTCTGAATGTCAGTAGTGTGCCGGCTTCAAACACATAATTTATCAATCAACATTTCATAACTACTCTGGTACATTCAAAACAATTATGCGGAAATCCCAAAATACATGAAAATAAAGTCCAGACCCCGGAGCCTCCATGACCAAAGGTCAACCATAGCAAAAACGATCGCATGAGAAACGTTCTGGCCCGGCTGCCGATCGCAGTCGTTCCCGCTCATTCTTACCGCTTGCTACCATCCGTGTTTTCATTTCATGCGCGCTTTTGCTTAAAACTATACGCGGTACGCCGAACTATCGCTGGATTCGTCTCGGGCCACGCTCCGTGCTTCCTCTTATGTCGTCTGTTATGATTTCCTTTTCTTCCGTCCCCCGTTTCCTCGGTTCGATTAACCCCACATCTTGTTAATCTGCCACCCGCCAACATAAGCTGTACCTTTATTTAATTATATATATTATTATTATTATTATTTTTTTTTTTTTTCATCTTCCGCCGCCAACATTTGTAAATTGGCCATTTCGGCTCTTTTTTCTCTACTTCGTTCTTATAACGGAATAACGTCGTGCGAATGATGCACTGACCTTTTTCATTCCATGGACAGAATGAACACTCTGCTTCTTGTCAGTAACTGCATTTATTGTCAAATTGGTTTATGGCTTGGGACAAAAAAAAGCAGTTGTCTTTTCGTTAGAAGGAGCACAGAACGGAGACCGGCATTACAAAATGGCATTACTTCAACCGAAACGGGACGAGAAAGGTGCTATCCCACCGCTGTCTTTTTCAATATTTTCAATAATTACATTCCCGTCAGGCCAGCCCGAGGTCAACGCTGTCAACACTCAGCGTTACGGCCGTGGACGGATAGCAAGAAAAAAAAATACCCCATGGTCTCTCCCCTCCTCTCCTTTATTAATTCAGGTCCCAGTCGGTCCGTACAGACATGGGCCCAAATAAGCTTTCTCGGCCCTTCTCGACACTCAATAGACGAGCATATCAATGAAACAATACTAAGGAGAACCTTTAACAAGACTACAGTATATCCATCCCTCGCCTAGTAAAGCTTGACGCATGGGATAAACGGTACACGGATGCAGTATCCGTGAACTATGGGTATGAGAGAGACAATTGAGAAACTGAGGCCTGGTTCCGGGGGTGGTACGGCCAAGGTACCCGTGCATGGACAATGTCAAGGTGAGAGACGCAGAAGGAAGCAGCAGTATATATGGAAGATGTGCCCCTGTTCCTGACACGAGATCTTGTCCCTCTCACACAGCAAGCCAAGTCAGCCACGTCGAGTATACAAACAAGACTCTTGTCCAGTTCCCTCCATCTCCCTCACGGATAGTCAATCGCAAGGACCTCATTGCCTGCCGCCTCTGACTCCCCTTCGTCCGCTTCGACTTTCATCACGATGTTGTTTGCTCTCACAACAGCTCTGGCCCTGGCCGGAGCCGCCTCTGCTCTGCCAGCAGGCCGTGCCACAAGCGGTGTCCAGTTTGGTATGTGAAAACCATATGGCTGAGGGTGGACCTGGCTCAACCGCGCACTTTGCTGACACTTGCCTGCAGTGGGCACCAACATTGCCGGCTTTGATTTCGGCTGCTCTATCACGGTGAGTGGCGTTTGGACAGCAGCATCTCCGAGAACCGATCTGTGAAATCGATTAGCTGACATCCGACAATAGGGAGTCGACAACATCACTCAGGCATACCCTCCTCTGTCTTCACTTGGTGGCCCTGACGGGTGAGTCTTTTATTTCTTTATATATATACATGTTCTTGCATCGTCTTGTGAGACATCCTCTAGTGGACCTCCACTAACGCACACGTCCCCTTTCCCCCAGTGCCGGCCAGATGCAGCACTTTGTCAAGGACGACGGCATGAACATCTTCCGCCTGCCCGTCGGCTGGCAGTACCTCCTGAACAACAACCTTGGCGGCAAGCTCGACGGCAACAATGCTGGCAAGTACGACCAGCTCGTCCAGGCTTGCTTGGCCACTGGCGCCTACTGCATCGTCGACATCCACAACTACGCCCGCTGGAACAACCAGATCATCGGCCAGGGCGGGCCCACCAACGAGCAGTTTGCCGACCTCTGGTCGCAGCTTGCCACCAAGTATGCCAGCCAGCAAAAGATTGTGTTTGGCATCATGAACGAGCCCCACGACGTGCCCGACATCAACAAGTGGGCCGACTCCGTTCAGGCCGCCGTGACGGCCATCCGTGCCGTCGCCACCAAGCAGATGATCCTGCTGCCCGGCAACGACTGGACCTCTGCCGAGCAGATGTCCACCAAGTCCGGCCCGGCCCTCCTCAAGGTCAAGAACCCTGACGGCTCCTTTGACGGCCTCATTTTCGACGTCCACAAGTACCTCGACTCGGACAACTCCGGCACACACACCGAGTGCGTCACCGACAACATCAGCAAAGCCTTCCAGCCCCTGGCCACCTGGCTGCGCGCCAACAAGCGCCAGGCGCTCAACTCGGAGACTGGCGGCGGCAACACGGCCTCGTGCCAAAAGTACCTCTGCAGCCAGATCCAGTTCCTGAAGTAGGTCCATCCCTCTCCCCACCATGATTTGGTCTTCAATGTCGTACGTCGTTGCTAACCGACAGCCAAAACGCCGATGTGTTCCTTGGCTACGTCGGCTGGTCTGCCGGTTCCTTCAGCCCGGCCACGTACGAGCTCAGCGAGGTGCCGACCAAGAACGGAAACTCGTGGACTGACAGCTCGCTGGTCACGGCATGCATTGCCCGTAAATCGTAAAGGGGTCATTTCGGCGGACGTGGCCGGCGTGGCAGTCAGCAACCAAAAGCATATCAGAAGCTAAAAGTAACACCTGTCGAAAATAGGAACATTCTTACAAAACAATGCTCAAGATATCCAAAAGTGCGGCAGCGCAGCAAAGTTGTGTCTAAAGGTTTTGGTATTGAATGTACTGCCAGAATATCTCCCAAGATCGCTTGCCTCGTTCTGTCGAGAAGCAAGGTAAAATCTTCAAAAAATGTATAATCCCAAGAACAGTAACATACAAAGAAAAAAAGAGTAAATCATTTAACTCCCCATGCCAATGAAACTCCTAGGTGTTGCAGACGCCTCGAAATCCAAACAGATCGCGCAAAAGTAGGCCAAAAAAAGAATGAGCCAGCTGATGGAGGGTGTAGGACTCCAAGATCAAAAAAGGAGAAAAGAAAATGAAAAAAGAAGACAAAAAAAAATCATTCCGATCCGCATCCCCCAAGCAAGACCAGATATTAGAGTATCTAAGATCGCATTATTTAAATCCACCAGGAAAAGAAATATGTACCCAACCGGCGTAAATGCTCCAAACTGCGTCTGGATCGACACAACCGAACGTGTCTTTCCAAGATTATAAGATTGCTGAAACACGAAACAAGACGACGAGAATTGTAGCGGAAAGCGGAAAAAGGTAAGAGGGATAAAACAGACAATGGACACGTGACACCTGGTGTTGGTGAATTCTGGCTCTTGTCGCACCGTTGTTCGGCGGGTAGTCGGTATCCAATCAGATTGCATGCTTCTCGGAAGCGGCTGATATATATTGGCGAATAGATCCACGTGGATCATCGACCGACGACGTCACGTTTGTCCCTCTTTGTCGTAACGAACTGTGTCGTACCAAAAGGCTTCTGGAGCCTCGGCCTTTTCGTTCATTAGGTTTCTCATTAGTTCCGCTTGTCGCCCTCCTTCTCCTTGTTGCTGTCATTGTTGTTGTTGTTGTTGTCGTTGTTGTTCTTGTTGTTGCTGTTGTCCTTGCTCTTGTTGTCCTTGTTCTCATTGTTGTCGCCCTCTTTGCGCTCGCTGCCCTTGTTCTCGTTGTTCTTCTTGCGACGGTCCTCTTCCTCCTTGCGCTGTTGTTCTTCTTTCCGCCGGCGCTCATCCTCTTCTTCTTGTTCGCGGCGCTCACGCTCCTCTTCCTCTTCCCGCTGCCTCTGCTTGCGGTCCTCCTCGTCCTTGGCCTCCTGTTCCTTGACTTCGCGTTCATGTTGCTCAATGCGCTCACGCTGCTCTTTCTCACTGAGCTTCTTGAAGTCAGCGACGTCGGCATCCCACTGCTTAACACAGTCATCGACCCAGTTGCACTTCTCAACCTCACCGTACACGGGGTGACGGTAGCGGGGATGCCGGCTAGGCCAGTTGGACGCATGGTAATGATGACGGACAAGAGCAGCACGGGCATCGTGGTTGCCAGAGTCGGAATGGCCTTGGCCAGCAGCGAATGCCTCGACAGTCAGGGCCAGAACGCCGCCAATGAGTTTGGACTCGCTCATGTCATGGAAGTAATCCCAGGTGATCAAGTTCTTGCCAGAGCGGCCTCGGTTGATGTGGTCCAGGATAGCGTTGGTGAAGGCAGACGGGCCGGTACCAGTAATGATCTCGTCGAAGTCAAGGACGACCTCGGAGATGGACACCTTCTGCTTGTCGGCGACGCCATGCAGCCAAGCCATGATCTGCTCGATGAGGCGCATCATGATGGGGTTCTGTGGCTTGGACATGAACGTCCACTGGCAGAACGACCGCGACTTCTGGCCCAAAATAGGGTGGTCCTTCCAGTCGGGCTCGTCGATCTCAACACCAATAACCATGTCAATGTCACGCTTGTTGTACCGCTCGGGAATAAACTTGCTCATTGGCTTGAGGGCCTCCACGTCGATGTCGGCGTAGACACCACCATCGGCATACATAATCATGTAGCGGAGCAGATCGGCGCGCACAATGGTCGCACGCACATTGCGGTAGAAGTCGACAATGTCGGGGCGGTTGAAACCCTCGGGACCGAAGTGAAACTCGACGTAGGCATACTCGTTGCCATCAGTCAAGACCTCGTACTGGTAGTCGGGATTGCGGGCGAGCCACGAGTACGCGGTGTTGTGCTCCCGCTCCTCAAACTCGAGCGGGTTGACCTTCCACGTCTGCCAAATCTTGTGGGGGAAGTCGCTGTGGACGGTGCCAACAGAAGTGGCCGCACGGTGGGCGGCTGCGGAACCCGAGGACATGCTCAGGTGCACGAAGAGTAACAAAACGCATACGACCACGGCGTAGACGTTGGCGAGTCTGCGTAGGCGTGCGGGAATGCCCACCGGCATGTTTTTGGACACGTCCATGTAGTAGTGCGCGACGATAGGCGAAGCCTTGTTGTACGTCTGCACGTAGACGAGCTGGGCATACTGGAGCTTCTGCCGGACCGATTCTGGGATCCAATCGGGGATACTTGGCATGAAAGTCATGGCTTTAGCTGTGGTGGCTGCGAAGGCCGACGCCGGTGTTCGCGGGGAGCCCGGAGGCGTCATCTTCTCGGTGATAGATGACGAGCGTGATGAATGCTGGGACATGTCTGCGCGTGCGCGTTGTCTTGGGAGATGGCGATGAGATAAAAGGTGGCAATGGGGTCAGCGAACCCAGCCTCGTCAAGAGTCGGGAAAAAAACGAGCGTAACGAACGTAAGCCTTGCGCGACGGCAAGGGAAAAGTTGACAACCAGACAAACAAAAAGACGAAAGGCGGCGGCAGAAGAAGAATAGAGAGAAAACGTGAGGAAGGAAGAAAAAAACGACAGATGTAAGGGGGGAAGGATAGAAGAAAAGAAAGAGTAGAGAGGATAGGAGAGAGAAAAAGCGAACTAGGTAAAGAAAACGGACACGAGAAAAGGAGGAAGTGGAGCGGAAAAGAGCAAGGCGGAGGGACGGCCAAGGGAGATAGGGGGTGGTTACCACCAAAGCCAGGCCAAAATAATCGAGGATTGAAAAGGGAAAATAACGAGAAACAGAATGTAAGCGGGCGCTGGGGAGAGGCGCGAGAGGTGGGACGATATCGAAAGTAGGGAAAGATTTTTTTGGATTAGGGGATGGGGAGGGGCGTGCAGATTAGGAAGGCGCTGATTTATCGTGTGGCTCTTGGCTCCTGCTACCATTTGGCGCGCACTGTATCAGTACGGTGCCTTTTAGTCTAGGTGCTTCATTAAACGAGAGCTGGTCCACCTGGCAATTGATGGTGCTCACGTGGAGACAATGGCAACTGTGGCTTTGGAGGACAGGTAATACGACATACAGAAAGAGCCACTGGCCGATTGTCAAGCCATAACGACAAGCGGCGCCCAGCAAAGGAAAGAGCGGATGAAAGAGAAAAAAGTGTGTCGATAGTGGCACGGTGCACAGGCAATTAGCGAGCAGGACCGTTCCTGGTTGCGGGATATGGAAGGGAAGGTGCGAGTAGTGGTGTGGAGGGTGGAGGAAAGGAAGTGGAAAGAACGATACCGGGGAAAACGAAAGAACCAGAGAGGACAAAAACAAGGACAATGTGAATGGTCATTCCGGGCGTCAGAGGCAAGAAAGTCGCGAGAGGAAACAAACAAGGCAGGAGCGCCACTCGAAACTGGCAGCAGACACTTTCACAAGCTTTTGCCAGTCGTTATTACTGCGTACTGAGTAGGGCAGCAGGGCACGACCAGGAACTGCGGCGGATGATGGGCGTGCAATTAGCGTACGCACGCAGAAATCAGACAGGGGCTGGCTTTGGGGCTCTTGGGCTCTTACGCTAGCGCCAAATTACACGCCCCCGTAATGTGTGAAGCAGAGCGACTGGAATTAGACCACTCTCGCGGTCTTTTTGGCTAGCGGCAGGCACTGGGGAACTGGAGATGGGCTAGATGGGCAGACGGGGCAGACGACGATTGCGTGAGATACTGCAAATTTCATTGTGCAGACTGGGTGGGCTTGTATTGACAGGGCATACCTGGCTAGGAGGGTGTTCATCAAGCGCACCCCTGCGAGCCCTGTTGTGGCGTGGGACTTGCGGGAGTGGCCAGGCCATCTGGGTGTACCGAGCGAGGACCGAGATGTGGCTGTCAATGGAGATAAACGACCTACGGCTCTTTTCTTGCATCTTATTTTTTTCGAAAAAAGAAAAAGAAATACAGAATAGGCCGTAACAAAAGAAGCTTCGCAAACCCTCGTGTAAAAGAGGAGAAGGGCGGAGCATCCGTTGACGGGGAAGGACCAGACCAGGGGGTGCCTACCGCAAGGAGAAAAGAGATGGGAGATAAAGTGATATGCATGGCGAACAAGGCCTGGCCGGGCCAATCCATGCCTACCCCTTTTATTCTTTGCGATTTTGAAAGTTTCGCCATTGTCATTTTTTTTAAAAAAAAAAAGTTTTGGTGCTGCTGTACTACTAGCTCCTTAAATTTTTGCCGTAATTGCTGCCCCCCTTTCTCGTGCTGGGCCCAGCGTCTGGAAGCACAATGTGGCCTCGCTTGACTGTAAGGTACGGAAGCCAGCACTGATAGACTGCAAAGACGACCGTTGCATCGCCCGTCGCGGACACGGATGAAGTGCAAAGGAAGGAACGAGGAATCGCCAAAGACTTGACCGGGGCCGCAAGTGCCGTGCCGACTATGAGATACGGAGCACGATACGAAGAGACATTCGGCAAGGAAGGCGCAGGTCCCGTGCAACTACCAGACACAGCAGATTATTCGTATCGCCATGTCCTATCGCACGGCATTACCAGCCATCAAGACCTCGAAGGACCTGGTTAGAGAGTTTATGCATCACCGCCACCAAGGGTTCATGTCCGCAAACGGAGGGGTTCTTGTTGTTTTGTTTTGTTTTATTTTATTTTTATTTTCGACTGTGATCCTTATTCATGCCATGGCAACTCACAGCGCATGAAAAGTTCCTCGCAGCCTCTCCGTCACATGCCTGTTTTGTTAACGATTTGGTACAAAAACATTCAACATACACTATGCAGTTATGCCTGTGGCTGTCGGCGAGGCGTGCACGGCAGCCAATTACGATGTAGAAGTATTCAAAGCCAGACCCTTCCTTCTTCCGCCTAGAGCGCCGCCTGGCCGTTGAGGCAGGGTACATGAGTTTCTCGCGGCACGGTGTCCTTCAATTCTTGCCACTGTTACTTTCTGAGATGTATTTGTCGAGGGTTGACGGACGGGAACAGACGCGACGCGCAATGTGCCAAGATAAGTGTTACGTCAATATCTTCAGGTAAGAGACCTCTGGCTATTCATCCCCAAAACAGGTATTCCGCATGTCGTAGATATTATATGGTTGTGAGAAGAACGCCTGGTATGTCGTACCTGGAAGCACCTAAAACAGGATTCCCTTCCAAGATGCGCGTCGCGCTTCAACGGCCCCAACACGAATGCGGAGTGGCTGCGTGGACAGTGGCAGAAGGAGGTGGTATGCTTACTGCAGCAGATGGCAGTGAGAGCCATGCCGCTGCACGGGGGTCTCCGAAGTTAACCATGGCCCTGCTCTGCCCTACCGACTCACCGGCGACATAGCTAAGCCACGGATGTCGCTGTGCTGAGCTTTCTGCCTTTGAAGGCATGAAAGGGCCATCCATCCTCGGCCAGCCAATCAGACATACAGCATAGGTTGTCCGTGGATGCGTGTACTTTCCTTACGCTGTAACTTGGTCGTATTCCGTGGGAGAGGGAGTGGAGCCAGTGCCAAGCCCTTTTATTCTCTGCTTTGTTCCCCTGAATAATTTTGGCGGTTTTTTTCGGGTTGTCCTCGCGTTGATCGTTTACGTCTCCCGCTTCAATTTCGTGCATATTCGAAAGACGATGCATTCTGGACACCGCCTCAGACTGCCTTGTATTATCATATCTAGGCTTCAAACTCTCTTTTCGGGAGCGAATAGAGTCTCAATAAAGCAAGCACCGCCGCGCTAATCAAAACGCGCGCGGCACTGTAATATGGTGTCTCATCCATATCCGTTAGCCGTACATCGCAGCCTACGTCGTAAACAATCTGGTTGTGGGCTCGGAGATGGTACTTTTCTTTAGTGGAGTGTGGGGACCGAGCGAGACTTGGCTCACAAAATTCAGAACATCGAAGAGGCTTGCTTCCAAGACGGCCACGGTGCCTTCCTATTTTTGGCTCGTTGTGTGTGCTGTGTGTGTGACGGTCAGAGACGTAAGACAAAACGCAACACTCCGTCCCAGTTTTTACGTTCCAACCATTTATTATTCACTTTGCCTCTTTGTCTCTTCTGTTTACTCTGCGAGTTTGTCTGTCTGTCGGCTTGTTTGTTTGTTTGTTTGCTTGCTGGTTCCCCTCAGCTTTTGTCTCAGTTAGCCCGCGTCTCTTCATTTATTCTAAATTCGTCTCTGCCTTGAAGCATTGCTGACATTGAATTTCACGCAGCCTGTCTTCGCCCATCTCCCTTTGTTGAATGCCATGCCTCTGATATTTCCATATATTTTTTTCCGCTGGACCGTCGTCCTCCTTCCATTTTCGACAAAATAATGGGGCCGGACCAGATGCAACGAAGCATTAGCGGAGCCAACCTTTTTCTTTCGCGCATTCTGCTGGGCAAAACTAGAGACAGATTTTGTTTTTTTCGTGTCTTGTTTTCGCTCGAGCTTCTAGCCCCATTTTCCTCCACCTTCCCCGTATTCGCTATTTCAATTTGTACTATTCCGGTGTAGTTTGTCGCCATGGTTCTTTTCTGTCTGTTCCTGCCCCCCTTTCGTCGATTCCCCTTCTCGTTGGCCTTACGTGCATCTCTGTCAGGAGATGACCGCTTCTGGCAATTCTACAACGTGACCCTCGCATACACAAAGTCTGTCCAAGTCTCCCAAATGGCTGATAGGTTGACGAACGTCCATTGTTCCCTGGCGAGCCTGGCAATGACAAACTGGCATGGCACTGTCTTGCCGTTGTGTTGGGATCTCCGTTGCGCATAGCCTCTCCCATTGGCCAGCACGCCCGTGCCCTCCTTATTTGGAAATCCTCCATGATCAGCATCAATGAATCGCCTGCTGTTTAATTTTTCTGGGCTCGCCCTTTCATTTTGTTCTGCAGCCCACTTACCTGGGTCGGCGCACTTTGCCACGCCCCCTGTGCGCAGTCCAATACTGTGCGTCATGTATTGGGCACTGTGTGTAAACGCCCTCATCGTCGTTGCACAAGAAGAATCGTGAGGGCTCATCCGTGTCGTTAATCATACAACATGTATATGTTCCTTGATCTAGCTGCGTGCCACGATGTGTAATGGGTGTCTCATACACAAATGCTGTGCGAGGTGTGTCGAGTCACCTTTTCGTGATCGGGCCTGCAAAGACTGCCCCTGCAGCAATCAAAAGCGCTGCACAAATGGGCCCTGGCGCCAATGTGGCTTTTCCGCAGCCGCACTGAGGAAGAATGCTTTTCCAACATACAAAGCATTGTACGCCGTACGCGGTACATATTCCGTTCGAACATTCTGTATTCTCGCTCCGTCTTCAAATGCAACCCGATGCCTGCATTGTCTCATCCGATATCTGGCCTAATGTCCATACAACAAACGCTCCAACGCACGCCGATACCTCCAGTGTCCGCCTACAGGCTTCGGTGGATCTCCTTAATTCGACCTCAATGGTATATCCCTTTCCTGTAGCGGCCCGGGCAGCTCTCCCTTCCCAGAAACACTTGAAAACAAGGAGAGATACGACGTTCCAAAGAGAGTATGTTGGAGATATATTCGTAGGTACAAATACGGAGTCAGACGCGGCTCGCTAAGTCCGCACGGGGTGCGTACTCATCTGGATCGCCAACAAAACCGCCACATTCGGAGTGGTCGCAAGGACCTTTTTACACAGTAAGCGTGCCTCTGCCTCATGCCGACGCAAACAAATACGGATTCAGCTTCTGCGTCGGCATTGATACGCTCACCCCCGCTCCTTCGCACTGTGATCCACGTCCTACGAATTATTGCCTCCTGTATTTGCAGCGACTTGAGCGACAGCACCGGCATATATTACACTACAACGTACTCGGTACTTCAGGCATGCCCCTATTTCAGACCCTGTCAGCCTGTCGAGCCTCCTCGTCGTTCCCACACTCACACAGATTTGAATTTGAATGCAACCCTGCTGTCGCTGCATCGCGCATCCTCATCAGCGGCCTAGCCATAGTTTTCTTGCAACGTACAAAGAAGGGAGCTGGGGAGGTAGGCTCGCAGGGAACAGAAGTGGCTGGCGCGAACTTGGCATATGAAGACAGCCTCCAAAATGGAGACTTGAGTTGCGCTTTCTGCAGTACAACCAAGTTGCTCGCCGTGTTCCTCCGTCCCGATTCGCGACCCCGTGGTCCATGTGTACTTGTGCAAATCGTCTTGAACACCGACCAGCAGTCAAAACAACTGGCTGGCGATGACAGTTGGCGGTGCGCACGACACGAAACATGACTAGAACCACGGACGAGGAACTATTCAGCACAAAACTGTATCTTACTTTGACTTTAGCTAGCCACTCTGTGTTCCTTCTTGCAGCCGCTACTGCAGCACCGCAACCCGCTGGATTATCACATGCACTTTTTGTTTGCTAGCCAGCCATACAGAAGTGTTGCCAGTGAACAAGTGGCTTGATATCCATCGCCATCGAAGCAAGAAGATCGATCTGTCACCAGGTGCGGAGAAGGTACTTGACATACTCTCTGCATGTTGTGCAAGTCCATACTGGCGTCATACAGTGGGCGACTGAAAGCACCAGACTGCAGAACCCCCAAAGCACAAGACAAAAACTTGTCGCGCCGACTACAAGCGGGCTGTCCCATTTTACTGTCGCTTGTGGATCTCGACACCCCATTGCTCTCACCTCTAGTTTCTTTCAACCTCCTACCTCTTTTCTCCTCTCTCCATCTCACTTTCCTCACCTTGCCCCCTTTCCCTTTGGAACTTGTTCAGCTTTTTTTTCTTCTCTCGCTCTTTCTTGTTTCGTTGTTTGGGCCCTTGCCTTCACGCCGGCAACGCTTCTTTCCTCTTTCCTTTGCCGTTTTGCCTTCTCAGCCCCTAATCTAATCTTTTTCGCCTGTCCTTCAATCAACACCAGCAGGCTCTTTACGCCGTCCTCCTCCGACCTTCTCCTCCACAGCCAACCCAGCGACCACCATCGCCATCTGGTGCTTCTACTCCCCTCCCCTCGACTATCGTTTCGAACCGGACAGCAGTTTCTTAGTTGTTTCTTTTTACCCCAATACAAACCTACAATGACGAGCAGCGGGCTGCTCGACGGCGGCAACGCTCCGGTCGAAACCCACGAGCTTCCCGTCTGGCGCGACGGCGCGTGGTCCAACGAAAAGCCGAATGCCCGCCCTATGCGGCGCTTTCTGCGGTCGTTCTGGAACGCCTGCCGCCTGGCCGACGAGGACGGCGAGAAGAAGCCACTCCGTCCGACAGCCTACCTCGACGGCCTGCGTGGCTTTGCTGCCTTTTTGGTGTATATTCATCATAATGAGCTCTGGGCGCACGCGGCCAGTCCTAACGGCGACAACGAGACGTTTGAGAACGCCTTTGGCTTCAAGGATCGCTACCACTTTGCGACGCTGCCGTTTGTCCGCAACTTCTTCACCGGCGGCCACATAGCAGTGGCGCTCTTCTATGTCATATCGGGATACGTGCTGTGCGCCAAGGGCCTCTCCCTGATCGTGGCGGGCGAGCACATGAAACTGCTGGACAGCCTGGCCTCCTCCGTCTTCCGCCGCTGGTTCCGTCTTTACATTCCTATTTTTATCACGACGTTCCTCTACGTCACCTCATGGCACATCTTCGGCCACTATTGGGTCTCCAACTCGACTCAACACGCCACCATCGGCGAGGAATGGTGGGAGTGGTACGTCGAGCTGAAGAATTTCACGTTCCTCTTTAAAGAAGGTAGCATCTGGGTTACGATGAACACCCACTTGTGGTCGATTCCGTTTGAGATGCGCGGCTCCATGATATGTTTCTTGTTGATGCTCGCCACCTACCGAACGACGCACTTTGCCCGCCATGTCATTATCCTCGGCCTCATGTTTTACTTCCTCTACATTGTCGACGGTTACTACTGTTGCATGTTTACGGTTGGCATCTACTTCTGTTATCTGGACATCCTGGCGAAGCGCAACGACCCCGGCTTCCCTGCGATTCTCCACAAGCTACAGCCGTACAAGACTTTTATTGTCTACACGCTCTTCGTCATCGGCATGTTCCTGGCCGGCGTGCCGTCACAGAAAAACGACCTTATGCTTCTCCGCTCCAACCCAGGCTGGTACTACCTGTCGTTCCTGAAACCGCAGGCTGTCTTTGATCCCAAGTGGTTTTACCTCGTCTTTGCTGCCGGCATGATTGTCGGCACCACCCCGCACATCCCTGTGTTGAAGCGTTTCTTCGAGTCCTCCTTCTGCCAGTACCTGGGTCGTATCTCGTACTCCTTGTACCTGGTACACGGACCGGTCCTCGCGTCCATTGGTGACCGCGTCTACGCCATGACCGGATGGTACCGTGTTGTGGAGGACCACGATAAGATGCTGGAGTGGTGGATCAACCGCTTCCAGCTTCCCAAGACGGGTCCCATGGGTCTGGAGCTCAACTTTTTGGCTCCCCAGATCATCATTTTCCCTGCGACATTCATCTTGGCCAACCTGGTCACCAAATACGTTGACGAGCCCGCAGTCCGCTGGCCGGCCAAGTTCTACAAGTGGGCTCTTGGCGGCGACACAACGCCCTCCCAGCCGACTGCAGCACGGCGGCCGGAAGACCCACAGCGTCTGGAGTAGGAAAGGACGCAGTCTAGTGTCCATTCTTTCTTACGCAGTCATTTCCCTGTTGAGGGGGAAGCAGGCGAGCATGCTTAGTCTTTCTCGTTCATACGGCCCATTTCGTGCCTCCGCTCACTTTCCACTTGCCACTTTACACTTTCATGTGCATAATTAAGGGTTCCCTTTCAACGTCTTTTTTTCCTGGCCCTCTCTATTTCAAATTTTTGCTTCTACTTTTGATTCCTTGTCGGCATCAATACAAGAATATCTGAATACGGGAAATACCAGTTTGTTTGTTTTTTTGGCTTTTATGTCTTTTCTGTGAGCTTGGGAGGGATTTGGTTTTTCTATATTGTTTCCACGCAGGCTTTGATACGCCGATTTATGTATTTGGTGCGGCTCTGCGACGTATGTCTTGGTCTTCTTGTACAAGCTTTTCAAGTATAACGGTTACTCCATTGCCAGGCGTTGGGTCGTTCGTTTGTTCTTTTTTAACCGACTTGCACTTTTTTCACGTATGGTGTCTCTGGCTCGGTATATATTTTTTTCGTTCTTGCTCTTTCTTTGGATAATTTTCGTCAGTTAATTACAACTAGAGAAAAAATCATCAATGTAAAAGTATGTTTGCACAACTTCTATCCAGGCGGGTATGTACCATCGAGCCCAGAATGTTCCACCGCAAAAGCATGCGGTCACCTTGTCGGAAGAAGTCAAGTTTGCTTCAGCTCACGATCGTGCCGATCGCTCATTTACCAAAGACGCAAGACGGTTCTGACCAGGCCTTGTCTAGAACAAAATATTCTACTAGCCGGAAAAGACCGTGGACAACACAGGAGAGCACAAGCAAAACAGCAAAACGACGAAACAAAACAACAACAGAAATCATGAAAGATAATCGGCGAGAAGACAAAAATGGAAAAAGTTAAGAGGCAACAAAGACCGCTTCAAGTTTGCGCACACCCCTTCTTTCAGGTTCATTGCCTCCTTTGGCCACCAAACCGAGGGCATCACAGGTTCGTCGGCTTGTGCCGTTGTTGTACTGCATGATTTCTACGATGCATCGTCGGCCAGGTTTCCAGTTCTAGATGACCATCTCATAGCACCCGCCAAGTTTTCCCCGTACTTTTTGCTACCCCATACCCATCAAAAAATAAATTGCTCCAAAATGGAAAGCTAACCCAACCTACTAACCAGAAAAATAATAGGAGATGGTCGTCTTGTCACGTCTCCTCAGTTTGCCCCGGCCTCCAACACCGCTAGCCTATTTGCATGCAGGAACATGGCCCCTTTTCGATCTTGCTGCACCTCGTCGTCTTGATCTGGTTGTCTTCCTTTTTAGGCTGCTTTAGCTGCTTAATCCCCCTATTTCCCCTTGTTCGCCTCAACTTTACGGATCATCCCTCGGCATGCGTGACTGTCACAAGCCAATTTTGCAGTCCTCTCCTCTTTTGTCCCCCACAGAATGCGGAGTAAAGGTGGGAATCAAGGGGCCGAGCACGACCGACAAGTCCATGTCGGGGAAGCAACAAACGTACGGAAAGCTGCTCGTGAAAGCCCCTTTTCGCTTTGTCAGTGGAATCGTCCTCTCGTCTAGTCAAAACTAAGGAGGGGGAGTTTGTCGTGTTAGGGACGACAAGTAGACACGCAAAACGACAAAAGGACAGAAGGACGTGGGTTCGAAGAAGCTGCCAGATGTGACGACGAGAGCTGAGTAACAGACCCTCGATAGCCAACAGAGTATTACGTGAACAGCGTGGAAGTGGAAACGAGACACACGACGTCGACTGAGGTGGCACAGCCATATCCACATGTCATGATGTCGACAAGACACTTTGGCGCCTAGTCATGACCGTTCTGGCGTAACTTCCGAAAACAGCACTTACAAAAACCCTTTTTTGCTGATTGACTACTCCTGGGCCCTGTACAGCTACGGGCGATGCCCTACCCCAAGTACTTCGTTGACATGCCCGATTTAACGCACTGCAATATTCCGCAGTCACAGTAAAAGGGTCCAATAGCAATGAGACCAAATGGTCTTCAGGGCAGGGCCAGTAGGCGCTATTTAAAATAAATTGTGATCACGTGCTCAATCATTCGATAAGTGGCGATAAGAAATTTGGCGGTGTGAGGCGGCAATTTCTGTTTGAGGCGCGACGGGAGGCTACCATCTCAACGTAGACACAACAAAATCACGAAGAACGGAACAGGCGATTGCGCATCATACCAGATTGAAAGCGTCTTTTTTTACGACTTTAGACTCATCTAGATATCGTATACATCACAGGCATGGCTGATGTTTCCAGCGAAACCGCGCCAGCGCCGGCGCCGACAGCGACGGGGTCTCGGTCTCCAGAGACAAACATCCCAACCGACACAGCGACAGCACTTGCGACGACAACATCAGCAGCAGGGCCAGAACCGACAACAGCAGTAGAACCATTAAAAGGACGCAAAATAATCCGGAGGAAGCGGAGGCCTGCTCGTCCACAGGTCGACCCAGCGACGTTCCGCACCGAGCCACCACCACAGACGGGCGTGACCTTCAAGTAGGTCCTTCCTCCCCCCCCCCCCCCTCCCAACACCCTTGTCTTTAACTTTGTTTACGAGGACATGCTTTAACAAAACAGCATATGGTACAACAAGTGGAGTGGTGGCGACCGGGAAAGCGGTGCGGCCAGCTCGACGGCCGCCAAGGGCCGGTGCAACGTGGCCAAGGACTCGGGCTACACCCTCGCCGACAACATTTCGGGTTCCTACTTTTGCCTCTTTTTTTGCGCGCGGCCTCTGCCCCAAGGGAAGCGACTGCCCCTACCTTCACCGCCTCCCCACAGTCACCGACATCTTCAACCCCAACGTCGACTGTTTTGGCCGCGACAAGTTTTCCGACTACCGCGACGACATGGGCGGCGTCGGCTCCTTTTTGCGGCCTAACCGCACGATCTACATTGGCCGCATCCATGTGTCCGACGACATTGAAGAGGTCGTCGCCCGCCATTTTGCTGAGTGGGGGCAGATTGAGCGCACGCGCGTCCTCAACACGCGCGGTGTTGCGTTCGTCACCTACACCAACGAGGCAAACGCCCAGTTCGCCAAGGAGGCCATGGCCCACCAGTCGCTCGACCACGAAGAGATTCTCAATGTGCGCTGGGCCACGGTCGACCCCAACCCCATGGCGCAGGCGCGCGAGGCCCGGCGCGTCGAGGAGCAGGCGGCCGCGGCCATTCGCGCGATCCTGCCAGCAGACTACATTGCCGAGCTCGAGGGCCGGGACCCGGATGCGTCCAAGCGGCGTCGGATCGAGGGCGGATTCGGGTTGCAAGGGTACGAGGCGCCGGACGCGGTGTGGTTCGCACGGGAGCGGGCGGACAGAGAGAGCCGGGACGGTGGGGAGGCCCATGCGCGTGATGACCAAGCACAAGGAGAGCAGCCACAAGGACAGCAGCTGGAGGCAGCACCAGAAGAGCCGCCAGCAGCGCGCGGTGTCCTCTCCAGTGCCACATTAGCGGCTCTGGCACGACAGCGGGAACGCTCGAACGGGCTGGTTATCAAGACTGCTAAGGAGGCGAAGCCGGCGGCCGCATTAGTCGACTATGGCAGTGACAGCGACGATGACGAGTGAACATGAGCATTTTCTCTTTGTTATATTTTCCTTTTCTAATTATTGTACTCCAGAAACTTAAGCAGCGCGATTATTAAATATCAGCAGCCCTCCTTGGATGTGCTTCCATTCATGTCAACTTCTCTTGCTCCCTCGATTCCCCATCGCCCTTACACCACTGACTACCTCTGTGTCGGCAACAATGCTGCCCGAGACGTGCTGCCAGTGCTTGTGCCGTTCGTCCAGAGCGGTGTCGTCGTGTTGTGCCAGCTGCTGGCAGTCTGCGTCGAGGTGATCCAGGAAAAGCTACTGCTCTTGGTTGTAGCCGTCCGAGTCGGATGGCTCCGCAACGCCGTTGTCGAGTTGCCAAATGGGGGGGCCTTTCCATCTGTCGTTACTGTTGTTGTTGCGGCTGTCGTGTTGGCAGATGCCGCGGTTGTCCATGCCGTCGAGTTTGTCGATACGGTAGTCGCCTGTGTTGTCGTCTTGGGCTTTGGAAAGAATGTCGTCGAGCCCATGGTGACATGGCACGAACGCCACGCCCACTGCAGACGCTGAACGACGGCAGGCCGGGCAGAGATCTCACCATGGCCGTCATCGACGAGGCCGCCGAAGGCCGCATAGCCGTTTGTCGAGTTGGTCTGAACATGCACTCCGAAGCGGAATCTGAGAGCCAGGTTACCGAGCTCGGCTCCATCTGAGCAGCCCGACCACACTGGTACGCTGGAAAAGTCCAGCAGCGCTCCCATTGCACTTGCCTCGTCCATTGTCCGGCTGTTGGTCAGCGACACATTGCGCTCGGCTGGCGCAGGTGCCGCCGTTTTGTGCCCAGTTCCAGAAGCTCCAGCGGTTGATGCCCATGACACGCTTGCCGCCGCCGAGATGGAGCTCCCACTGCTTAGCGCCGCATAGCCGCGGATGGACACTGTCTCGAGGGCCAACTGCCAACCGGGTGAGGTGTTTGAAAATGTGGCATGGATTGTGCAGTCTGACTCGGATGGCAGTCCTCCTGGACCGGGTTTCCCAGTGGCTTCAAGATTCAAGTCGTGCAAACTGACGGTCCAGTCGGACCAGCTGGCCGGGCTCCAGGTTGCGTTGGCCGTTCCTTGCGAACAACCAGCGCCCGAGAACACCAGGTTGTTGACCTGTGGCAAGATTGGAGGTTCCATGGAGATTCCGTCATGTTGGGCAGCCTGCACGGCAACGCCCACGAGGGTGACGAAAAGGGCTTGATTCAACATTTCCAAATCGACTGTGCTCTCTTGTAGCTGCAAAGAAAACTGTGGCTTGGTTAGTCGCTGATCACAGGGAAGGGGACACGCAGGCTTCATATAAGTCACTACAAGGCATCTCAGAAGGGGAACGCACGTCGGATTCTCTTCGTTTACACAACAAGCCGCCCTTGGAATAAGCAGACAACAGCGCTGGTGTTTATTACATGACGTCGAAATAAGGAACTCCAAAGGTCCTTCTCAATTACATCCCGATCTTCCGAACGTTTGGTAACGACAGAAGCTCGATCTCAAGGACTCAATTATCCAGATGAGGACAAACGATGAGGCTGTATGTGAAGGTATTGACAAAAGCACTATGCCGTCTAGGAGTAAAATTGGTACATGTGCTTAGGTATTGTTAAAGATAGGCTTCAAGATCCTTTTTTTATTTATTTCTTTAATATTTTGAACATGTAATAGCTCAGTTTTCGGTGAATTATTTCGTGTTTTCTTATTCAACTTGTTTTGGTAAGGGGGGTTTAATACAAAATAAAACGGCCTATTATATCGGTTTTCTCTTCCAAAAAATAATCCTTCCAAAAAATAATCATAAAATTAACGTTTCACCCAAGACGTATGATGCTTCATCTCCCAGCGGAAAAGACTTCCATAAACGTCCTAGGAAACTTACAATAGAACTCAATAGCAGGCCTTCCCTCCCAAAGTATGTGATAATTGAGGCTGTAGAGGCCCATTTACCCCCGAGATATCCGCACAAAGAATGCCAAGGACCTTGCAACGGCCCGGGAGATAAAGAATACTGCCGGCGGCTCTTCCAAGGCGGAGAAAAGGCAAAGAAGGGATACCAAGGCAAGCAAAACAGGAACAAATACATTGAATCAGATTGGCGAGTCCACTGAAATAGGTAAACTTCTGAAGTAGGAGCGCAGCCAAAAGAAAAAGCGAATACGAGACATTTCAGGAATTCACAAGAATAGCAAAACCGAAGCATGTCTCTCAGCTTCCATAGCACGGGCCTTTTAGATCATGATCCAACCGTGTCGCCAGGTAGGGCCGAAGGTGGCTGAACGACAAAGATGAGATGGTCGCGGCAAACCTGGCGCCGGCTGTTGCCGTTGTGCTGGTGCAGTGCACCTGCTGCTTCCTAAACCTAGCACTTCTGGTTAAAGTAGTCACGTGCATCACCTGGCTTGCAGCATCGACCAATGAAATACGCCAATCAGGTTTGCCCAAGAATTTTTCGAGGTACATCAAAGAGTTCATTAAGGTCTGACAATTCTCAAGCGCATGAGTCGACAACCGCACCGGCTACACAACCGACTCAATGGCACCACGAACGGCACTTTCGGGCGTCGCAGCTTGCTGCCAGGCGGCCGCCGTTGCTGCCCGGCTTGCGCGGCCTACCTCATCGATAACATCAACCACCTCCAGGTCACCGTTGGTGCCTCTGTTTGCCGCATTGACGATCCAGACACGCGACGCTAGCATCTTGGCCAGCTTACGGGACAACAAAGGCGCGCACCAGAAGCGCATCCGTGTCGGTCGCGGTCCCTCGTCGGGCAAGGGTAAGACGTCCGGCCGTGGTCACAAGGGCCAGGGCCAGCACGGCAAGGTCAAGCCGTGGTTCCAGGGCGGCCAGACGCCGCTGATCCGGACGTGGGGCAAGAAGGGCTTTGTGAACCAGTGCGTACAACCTGCGAGGGAGATATTGCGGTGGTATGACTCTTTTTCTTTGACCTCACACTAACAACTGCAGCCGCGCCGACGTCATGTCCGAAGTCAACCTCGACCGCCTCCAGGCCTTTATCGACGCCGGCCGCATCGACGCCACCAAACCGATTACGCCGCGCGAGTTGATCGAGTCGGGCCTTGTTGGCAAGGTCCGTGACGGTATCAAGATCCTCGCCCGTGGCAAAGAGGACCTGCGCACGCCCGTCGACCTGCTGGTGTCGCGTGCGTCGGCCGGCGCCATCGACGCCATCGAGGCCGCAGGAGGCAAGATTGTCACGCGCTACTTTACGAAACAGTCGATCAAGTGGCTGCTTGAGGGAAAGAGCGTCATATCGAGCACACCCATGGCCACGGGCCCTGAGCACGTCGAGGCTGCCGTGGCCAAGTTGCGCGCGGCGCCGCATCTGCGCCGGCTGCCGGATCCCACAAGCCGTTGGGACATTGAGTACTACCGCGACCCGGCTCACCGTGGTTACCTGAGCGACCAGCTGAAGCCTGGTGAGTCGCCGAGTTTGTACTTCAAGGTGCCTGGCGTGCAGCGGATTGTGCGGCCGGGCGGCAAGGTCATTATCCAGAAGAAGGAGGAAGATGTGCTGTTCTAGATGCTGTCTCTACGCCTCTGCATTTGACATGTACTTGTACGATATGATAATCTATACAAAAGCCTATTTTTACACTATTCTTGAACCACATACGTCGTGTAGTGGTTGCTGGCTGAGTGTTGTGATTCTGTATTTTGATATCCTTTTCTGGGGTCGAGTTGCCGCATGTAACTTAGGTGCCCTTACGATTACAGCGGTTACACGCCGACCTCATTAGAGCTTGTCGCAGCGTTGCCTCCTCGAGCACCTCCAGTGTCAAGAATCTGCCCCTTTGATTGGCCAACCGCCACTGACACCACTCCGTCTCCACTTTGTTGCACCCGCCCGCAATCTGAGGAAGGAGCTCTCCGAAACCAAAGACGCCTCTTCCAAAGCCATTCGTGATCCATGTCCTGAGTATTGATCAGACTCGAACGTTTCCCGCGACTTGCCACTAGTTACTATCTTTTGCTCGTATTTTCTCACGGACCTTGCTTCCTCGGGCTTATTTGTGTGCCCCCCGATTGTATTTGGCTGTATCGGCGTTTTGCCGCATTCTGCGCCTTCTCATTTGTCCACTCGTCGTCGTCGTCATTGTCATCACCTCTGATTGTCCATTCACTCTCTCAACAGCAACCAACAGCGATCGACCACGATAGCCCTACCATACGACATACAGGCATTCGATTTTTACCATCCGATCCATTGCTTACCGTTTCCCTCCCCAACGGCCACTATGTCTCTCTTCGGCACCTCGCCCCCGGACGAAAACGTCAACCCGTCGATGCACTCATCATTTGCCCGCTCGCGCCACGGCCTTTTTGACGACGAAGGGGGCATCAGCCGCACGAACTCGGACCACCTTTTTGACGCCGAGGACGAAGACGAAGACGATACGACGACCAAGAATGCCGATAAAAGTCACGACGCACCATCACCGTGGGACATGCCGTCACCGCGCAAAAAGAAAACTCGCGCAGAGCTGCTGCGCGGCCTGCTGCCCGCTTCCGACGTCCCTGACGCCTACCACAACGCCTTTGAGGCCGCCGTACACGACGATGACAATGGCAATTCGTCTTCCAAAAACGTTGTGTCTGCCGGCGGCGTGGCCCGCACATTGGCCGCTTCCAAGCTCGACGCCGACAGCCAGACTGCCATTATGAACGTCATTGCACCGGGCGGCAGCAACACCACCGATGACGACGGCAACAGCACCATTGCTCTGGGACGCAACGAGTTCAACGTGCTGCTGGCACTGGTCGGGCTTGCCCAGGAAGGCGAGGTGATTAGTCTCGACAGCGTAGACGAGCGCCGGCGAAGTGAGTCCTTTCTCTACATGTTGACTTTGTCATTTGCCATTTTTCTACCCCTTCCCCTTTTTCGTTTTCTTCGTTTTCAATCCTGTAACCAGTATCCAGCCATGGCGCACATCGTTGCGTATTATCTTATCCCACTACATTGCCCATATGTATTGTTGATTGCGCTGGGCGTCTGTTGCTGTGGTGGCGAATCAAAGGCGAACGCGCGATTTGGTGGGTCTACGTTGCACATGGAACTATCATAGAGCTAACCCAGGTCGCCTTGTCAAACAGATCTTCCCCGTCCTACTCTAACTGGCTTTGCCCCTACGTCCCAGTCCCAGACCGATTCCTCTCCCTTCCGACCGACCCCCAAAGCAGCACCACCGCCGCCCCAATCGTCCTACCAGCCGCCATCTGCCTTTCCTCAGCTGAAACCGGCCTCAGACATTCGCCAGGCTCCGATGGACTACGGCTCCGACGATCCGTGGAACTCGCACGATCTGCATAAAGACCACCACCATCCCGATATTGCACCGGCCGCCAGGGTCAGCACAGGTGACGATGCCTCAACAGTAACCGGCGGTGCCGATGCTGGTGCCGACGCAGGTGCCGACGCAACCACACGCTCCGATCCCAACGCCAATGGCAATGGGATTTTTGATTCGAGCCCCAGCAACGCCCTCCCGATAAGAACGACATCCAACTTCACAACGACGCCCGAGGCGACCGTCATCGGCGGTGGCAGTACGGCCGACGCGCAGCCCAACATTACCAGTGGAAACGCACGGAACTCGGGATCAGGGTGGGACATGTACAACGGCGGCGGCAGCCCAACCGTCAGCAACCTTGGCGGCGGCTTTGGTGAGCTGCCGACTGGTAATGACAACGCCGGCCTCGGCGCTAATGGGAACTCTACTGTGCGCGGCGGTGCACCCCCTTCCCGGACCATTGGCAACATTGGTGGCCGCACGGGCAGCGCAATTGAAGAAAACGTTCTCGTCACGCTGATGCCAGAGAAAGAGGGTCTGTTCATGTTCCAACACCACAACTACGAAGTGTCCAGCACCCGTCGCGGTAGCAAGGTTGTGCGCCGCTACAGCGACTTCGTGTGGTTGTTGGAATGCCTGCACAAGCGGTACCCATACCGTGTACTGCCGCTCCTGCCGCCGAAGCGCGTCGCCGTCAATGGCAATCATTTGTCGAACGACGGTGCCTTTATCGAGAAACGCAGGCGCGGCCTGGCACGCTTCCTCAATGCCCTGACACGGCATCCTGTGCTTAGCACGGAGCAGCTCGTCGTCATGTTCCTGACTGTTCCTACAGTATGTCCACCTCCACATAATTTATTTGAGTTTATGTTTCTTTCTCTAACAACAGCAGGAACTTTCTGTGTGGCGTAAACAGGCGACAATCTCTGTGCAGGACGAGTTTGCCGGCCGGCCCCTGCCGCCCGGCTTGGAGGAGTCGCTGTCCCCCTCCCTCAATGAGCTCTTCGACCGTACACGGTCTGGCGTGCGCCGCTCGGCTGAGCTGTACATTACGACTTGCAATATCATGGATCGTCTGGTCAAGCGCAGCGAGGGCATCGCCAACGACCACGCCCGCATGGCCGTGTCCCTGCAGTCGCTGACCGAGGCCAGCGCCGACGTCTATGCCACCGACACCAACCTCGTGCCTCTTCTCAACGACGGTCTCGTCGCCATGAGCAAGCACCTGCGCACGGGCCAGACACTTATGGAGGACGAGTCGCGCGCCTGGGATGCCGGCGTGCTGGAAGACCTCAAGCGACAGCGCGATGCCTTGGTAGGCCTCCGCGACCTCTTTGACCGTCGCGAGCGTAACGACCGCGACACCATCCCCATGCTCGAGCGCCGCATCCAAAAGAACGAGTCCAAGCTGGCGACCCTGCGCGCCAAACCCGAGGGCCTTGTGAAGCCTGGTGAGATTGAAAAGGTCATCGACGCCATCATCAAGGACAAGGAGACCATTGTCCAGCAGCACAACCGCTCCGTCTTCGTCAAGGAGTGCTTGCGCGACGAACTTCTCTATTTTCAGGCCACTCAGTACCACGTCTCGCGCTGGAACCAGGACTGGGCACAGGAGCGCGTCAAGTACTCGGAGATGCTGGCCGACAACTGGCGGCGCTTGCTTGATGAGCTGGACGGCATGCCTTTGGGCGAGTGACAGAGCAGGGGAAGGGAGTATATGCTGTCTCTTGTCAATGCTCTTGTCTACTTTTCTTTCTATCGTCATCGTTCAGCGTTGTTTTGCTCCGAGACGAGGTCGTTCTCCCGTCTCTTTTCACACACCGATCGACTTTTTCAATACCCTTCGGCCGATGTTTTTATGTTTTGTCAGTTGTTTCTTTTTTAATTTCTATGCGATCTCTTGCTATGCCTTGTCTCATTTTTTGGCCTATTGTATTTTACCTGTGTTTATATGTATCAAAGTATCCTAGGTGCAACATCGAGCCAGTTTGAATCGTTCGGCATTGGCGATTGCAATTGACATTACAATGATGTACTATCTATATGTTTTCGACCTGCATGGTTGAAATGTTTGAATTCCGTCACGTGCATCTGTCGATTGTTGTTGTGATTTGTCGCAATATGCCTTCCGTCCAGGCTATGAACCAGACCCGTCCAGACCCCGCCATTTGGGCATCCTGCGCTGGGAATGTGCGCGGCCCACCAACCCCAGCCGTTCACTTGTTTCGTCACCCCCGCTTGACGACAAAAAAGCCGGCGTTAATAAAGAGGAGAGGGAAAGAACCAGAGGCTCAGAAAGCACTGACAGTCACTCTTTCCCTACACGGAACCTATTTTGGTGAACCTCACAGGGAAAGAACTGGTCACGACGCCTTGCCATTTTACCATTTCCATTCACACCTCGCTTGCCCTTCTTTGCATCCCTCTGCTAGTCTCCCGGCGTACTTTGTTTTCTCCCAGCATCCTGGGACGACACACGCGCCTGCATCCACAACACACGACTGGTGCCCGTCTTCCACCGGAGGAAAGAGCCTTTACATGCCCGCAACACATGGTGTACGGGTCGTACCCAGCAATACGCAGCAGGACCACCATATCAAGCAAGGGCCGCAAGTGCCGTATACGACACCGCTCGAGAAACGACAATCCCTTCGCCTCTCCTTGAACTGTTGAAGCAACAGACACGTATCGAGGAACTTGCTTCAGCTCATAGTGACAGACACGACCTTGCCCTACCCTACCATCTACCTACAACGGAAATCTACCGGCTTGATTCTTCGATAGCCCCGACTTTTATTATCCCCCGTCCATAAGCAGCATACACACCCAGCAGTGTCGCAACATTTCGGTTCATCCACCCGCTCACTTCGATAGCTCCTCGCATCGCAGATCTCCCCACCGTAACACGCGTTTCTCGACGGAAGGCGCTGCGAACCTGTTTCATTTCTCGTGCTCCTTGTCTCGCCTCATCCTCAACACACACGTGCGAACACCAGACTCTCGGACTTTGTTCGACACAAGACAGAACTTCTATCGCAACAAACGGAGGCAGTCTTCTGCTGTCGAGACGGGCGACATCGGCCATACACACATATCCACCACACGCCTAGCTAAGGGCAGCTGGTCCTCGGAAGCCGGGCGAGCTACGATTTCGATCAGAGCTGTGCTCTTCTCCTACATATAATTTACGAACCAACCTACCTTCCATCACAACGAATCCCTGTCCTCCTCCAGAGCAAATAAACGGGCTACCAACATGCCGCCTATAACCGCTACACAGCGTATGCTGCTGGCCCAGTTCATGCAGGCCACGGGAGCCAACGAACGTGCCGCACTGAAGGTAAGTGGTGATCTTTTCTTTTTGCCAATTTATGTTTTTGCTTCTCCCCTTCCGCTTGTCTGTTCCGAAAACCTTCGGGTGTTTGGAATAAAAGTCGAGTTGCTCGGTTTTTGCACTTCTGTCGTTGTGTTGGCAGCCCTGGCCTGGGGCTACTGTTGCAGGGCTGTGTTCTGCGCTTCACGAGCTTGTGTGGACGGTCAGCAAATCCGGCAAGAGCAATGGGACGAGCAAGCGACAGGACGGCGGCGATCAGAGCGAGGCTACGGAACGACCAACGGAAGACTTAAAGCTGGGAGCAAAAGACGAAGAATCGAGAGCCGAAGACACAGGAACACAGAACGCGTGGCGGAAAGACGCTCATGCTCAAAGCCACAATGCTAGAACAGGGCAAAAAAATCCGTTGTTGGAAAGAGGAGGAGAAAGAATAAGCAGAACAGAAAAAAAAAGGTGGAATTGTTGAAGAGAAGGAAAGAAAGGGTGAAGAAACATGGACAAAGACGACACAGAAACGGAAGACGACACGACAACTCGACCGGAAACCAACGCCTTGTCAGCTTGCACGTTGCCCTCGCTCTTTATCGGAATTCTTGCCTCCCTATTCCGCTTCCCACGGTCCCTTCCGTATGCGGCGAAAAGCTGCGGGCGCCGCGGATGGGTTAGGTTGCATGTCGCTATTCGCTATTCGGCCCTATTTGGGTGGATCACCACAGCCATTGCTCTTTTTCTATTTGTCCCCGACTCGGAGCACAAGCAGAACACAGCACTGCAGAGCAGCAACACCGCCAGCAGGGGGCTCAAAGACACCACAAAAACAACAGTCAAGCGAACCAGATGACCCAGACGACCCAGATGGCACAGGCGATCCGGATACCAAAAGGGCAAAACAGATGCCCAAACAAATATGCTGGCCCATTGCAACGGACAAGGGCTGTCCCTCCACCATTGTGGCCTTGTCTATGGAGGGAACTCTCTTTTATCTGGCCGCTGCAATACTCGCCATGGCGTCTGCGACGATTTGCGTTGGTCAAGTCGGGCGGTTTGAAGGGCCATTCCTCGATGTCTTTGTGGTGCTTTTTGCCATCTGGTCGTTTTGGTGTCTTTGGCGTGTCCTGGCGACGGCATTGGCGGCACCTGGTGTGCTATGTTTAGCCCGATCGACGTTTTGCTCCTTCCCACAAGCTTCGAGAGACATTCCGCTGACGGGACTATCGGGTAAATCTACAGGCGCTGAAGTCCACCAACTTTAAGCTCGATCAAGCGGCGGACTTGTAAGTTTTTATTATCATTCCTTTTCGTTTCTTGCCTTGAGGGTCGCTAGTGCTATTTTTTTTGTCCATTCCTTTGTCTTGCATCGTTCAGCCTTTTGTCCTTTTGCCTTTCGTCGGCCTTTTCCCCGGCCTTGTCTACCCGTTCCCATTTTCACCTCTTCCATCCTTCTTCTCTGGCTTCTTCAACCCCCCACCTCATGTACTGGCCCTTGTCTTGATCTGGCTCCCGTTCCCGCTATTGGGCACTGCCTACGTCTCCACGACTTTACGACATCCCTCGACTGCGTCGACAACTCCGACGTACTCCCCACCTGGATCTCCCAATAACGCATTGAGCCGTTTTATTGTGCCCTTTCTGTCAACCGGCCCTGTCACTTCGGTTGCTACTCTGCACGGCTGCATCGGACCTTTTTTTTACGAACGTCGTTTTTATACTTGGGGAAAAGAGGAAATGCGTCCCGGCCTGCATTGGCGTTGAGCCGCACATCTCGAGATCTACCACATCCACACACAGTCCCATGTGTACCTGCAAGTTTGCACAGACTACTCTTGCACTCGCACCTACACCATAGCGAGAGAGGTTGTGCCAAGAACTAGGACCAGAAGATCCAAATCCAGAAGCCAGGTGCCCATACGGTCAGGAGGTAACGGGCAGGTTACTTCTGCCTCCACTAGTTTCTCCAACAGGCGTGTTAGTCTTGTTACAGCCAAATCGAGGCTCTGTCCAAGAAATCATCACACCTTCGACACATTGCGCACGATCTCCGCTGCACAGAACATACTACATGCGCCTCGCGCCTACAAACCCACAAAACATCATGGAGTCGCTGGCCGCGTAAATCCATAGTTTTCGGCTTGACCTTTCGCTGCCGTGTGCAACTGTACCGTCACGCTTTAGGACCCTTGGCCACTGGCCTTCCACGGCGCCAAACCACTGTTGGGGTCGTTGCACGGTTTTTGGTCCGCTCGAGCAGTGTTGTCGGACCTTTGCTTGCTTCTATTGGCATACTGGATCGCAAGTTGCGACGCTTTACTTAGAATCTACTCCGAAGATACAGAGAGGCACTTTCCAAATACGCCCAATCGCCACCTTTCTCACGATCTGCACCATGGTGTTCAACATCAAGAGACTCTTCCGGATATCCTCGGACAAGCACGGGAGAAAAGGACCGCAGACAGACACAGACTCACCGAGCGAGGACGACGTGTACAGCCAGAGATTACAAAACGACCCGTCCAGTCGACACTGGGCCTCGTCATCCTCGAATTCACTATGGAACCTGACCAAATCCAAGGACGACCTGCAAAGTGGCCAAAGCCGGCAAAATGGGCAGAGCGGGCAGAGCGTCCAGAAACAGCAAACCGACACCTCCTCGACAAAAGGCATCCGAATCAAGGCTCCTCGGATCGGTCGAGGCAAGGAGCACGGAGGGTACGCAGCCTTGCGGGAAAAAAGACAACACGTTCTGGTAACTGCAGTGTCAGTGAAGTCATGACTACTCTGCTCTACGGCTGTGGAACTTTTGTTTATTTTTTTCCTTTCCCACACCATCCTCGTCTACATAATGTCGTTGCACCTATTAGTGGTTTTCTTTTCTCTTCGTTACCTTTACCTGTTACTGGGTTTCGAAAGCGTTATTGTACACTGGCCATGCCTTGCTAACCTGAGCATTAGGTACTTCAACAACATGTCAGCCGGCGGCGGGGCCATTTCCAACGGTTCAGAGCCGAAGCTGGACGCGATGTTTGATGAGTTACGAGGTGAGCTATGACGTCGTTGGTGCTTGGATGCATATGTATTTTGGTGTTGAGGTGATCTGGTGTTCAGACGGCTAACTGAGCAATTCACCAGATCCTTCAGAAGATGCCAAGGACGCGCTGGGAGTCGAGTCAACAATGGCCTACTTGACATCCTTAGGACTGAACCCGGAAAGCGGAGAAGTTTTTGTGGCGTTGGAGCTGGTTCAAGCACCGAGTCTTGGCGAGATCACCCGCAAGGGCTTTGTCGATGGCTGGAAGACAAGGTTAGTACAGGTGGAAAGGGCGAAGACGGTGACACCCCGGTCGGAGAAATTGTTGGGACTGACACATACATTCTTCCGTTTTAGTGGCAGCGTAACAAAAGAGGAACAGGCCAAATACATCACGACCCTCTTAAAACACTTTTCCACCGACCTTGCCTACTTCAAGCGGGTATACCGGTACACATTTGGTGCAGGAAAAGAGCCTGACCAGCGGTCGATGAGCCTGGAGAATGCAATTGAGTTCTGGAAAGTCCTCTTTGCGGCACCCGGCCGCCCCTGGAAGACGGCCTCGCGCGATTGGACCCCGCTCTGGATCGCGTTCCTTGAGGAGAAGTGGACGCGGTCTGTTAACCGCGACATGTGGAACCAGACGCTCGAATTTGCCATTAAGTGTAGCGAGGACGAGACATTGGGCTTCTGGAACGAAGACGGCGCCTGGCCTAGCGTCATCGACGACTTTGTCGCGTGGTGCAACGAGAAGGGCTACACAGGCAACAAGAAGGACTCCATGGACACCTCCGAATAGATCGCGACTTTTGTCTGCCGTATCGGGTAGTACATATCTATACGACATACACGCTCTTGTACCATTGCACCTTTACGTCTCTGTGCTCCTTCATATTCCTGCCTGTATGCATTCTTAGAAAAGAGCAAAAGTATATATCGCTATGGCTACTCATGAACAAATATAAAATAATTCATATCATCGATGGCCAACTCTGCTCGGAGCTCGAGATTATACAGATGAAGGAAAACGTGACCTGCGTGCCAAAGGTGGATGTCCTTTAGTCGTAAAATAGTGAATCTATGCTCTCAAATACCATACGTGTATATATACAATAGCTTGCCCACGTCTGCATAATTCCGTACTCCTATTTGCTTTTATATATCGTACAAAAGAAGGATAGTGCGGGCTGTCTCGAGTGGATGCTCGCTGCCTGTTTGCCAGGCCGTTCGTTCCGTTGTTGGTTCTCGTCTGGGGCTGGCCGTGTGGGTATGTACCGCTTGTCCTCGATCACTCACGATCGTTCTAGTTGTGCCCTCCCAATGTCTGGTTCGATTGTCGTGGACGCCCCCTTAACTCCGCTCAAACGCCTGCGACCACAGGATCTCGCCAAACCGAGCCGTGTTCTCCAGCTTGCGGTCGTCGCCCAGCCGCACAAACGCTGTCCGAATCATCCGAGGGTCCAGCTTCAACGTCGTGCGCACCGCGTTTTGTGCCTCCGCGCTACCATCGAACCGCATCACAAAGTAGTGGCCCCGAGTGTACTTGGCCTGGTGCACCGACAGCGGGCGGGGCAGCGAAAAGACGCCCCAGTTGGCAATAGAGCGGATGACACCGCCGTTGCGGAGGATGAGCTGGCCGCTGGTGAGGACGATTTCGCGGACTTCGTTGATGTGTCCCGGCCGGGCCTATTTGGTGACGGAGACACCAGTTAGTAAGTGTTCCAGTCGTACGCACAAATCTTCATTCTCGGCCAGCTGACATACAATCCCTATTAACTCGTACAACATCTTGAAGTGGTGTGCGAGTGTGTATTGTGTTTGAGTCCGTCGACTCGTGGCAGGAGGAGATTTGGTTCGTCGGTCACGATCGATTGTCAATGTAGGGTGATATGTGCTCGTGGTTTGTTATCTCATATCGTCGTTTTGTGCCGTTGTGGTGTATCGTCGTTCGACGTGATGCGATGCACGCCACTGCAAACTTTAGAGCTTTCCTCAAAGTTTGGAAGTAGTTTTTCTTGCTTACGTAACACAATTGTCCAATGACAGGGACGGTATCAGTGACTTCAAAGCTACTTGGCACGCTCGAAAACGACTGCTTTAACGTTGGATATAATATTTGTAAAGTATGATTCAAATAACAGTCGAGCAAACAATAGAATACATGATTATTGAGATCAAATAGTTTTGTAAAAATGTCAACAAAACCAAGCCGATGCGCACAACTCCTCGCTGTGGCCCCCCAAAAAATACTAAATAGTGCGTGCAATAGCGCCTTCGGCCCGCCCATTTGCCTTGTAACTCCAACCAAAGCCCCAAATGAGAATAACAGTATCAATAATCACTGACGCTTTCTCTACCTTACATCCTCTTCTTCCAAGTCGCATCGCATTGTACATACAAGCAACAGACAGTGATACATAATTGCATATATAGCACGCAGACTAGGAGGATATAGTAGGTGTGAGGTTACTCGGACTCGTTGCCCGCCATTACCTCTGCCTGAATTCCGTCCCACTCGGTCTCGATTTCGTGCCGATCCGTCTTCCGCAAAGGAACGCCTTTTTTCTTCAGGAATGCAAGAAACCGGCGTTTGGTGCGCTCTCGTTTGAATTGTGCCAGAACATTGCCTCGGCCTTGGATGCCCTTCACCTCCCGAGTTCCAATAACAATGATGTCGGAGTCGGGCGCAAACGACACTTCGGTTAGTTCCCGCAGGCGCAGATGGAAATCGACGGGGTCAGCAAAGACACCCCAGCCAATAGTCGGTTCTGTCTCTTTTAGAACCTGGTGCTCAAACATAGGGTCAAAGTCGCGACGACCGCCAGGTCCTGACTTGTAGGCTTGTTCCCTATCCACCCAGTGCCAGTACTGCGTCGTCTGCGGGTTCGTGGCAAGATCCTTCGTCTTGACCTGATACACGCGCCAGTCTTTCTTGACCACCATATCACGGGTCAAGGAGTCTGTCGTCGTATAGCCAGAGTACTCCAGGTCCTCGTCCTCGGTGGACACGGGCACGGCGTCAGTAGCATGCGAGGCTGCTCGGCTAGGAGCGGTCGATGTTGAGACAGATCCTGCGGTAGACGCTGGAGCCTTGTCGTCGCGCGTCTTGGACGAGGGTGGCTTCCGGACACGCGGGTTGGCCGTGGGCGTGGCCGTACCAGGCTTCGCCATGCCTAGAGAACGTGCTGATTGCTTCGTCTTTGTCTTCTGTGCGGCGCTGTCTTTGCCTGCGCGCTTTTCAGAATCCAAATGGACGCGCTTGGACGGCGTAGGGTTGTTGGTATCGCCCAGTGGCGGCTCTGTGCGCTTCTCGCCCGTTGGCTTCTTGTCAGGGCTGCCATCGGCGCTGCCCGGTTTAGTGCCGCCATCAGAGGCGCGAGGCTTCGAAGCAGCTGACGGACGGCCAATGTTGCCAAACCCGTTTTTTGAGCGCAGGTGAGCCAGCTTAGGGTCGTGGTAGAGTTTAGCAATGGCACGGTCGAGCTTGAAGTTGCCCTTTTTCTCCAGGTAGATCTCGTACAGGCGCTGTCGGAGCCACTGCAAAGGGGTCACATCCAAGCGAAACTTGGCTAGCTCGTCAAGCGTTGCAACCATGCGGAACAAAGTGTCATAATGAGTTAACGACGGCGTGATCCACTTCTTACTGACGAGCTGGTACGGATGGAAATCGCACGTGGCGAGATACCGTGTTGTGGCCTTGCCTCGGTTCACCTGACGGCCAGCTTGGAAGACCGCTGTCCGCTCCTTGTCGGTCAAGGAAGAATCCGGGAGAGCTTTGAGCTTGGCAAGCTTGTCCGTCCATTCCTCGAGCTTACTTTGAATGGCACCCTCAAACGGCTTCCATCCTCGTTCCCAGTAGGCATGGTCAGGCGAGATCTTGCGGAGAGGAACGCCATGCATCAACTCGGGCTCCAGGAAAATCATGCCGTCATCGCGCAGCGCAATCATATCGGCGGTGATTTCGTCTGATGCATTCCCGGGTGGAGAGAGCTCCCTCACCATGAATGACTCGAATCGTTGCGAGGCGTCTGGCGACTGGTAGTGAGGAAGGCTGGTTCGCCCGCGCTTGCTTGAACTGGAAGGCCTAGAATCTGGTTTGTCCATAGCCATGGGAGAGCCTTGCTTGAAGGAATCATTGACTGGTTGCTTGGTAGGTGTTCCAGCTGAGCCATTGAGAGGCGGCTGGTGCTGCTTTGATGCCGCTTTGGGTGCGGCAGTGGGGAGCGGTACTCGGTTGGCGGTCCGGACAGAGGCACCGTGACAGCCCTGCTTGTTCCATTCGCAATTGCCACAACGAGGGAAGTCTGTACCACCAACGATAATGCAAAGGGAGAAGAGTCCTTGGCCCTTTGCGCACGTCTGGCAGGCCCGATCCTGGATCTCACCGGTTGCCTGAATCATAAAGCTCAGCCACTTGGATCTCTTCTGGTCGTGACCCTCATAGATAGCATCCAAGTGACTCTGCTTGAACTTGCGACCTAGTCGAATTTCAACAGCACGGCGCACCGGTCTCTCGAGCAGGGCCTGAACCCAGTGGTTCTCGGGGCGGATTGGGATGACCTTGCCAACGCAATCCCCCGACGTGCTGACCACGGACACCGACCCGTTAGCGTTAGGAAGGTATTCGGGAGCGCTGTGATGATCGGTCGGTATAGTTGGAGGAGGTGCTGCTCCATGCGGCGAGGGACTTATCTGGCTGTGGCCGTGGAGATCGCCATTAGTGGTGCCATTGACGCTATTGTGGAGTGGGACAGAAGCCTTGGTAGACTGGTCGGCTGGGTGGTTGCCGGAGCCTGTCAAGAGCGACAGGCCGTTGTCTCTGTCCCAGTTCATTGCCGATCCATGGCTGTCAATGTGCATGGCCGTCACATTGCGCATGGTCTGGCGCTGGCGAGCGTCCATAAAGCGCCGCCCTTTCGTGATCCAGGCCCGGACGCGAAAGTCATCGGCGGCGCGGCGATCTTCAATGGCCTTTCGGCGTTTTCTGAACTCGGCCACGAGCCACTCAAGATCGGCCTTCTTTTCGTCGACGAGCACACGAGCTTGCAGCAGTGTCTCTGTGAGCCTATTATGCTCGCATACGGCGTCATCTAGCTCGGTGCGAAGAAGCTCCTCCTCTTCATTGTACTCCTCGACCATTTCGCGGTCTTCTTTGGCGCGGGCTTCCGCAATCTGCTGTAGCCAATTTTCCTCTACCTCGTCCCAGTTGTAGTCGGCATCATCGTCCTCGGGAAAACTAGGAGGCTGAACACCGATGGCTGAAGCATCACCAGCGCCGACGCCGACGCCGACGCCAAGGACAGGAACACCGCCGCCAGCGGTGTGGGCGGAACCATTCGGCACCACTCCGTTCGACATCCTACTAATCCAGTGGAAGTTGGATCGGTAGTGACATGGACAGGACAGCGCGGATGTCCGTGTTAATTGGGTCCGAAGACCTGGAAAACGAGGGGCGACGAGAAGATATAAGGTAAGCAGGGAATGATCTCTATATAAAATGTAATAGAATTAGTGAGGTGGTGAAGTGCTTCCATGTATCGACAACACTTGCCAAATTAATGCTGGCAACGACGTCTCAAAGGTTGCGGAATCGATATGAAGGAAATATAGAGAAAGAGCGTCTAACGCCTTGGTATCACTAGGCGAGCGAAGGGGAAAAGACAGCAGCATCAAATTTGTTTTGTTTTTCGTGAGAGTGAGGAGAGCAGATACCCGAGCGTGCTGTTTCCGAGCAAAGCAAAACAACCTAGACCGACACACCGCAAGTCTTGGTATCCTGCTGCTGGGCGGCAGTTGACGTTCAGAAACCGTTGGCGGCGGTCGGGCCGAGAACTACCTCATCGTAGTCCAGCCGCATTTAGGGACGAGGGTTGGGTGGACGATGACAGGTGGGAGAGAGGTGATGGGAAATAGGAAAGTGGGCAATGGAGACGAGCGCAGAATTCCGCAGCACACCGCAGAGTAGTCGAGGAGGTATAATAATGCTGAATGCGGATGTGGCTCGTGATGCGCCGAGGAGCTGTGTGAAAGACGGATTTAAAGTGGGTGACGGGAGATGGGATGATGGAGAATGCGCTTCAAGAGCTGGAAGGGGAAGCAGAAGGATGACGGAAGAAGAAGAAGAAGAAGACGACGACGAAGCAGTGGGAGAGGGCGATTATAATGTTTCTGGGGCAGCTAGGTGACGGAGGAGAAGGAGCTATTGTCACAGAGAAGGAAGGTGCGCGTAGGGAAAACGGTTGACAAGACCAATGCAGAAGGAGCGATGAGGTTTGAATGCAGAGAGCGTGAGCAGGCGTGGCGCGCAGGACGAGACGGAAAAATTAAAGGCAAGGGAAAAGGGCCATGCATGGCCCAGGCTTTGGCAGGCGCGACCCATTGAGGTCACGTATCGAGTTCACCTCACTTTTGCAGGGCAGTTGCGACGAAAGGTACATAGCCCTGCAGCGGGCTAACGAGTAATTACCTTACGAATCCGACAGCCAAACAGGGGAGGTTTGGGAGGCAATATGTGAGACAATGCGCTAACAGCTAGGCGACGAAGAAACGCTAAGAAACAAAACTCTCATATGCTCCATATGAAGAGAATACCAGATAATTAGAACCAACAGGACGTTGGGTGCCCCAGATTGCGGTCAAAATGTAGTATCATCGTCGGTGCTAAGTTGGAAGAGACACCGCCGAACAGAATTTCTGAGGTAACAAGGTGTTGTGCTACGACAGCTTGTTATTTCACTGCGACCTGGCCATTCTATGAAGGCGAAATTTTGTTCTCAAAGTAAGTATGCAACAGTTGAAAAAAGAAAGAATACGATTGAATAGAAGCAAGACTGAAGGCAGCGGCAATAGCCTTTGGAAAACAGTATTCCGTATTTTTTATTTTATTTTTATAAGCCCCATGTTTCAGTGCCAACACATATTGTGAGGCTCTTTTATAGCGCCTTGTCGTTATGCACCAGTTCGGAATATAACGAACCATCATGTTGTACAAAACAGAAAACATGTAAGGCGTGCCTTCGAAGGAAGCAACGGCAGGATCACCGTCACAGCAGCACAGCCAGTTAATTACGGAGCAAATTATTTCACTTTTTGACGTCCTCATTTGTAAGTGTACCCGTGAGGTCCTGGGGATGGTGCTTCCCACTCAAAGCCGATCGTGATCGGAGCCCAGTTCGTCAAGAAAGTGTTTATAAGAGGCGCCGTACATTTCAAAAAGGAGGCGTACCAAACCACTGCGACGTAAACCTTTATTCGCTGATAGATTGTCATATTAGCAGAAATTAAACAGATCCCAAGTGAATATGGCAAACATTCACTTTCTCTATCAATATTCGCCGTTAGTTCTGCCTTAAGCCTGCCAACTGCTGTCACCGCATTGAACCCGTTTACCGTTTTCCATGAGCATCCCAAAGAGATTATAAATAAACAGGGTGTCAATCTTTGAAAGAGATATACATGCTATATAGATTATAAAGCGGTATATAAAATGAGCTCTGTAAAATGTTTCAGAAAGACCTGCTACAAAAAGTAGCAAACATAGGAATGGACCTCTAAGACTTGCATGTACGCCATTTAAAATCGTCATTATGTATGTGGATGATATTCTTTTGCTATGGATAATGATGAACACCGCCAGCAACACGCACCTATGTATTTTCCTTCGTTGCTATTAGACATCCGTCGATACGACGAGAACACGAGAAACACAGAATGGGTGAAAAGAAACAAAAGGTAACAAGGAACGAGATTTCATAAACCCGGGAACAAAGCTTGATACATAAAGCTGAACGCCATAACATAAAACAAATCCAGCGCTCAAATGCGACAATTCCGTATATCTACCTCCCGGTCCATCAGACAGAGCTGTTCTTGGAGATAAAGAAACAAATCGAGAGTGAGAGAGAAATTAGGAGAAAACGAAAAAAGAAAAGGACATGGCGGGAAACCCCGGTAGTGATATTAAAGAACATAGTAAAATGTGAAGGAGTGGTAGTAAGGAGAGATATTTCCCGCTGCTGTTGGCCGTCCGCCTAGTATTTCGAGAATCGGTTGCCGGTAGGCGAATAGGGGTGGTCATAGGCGCTCGACTGGCCATAGGGATCCTCGGTGTAGATCGTGTTGCGGCGGTCTTCCTCAGGCATCAGCTCTTTGACCTCCCAGTTGTTCATGCGGGTGCCAACGGAGAACTCGAGATCCTCCTTGGTGATGGAGTCCCAGTACTTGTAGACCATCATGACGGCCAGCAAGTTGCATGTGGTGGCGAAGAAGAGGCCGTCGAGGTAGTGGCTGATGGCAACGCAGATGCGCGAGCTGAAGGCGTACAGCAGGACCTGCCCGGCGATGAGGAAGAAGACGCCAAAGGCAATGTCGCCGAGCGGCCAGCGGTCCTGCAGGGTGCGCAAGACCAGGAGAGTCTGCAGGACAATGTAGACGAGCAGTTGGATGCCGTTGAGCAGGTATAGAACGACAAAGAGCCCGACGGTGTTGGTGGGGCCAAGGCCGGCCCAGGACTTGAATGTGGCGAGCGAGACGAGGAAGGAGATGACAAAGGCGGCAAAGGAGCACAGGCGAAGCATCCAGAGGGAGAGCGGTGTGCCGTCCTCGTAGAGCTGGAAGCCGACGAAGCCGTTAATGAAGAGCGAGGTGACGAGGGCGGACGCGAGGCCAGACTGGATGGCGACAAAGTACGGGTAGGGCCCAGAGCCTGGTGGCACGACTCCGGCGTCGACGATGAGCGAGAAAAAGGTGAGCAGCAGGTAGAGGTAGAAGAATGTCGTGATTTCCTTACGGCCTGTGTGGAAGAGAATTAGATTTGGCCGCGGGTAACAAACGGACAAATGAAGATGAACGGGAATGGGAGCGAGACGTACCAACTGCAGTGAACTTCCCCCGGACGTGGAAGATCATGATAATGGTCATCAACAGAGCAACAATGTGCATGGCGCTGGCGGCGCCCTGGAAGATGATGGTATTGGCCAGCTCAATGTTGCGAGCATAGCAGTCGGGCTCGATGCCAACGCCAAAGGAGATGGAGGTGATGGCACCGACAGACGCGCATAATGGGATGGGTGCCGTACGGCAGAGGCTGGTGAAGTCGCCAAAACCCATGGCGACGGTGGGCGATTGTGTATCGCGACGAGGCACGGGAGATGACCAACAAAGCGAAGGATCTTGGGAGCCGTCGATGCTAGATCGACTGAAGGGTTCGCGAGCGGCGATATTGTCGCCTCTTTCAAGATCCTCCAGCGGCGGGAGACGAACAGGGGAACTGTGTGGCGGTCTGTCGCACAGAGGTGACGCCGAGTGTTGTGTTTGTCGAGGAAATGAAGTGGTGGTCTGCTTGTCCTGATCTGTGAGTCGGTTTTTGCTTGCGGAGGTCCAAAATTAGAATGGAATGCCCCCTCCCAAAAACACACAAAAAAAGAACAGCTGAACGAGCTAGACGATCGAAAAGGAGAAGCGAAAGTCGACGAAGCGAGAGAAAAGTTTGAGTGAAACGGATGAAGAAGCGAAGGACAAAAGAAAACGAGAGAATCGGATCAGAGAAAGGTCGGTGTGTCGTCGGAACGCAGCGTGGGATGGAGAGATGGTGAGGCCAAAAAAGGAGACAGGAAACACGAGAAACGAGGAAACGAAAGAAACAAGAGCCAAAATGACGAGAGGCGGAAAATGTGAGGGACAGGGAAAGTGGAGAGCGCCACACACGGGGCACACAGGGGGAGGAACGAACAGAAACAACAGGAACAGGGCGCTCGTGATGGGCGTCGAACAGTGGTTGCCACGCAGGAAATGTCTTTATTTGGGGCACAGTCTGGGTGGGAGATATGGTGGGCAGTGCTGAAAATAGACAATGGTTGCTGGGGCCGTTCTTACCCAATTTTGCTTGACCCCTGGGGCGTCGCTGGTCTGGCCAGAGCCTTGGCAGCTGGCTTCATCGCGCGTCGTGCACGGGCCAACACAAAACTGGCCCTGTCCCTTGCTGTAGTATGGGGATTAAAGCCGTGCAGTGCAAACAAAAAGCGTCTCGACAGTGCGAGAGTGCCTTTTGTGATGATTAGCCTGATTCCAGAGAGGATTCAGGGGACATTGTCAGAGTGACCAGTGGGAGGAAAGCACGATCAAAGGCAATCAAAGGCACTTGTAGCAATGAGCAAATTGTCTCCACAAAACACCCGTTGCCGGTTTAGTGTAGAGTGTCAAGGAAAGTGGGCAGGGGTTCTCGTATTGGGCAAGCAGAAGCAGGCGCGAGAGAGACACGTTCGTAGAGCGTGCTCGTATTCGAACAGGTAAGATGCAGTACGCCAATCCCGACTGCATAAAGACACCCCTTTTGTCTGCGACAAGCGCCACTATGCTCGATGCTCTCGACGGCCGACCTCAACAAATGCTTTCGCGATGATTTTGGTTCCATTAGACGGGTGCTTCCGTGCCGAAGTTCTTTTGTCGACTTGCGGTATGCGTCGCTCGTTTTGCGCCTTTGTTTCGACTTTACCATCTTCATTACACAACCTCATCACGACTGCGATACAACATTTCTTGTTTGCTTTTATCCTTCTCCCCTTGTTTTCGGTACACGGATCGCCAGTGCTGCCGAAACCGACCGTCGATATGGCCAGCGGTGGGAAAGATTGCACGGCAAAATGAAAACATGACGAAACGAAAGCGACGTTGCGGCAGAAAACATGAGCACCTGATCTGCAGTCTGTGCAGAAGGCTGGGCAGACTCGACGGTTTCGAGCTGGCTCCTTTGGCAAATAGCTTTGATACTTCGTCTGGTCCATGATCGCACCCAGAGGTGCTCGTCTGCAATTGTGCGGATCGATAATCGTTCTGAGCACTTGCTGATGGCCAGAAATTGATCACATATTGTCCACAAATTGTGTGCACCGCAACGGCAATTGGATATGCAAGTTGCATCCCATGCAATTCCCCAAGCAAGGCTTGGCTGATGGTTGGTTGTCTTTTGTCGCGATCCACAGATCGTTTGTTCAACGCAACGCATGACGGACTTGACCTGTCGACCATCTCCACGGTTGCTCCTCCGTTGTCTTACCCCAAGGATGCCTTGGCGCTATCCAGCGCATGCTGCAGCACATCCCACCGAATGCACGCTGCAAACAGCTGACATCCAATAGACACGCCTGGTCGTGAATGAGGCTACCGATACGCGCTTGAGGCTTGAGCGGAGAGCGCGGGCAAGGAGACGGTCATTGTCCAATCACTAAAAGGAGGCTGTCATCTCGTCAGTGTGACTCGAAACGTTTTCTCTTGCTTTCCAACGACATTCAAAACTACACGAGTGGACGTACTTCTTTCTTTTGTCTGATCTCTCTCTCTCTTCTTTCTTTCGCTCTGCTATTATGATTACCCAGGCTGGCCCACACAGACGGCGGCCATGGCGGAGCAGGACGAGACAGATGCTGCCACGGTTGGCCGGGATCCGGTGAGGGGCGCTGTTTCTTTGATGCGTCTCCCAAACGAGCTCCTACTCGCAGTCAGCAACCTGCTCGAAATCGGCGACCTATTTCGGCTGGCTCGAGCCTCTCGTTTCTTCCATCGGCTTCTGGTCGACACTCTCTATCGGAGGGACGCCGCACAGAGAGCGTTTGATGAGAACTCTTGCTCCTGTTGCTCGAGAGCACTTCGTTGGGGCTGCCTCACTAGCAGTGTCGGCACCCTGCGGCGCGCCTTAGCGGCACCCGGTGCAGACTTGAGCCGCAGCTGGCCGCACACGTTTGCCATGGCGCTCGACACCACGTGCCCCAGCCCGCTGACCACACTCGACTGTCTCCTCAACCATGGTGCATTCGCCAGCGTGCCAGTGTTCCGTGGCCTCCACGGCAAGCCCCTCGACGACGCTCCGTCCTCGTACAGAAACACGTTCTGGCCTCTTCTCGCAGACATCCTTGACGCGGCCGCGCTGCCGCCGCGGTGGTGCCCCGTGCCCGTCGTGGCCTGCTTCCTGGCACACGGTGCCACACTGGCACTGGGCAGCGAGTACGACCAGAATGGCGCTGCTGGCCTGTCTCACACTGTGTCTGCAACATGGAGCCATGTGTTGGGTCTCGTGCAGGTGCGCGGGCCACGGCGATGGACATGGCCTCACGCGGACTCGCCCGAGCTGCGGCACGACCACTGCCTCCACGACGCGGTGTCCTGCAACGTGGCCTTAACACGGCTCTTGCTACAGCAGGGCCATGCTGATCCCAACATGGCTTTTGGTGGCCGGCATCCCGGCCGACGCAGGGACAATGCGACAGGCTCACCAACAGACTCGCTGCTGTTGCGCGCCATTGCCGATCCGCGACGGCCGATAGAGCTGCTGCAGTGCCTGACCGATGCGGGTGCAGACTTGAAGCGGCTGTGCCATCTGCACGGCAGTGAGAAGGACAGTGAGCGGCAAAGCCAAGATCGTCCGCCTCTTCACGCTATTCTCGAAGACGCTGTCCGTCTTCGATCACTAGCTGCTTATCCACGCCGCCAGCACTGGGACTGTTATCCGAGGCATGTCCGGTACCCCAAGGCTGAGGTGATCCTGCGTTTCCTCCTGGCACGGGAGCTACAATTTGGTGGCAATCGATTCCATCGCGAGTCTTGTCGGGGCGGACGAGAAGGCCGTGCTAAAGCACGGACGATGTGGCTCCTTGACCGCTGGGACAGCCGATGGCAGCGTTTCTGTAAGCGGCCCAGCAGAAGACGGAATACGGTGTGAATGATTCTTGCAATTACGTCTTACAGTCTTTCCTTTGTTTTCTCATTTCAACATTTATGAATTACGTCTTGACGATTGTGCGTATCGCAATGACACAAAAAATTTGTTAAGGTTTTATGCAACTAAGATTTTGATTCTTTGGAGCAATTGTAAGTCGTGTACTTAACAAAAAGAAAAGATGGGAGATGGGACGTTTGCCCATAAATAAGAGCAGCCTTCGCTCAACGTTCACTTTCGCATCGGCACCTCGACTCTGTCCTCAATATAATTCGAGAACCTCGGTAGGCCTTACCGGGAAATACAAACGCTCGAGATGTGCGTTCAAAAGACGGTTAGCCCCGGGGCTGTGAGCAGTGGCAACTAAGCTGCTCAGCAAATGCCGTCCAACACGTCAAAGTGACCAAGCCAGCTACTTCCGTACCAGCCTGCAGCCTTCGAGATCTTATAGAGAATGAGATATTTGGCAGATTTTTTGGTCTGTCAATCGTGTTCACATGTCTGTCACTGCAAGCAAAGCTTCAAAACGACAGAAATATTATTCATTTCTGCCTCCCACCCCTCCTCGTCTTATCCACCCCAAGGTGGACGTGGGCCCCAGCCCCAAGGCATCGGCATCTGCGGCCAGTTGCCCATATTGCCCAAGCCAAAGCCGGGTGCGCCAAAATTAGGACCTGTAAACAATGGTGGTGCTGGTGGACTTGCATCGCCAAAGGCACTCGGCGCTCCGCTTCCGGGCGGTGGTGGTCCGCTAAACAGTGAGGCCGTCAGACCACCGTCGTCACCTCCAACCAAGTCCATGGACAAGGTTGTGGCAAATGCGCCACTCAAGGCGCCCGAGACCCCATTGCCGTGCACACTTCCTCCGCCCGACTGTAGAGACGTAATGTCGGTCGTTGCCGGAATTTCCGTGGCGGTCCGGTCGCGGCTGGCCTCCGCCAGCTGCGCGCGAATGCGGACAATCATCTGGGGCAGGGGCACAGGTCCATCCTCGCATTCCATTTTACCGGAGGCTCTCGACCGGGCCTCACAGGCGTCCCAGGCCTGCAGGATGGTGCTGGCAAACATCTTGAACATGTAACGGTCTTCGCTGTCGCTCAGAGCGAAACGAGCTTCGTAGTTGTCGTTCATAGCAACCCAGGCGTGAGTGGCCCGGGCACCGCCAATACGGCTGGCCAGTTCTTGTGTGATAAAGATGTAGGCCGGTAACGGGAAGTAGAGGTGCAGCAGCCAGCGGTAACCACTTGTAAGGGGCGAGGTCATAATGTTGGTGTCACTCTCGATAACGGTAAGTGCGTCGGCGAGGGCACAGTCACGCAAGGCTTCGGAGGACGATGTCGTAGTGAGATTGATGGACGAGGGTGTGCCACTGCCGGTGGATCTAGACGAAGAAGTCGGCGTGCTCGCAGCCACGCCGGCGCTCGCCGGTCCACCGTTGGCATAGCGCGAGAAGTATTTGATCAAGCGGCACTTGGCAATAAAGCCCTTGGCCATCCAGATGGTCATGTAGTGCAGGCCGTTAGCCGGGTCGCAGTATTGTAGATACTTGTCTTCAATCAGATCTTCGAGGGCGTTGACTTCGGCAAATTCGGGAAGCCGGCCTGTTCGGCTGCTGTTTCGGTTGTTGGCGTTACCCTGAACGACGTACTCGCGGTCCCTCGCCATGCATTTGAGGGCTGGGTTTGACAGCGCCAGGTAGTATTCAGCGTGCCGCATGGCGTTGCCGAGCTCGCTGCGCACAACGGCAAACAGCGCTTCAGACGACACGGCAGCACGACCACCAGCTGCCGAAACTGACACGGGCGGCTCCTTGAGCTCGGGTCTAAAATCGAAGTCGTTGGCGTTCAATGGCAGGCGGCAGTCCCAGGTCGGGTCCAGCATGGCCGGGCTGTGGTTGGCCAACTCGCTGATGCGCGAGTCAAAGAGGGCCATGGCCCACCAGAGGCGACGGCGCATCTCGGCCTCGAGGGGCGCCAGGCGGGCGCCGGGCCCGACTTCGTTGTTGATCTGCATGGTCTGGGCAACGCGCATGGCCACACCGAGCATGGCATACAACGAGCGCGGGTCGATGGAGTGGCCAAGGGAGATGAGGTACAGGAAGAAGGCGGCGAGACAGTCGCGCTCGGACGTCCGCAGAAAGCCGCTGTTGAGCAGTGCCTGTTCGCAGGCCGGCTGGTAGGTGGCCAGCAGCGCGTCTTTGGACGTTCCAAAGGCGGTCTGGCAGTCGGACGGCGACATACTGTGGACAGCAACACAATATATGCTAAACAGCAAGGCCTCGAGGTTCGGGCTGATTCCCTCGAGATTGCTAGTGGCCTCAACAATCTGGCCCTGGAGGCTCGGCGTGTGTGTGATCTTGAGCAATGGATCGACATTTTGGAGGTAGATCTGCCACAAACGAAAAATCTGGACAGGGCCTGGATGGAGGGCCGTCACATTGGCCAGCGTCCAATGCGGTCCTCGAAAAAACAGGCTGCCGGTGCTGCCCAGCTGGCGCGCCCACATCTGGCGCAGCGCAGAACTGCTGTTGCGGATCTCAGACTCGGTTTCAGAGTCGGAGCTGTTGCCGTCGACATGGCCCCGGGAGTTGTCGCTGTTGTTTGTGCCGGCATTGGTGGAGCCTGCGGCGGTGGCTGTGTTGCGGTCGTGGCTGGCTCCGCCATTGGCTGGGTCATGGAAACCTTTGCGGATCGCCTTCCAGAAGTTGTTGGCTTCGGCACGGCGTTCCACCTCTGTGCCTGGTGTTGGTGTCGTGGCAGGCAGCATAGATGAAGGTCCAGCATCCGAGAAGGCAGCCTTGGCCGCGCTTCCAACCACTCTAGCCTCGTCGCCGTCAGAGTCTAGCACCATCTCCGAGTCGTCCTCTCCATGACCTCCACGGCCTCCTTGTCTGCCTCGACTGGCGCCTTGACCCCGCCGAAGGGCCGCCAGAGACGACGCTGCATCGTGGGACGCTTTATTGGTGTTCTTTCCGCGGTCGATTTCATCGCCGTCACGTTCAGCGTCAGATCCGCCCACGGCCTCTTCAAAGAGCGAGTCGAAGCGCACATGATTCTGCCGTAGCAGCGCCTCGCAGCGCCGCACATGGTCGAGCAGCTCGCGCTCGGGAAAACGGCGGCGCCGGCGGCGTGGATTGAGGGTGGCGGGCACGCACGAGACGCCGAGCCGGATGCAGTTGTTGCAGGGGAACTTGCGGTTGCACTTGACCTTGCGCTGCTGGCACATGACACACGCGAGGACGCGTGGTTCGGAGGGTGCTCCGGTGGCGGCAACAGCCCTCGAGCTCTGGGAAGGCACGGCCGACGGCAAGGACGCCAGCAAAGGAGAAGGCACAGGCACGACTTGTGACATAGTTGGCAGTAGCGGGGGGAGCAGCTGCCCAGACGAGTAGGCCAGAACGGGCAGGTGCGTCGTACGGGCGTTGACGCAGGTGGGATGTAAGGGAGTAGAAAATATATAGAAGAGGAAGGAACGCAATATCTTAGGTCTTGGCGATGCACTCTATTCTCCGGCACAGGATAAAATCGACGACGAGATGGAACAAGATAGACGTTGTCAAGAGTGTAGCCCTCACACACACCGAAACGCAGGGATGCCCCAAGACGCAGACACAGCAAAACCCTTTTGCCTGAAGATAGCCGGCTTACCTTCTCCCTTGTTTCTGTCGTCGTGTCGTCTTGATGTTTCGCTTGGTCTTCTCTCGTTGGAGTTCCGTCCTGCTGCTTCCATTCTCCTCTGTATCTGTGTCTCGCCTCGTATGCGACGTGAGCTGGCTCGGGATTTTCTAATCCCCGAGCTCGTCTCATAGTCCCGGATGGTGGAAATGCCCGGCGCTAGCGAGTCCACTGAAGTTTACAAATTACTGACACCCTGTCCAGCCCCGCCCAACCGCCCTGTTCCTTCCTCCCTGAAATGCTCTAGCGTGTCCTGGGCTGTAACGGTCAGGTCCCCAAAGGCCCTACGAATGTACTAGCACTGCGTAACACGGCAGACACAACTGGCTGCCTATTTATTTTTGCGACAATCCTCGGGTCAGATTATGGTACAACCACGTTTTTGGAGCACTTGCTCGTAAATGTCGACGACGAAAGGCAGCAATTTATTTCCTGTCCTGTTTTGTCAAGACTTTGACCGACCCCTAAGGAAACGACAACCGTAATACGACGGGACTCTGGCCCTACGGCGTTAGACACACACCACAGATCCCGTGATTAGTTGCAGCGATCAAAGACGCCGGAATCCCGGTATGATCACCGACGACCGAGCAAATCCGTGCAAAAACAATCGGCGAGCAATCTGGAGGCTGGCCGAGGTGCTGGAACTATCCTCACACTCCGATCAAGTATCCACATCATCATCGAGGCCCAAGCCATGCCAAGCACAAACGCGGACAACCTAAAAACAACTCGGTCGGGTTTGCTTTCCAGGAAGAGCAAGTAGTAGCGTGTCGTTGCAGCAGCAGAGGCAGAAGCAGCACAAACGGTCCACTTGTCGCACGGCACGGCATCCAAGGTCGTTTTATATTGCTGCCGTCTGCATGGTTGGATGTGGGCTGCGATACAAGTATAGACTACGACATAATACGTATCAAAAGAAACACTTGATAGAGCCGCCCTCCAACCGCTCGGCTTATTTACCGGCACCAACCTTATCCGTCTGCCCTTGCGCCACCAGCCTTGGCCACACGACCAGGTTTAGGGAACAGCGTGCAATTTATTGAGCCGCGATGCTTGTCTTCTCAAACACTAGTGGCTGGTCCTGGTGACGAGCCTCTTGCTCGGCTCCCTTATTCTCTTTCCGAATTGGGAAGGAGGCCATGAAGGCTGGTGATGATGTTGACGGCCGCGCCCTTGTTCCTTGTCATCCAGCCAGGCTCTTCTTCATGCTATCTAGTTCGTACTGGCTTCCTGCCACAATCTAGGTCTTTCTGGCTCTCCTGTATCCCAGGGCCAGTCCCTGAACAGTACGTCCACGTGCCTGCGGCAATTTTCAGACCTGGAGGCCTTTGATTGTGGGTTGAAACGGTGAGGCTGTCTAGGATATATGTGCGTCGTACAAAAGAAGGACAAACAGGAAGCTGGTATCGTTGCCCATGGCCTGAGACATCCCTCCCGGACTGTTCACTACCACGGTTACTTCGTTGTACGTCGAAAGCATTCTCTCTGCATATCTGCATCTGATCGACATCGCCAATGTGACCTCAGCCAGGTAATGTCGCGAGCTTCCTTTTCCAGGCGCCCTGGATCAACTTCTGTTCAATCACATCAAGAGCTCAAGCACCTTCATCATCGGCCATGCCGTGTACGGAAGGTTGCTACGATGATAACAAAAGTAGAAGAAATGGCGTCGGTTGCGTCGTAACGGCCGCAAGATCAAGATACACCAACATGTAGATAGCATCGCCTTGAGAATAGACCGAAAGTTGTAGATGCTGTAGATGCAAACAAAGATAAATATGCCCGTTGCCCATCTCAGGTTATATTGTATTGGCCCTCTCGTCATCAACAAAGCAGCCGTCTCATTCACATCTACCAAGTCTTTCCCCCAACTTTCATATCGTTGTCATTATACAGAGTGCTCCGTATCACCGCCCAGCTTTCCGCAATGTACAAGCTCGCCGTCCTCTCCTTCTTGTCCGTGGCCCTGGCCGCTCCGGCCCTGCCCAAGCGTGACAGCCCGGCTCCCCTTATCCGCTCGCGCAATGCCAACCTCATCCCCGGCAAGTATATTGTCAAGATGAAGGACGGCATTCCCGCTGCCACCCTGCAGGACGCCATTGACACGGCCGACTCTGCCCAAGTCGACCACGTCTACAAGGCCGACGGTGCTTCTTTCCGTGGCTTTGCGCTCCGTCTGGACTCTCAGGGCCTTGCCAACTTGCGTGACCACCCGGGCGTCGACTACATTGAGCAGGACGCCATTGTCAAGATCGACACCTATGTCACCGAGACGGCCAATCCGCTACCTTGGGGCCTGGCCCGCATCTCCCACAAAGCCAACACGTCCACGTCCTACACCTACGACGACAGCGCCGGCGACGGTACCTGTGCGTACGTCATCGACACGGGCATCTATGTCGGCCACCCCGAGTTCGAGGGACGCGCCACGTGGCTCGCGAACTATGCCGGCGATGGCCAAAACAGCGACGGCAACGGCCACGGCACCCACGTGTCCGGCACCATTGGCTCGGCTACGTACGGTGTCGCCAAGAAGACCAAGCTGTTTGCCGTCAAAGTCCTCGACAGCAGCGGCCAAGGCTCCTTCTCGGGTGTCATTGCTGGCATAGATTTTGTTGCCCAGGACGCCGCCACCCGCACTGGCTGCAGTAAGGGCACAGTCGCCAACATGTCCCTGGGTGGCGGCTTCAGCGCCGCCGTCAACAGCGCCGCCGCCGCCCTCGTCTCGGCCGGTGTATTCTTGGCCGTCGCCGCTGGCAACTCCGCCGACGACGCCTCCTACTACTCGCCCGCCTCCGAGCCAACCGTGTGCACTGTGGCCGCCTCCGAGACGGTCGACGATGTTGCCTACTACAGCAACTACGGCAGCGTCGTCGACATCTTTGCGCCCGGCACAAACGTCCTGTCCACCTGGATCGGCAGCACCACAGCCACCAACACCATTTCGGGAACATCCATGGCCACGCCACACATCACCGGCCTCGGTGCCTACTTGCTGGCCCTGCTCGGTCCCAAGGCTCCGCAAGCGCTCTGCGCATACATCCAGAGCACCGCTCAGAAGAATGTGCTGACCGGTGTCCCCAGCGGCACCATCAACGCTCTGGCCTTCAACAGCAACCCCACGGCCTAGATTGACACGGAGTTTCCCATACAAGAAGCTGAATTGGCAATGGAAATGGTAGTGTGGGTGGAGGTCAGGGGATGGGATTTGGTGTATGATGCTCTAGATCTGGTGCAGGTCGCGTGATATTGTTTGCCGGAATACATCTAGTTAGACGGGGCGGCCCTTCGAGGTGTGTTGGTCTTGACTTCGCGAAGTTCCTTTGGTCAGCAAGCACAGTCAATTATCGCAATTCACAATCGTGCTCATTAGTTGAATCCAATGAATTATATTTGCGGTCCAGAAATATTAGCTCTTTCGGTCGGTACTGGGCGCCGCGGTGAGCAACTCGAAATTGTTGACTGCAAGACAGAAGTGAATCCATTGTCTTTTCATCAAAGGTGCAGTCATCCCCGTTCTCAAGCTCCCACTTGCGAATCCTTGCAAGAACCCATCGCAGCCGAACCAATTTTAGGGACCAAAAAGGGAAGAATGAGAAAACCAGAAAATAAGGTAAAATGGGGTGCTGGCTGTTAAAAAAAAAAAAAAAAAAAAAAAAAAAAAAAAAAAAAAAGTAGCATGATGAAAACGCAGCCATGATCAAGACAAATAAGACAAAAGGGCGAAAAAAGACAAGGATATTGTTTAAATAGACCCCAGAAAAATGTTGCACACAAAAGGTAACAAAAAGTAAGACATAACTAGATGCGGCTCCACTAGAAACTAGACATTAAAACAAAAACATGTAGCAAAACCCAAAAATTACAGTACCATCATGGCACCCAGCGCAACGACCACGGCAAATGCGCTGGCGCTAATGATCCGCTCGCCGCCCACAATGCGACCGCCGTCGCTCTTAGACGAGCTGCCGCTGTTGCCACTGTTGCCGCTGTCGCAGCTTTGGGAGAAGCCGGTCGTCGAGCAGCCCGAGGAGCTACCTGTCGACGAGCCGCCGGAGTTCGAGCCCGAGCCCGAGCCCGAACCAGAGCCAGAGCTCGAGTCACCGTTGCCCTGGGAGTTGCCCGGACCGTTCGAGGTGCCGCCGGGAACGGTGTTGCTGTTGGTCTTCTTGCTGCCGGCGGCGCTGCTGGTCGACGACGAACCGGCGTCAGGGCCAGATGTCATGTCCAGGCCAGTGTTCTCAAAGTTCTTCATGATGGGGTTCTTGTCACCGTTGACAACGGTGTTGTTTGTGGCGAGCCAGTTGTTGTACGTGTACGAAACGGCGTTATTGGTGCCGGGCGCCGACGAAGCGTTGTAGCACTGGATCTCAACCTCGGTGAAGGTCGCAAAATCGTAGCCGTAGTTCTTAATGTCGGCCGAGTTCCAGTCAATGGGACCACCCGCCCACTCGACGGTGCCGGGGGCGTTGGACGGCGCACCGCCAGGCCAGATGGACAGCTCAACACGCGACGGAGTCTGAGGGAAGTTCCACTGGTTGGCAGTGGCGTTCCAGGTGTCAGACTTCTTCTGAACACGACCGACCTGGCCATCGACAAGCCAGGTGATGGAGTCGGGGGTCCACTGGATCTCGTAGGTGTGGTAGTTCTCGTATGTATCGGACAGGGAGATGTTGCCCGAGTTGTGCCAGTCCAGAATGCCCTGGAAGTAGTAGTTGGTCTGGGCAATGTTCAGCTCCGTGCCGACAAACTCGTAGTCGATTTCGTCCTTGACATCACTGAGCAGAATGAAGGCGGTGACGACACCAGCACCACGCGACGTCTTGAAGGTGGCCTTGACATTGCCGTACCACATGTAGCCGGTGGAGGAGAGGACAGTGCCGACGGAGTTGGCGGGCATAGTAAGCAGTACAGCCTCGTTGTTGTAGACAAGCGGGGTACCCTGGGCGACCCAGTCGGCCTTGGACGAGTCGCCGAGGTATTCGGAAACGTCGACGATGCGGTCGAGGCTGTTCATCTTCATGACACGACTGATGCACTGAGGCTCAGGTGCGCACGAGTCCAGCGAGAAGGACATGCGAGGGTCGCAGCCGCCGAGGCAGTACGCACCTACACCACATTGGCCGTATTCTAGTGGAGTTAGCAGACAAGGTCAACATGTCCCGGAGGGATAGACTTTCACGCCACAATGCGGTGCGACAATGCGCCATGTGACAGCGGCAGGGGATAAGTCGATGGGATGGGGAACACAGCAGGAAGCGGGCGGCCAGACAAGATCCCAAAGTAGTGACGCCAATCGTGGGTTGCACAACCACCCAGCTTAGGGCACAAAGCAGAAAGTTTCAAAAAATAAACATCGATAAGCTGGTTGTCGATGCGAAACTTACGTGAGCAGCACGGCGCCGACTCCGGGCACTTCTGGGTGAGCGAGCAGGTGGGAATTGAGCCGGCGGCAAGGACGCTCGTGGCCCCGATGAGGGCGACGCCGATGGGGAGGAGAGACCGGACCATGGTGAAGGCGAGGGGAAAGGTGTCGAAGATTTAAAGGAGTATTAAAAGCAAGTATTGGTGGAATGGGGCCGGTCGCGTCGTCGATACGAGACGATGCCAGAGACAAACGAGAGACTAAGAAGGGGTGGGAAATAAGGTCGGTAGATTCGTGAGCGAATGAATAGCCCGTGGCGCGAGCGTCGGCGAAGCGAAGACAAGATGAGGCGAGAAGCAAAAGAAGTGTAAGAACAGAAAAGAACGAAACGAAGCGAATATTATGTGAAGCGCCACCACAACCAAAAAGCCGACGTGTGATGTCAACAAGACTCTTTTCGCGTTTAGCGAGTGTCACGAAGAGAGACAATAAGCGGGACACAAACGGAGGGAGCAACGAGGGACGAAAACGAAGTCAAAGACAGAAGAGCAAAAAAGAGGCTATTCGGAGAAGGCTTCCGCTGGACGAAAAGAGAGAGGAGGAAGAAGAGGAGAGGGAAAACAGACATAGCCTGGGGCGGTTGCCAAGACCTTGAATTTTAATAGGAGAAGGCGGACCATGACCAGATACAGGCAAGAACAAGGGCGCAATTGAACAAGCACGGAACATGGCACAGAGTTTGGGCGGTTTCTGAGCGCGGAAAAGTAGTCAAGTACAGAGCTAGTCCCAACATGGACTGGACTGGCGTGACGAGACAGGCCTGGAAACATTACCTACAGCGACGTTTTCGAACGACTCCAGGGGGTAGCTACTCTCTGATTTTACGAGTAAAATGCAAGAACAAGAAGTCGTTTGGTCCTGCCAAAAAGAAAGAGGCAAACATGGCCGAGGGAGAGAACCAGCACATCAGAAACGCGAGCGAGGGCGAGGAGAAGTGGAAGGACGATCAGTCACGCCTTGGTGGGAGCACGGACATTGGTGAGGGTGTTGCGGCCCAGTTTTTCCTGCGTGAGGTTCTCGTATTGGTAGGCGCCGTTATTTTCTTGGTCCATTTCGGGCTTGATATTATTTTCATTTTCTTTCCGGCCCCCATTTCTTCCAGCAGCTACGACCGCTGTGCAGGCGCGTCTTGTCGCGTTTTCCTCCAAGCTTGCAAAGAACTGGAGGTTTGCACTGTTCTCTCGGTCGCTGTCTGGTTGTTGAGTACCGTCAGATCCCCTGGATCGCGCGTCTTGCAGAGCAGAGAGCCCCTTTTTAGATAGGACAGCGGCCGGTAGTCGTGCGCAGCAGCTGGACATGCAGACGTCTGTCCTACAAAAGCGGAAAACCCAGTGAGGCACAGACTCAGGCTGCGTAATTTACTCCTGGACTCTCGAAAGGAGCGGCCCTGCAAGCAAGCCCAGCCCACAGTGTTTGCAACACTGTCTGGAATTGGATAGCACCGTCCAGCCGATTCGCCACAGCCACGATGCAGTTGTATGCAGATGGAAAACCGCATGCAAAGGACAGAGTGACCTTGGCAGTCAGCGCGAGACAGGTCCATCATGAAGGGGCAAGAAAACGATGCAGCAACCTGATGGTCCAAGAAGGGTCCTGCACATCACGCCGCGTCAGGAATCTGTTCATTTCCACGTCTTTCTGTCGAGCTTCAGATTGACCTCTTCTTTCGCTGTTGAGGGTCGCTCTGTTTTTTATTCGTTTTGTTTTATTATGGTATGCCTTATTTTCAGTTCATCTCGCGATCAATGCATCTGACGGCAGATCAGGGACACAGAGCAATCCAGAGTACAACATACCCCAGTCTGTTCTGTTTTGCTGATCGCCCTTGCAGGACGCGCCCCCATCCGGGAAAAAAGAAGACGAAAAGGAACGGGCAAACCGGGCGAGTCAAGCGTCGTTTTCCAGGCTCAAGCCACAGTGCCAAACGTAACGTTCTGCAGCGTTGATCGAAACCAATGCAAGGGAGGTGCAGTGCGCCAAGAACGCCCAGAACACGCCACAACGCCACAACGCCAAAATCACCAACTTTGTGCGTTCATGTGTCGCGCGCCAAACAGAATGGGAGCTTTCAACTCTTGTTTGCGAAACGCCGCAAGGCGATTCAACGGGCACATATTGACTTACCTCCAGAACTTTCAGAACTAAAGTGTTAGCGTGAAAGTAAAGGAAGAGGTTGAACCCGACTCTTCCCATAGTAATTTCCTACTTGTTTGTTGATTGTTTGTTTGCCCTCAACTGCCCTCTCTGATCCAGTTGTCTCACATCACAGGAGAGGCGCCGCACTTTATTACAGCTTTCATGGCAAATAAAATATCAAGGAAAAAACTCTTCCCATCAACTACCGGTCGTGCTTAGCTGGCAAATCTAAATGGCTGTCAAATGGCGAGGCCCTGTCACGATTGCTGTTGTTACCAGCTCTGATCCTGCTTCAGAAACTGAACGCAACAAAATTCTTTCTTTACATCGCATGAACACGGCACTGTCCCTCCGTGTCGATGGCAATATAGCCTAAGTAGGACGGCCAAATGCAACGACCATATGGCCGGCGTTTGTATATTGCTGTTATGTTAAGGCCGCAATGAATGGGACTATTCAGCCTGGTTTTTGCTCACCGGGTCGGTGAATCCATGCCCTTCGCTGCTCATCCTTTATCTCCTAACTATCTTGTTCCAAAACATGAATCATAAGGCGCAACGGAACTGAGAACGGCTCGTCTTTCATGGTCTCCCATGAGCGTTGACGATGTGTCTCATTAAATGATGAAGGATCTGAATGCGGATAACATCTCGGAGAGTGTTGCTTTATTGATTTTTTTTAACTTATACATATGTATCAACGCATGCCACTAAATGAACCTAGAACATCGATTTAGTGAAACCGCGTCATCCTTTGTCCTTTGTAGAATCTACAGGCCAAAATGGCCCCCTCAAGCTCTCTTTTTGTCTCCTTTTTCCGTTTCAAAAGGGAATAGACTCGCTATGTATTACGGCGTACATGTTGCACCAATCGATACGCTATGTGCGTGGTCCGCTACGTACTGCCCCTAACGAAACTAAAGCCGGGTACACAAGATTCACATTAACCAAAACAGCTCTACTACGTATCAATGTATTTTGCAGTATTTTGTAGTTTGTATATTGCACTCACAACCATCGTTGATAATTCCCCGCAAGTAGGCCCTTTCATATCACCCTTTCCCCTGGTGGACGCAACCGTTTGCGGCCCCTCCCGCCGTGGTTACGAGGAACATTGCAAATACTATCGAGGATGTACCCAGTTGACAGCATCGCGCAATGAAGGGATGACATGGCACTTTTACGTCTTTGTAATGCAGAACATAGCAAATTTACGACTATACATCGCGACGGTGCCTTTAGTTTTTGGCGCGACAAATAAAAATCGAATTTCAGTCGCTAGTTGTGTTGCTCCGTATTTGGATAGGTATGCAACTCAATTCGTAGTTGAAAAGCAGCGATCCAGGCGCGAGCCAAACGCAAACCTCAAACCGAGCTAAGGTAGACGACAAAAAGCAAGAAAACAAATTATACCTAAACAAAGGGTTATAGAAGAGAAACAGTATTTGCCCTAGTTGTTTTTCCTTCGCCGCCACAAAAAATTTCCTGGAGACCTACCCGAGACACGAAAATCAGACCGAACAAAGAAAACTCAAAGCAAATACCAGACCGTGGCCCCTGTGGTCTCTCGGCCGAGAGACTAGGACAAAAGAGTGGCAAGATAAGACAAACAATAAGAAATATAAAGACAGAAAAGAAGCAGGGTAAAAGGGAACCGACGGTGAGGGTACCCTAAGCGGCAGGGGAAATAGCCCAATCCAAGCAAGAGCAAGGAAAGACATAGAAATATAAGAAGAAATATAAGAAGAAAAGGCAGACAAAAGAAAGGAAAATGGGAGAAACAAGAATGGGCCAAAGGCGGCAGATGCAGCCCAGAAAGGACGAGAGTGGCAAGAAGAGCACCTGACCCAACAACAATCCTACTGCGTGTCAAGATGCATCTCCCGTCATCACACAAAAACGTTTGTGACAATGTGGTATAAGGAGTAGAAAACGAAGGGAGAAGGCTCACTCTGGATCAGATCAGTGACCAAACTCGTTCTTTGTCGTTGTTACTTTGATGCGGGTCCCTTTCCACATTTTGCTTGCGCATATGCGAGTAGGACAATCAAAGTGGAGTCGTTTTGAGGACCGGCCGGGGTATACCAAGCCGCACACCGACGCAGTACGACGGATGGTACTGAACCAATTGGAGCCAAAAGAGTCCGTCGCCCGTTCTTATGTAACTGTTTTGCAGGACATCCTACCTCTTTCCCGCGGAGAGAATCTGGTCGGCAAAGTGCTCTTTGGCGTATTGTTCGCAAGCCTGAACGTATTCGGAGTCAGCATGCATCTCGATATTGACAGACTAGGCGAGGCCCTGCAGTCGCGACGCGGAGGATATAAATGACTGACCTTGGCGGGCTTGCCAACCTTCTGGCCGATCACCTTCCACTTTTGATTCTCGTACTCCTTGATAGCATTCAGAAGCGCTTGGCTTTCGTCCTCGGCGAATTCTGCGTAGTGCATATCCTTGTGTGGGTTAGCAGGTACTCTCAAATTTATCTCGATGTAGTTGTACAAAGAAAGAGAAGTAGAGGTAGAGGGCGCGTACCTTGTACCAGTGCTTCTTGACACTGCCTTCTGTACGTGTCGGAAATGTCTAGTCGGAGGAACCTGAGTTAGTTTTGTCCTCAACGTCACACATTTGTGCTGTCGTGCAGCTAGACTGACCTTGGCAATTTCTGCCCACGAGCTCCCCGCATCACGCATTTGCTTGAGCCGATGCTCCTCCGCTGGTGTCCAGGGCGTGTTTGTGCGACTTTTCTTTGCTGGCGGTGTCGGAACACTTCCAGGTTCGGCCTGGGCCGCAAACTTGATAGGCGTTCCGGTAGCTGATGCCGAAGCGGGCGTGGGGGGCTTTGTCAAGGGTGCGCCCGCAGGAATGGCCGGAGGCGGAACCGCAGACACTGTATTGTTAGGGACAGTCGGTGTGGGGATCGGGGGAGGAATGATGGGAGAGGCCGAGGTCGCGGAAGCCGCGGCAGACGGAGGCTGTGCCGTAGCCGGATTCGGCCGCTTACGTGCGCGCTGTGCCACCGGTGTCGGTGCCGGGGCCGGGACCGCCGCAGTGGCTGGCTGCTGTTGCGAGGGCGGCGGGGCTTGTTGATGCTGCTGAGGCTGTTGCGACTGTGGAGGTTGCTGCTGGTGCTGCTGGCCAGGATGGGCGGCATGAGGTGCGCTATGCTGCGGCTGCACGTTCAACGGCGGCTGGCCTGGACCAGTATGGTGTTGCTGGCCTGGGGCCTGGGGCGGCTGCTGGCCGTAGCGGAAGTCAATGGGTTGGTCATTGCGACGGGTGTTTAAATGTTGCTGGTACTGGTGTTGTGCGCTAAACATAAGAGATAAGTCGTTAGTATGGCTTGAGTCAGAGCTCAGAGGATAATGCATGGAGTGGAGAGGTGCCGGCCGGTCCAACATTCTCCCTGGCGTGGGTGATATCGAGGGAGACATCGAGGAAAATGGTGTTGGTGAAGGGGTATCGGGTAGCTTGGGGTGGCTGGACGACGCAGCGGATTGCTGCCATTGAGGTTCGCCATGCTGCTGCAGTAGCAGCGGCTGCTCCTGTTGCAACGTCTGCCTTTTTGTTCTACGCTGCTCGCGCGAAGCCGGTAAGCCTCCGGGCTGCTGCGCCCACGGTTGTCCAAAGGGAGCATTATCCATTGGCAAGATGGAGCAGGTGATGGTCGAGTTGCAAAACAAATGAAGCACAAAGCGAGCTCCGGGTGATATAAACGAGACGCAAGGTTTGTTTGTGCAATAGAGGTAGCCAACGCATTTGCTCTTGTCACTGTTGCGCAGGTCGGATATTGGAGTGCTGTTAAAGCGAGGGACAAGAGAATCGGCGGATAAGCGGCAAGGTAGCGGACAAAAGCAAAACACCATGAGACAGGCGAGTAGGCGATGAAGTAGAGTGACGACGATATGATGAGCGAGGGACAATATACAAGGTGAGTGCAAGGCCAAGGGACGACGGCTTATCGGTGCGGTAGAGACAAGCGAGAGTCGTAAATATTGGGCAGTGAAAGTACGATCCGGTGTGTCTGGAGTTCGGATTCAAAGAAATGACGTTAAGCCGTCGACGACAACGTATGGCAACAAACAAAATGTGTGGACCATAGAAAGTGCACGCCGTGTTCTTGCGGTCGAATGACTTTGACTTCGCGAGGTAACGCCACGCGGTGACGGGCACAAAACGACGGACGAGGCGAGTCGGTCGGTTTCAAGTAGGACGCAGAGAACAATGCCGATGCAGGTTGACATATGCGCAATGGTCTTGCATCGATGCACTGCATTCTGAGGTACTTGTTGTATTGGATAGGACCTGTCGTTGAAGCTCTGTGGCCGTGACGCTACGCGTGGCGAGCTCGAGTAACCATTTCGGCAAGGCGAGGCTGCTTTATCGGACTATGCTCGTCGTACCGGAGAAAGTCTCCTGATCGCGGCCTAATGTATGGAGGGAGAGGTGTCGTCGGGAAGATTTGCTTAAAATGTCCGTGTGTGGAGCATTTTGGCTCTGTGCTGTCGCGAGGATTACTGTTGGGCTGTTGATGTGGGGACGCGGAAGTGTATGAACAACGAAGGTGTATTTGAGGGGTTCGTCTCATTCTCCGCGACAATAGTTTTCGCTGTATCTTGTTGTTTGGACGCTTTCTCGTGCTTGCTTGAATCTTCCTGGCTTGTCTTGCTGCTTGTTGTTTTGATTATCTCCTGGAAGGGGCAGCCGGTGGGAAACGATACAGGCGACAACCGAGGGAAGGGGGGGGGTTGAGCACAGGAGGGAGGGGACACGAAGAGGGTACAAGCAAAACGGGTACTCACTGTACGTCGTTTGGGTGGCTGGCAGAATTGCCGTAGATGTAATCCGGCAGAGGGCCGACCTGCCACTGTTCCATGGCCTAAAAAGAGCGGCAAAGTCAAGCCAGATGTTAGAGACCAAGGAGCGAAATTCCGAGAAAGAATGGAAGGCGCGTGTTGGTTCTTCGCGAATTGGTAGTTGCGTTGGACCGGGTAGGATGTTTTGCGTGCAAAAGTGTCGCATGCGCGAGGAGAAAAGACAGGATGGGGAAGTTGCGACCGGGATTGCAGTTTGTTTTGTTTTGTGTCTCTTGTTGTATTTGGCAGGGAGGGGAAAGTAGATGGGACAGAAGAAACAGCCAGGCGGCAAGATCCAAGTATGAGATAGATAGGTAAAAAAAGCTCAAAAACAAAATAAAAATCGATGGGAAGATAGCACAGATGGGCGTACGTCGATTTTGGTAGTTGGTTGCGGGTGCTGGGAATGGCGCGCTTGCGTGGGCACGATTGAAAGACAGAACTTTATTCTGTACAAAGGAGCAAAGCACGCAGCTTCCTTGTTTTTCGCCACCGAGTATTTAGATGGGGTAAAGAGGGAAGGGCGGTCCAGATTGCGCTTTTGCCTGTCCTCTTCCAGTTTTCTCGTCGCCTTCACTTGGGAATTGTCTCCTGGACACTGTGTACCTCTTTTGGCTGCTTCTGGTGATTCTCTCTCTCTCTCTCTTTTTCTTTTTTTTTTTTTTTTTTGCTCTTCGCTGTCTTATCGATTTCTTCTCATCTCCACTCACGGTTCTTTGCTTACCAGCCAGTTACGGAGCAATCGACCGGTGCGAATTTGTGCGGTTGGCTCGAAAAAAGGCGTCAAAGAGGACAGGGTAATGCTACTGGGACAGGCAAGAACAGGGCGGAGGCCAGGTCGAAGCCAGCCGGCTAGACAGCGACAGGACGTGCTTAGCGATGGGGATTGGGGGACGGCGGCGACGCTAGGAGAACAGGGACGAGGGGAAGGGGGGGAGGTCGGGGAATTGACAGGCTGGAGAGCGCTGTCGACCACAAGCAGGCTCCCTGCAGCACTCAGGAAGCTGGGTGATGCAGGTTGCCGTGGCGGTCAACGCTTGCTAGCGTGCTTTTTCGCGCGACATGGGCGCGCAGCCCACAGCAAAAGAGAGCAACGGGGCCTGGCGCGAGAACTGAGGGGAAATAGCGACGGGGAAGAGCTTAATGAGCGCGAGGAGGGGAAGTGCACGTATGTGAGAGAAGGAGCGAGGCTAGGGACCAAAGGGAACGTCGAAGAAGGAAGAGAGAAGAAAACCATTAAAAAGAAGGCAAAAGTGCCGGACGACGTACGTGTGACGGGGGGTGTCGCACAAACTGGCGACAACGATGCACCTAAAAAGAGCTTCGGGAGCTCTAGGGCAGGTTGGTTACTTGGGGAAACCAAGACGAGCTTGGTCGCGTTTGCGGCAGTGGATGGGCGTAAGGCGTCGGTCGAGGCGAGCAACAATGGGAGTGTAGTCGATTGATGACAATGCCGTGAGCTGCAGAGAATCGTCCTTTTGTGTCGTCGCTGCGCGTCCTTTTGTTAGTTGGTCGTCGATTGGCAATTGAAGCTCTGTTTGGAGTTTTTGATGTTGTGGTGGAAAAAGAGAACAGGGGGGGGGGGGGGGAGAAGGTGAAGGAAGCCCAAAAATAACACAAAAAAAAACGCAGAGAGTGGAGGCCAGACCTGTTTTGGTCTGTTGGGGAAAAAGGAAGGGCAGAGAGCGCGCGGTCCAGAGAGAGAGAGCGAAACAAAGGTTAACTGCTGTTCTCGTTTCCCCTCGTCTTTAAGTGTGTTAACTTTTCGACAGGGAAAGAAAGAAGATACTAAAAGAACAAAAGAAAAGGAAGGAGCGACAGGCGATAAGTGGCTGTTAGGCGCTGGTAAACAAAAAGCGCGTCTGTTCCGCTGCACCTAGGTTGCTACTTCGGTAGAGGTGGCCGAATAAGAGTTGACCAAAGAGAATGCGTGGCCCAGAGAGGGGGAAGAAAGACTTTTTCCTGGGGGTGTGAGCCACATGCCCCGTCGGAAACAAATTCACACGCCCCCCCAAGCAGGAGGAATGGGCTCTGGCTCATGGCATCCTGCCTTGTTCTTTCACCTTTTTTGCTGCTCCGAGGCAAGTGCAAAACCTGCACTCAGCACCAAAAAGGAAACAGCAATACGATGTACAATTGCAGTGTAGAACCATGCACACGACGAGTGGAAAGAACGAACTTACCCTGTGGCAACTGTTTCTTGCAGATCGCAGTCTTGCGTTCCGTGCGACGTATACTCTGAATGTTTCTTGACAACGAGATCGCTGGGCCGGGTGTGGAGGGCTTTACTTGACCCTTGCGTTGTAGATCGTCGTGTGTTTCGCCTCTATCGCTGCTGCAGAAGCCGACGCTGCGAGAGAGTGAAACTAAGAAAGTCCAGGCCAAAGGCGCTGAAGAACAAAAAAGGAAGAAAAGAAGCAAGAGGGAAAGCCAAAAAAAAAAAGTGGTGATCAGTGGGAAAGTGTAAACACAGTTGTAGCTCATCGGTGCGTGTTCCTTGTCGCCGGTTGTCCACAGGGGGTCGGAAGCAAGCACCACAGGGCTGAGAAGGAACTTGGCTGTCTGGTGAAGCTGGACTGGGGCTTTGGTGGTTGCGATGTGAGATACTTGCGGCACAAGTCACTCTTGGGTCCAGGGTGTATTCTATCTGTGGAGGAAGTATGTTTGTTGTAAGGGAGTGGGTAAACGAAACGAATGGGATGTGAAAGTAACCAGGAAAGAGCAAAAGGGGGGATTAGGAACGGGAAAGGAAAGGTCTAGGCGGATGGCGGGCGGGTCCCGGTAGAAGTAGTCGCAGGTCACGCAAAATACTCGCCTCACTGGCAGTCTGCCTCGAAAAGGACTTGCACTTGCGTTGTAGTCCGTTGCGTGTCCACTATTATCACGCCGCGACGGCGCGCGCAGAACTAGAAAATTGCACAAATTCAAGATACACAAAAAGGTCCGAAAATAGACGACAGCTAAAGTGCAGCATCTGTCTCTCACTCATCTGTGACAGCCTGCACGCTTTCGCCTCGCAGCCTCAGGACGACATGTTTCTTACCTTACAATGAAACAAGAAGTACACAATGGCGGGCACGGCGAACAAACGATACTTTAGCCTGTCTTGGAAACACCGCTGCACAAAATACCTGAATAAGCGCAGTCGGAAGGAAAAGACTGCGTCGGGCGCATCTGATTGGGGCAGAGGGTTTGGGAATATGTTCGGCACAACCAGTCCACATTATGTCATGGAGAACGTGACAATTTCTAAATTCGCACGATTTGCATATTTGCACATCGACGTTTTTGTTCGGCAGGCGTAGGGAAGTATATTGTGCACATTTTTCGGTGAGTCCAGATTCGAGTCACCGTGCACCATGGCCAACTCTGATCACTGCCACACCATCGCCGAAAGCAACGCGACGTGCGCAACCCTGTCAACCTGTTTATTGAGAAGCATTTGTCTCCATTTTCGATGCTTGTCTTCTGTTGGCACTTTCGGCTTCTGGACTTTTCTGGTATCTTGCTGCTCTTGCCTGTCTCGCCTAGACGTTCAGCGATATCAACAGCAAAAGCGGCACGCTAAAATTAAAATGGACGGGTGCAGCCCGGCCGTCGACAGCTTCCCCTATCTTTGTTTGCAGGGGACACAAGACCGAAACCCGCCTGTAACCGGAATCCCTAGTAGTATGCCTAGATCATGCCAGCATACTGCGCGTTCCTCCCATTGCGCTAGTCTCGTCCACTCTTTCCGGTATGGGCGTACGAAATATGTGCTCAGTGGTTTCGTCGATTTTGTTTCCTTCTTGTTCGCCATGTTTACCCCGACTTTTTCGGCCCTCCCCCCCCCCCCCAACCAAATCGTCGACACTATCGGCGCGGGTTAGAGAAGGGATTTGCAGACCGATGTGCAAACGGGCCCCGCTCGTCCTCCTCTTGGGGCGACCGTAATCCAAAAATGGCCTAAACGGCCGAAGGAGCCAAATAGGGGCCGCGGAACGAGATGCGTCGCGACATGAAGGTCTTGGTTCCATCTGCCCTGCCATTCGATGCTGCCGAATTAGGGGAGGCGAAAATGGAGGCAAATGCACAATGGTCGGGTAAGCCTGCTTGAATTTAGGACGCGGTAAGGATGACAACACGCATCGTTGCCTTGACCTTTACTTACCTTCCCTCTTAGGCTTCGAGCTTTAGGCCAAAGCATGTGACACCAGTTCATCCTAAACCACCAACCTCCGAATCTGAACTATGGCAGCGGGAGGGGACAAAGAGCAAACGAAAACAAAGCTACGGGGAAGAACCAAAGCAAGAGAGTATGGCAATGACCACAACGATGACTTGAATAGTGTCAAACAACAGAAAGTAGCGGTGTCTTCTCGTGTGATATGAAATGGACCTTGGCCAACCAAAGCAACGCGCCTTATGAGCAGAACATTACCTCCTGCTCTTTAGAGGATACAGAACCACTGGAATAGTGTATTTTGTACACGATGATGTCGCAAACGAACGACTACACCATGGTCAAAGTACGAGTACTCGTACATGGCCCGGGACAGCCTCCTTATGTGTGCAATTATGCAGACCATAGGCACGCAAAAGAAGCTTGGTCAATTTGTTTGGAACCGCCAACAGCGTATCGTATGCAGGCTCGACATAGCTGAAAATAAAGAAGAAATACAGCAAAATTCTTTTTGTTCCCATGGCGTTCTCATTTCCGTCTCTCGACTGACGTCGCTCAATTGGTCGGTTTGTTCCGGCGTTGCACTCTGGCCAATCCGATGCACCAATTGCATGGCACTCTGCGCCGCTGAGTCTGGCCGCCCCGCTGTGAAGACTCTGCATCGCGCCTTTTCCTTGTTCTTTGTGGTATTATCATTATTCTGCTCTCCTTTTTGTCCTTTTTTTTTCAATTTCTATTTTACATGTGTTGCCCCTTTGCTAATTTATTTCTCGAGTTTCCATTTTCTCGCCCTCCTTGATGTCCGCTTGTCTGGTTTGCTGCAACGTCACTTTGTTCTAATTTCTCCTCCATGATCCTGCGAGATACGCCCGGAGCCGAAAGATGAAGAAGCCTGAAGGCCATTAAACCGCAAATATCAATTTTGATAACCCTGCTCCGGGCCACCTTCAAAACAATTCGCGTCTCCCACCATTGTGGAGTCCGGACGCAATTTAGTGGTGGGTCGTGGTGTGGGTTCGCAGAAAGGGAAAGTGGGAAAGAAACATCTGTCTGTTCCGCTTATCTAGCCCGTATTCTGCGCGCCACCCTTTTCGAGTAGGATTGCTGGCAAGGAGCGCCAATAGCTGGATACCTGTCGGTTGGTACCTTGGAGTATCGCATCGCCAATGCCAGTCTAAGCCAATCCGTGACTATTTGGCCAGCACGAAACGCCTCGTCCTTCCCGTGCTCCGTATTAGGCCTCTTGATTAAATACATTTCGAAGCGTGAGGCTGAACATCGTCCTGGGTATAGGTCGCGTGTCAGTTAGACGTACGGAGGAATAACTTCGTATGCAAGAAACTCTGTCCCGCAAATACACGAGCACAAAGCTCGTTCCTTCTCTGTGTATTGGACATCTTTACAACGTGCTTCCGGCGACATATCTAAATACCGAGAGATGGTTTTCGCTTTTTCGACTTTCGAGACTCGGCTCCCGAGGATGCAACGACATACAACAACCATGAACGAAGTTGCCTGAAATGGTACTCCGCAAGGACGAGGCCAAGGCTACGTCGAAGTCAAGAGCCAAATCGAGTGAGCCGTGAGCCATACCATATGATGCCAAACGCGCGACTCGCGCCAAATGTGATTACTGCACAAGGTAGTGTGAAGAGATGATATCGAAATAGGTTTTTTTTTCTGTGGGGAGGCCGACAGAGGAGCATTTATGTTCTATAGTCCGTTACCTGTCGTTGCTACGGATGGCGACCTATCTTATGGCGGTTGAGTCGCTCTGCCTATCCTCCTGCCTTTTGATTCCTGCACAAAGGCGACATGGTGATGTGCCAAAACTGAGTTCCTACGCTGTCGCGGCCATCCCAGGACGGAAGCCTGGTGACAACATTTTGACCCTATCTGTGTTGTAGCATCTCGACGACCCCTGATGAACGATCGCGCCACCGGAACCATCAACATCCGCGCCCCAGAGCCTCGTTTTGATGCCCGACAGTTTCGACGTTTCAACATGTCACCCAATTTTTTTTGGTTCGTTTTCGCTTCGCTCCTTTTGCATTTCAGACGAAAATCCTCATTCATGCTTGCTCAGCACATCGGGGCGCCATGATCAATGAACCTGAAACCCTGCTAGTAGCAGGATGTAGCACATCGTTGGCTGCCGGTGACACTGCGTGTGTCAGGTTGCTGTCACCAGCGGTGAGCAGAGTGCGTAGCTGATGGGAGCTGATGGGAAAGGGGAAATGAAGAAGCCAATCGTCATTCCTTAGACGGTGATTCCATGTGTCCAAAAACCGGGAATTTTTGCACGATTTTGTCTTCTCCCGATGCGATTTACCCTTGTTTTGATTTCCCTTTCGTCACGTCGTCCATCTCATCCAAATCAGCCCCAGCAAAGGGATCAAGCCAGAGCCATGTCTGTTTTGGCATTTTGGCCGTTCAATTGACCTTGGAGCAGTTGCGCATAGTGCCGTCCAGTTTCTTTACCGCTAGAGTTAGACGATGACATCAGACGAGGCAATTCATGCAAGGAGGATCTTGTGGAATATCATGAGATATGCAGCAGATGCTTTTGCTTCCCGCCTGGGCCTTCGGCGCCGGGTGTAAACCCAGGTGTGTACACCCAGGTGACAACAAACAAATGACAATTGATACGCAGAGAATCAGGATTGCAAAACAACAAGTGGTGGTCCCGCCTGTTTTCAAATGGAAACCGTGAGAATTACCAGGACAGTCAGGAAATAATTTGAGGTTAAACAGAGAACAGCAGTAGCCGAACAGACCATCGATCCGACAAAAAAAAAAAAAAAAAAAAAAAAGGAAAAAGGAAAAAAAAAAGATACGAGACAAGATTGAAGATTTTCGATTTTCATATTCATCCCTCATATGCTGCCGTGAAGTGTCCAGTGAATCTACGGGAGCTTTTGTTTCGTTCTTTTCATCATCACCAGCCGGCCACTCGCTCAAGCACTTCGATGAGCTGAAGAACTTATGTTCGTTCGTGATGCGAGAGGTTTTGTTGTCAAATGGCAGGTCGCCCCATGGAAAAGAAAACGACAGGGGTGTTGGATAGGTTTCTCCTTTCTATTCGCCCGTTTTCTACTCTGCACGACGCTCCATGGCAAACGCCGGTACACATAGGCCGATTTGTCCTGCAACGACACAAGGCCTTGTTCGGGCAAGCCTCCCGATATGATGCACACTTAGTGAATTTAAAGAAGAGGACATTGGCCAAGACGAAGGCTGCAAACTTTGGGTCGACCTACATGGCAAAAAGCCATCGTCTCAGGAGACGGGGCGGTGGCAAAGACGAGATGAGGCGATCGACGATCAGAGTGAGAGACTGCAAGCAAGTTTCGTTGACGTGGAGAACGAAGGGCCATTGATCAGCGAAAGTCTCTTCACAATGGTACGATAGATAAGGTGTATTCATAGCCCGTGGTGTTGCATCAAGACGGAGCGTATTGTACTGCTATTTTCTTTTTCTGTTCTTATTGTTTTGGTTCTACTCCTGTTTTGCATTCCTCGTTTCTGCTCCGTCTACAATTGGGTTTTGAACACCTTCATGGTAGTTACTTTACCGAGATGCGGATGCAAACGTGGACGAGAAGAGGCGCACGGTACGTTGTACTGTTGAAGTCATTATAAATATTAAAATACAGTTTTTTTAAGGACCTTGTTTGTTGAAATACGAATTATTGTCAACTTTTGTTTGTTTTATTATTGCTTGTGTTCAGTTGAAAACAAAGAACTTAACATAATGCAAATATATAGAGAATAAGTCTCAAATGGTAAAGCAGGTAAAGAAACGCGCCCAAAGCTCAGTTAAGTACGAAGTACACTGGCTTTGATTAACTTTTTTTAACAGCCACATCGAAGGCCATGGTGCTGACACATCAAACGAAGGACATCTTGAGGTCAAGATATCCACCGTTTAATCTGTATTACGCATTACTTTAAACTCCCCACCTCGTATGCGTCTGCCTGTAAAATTCGCCTCCCGCACAGGCGGCAAGAGAACCATGGGCTTGGGTAGGGTTGCATTGTCCCATATATTGAGGAGGGTTTTGTCCTTTCTTATCGGCCTTCTTCGTTCCCTGGCTTTGGCTCCATCTTGCCCCCTTTTGCTCCAAATAGGGCGGCTCCCAAAACGTCGGGGGGCGTTTCGACCTTTGTTTTGGCGTGCTGGGCAGTCCCGTGTCAGCAACGGAGACGCAGCATTCCGAATGTCGGATTGGTGAAACAAGAAACGCGGCTGGCCATCAACAGTGTACTTTTCTGTTGTTTCGGGCTTTTTTTTCTCTTTTTTTTTCTTCTTTTTTTTCTTTGTTTTAGTTTCGGTCTCATTCATTGGCGTGACATGTCTTCTGTTATCGTCCTTTTGTTTTATCTCGCCTACAATGCATTTCTTGGCCTTGTTTGCTGTTTTGCATTTGGTTTTGTTGTCCTTCCTACCTCCCTGGTGCGACGAAACAATATCGACGGCCATGCATTGCTCGTATGTTTATGTGAACCGAAAGGGATTTGTCGTTATTCCGATTTACAAGTTTGAGTTTTAGCCTTTTGTGTGTTTAGTCTTGCTGTTGTTCTCGTTCTTGATGTTCTCTTGTTCTTATTTTTAATTCCCTCCATCTTTCCGCTCGTTTTGCTGTTACATTCGTCCAGCAAGGGCAGGGGATTGCGGCTCGTTTGACGGATTGTTTTCTTGGCATTGTCACAGGAGTGATACAGACAGAAATCAAATGAAATAAGGACAAACCTGAGTTGAAACATGACGCAGTTGGACAGAGTACAAAGTACGCACCCAACTTTTGTGTAAAAAAAAATGGTGAAAATGAAGGTTGTTCGACAATGCACCACACCCACAATCACATTTCACGAGGCTCTGGGTCCTATGTCGGGTTTGTTCTAACAGCCCGCTCGCACGGAAGAGAATACAGGCTTGACAATAAATGGTTTAAATTAAGGTTTGTGTTTTTGGCGAGAGCGGTTCGTTGGTATCTTGTTCTTGCGTTGTCTGCCCTCGACTGAGGCCAGTGCGTCTGCGTACCTGCATCTGGTTGTGCTGGGTCCGCTAGACTGGTCAAAGAGGGAAATGGCTTGTAGCTCCTTTCGAGAAAAAAGCCTTCCAATCGACGTTGCGCTAGAGCCGCAGCGAGTTTCAAAGGATTGGACCGACGATGCTGCAGCCCACATACGACGCAACTGATCGAAACGGTAGTGCTCCTGTGAGTCTTAAGTGTTTATTTTGACTCTATTTTAGAAACAAAAAAGTTCTCGCCTCTATGTTTGTTTTCTGGCTTGAGAACATACTGCATGTTGTATCATATTCCTCTGGTCTGTTTTAAATTGACGAAATGCAGCCCGACGTGGAAACTTTGGCCCCCCCCAAAAAAGCAAAGGCGATAACTCAGAAGTTATATTGTAAATCACCCAGATGTCATTGATAAATACACTCCGTACTTCCATGCCACGGGATAATTAGTAGTAACTCCATGTTCGCCACATGGACACCTTTTACAACTCTCTCAAGGTATGAGCGAAAACGAACATGATGGTTTACCAAGAGGCAGGTCCACATCACGCCAAACAGACGGCAACGAGATACAAGAACAGGGTCAAAATTGACAAAGTACAAGGGCAGACAGCGTAACCCGGTGGCTCGAGAACAGAAGATGGTCGTTTCGTGAATAAAAAAATACGGAAAGAAAGTTTGAAAATGCAAAACCGGAGTAATCACACTCTCGGGCACTTTGAGTTCAATGTTCAGTAGGCTATTTTGACGGCTACTGCGCATTACGGTGCTGAAAACTACTGTGAACTACTAAGCAATACGCCGCACGGAGGCTTGTAAACGGCGCCTTCGGTATAAGGGGAAGGGGGCTTTGCATAAGTGTTGTCCCTGGCTGTGGGTGGAGCCATGAGGCCACTTTCCACCAATCACACAACAAAGAAGGAGACATGCTCAGTGTTGTAACAGCGTCCCCACAATGTCTACGTCGAAACCCTTTGTCAAACACGCAGACACAGACCCCTTTTTGACAATAAAGAGGGGAGGGGTCTACAATGCATGACAAGGAGTTTTGGCCAAGCTAGCTGAGAGGAGGACCGCTAATGGTAGGATACTCAATACGTCACGGAACAATCCCCCTCAAAAATCCTTCTCGTCACGGTGTCACTTTGTGACTCTACAATTTGTGCATCGTAGCCTCTCCAAGTTGTATTTATTTTATTCTGCTCTGTGGAGAGAGACATAGGCGAAATAGCTAGCAGCGATAGGCAAGACGAGCAGCACATGGAATGGCAAGTTCCGTTGCGGGACACAAAACTTCAAGACATGTGGAAGTGGATGACCACATGTAGACTCGATTAACGACAGGTTGACCAGGTATGGCTTTGTACGAGCAAGCTTGAACATAGAGACACAATCGGGCTGGTCACATCCGAGCGTCCTTTAATTTCGGTATACTGTTTCTACTAGCACATCAAGAATATCGTCGAGAGCATCGCCGCGACCAAGGACAAAGGCACTCTTACTCGACAATCATATTGGCGAAAGGACGAGGGAAAAAGATTGAGACAAACAAAGAAAACTGGTACCAAGGGAAAAGAGGGAAAGGAAAACAATGTCCCGCATCAACAACCAGACGAAAACAAATGCATTAACCGACAAGAAGCAAAGAAATGGATAACTATTCGTGTTTTTTCTTGTCCCTTCGCTTTCTTGGCCTTATTCACAACTCCCCGCTCCCCACTTTCCTCACCCTTCTCACGGCATGATTTCATCAAGGCTCCCGTGGTGCTCCAAGCGATGTGTCGAACCGGGCAAAAATGCCAGGGACCAGGGTCTGAGGGGGAGATACTGCTGTGATCCGCGCACGTCCATGACGGTGCATTTCGTATGCAAAGGTTAGGCGGGCTATTTTGAAGAACGGCTGATTATGCATTTCTGTTCCTGTTGATGTGTACTGGATGTCACGGATATTCTTGGGCCATGCCAACAGTCTTGCAAGAGGATTCGAGATCCGCACTGGTGTGTTATGGCCAATTTGCTTGTCTCTACGGGCTTCATTTGACTTGCTTCTTCCACAACCCCCCCAGCGTCTTTGATTTTCATATTTCCACATCCTGGTTTTGTCTCCACGTACGATAGTAGTTCGTCCATCCGACCACATAAGAGAGGCTAGTTTTGTCACATCGAATCTCAAAACAATAGAAATCTACCTCCCCGCTAAGTCCCACCACCTTCTACATTACGCCCCTGTCTTGTCTGGACCGGGAACGGCTCAGCTGGCCTAATCTGGCCGGCAGTCTAAGTCGAGGCGGCCCACCGGGCTGATTGGTACAACTGAGTCGTTTTGTGTGTTTGCCATGGAACAGGCCAATACATGGTGTAGACGTTTTGGAAACAGAAGGCGATGTAGGGGTGAGACAGGAAAGAGCGCGAAGTAAAATACATCCATATCTGCCAGGTTATAAGCCAAAACGAAGAAATCCAATGCCAAAGAAAGTGTCAAGAAGTACAAATGGCAAAACTATCAGTTCAACGGACATGAAAGTGTAGAATACTAGCATTGCAAAGTAACAGAACGGAAAGATAGAAAAAAGAATAACACGTCGTACGACATACACCACTCACTAAATCATGATGCCTCTGTTTTGGATGTCTCCGTTTCCGCCGTGTCCTTTGCCCCTGGCACCGTCAGCACCACAAAAGCCCAAACCACCAAAATGGTCACCAAACCACGCCAAACGGCGCCAAACCGCCCCCTCGCACTTCTCCTCCCCCGTATCCGTCCCAAGTGGCTGCCGCTTTGGCTGAACATCATGCACGTCGTAAAGTATGGGATGGGGTTGGATGCCATTCTTTTATTCTACAACCTACATTATTGTTTTATTCTCCTTTCATTTTGCGCATTGCTCTGCCGGTCACCCCCTGCTCTACTGTGACCCTGGCCTGTTTCTTTGTTCTCGTTCCTGTTCCTACTGGTTTGGCCTGGCCTGGTCTCGCGTACCTTGGTGTACTCTCCTTGTGAGCTTCAGTGGATGGAAGATGGTCGTCCTCTTTGTTTGGTTTATTACTTGAGCTCCCCCCCCCCGGCACGTTGCCCTCCTGTTGTTCCTCTTTTCTCCCTTCCTCTTTCCTTTCTTTTTTTCTCTTCCCTCTTTCCCTTGAGGATTAAGAGATTATTTCTTCCTTTTCTTCTTTTTCGATCACGGCGCTGTTGCGTGTGTTCTGACTTTCTTTCTTCTTTCACTTCACTTCTTCTAACCCTCTTTTTTAACAACAGCAGCTGGCCTTTTTTCTTGTCACTCACCCTCGTTACTTTTTTTATTTCTTTTAAACTTTTGACGTTCCCTTCTCACCGTCCAACTGGTTTGGCTGCCTTCCACTCTTTTAAAAAGACACAAGAAACACTTCCTTTCGTTTTACAGCATTTTTTCCCTCCCCATTTTGTGTGTGTGACCTGGGTATTACTTCTCGACTTCTCGACTTCTCGACTTCTCAACTTCTCAACTTCACGACTGTTCCATTTCTCGGGATATTTTTCATCGTCTAAACGCGAACCTTTTCGTTTCTTTCGTACGACCGTACTCATCCACCCGCAGAGATTACCTGCCTCGACCAGTGACCGCCTCGCGTAGCTCATATCTGGACTATCTCGACTCTGCATTTCTTCTCTCGCCCCTTCTTGCTCCCACGATTCGGCTCATATCTCAATATTTTTTTCGCTTTTCACCTCGCCTCCTCGATATTGTTACTTGGTCGATTTGGTTCACACCAAGACAAATATCTCGTAAATATCACCGATATCATCACCACGATGTCTCCGACTCTGCAAATGGCCTCGCCGGCCACGTACACGCCGACGTCTGATGCAATGGACCGACATGAGTACGGCATCTCCAAGAACCGCAAGCCGTCGTCGACTGGTGGTGGCCGGGCCTGGAGTGATGATGAAGTGCGTTTTCTATATTGTACCATTTGATTAAGTCCATTGATTTCAAACCAGCCTCTGCTAACGACCCCCAGGAAGTCTACCTGCTCCAGACACGTCTGCAGAAGATGCCATACAAGCACATTGCGGCACATCTCAAGAAGACGGAGCTCGCGTGCCGGCTCCATTACCATCAGCTGAGCCACGGCAGCAACCGTCGCAAGCGCACGACGAGTGTCTCGTCGGGATCATCGACGGGTGGCCACTCGCCGATCCTGGCGGCGTCCATGCCCTCGCCGATACACGAACACGGCGGCCATGGCCATGGACAGAGCTCGCCCACTCCGTCGCCGCCGGGAAGCTCCGGCAGTTTTGGCCACGGCCATGCCCATAACAACGGTCTCGGCCACGCGCATCACCATGGCATACACAGCCACCACAATTCTCACGGCATGCCCCACGGCCACGGCCACGGCCACGGCCACGGCCAGGGCCACGGCCACAACCACAGCCATGGCCATTGCATCCACCTGCCGAGCATCAACACCGACATTAGCAATACCCACAACAGTATCAGCAACAGCAGCAACAGCACCCACAACACGTCGTCGCCCCGGCTGCCCACGATCCTGCCTAAGCCTGTGTCTATGACCCTGGCTCTGGTGACGGGTGCTGGGTCGTTGTCGTCTTCGAGCCGCAACGGTTCGTACATGGGCGATGCTTCGACAGCGCCGCCGCACAGCGCACCTCTCTTGCCGGCGGCCACGTTCTCGACCCGCACACCGACCAGTGCCACCACGCCCCGGCCCGGCGCCAACTCGAAGGACAGCAGAGAAGGGATGCCCAACCTGCGCCTCGACTGCAGCGGACTGCCGCCGCTGCCACTGTCGTCGACGGGGCCACACCACCCGGTCGACATGGCCCGACTGCACGCCGTGTACGCGGGCCATCGGACTTCGTTCTGGTCGACGATTGCGGGCGAGTACGGCCGCGGATCAAACCCACTCGTGCTGGAGCAGGCGTGGCGTACGGGTGGCAGCGGTCTTCCGAGTTTGTCGACGTCGTCTTCGGCTGGTTCCACAGTCACGGCTGTCACGGCGACCAACGGTACACCGCTGACGCCCGACACGTCACCTGATGAACGCGAGGCGTTTTACGGCGCCAAGGGCACACAGGCTGCTGCGGACAAGACACGCATCTCGTCGATCCTGGGCATCGATGCCAACCCGCGCAGTCCCAAGGAGCGCGAGATGGTGCGACGACTCGAGGAGGAGCGCGTGGTTGTGCCGCCGGTGGCGTAACGGTCTATTGTGCTTGGTGTGTATTGGGAGTGGTCGTACGTCTCTACGATGTCTGTTTCCCAGGGTCTGCTTTCTAGGATCTGGCGTTTTGCGGTCGGCATGTTTGCTTGATGTTTCTTTGTTTGTTTCGCCAGTGAGCTTGATTTGCTTTAGTCTATTTTCTTCGTCTCTTCGTCTCTTCGTCTCTTTTTCTCCTTTTCTCTTTTTCTCTTCTTCTCTTCTTCTCTTTTTCTCTTTTTCGTTTTCTTCTTCTTCGCTTCTTCGATTGCAACATCCCCCCGCCCCCCCCTCCCCCAAACAATATTCTTATCTTTTCATTTCTCTTCTCTTTTGTCCCTTTCCATTTTCTCTTTTTTGTTTTGTCTTTGCTGGAGCACGAGTGATGACCTAAAGATTCCATGACTGCGCGCGACTCCTCAAGCGAGCAACTTGCCCCATTGCCGCCTTTCTTCGTCTTTATTCCCTTCACGTTGCGCTCTAACTCTCTCCGCATGTCTGCATACCCCACCTTTTGTTTCTTCCCGTTTCTCCTCTTTGGCGGTCGGCGCCTTGTAACATTATCTCAAGCGACGGTGACGGTGGTTTTGATGCGACGGTACCGGTGTGGTTGCGATGATGGTGACGATGACGGTGACGATGATGACCTTAGTGGATTAAAAAACCAGCAATTTCTTACCTAGATCGTGTCTTCAACGATGCACGTCGTATTCTGCATCTGTCCGCAATGTTGTGATATGCCCGTTATAAGTCGTATGACGTCGAAGAGAAGCCTCCACGCAGCCTTACCCCAGACCAGCCCCCATATACCACTTAGTAGTCAGTGCGGGATGACTTGCGTGGAGACAGCGTTGGAGATCGAGTGGGAGGCAGAGCAGAGTGGGAGGCAGAATGCGCGAGGGAGTTTGTCTGCTTCTTGCGTGGGGACGCGTGGAGGCGGCGTGGGATGGATTTCTTTCTGGGCGTGGGATGCCGTTACTGCCTTTCCAATCCAGGCCAAAAGCAGCAGGGCACAGAATGCAGGCAGACATAGTTGCCCAATTAGGAACTAGCAACTCTCAGCCTTGTTTACATTCTGCCCCTGCTTGTCGCGTTTCATAGCCTCATCTCGACGTTGGCAACACGCAATCACTCTATGCCGGCTTTTCTTTGGCCCTGCGTGGTCTTTCCTGGTGCGTCGGCCCAAGCACTGACCAGCATCGGTACTGCTCCACTGGAAATGCGAGCCAGCAGTAAACCCATTGCGCCGACCCTCGGCCAGTTGTTATTTTCGTATGACGTCCGGCCCTTCCTGGTTTGCTTGTGCCCCTGTGACTCGCGCCTCGCACTTGCCTCCGCTTCTTTTACTTCTCCGCCTGCTAAGTTCTCGGCCTAGTCCCCTTTTCTTCCGCTTCTCCTTCCTACATCCCTCTCTCGGGCCCCTCACCGCATCAGAGATACTTGGCAGCTGTCACCAAAATCACCATTTCCAAGTAGCCACTAGTTACCGGCCCTAGCTCACCTCCCTGGCCTAGCTGCCATGGCTCGGGCTCCTTCCACCAGGGCCGCATGGTTCCGATACTGAATTAGGCAAGCGTGGGCTGGTCTGGAGACTGAAATCTGGACCAAAAAATAAGGAGAGAAGTGAAAAGGAAGAAAGTTTACCTGGCAGCGATCTCCTTGTCGCCGTCTTGTCCCCTCTTGCGACCGTTGTGAGCCTGCTATTCCCACACCCTGCCACCGTCACCGACTTTCTCGAGCTTCCGATTCGCTCTCCGTGATGTCCGGATGAGGAGTTCTTCTCTGCTTTTCCTACTCACTCCTCATTTTCGGGCTTCCCTTGCTCCTCGTTTTCTCTTCTCCTCCTCTGTCTACTATTCTTCGCTACTACTTGCGATTGGCACTCCTCACCACATCTCTGGTCTTTCTTTTTGTTTTGTTTTTCGTTTTCGTTTTTCTTTACCATCATTCCTCTTCTCGCTTTGGTTCTTAGTGCCTTTCCACCAAATCCTTTTTCCGACCTGCAGCAAACGACGTAGCCAGGTGGAGACTGACCCGATACAAAGGAAGGAAAGGGGCGGAACGTATTATTGAGAAAACAATTGGCGGGAAAGGCACACAAAAGACACGAACTCGATAAGCAAGAGATACCATACCGAAATAAAAGAAAACACCTCTTAAAGCCCTTAACGGTATCATCCAACCAGACGGCGAGGTCAAGAACATGGTTGGTTTGCAGCCGGCGCGCCGAAATACATTAACTCTTTGCTTTCGGTACTCCCAAGGCCAATACCACACAATACAACCCACTTCCCTGCAGGCCACTGCCGGTCGGGATTTCTGACCGTTTTAGAGGCCTCGACCAAGAATCGAACAATAGTCGAAGAGGACGCCATCAATACTCAATACGACCACGGCCTGCATCGGCCTGCACTGTATTCGCTCGGACTGTACCACGTCCCGTTGTCTTGGGCAGCTGTGCCGACTCACGCCCCGATTCACATTCCGATTCACATCACATCACAGAATATTGGTATAGGGCCGGCTTGACGTCAACTCCACACGAATCTGAGAACAATCTGACAACAATTCGAGAAGAATCTGAGTTCAGCCAGACGGCCCAGCACTACTGCCATAACGCAATTTTTGTGCAGAGCAGCAAACTATTCACCCTTCCTCATTCATCTCCTTGTCCCCTCCACAGACCTTTTAACTCTCTTCCTTTCCCCCCCCTTGTTTTCTCTCGTCTCTCTCTCCCCCTCTTTACTCTATTTTCTTTTATTTTCTCTTCCTCCCGCTCATCTCCATACCTCTTATCTTCTTCAAATTTTCACATCTACACTAAAAATTATCCCCGTCACGATCAGCACTCTGCTGCTCACAATGGCGGCCAACAACGGCAACGGCTCTTCAGCCGACAAGCTTGTCGACACACCTGCCGACTCGACGACCAGCCGCTTCCCCAAACCCGGCGATTACACTCACTTCAATGCCCTTGCTCCCGGTGGCGCCCTTAACCGCTGGTCTCAGAATCTGACCCGTGGCCATGACCACCCGGGCGCCCAGGCCATGCTCTACGCCGCCGGCGTGCCAAACCGCGACATGATGAAGAATGCACCGCATGTTGGTATCGCGACTGTCTGGTGGGAAGGCAACCCGTGCAAGTGAGTCAACAGTTGAGTTTTGACGCATCAAAATCGACATCGTCTTCTTCTTTTATTAGACTTACTGACAAGCTAGCACCCACCTCCTCGAACTCGGCAAGATCGTCAAAAAGGGTGTCGAGAAGCAGGGCATGCTCGCCTGGCAGTACAATACCGTCGGCGTGTCTGACGGCATCACCATGGGCGGCGAGGGAATGCGTTTCTCTCTGCTGACCCGTGAGATCATTGCCGATAGCATTGAGACCGTCACTTCGGCCCAGCATCACGACGCCAACGTCAGCATCCCTGGCTGCGACAAGAACATGCCAGGCGTCATCATCTCCGCAGCCCGCCATAACCGCCCCTTCATCATGATCTACGGCGGCACCATCCTCAAGGGCCACTCGTCCTTGCTTGACAAAGAAATCAACATTAGCACCTGCTATGAGGCTGCCGGCGCCTACAACTATGACCGGCTGCACGCCGCCCCGGGCTGCAAGGTCAAGCATCCGTCTGCCAACGGCAAAGACGTCTCGGTGGATCCCACGCCCTCTGATGTCCTCGAGGACATTGAACGCCACGCCTGCCCTGGCGTCGGCGCCTGCGGTGGTATGTATACGGCCAATACCATGGCCACGGCCATCGAGGCCATGGGCCTGTGCCTGCCGGGCAGCTCATCCTTCCCGGCCGTGTCACCCGAGAAGGCCCGCGAATGCGAGAACGTCGCCGCCGCCATCAAGGTCGTCATGGAGCGTGACATCCGCCCGCGCGACCTGCTGACCCGTGCCTCTTTTGAGAACGCCCTGTCCATCACCATGGCCCTCGGCGGCAGCACCAACGGCGTCCTGCACTTCCTGGCGATGGCCAGTGCCGCCGACGTTGCTCTGACCATTGACGACATTGACCGCTCTTCCAACCGCGTGCCATTCATTGCTGATCTTGCCCCCTCCGGAAAGTACTACATGGAGGATTTGTACAAGATAGGCGGCACGCCCTCCGTTCTCAAACTTCTCATTGCCGCTGGCATCGTCGATGGCTCCATCCTCACCGTGACAGGCAAGACCTTGGCCGAGAACTGCGCCGCCTGGCCTTCGCTCGACCCAGGCCAGACTATCATTCGCCCGCTATCCGACCCTATCAAATCCACCGGTCATATCCGCATTTTGCGCGGCAACCTTGCTCCTGGTGGCGCTGTCGCCAAGATCACTGGCAAGGAGGGTCTGCGCTTTACCGGCACAGCTCGCGTCTTTGACAAAGAGCACGAACTTAACACTGCACTAGCCCAGGGCCGCATTCGCGCCGACATGGGTAACCTGGTCCTCATTGTCCGTTACGAGGGCCCCCGCGGCGGGCCCGGTATGCCTGAGCAGCTCAGCGCCAGTGCCGCCATCATTGGTGCCGGACTAACCAATGTTGCTCTCGTCACCGATGGCCGCTACAGTGGCGCCTCCCACGGCTTCATTGTTGGCCACGTCGTCCCCGAAGCCGCCACTGGTGGCCCTATTGGCCTGGTCCGCAACGGCGACCTGGTGCGCATTGATGCCGTCAGGAACCGCATCGATGTCGTCGCCACCGTTGACGTCCGCGAGGAGCGCGGCTCGCTCGCCTCGGTCGGCAACACCGACGACAACAACGAGGAGGACGAAGACCCCGAGGCTGTCCTTAAGACCCTGCGCGCCCGCCGTGATCAGTGGACACCCAAGCCACTAATCCCTGCCCGTGGCGTGTTGGCCAAGTACGCCCGTTTGGTTGGCGATGCGAGCCACGGTGCCGTCACCGACCTGGCTCCCAGCAACAGCCTCTCGGACTGGTAAATGTTGCCAGCATCAGTGGCCATCATGATTGCAATGTGATAATAAATCAGAGCATGTGCAGAATGGAGCAGCGTTAGATGGAAGGAAACATTACCTTCAAAAGGAACGGGCATGAGAGGGAAAGGGATCGGGGAAAGGGGCAATGGGACAAAGGACGAAGGAATATGAGATGATTCCTGTTGTGTACAATCAAATGGAAGTTTAAGACTGAATTAAAGACATCCTAGACAAAAGTACACATGCACAGTCGCTGTCTGCTTCTATTTGTATGGAATGCGTTGGCATTCGGACAATTCTTTATGAATCAGGAAAAGCTTGTTGCAATGAAATCTTAAGGTACCATGAAGAAGTTTTGAGAGCCGCCTCCTATTGGTCCGTTGAGGCCCGCTTTTTCCCGAATACCCTCCGTTCATTGGCTGTTTGGAGAGTGCGCAGATTGTTGTAGTCTGATTGGTCCGTCACGTTAACGGCCCCTAGTTTTTCGCCTATTTGAGCCCTCTTATTCGTTAGAATCGCTTTTTTGCTCCACTTTTTCGTTAACGTCGTACGTGGAATCGATTTTATTCGTCGGAGGGGGGTTTTGTGGTCCGTTTTTATAGGTCGGTCTATTTTTAACCGTCGTGTTTTTTGGTCGCGTTTTCGTGTTTAAATTAGGTTTATTTATATTCGTACTTTAATATTACTAACTGTTTTTACGAACTATTACTAATTATTTTACTTATCGTTTATTTTATACCGTTACGATAAAAAATACCTTTACATTTTCTTTACGGATATATTTTATATATAAATATACTCTTTTTACTACTTTTTTCGTAAAGGAACGGTTAAGTATTAAACCGTATCGGACTTATAAAAACTACACTACTACCTCGAAGAACCGACGTACTCGAGACTTTCTTTTTTAAACCGTTTTAACCGATATACGAAAGTGTATTAAGTATAAGAAAACCTTTCTAGTTTCTTCTTTTATTAACTATACCCGTAAACGGTCGTGGTAGACTTGTTTTAGTTATAAAGGCGTTGAAAAAGGGTGTATTACTTTTACTTTTATTATTAATAATATATTATAGTTCCCTTTTTTTACTATAATAAGTGTTTTTTTTTTATAACACTAATATAGTAAATATATTTTAATTAGTTTTAACCGGTCTTTTACCGTAACGTTTTATTTTTAACTTTAAGATTTATTAAGATCCCGTCCCTTTTATTATACCGTAATAACCGTAATAACTATTTTCTTCCTTTTTTACTTTAACCACTCTCTTTTTTATTTTCCCTTTTTATTTACCTTTTCTTTAACGTGTTTTATAACCGTAATAGTTAAAACGGGCTTCTTTATCTCCTTTCTCGATATCTTCGGTCCTTTTTATCTCCTTTCAAGTCGTATAATAGTCGTTATAACCTTTTTCGTCTCTTTTTTTAAATACCTTTTTAATCTTTTTAACACCGTAATAAACGAACTCACCACTTTTACGGACTATTTTACCGACACTAGTAGTTATTACGTTTTTACTACACCGTTTACCTCGTTAAGTTTTACTTTTAATAACGTTTCGGTCCGTATTTAACTTTTAAAACAACCCTCGTTTTAAGATTATTATAAACCTTATTTATTAGTATTATAAGATAATTCGTTAAAAGGGAGACGGGTCGTAATCTTATTACAACGTTAAAAGGCGCGTATTATAGTCCTTACTAAACCCTCTCGAGTTCTTAATAAACCTACTAATATATAAGTTTTATTCTTATTATATTTCTTTTAATTACGTTTTTAACTATTTCCGTTTATTTTAATTAACACTACTCGAATAAAACGGTTTTATAATAATATTCGGAAGTATAATTGTGTGTTTTCGTTCACTTCGATTAATACGACCTAGACTACGTGTAGTACGGTCGGTAACGCCCCGATAACGTACTAGATATAAGGCACACTTTACCACAACACCGGTCCGTTACAACTAGTCGATAATAGGCCTCCTTAATTTATATAATATTACTTTTTAAACACGTAAATGACCGTTAAAGTCTGTAATATATATATATAACAAGTGTTAGACGGGGGTTTAAATATAAACGAATTAATTAAGATTAACTAGTTTTTAACCGAATATAATTATTTTACGACTATTTATAAGAACGTAAAAGAGCGACTAACGTACGAAAATAACCCCCGAACCGTTACGTTTTTAAATCCTTAAATACGGTTAATTATTAATAAACGTAACGACTAACGACGTTATAATACACCTACTTTAAACGAGGTTACGGCCTTAATTTTATACGAATATAATAAATAGTCCGTTTACGATATCGTTTTAAAGTCGAAAGACCCGAATTAACCCCGTTACACTTATATTAACTTTAACCACGTTACTTATTTCCCTTTAATATACGTATTAATATTTCTTCGTAAAAAGATCGGCTTTTATTAAAGTGTTACATTCGATAACGGATCGAATAATAGTAACCCTCGTTTAACGTTAACGAAATAGGCCCGATACCACTTATATTAACGCGAAGGCCGGTTTAATATTATCTTATTCCTTTACGACCGTTTATTTTAACAATTTTTAATAGATATATAAACGTGTATCGATTAAGAACGGGTCCGATAAATTAAAACGAATTAAAAGAAACTACTAACGGAGTACTACTATATATTACGTACCGCGTTAAATTAACTAAAACGGAACGAAATTATAACTAAGGAGTTAAGACGTATATCGATTATACCCGTAACGTATATTAGTAACGACCGTTTTATAATAATATACTACGAAGACTTTATAGTTATTATACGTATATTTAACCGACCGTCGTTTTTTATTATATTCACTTATAACCCGAATAGTCCCGAATTACTTACTTAACTCCCGTCCGGAATAAATACTTATAACTATTTTAATATTATTACGTACGTATTTAATAAATAAACGTAAGATTTACTTAATTAAGTCCGGAATAAGTAGATTTTTAAAGAGTTTCGTAGTTTAATATATACGATCGAGTATTAAAAACACGGTCTTTTATATATATATCTTTTATTATTTCTATTTATTATAAACCGTAATAGGTTGTTAAACCCGTATTATATTAATAATGTTATTTTTACGGAAATTCCCGACCCCGAAATAAAACCGGAACTATACGAATTAGTCACCCGAAATATAATACACAACCTTTACGGTTTTAACTATACGTTTACGTCTTATATAAAACCGTTAAAGAAACCCGGTTAAGGTCTTTATTATTTTAAGGATTTTTTAAAACCGTTTCGGGACGAAATAATTATTAATAAAGACGGTTACTTATACTACCGTCGTCGACGTAAACGGGTTTATACCGTAACGACCCGTAATAATTAAAGAATTAAAAATAATAAATAAGTCGTTTTTTATAGTCCGTATTTATTATTATAATATAAATTATATATTAATATAAAAGTATACGGTTTTATAAATACTATAAAATACATTTATAAATATATTTATAAAGGGTCGGATATAACCTCGGTCGTTTTTAAGGCCCGAAACCCGTGTAATCCGAACCGTTTCGATAAAATCGGGCTTTATACGAAATACCGTTATATTAGTCCTTACGAAGTAGTGTAGTATATTTTCGAGTTCCCGGTATACTAAGAGTGACCAACTATTATACGGTTTACGGTTTATCTTTCGAATAATTAATAAGTGATTTTTAAACCGACTTAACTAAAAACTTTAACGGAGACGATATAAAGGATAGAAAAGGTACCGGAAAAGGCCGGAACGACTTTAACGGTATAGTTTAAATATAATTTACGGTACGAAAAGGTCCGGAACGTATTATATTAAAACTTTTCGAATAAATATACTTTTTACGGTAAAGAGTAGTACTTAAGAAAAAATAACACTTATATTATCGGTCGTATACGGGTCGTTCCGGAAACGTACGACGAAATATATTTTCTACGGCTTTTACTTTATAACGTTTTAAACGTAATATCCTTTATACACCTTCGTATAGTCGATAACGTCGAGTATAAAACGTTCTACGCTACTTATAACGTTCTCGGCTTATTAAATAACGATAACGATACGATTTATACGTTAACCGAAACAACTATTATTCGAAACGAAACGGCCGTACGTTTTATATTTATAACTAAATTAGTGTTTAAGTTTATTACGGACCCGAATACTTTATAATCGTAGTTTTAATCTTTTTTATACGATAACTTACCGTGTCGTATTATAACCGATTAGTCTTTATCGTCGGTTATTCCGAATAGTTTTAGTAATCCTTATTTAAATTACGGGTTATTTCTCCTCGAAGGTTTATTATAATAACACGGAAAATCATTAAATAATTTCGGTCTTTTTACACCTTAACTTAATTAATATCTTAATATAAAGTGTCTTATATTTATAAAGGAACGTTACGACTATAAAGAGTAGACCGTTACGGTAGTAATAACCGAGGTATAGTTAAACTCCGGTTAAAGGTTATATTTTAAGACTATTACGGACCGTATCGAGTCGGCTCCTTCGAATACGCGTTTCTTTTTATAAAGACTTGTAAGTACCGATAAAACGTTTTTATACTAGTTACTAACCGTATACTACCGTTTTAAAGGATAAATCGTACTTTACGTTACTTCGTTTAATATTACGACCCGTTTTTTATTTAACGGTCGTACGTTACACTTACGTTTTAAAATCTTAATTAAAATCGAGAGTACTTTTATATATAACTTCGGTAAAGGAACTATATTAACCCGTTTAATTCGAGAGGCGGGTTTAATTATTTAAAACGAGGTGCTTATATAAAACCGTCGTTATTTCGAGACTATAAATAAACAGTTATAAGATATTCGTAATTATAATAGTTTATTTAACGGTTTACCCGTACTTTTCGGTGACGACTTTATATAAATCCTCCCCGTTAAAAAAAAAGGAACGTATTCGAAGATCGTAAGTCTTACGTTACGGTCGTTTACGTTTTAAAACGAGTTAACTATTTTAAGTTTAATAAAAAATATACGTTTACGTAATTAAAACGACCCGAACCTATCCTTTTTACTTTAACTATAGTCTTTACTATATAATCCCGAAAAGTATAAAACAGTTAAACTACACCCGGAAATCACCCACGTCTTCTTTATACAAGACTTATACAAACGTGTTTACCCGTTATATATTTTATAATAAACCGTTACGAATATTACTCTTTTTAAAAATAAGTATATTTTAACTATACGGAACGATTTAATAAACGATACGAATTAAGATATTTTAAATATATTTCCGGACGTAAAACGGTTATATCGATCTTATAATATAATCGAAGATATAAAACCCGGTTCGTACTAACCGTCTCCCGAGGTGTTATAGTCGTTACGTTTTTCTTCGATACTTACGGGTAAGTTAACGTTAAAGGTTAACGTACCGGTTATACTATTACGGAATTTATATTTAAATAAAGGACTTTATAACGGTATACGAATAATTGTTACGTTTATAAACCGTTTTTTTTACGTTATATAATCTTTAACGGAGCGTTTTATAACGAAAAGGCCTTTATCTTTAAAATTATATTTATTTCGAAGAAGGGCGAGCTTTCGTATAAACTAAATATTATAAGTGATTGTAGGATAAGTCTTTATAATAGATTAGTTGATGAAAAGCATTAGTTTCGAAGGCGAAGGTAGGTGTGTATTGTAACAGAGACTAATTCTTACCCCTTCTTCTTAAGGGGAAGAAGGGAGTCCTCTTATTTAAGGAGAAAGGCTTTTTTCACTAACGTGGCGCTAGTGTATAGCTAAGGACCAGCCACACCGCGCCTTATTATGTAAGCCTAGTCACCTAATTCGTAGCCTTCGGTCACGAATCGATTATAATAATTATCCTCTCCCTTCGATAAACTAGGCTTTAATTCTTCTCGTAACCTCTTTTAATCTCCTTACTCTTGTCCGGGTAAGGAGTATCGGAAGTTATAGTTAGTCCTTTAATTATATACGATAGTCCGTTAATTCGTGTACGAGTTACCTTATAATCTCTTATATCGTATAGTGGTCCGGTTTATCGGCCACCGACGTAGTACGAGGCCTGGGAGTGTTAAACGTGTTTAAACTGTCTATCGTTAAACGTCGTTGTTTAAATAAATATCTTTATTTACGGTTAAAATAAAGATACTATTTAACGTCGTAGTTTTTATAGAGTATACGTATAGTTGTACGGTGAATAGGTAACGACGAGTGTTCGTGGGTGGTTTTTGTTTAAAACGTTTGTTTATAAATATCGTTTTTTTTATAAACGTTATTTACCTTTATCGCTCCTTTCTTATACGTAAGTATAAGGATGGTTGTCCGGTTAAACCTTTATTATAACTCGTTTTTACCTTTTTACTTTTTACTCGTCTTTAATTTAATAAACGTTTTTTAAGTAAATTATTTTTTACTTGTAAAAGAATCGTAGTTTATTTTCTTTCTCTCCTTTTTCTTTACTAACGTTTCTTAAGTAAGTCGGTCACTTCTCGTCCGTGAATCGTTAACGGAGTCTTTTTAATAATATCGTTTCTTCTCGTTTATATTTCGTAGTTTATTCGTTTAAGAGTCGTTTTTAATTAAATTATTCTTTATTATATCTCCCGAAACACTTAAGTGTTATAAGTGTAGTAAAGACGAGTCTTTAAACGATATTATAGTGAGAATCTCGTAGTCTTCCCCCCTCGTCTCTCCGTCCTTATGTAGTAACGTAAGTAATTCGGACTCGAAAGTTTAACGTTTAACGACGGTGTTAAATCGTACGTCCGTCCGGCGTTTTATAAGTTTATTTCGTTACTCTCTCACCCTTTCTTATACTAGTTAACTTATAGTGTCGGAAGTTGGAGAACGCGTACGCGTTCGTATTATCGTTCGACGTATCGACGTTAATTCGTCCGTAAGTCGTTCGTTGGTCGTTAGACCTTTTTAACCTCGGTTTAATATATCACGGTTTATTTAGTAAGTGGCCTTATTACTCGTAAAAGAATCTTAACCGTGGCCGTTCCTTTCGGGTTTATCGTTACGTTCGTTTATAGTTCCGTTTATTCCGTCTTTCCGGGTTATTTCTTTTACGTCTCGTCTTTAAGTCGTAAACCTTTCGGGCTCGAATCGCCCTTAACCGTTTAGTAACCTTACGTTTTACGACGTAGTCGTGGGTCCTTCGAACCCGTATCGTTCTCGTTTTACTACGGCTCCCGTTAATCCTACGAATCGTCCGTATACCGTTAACGATACTATTTCCGTTTCCTTTATAACGTAAACCTCGTCCACGACTTTTTAACGTTTTACTTACGAGATATTAAACCGTAATACTTTTAACGATATACACTTAAGTGAAGATAATAATATAATAAACGAGGACTCCGACGACGAGTCGTTAAGGATTTAAAATAACGACGACCCCGAACCGGAGTTTACCACCGACCCTTAAGTTTATACGTATATTACTTATCTCTTTAACGTTATTAATAACTTTTAAAACGTTAACTTTCGTTAAACTTTACGTTATATACGTAGAGTGACGACGAGATATTAACGATACGAGGTTCGTTATTATTCTTATAAGGAGGTTTTTACGTTACTTATAGGAAACGTTCGTATCGTTCTTCGTATTATTACCGGGGTGATCGACCTTTCGTTAAAGTCGGACGAGGAAACGTCCTTAGTTTTATTATATATCGTAGGTGAATTTATATACCGGTTAGTAGTACTCGTACGGGGTTATAAAAAAGCCTACCGTTTAACTACCGGTTTTAATAAGACGGTAAGTCGGGTTATTTATAAAGGAATCGTAATAGAGTCGTAGGTTATTCGTGACCGTATCCTTTTTACTACTAATAATAACGGGTCGAATCCCGAACGATTCTACTTATAACTCGGGCCCGGGGATCCTTTATATTAAAAATGGTTAAAGGATCGTCGTATCTTCTTTAACTTGATCGGTCGGAATATTATGATCGATTCGTGGTCGAAGGTTACGAATTAGGTGACTAGGTTTATATAATGGGGCGTAGTGTGGTTGGTCCTTAGTCACACGTTAACGTCACGTTAGTGAAAAGCCTTTTCTTTTTAAATAAGAGGACTCCCTTCTTCCCACTAGGAAGAAGGGGTAAGAATTAGTCTCTATTATAATACACACTTACCTTCGCCCTCGAAACTAATACTTTTTATTAATTAATTTATTATAAAGACCTATCTTATAATCACTTATAACATAGAACGTGGTCGAGGAGGGCCTTTTTTTCGTTTACGTAAAACGTCGTAAACGTCGTTTTAACCCTTCTCCTTTTTAAAACGTCTTTTCGTGTTTTCGTTCGTTTATCGTCGTTAGGTCGTATTAGGTGTTAATAATATTTTTTCTTTTCCGGGTTAAACGTTACGAGTACGTAACTAGGTCGTTAACGTACCGAGTCGTTTTTTATATTATTTTAATTAAGTAGACGTCTTTAACGTATAACGTTTGTATATCGTTGTAAAGTCGTTGTTTAAATCTTTTTTATTAAGTAGGCGTTTTTAACGTGCGTTATACTTACGTTTTATTATAGAGTCGTTAACCGAATTTAAATGGTAATTTTATAAATCTACTTTCTCTTTTACGGAGTAATTTTTTTATACTTTTTCTCGTAATCTTAAATAACCTTTTTAGTATATTTTATATCCTTTTTAAACACCTATTAGTTATATTTTACGGGTTATCTTACTTATTTTACTAAGTAGTAAACCTTTTTATTACGTTTCGTTTTATTTTTAACTACTTTTATCTTTTATTCCTTTTAGTCCTTTTCGAGTGCGGGTAGTGGTATATTTTTTACCGGCTCCCTTTTTCGGGACTTTTAAGGTTTTAATAGGGAGACCGAGAATATATTATAGATACGGTTATATATTTGTAGTAACGTTAGTTTATATACTTGTAAGTTAATTTCTTTAATAACTTTAAAGGGCTTAATAAATTTCGGTGTTATTTTCTTTTTAACTATTTATAGTTTAAGATTTTACGTTGATAATACGACGAGATCTTTTATTTTAAAAGCTTTTAGTTAGTGTTTCTTATTATAGTATTTTTTATACGTTTTTTAGGTTTTTCTTTAGTAATTCTTTACCTTTTTTTAAAGGTATGAATTTTCTCGATTTTGTTCGTGATAGTTAGTACCTCCTTTTCGTAAACGTCGGCCTCGACGTTAATATATATATTTAAATTATATTTATATAGTGTATTAAAAGGTGTAACCTTAGTAGTTACGTTAATAGTATTATTAGTCGTAAACTTTACGTTTTATAAGAGTAACGGTTAATTCGACTACTCGTCGTTAAAAAATACCTTTAAATAATGTTTTAAGGTTTGGTTTATCCGTTTGGTTTATCCGTCGGTTTAAGGGTGATATATTATCGAGAGTCTTCGACGAATTAATAACGTTATATATATTTTTAATTAAAATTGACTAGTGAATATACTTCTTTTATCGGAGACGATTCTTTTAAGTGTCTTATATCGGTTCTCGATTTTAATATATATTATTCGTATTAGTCTTTCGGACGTAATAGTAGTTAAAACTAAAAGGAAACGATATATCTTCGTATATCGGTCGACTATTACTAGGATATTATTTACTAGTTTTTTTTAATAGTAGACGATAGGTAATCTTATAATAAAATCTATAAAAATCTTTTACTAGGGTTTTTATAGGATTAGTAAGGGTTGTAACTTTTTATATAGTTTATATCTTCTCGTAACGATTCGTTGATAGATCGGATACGAATCGATAAATTTATATATATTTTTAATTATACTTAATTAATAGAATTTTCTTTTTATTATTTTTTTAGTTTTAACTTTTTTAAAGTGACCCGTTAAAGGTTTACTATAATATCGGTTAAGTATCTTTTAACGTACCGAACTTTTTACCGAAATATAAATATAGTGACGGTACTTTAGTAATCCGTTCTAGTTTAGTCTTTATCGAGAGTCTCGTAACTTTCCCGTTTACGTAACACTTCGTTTCGTTGTATAAAACGAATCGTTAGTTTATAAGGTTAATAATAAGTCTTGTAACGGGGTGGAAGGATCTACTAACGTAACCTTCTTTTATATAGTTATAGACTATATTAGAGTCTTTGGAATATACTACGTTATAAGTAGTTTCGGTTAAAAACCGTAAGTTAACGACGAGGTTCTCGAGTTCCCCGTTCGAACCTAGTTTTTTTAAGGACGAGTTTAAATCTATTAAACTTATAAAGGCTTCTCGTTTAGTTTTCGTTGTAAAGGCGCGACCTTTTCCCTTTAGTTTTAATTATAGACCTATTAGTACTCTTATTATAAGATAAGTACTTATTACGTTACCGTTAACCTTTATTATAGTGTGGGTAAGAGGTCTTTATAGTTATAATCTTCGTTATTAGACTTATAGTTCGGACGACGCGACGGCGTGTCGACGGGGTTTCTTTTCCTTATTTAATATTTAATTTTAAAATTAAATAATATTAAAAATATATACTATTTAGTTTACCGGTTATTTAGTTTTTATTAACTTATAAACGTTTTTAAATTAACGTAGTCCGATAAGACTTCGACTTTTTAATGACTTTTATTTAAGTATTATCGTTAATATTTAAAGCTTTTTATAATTGTTATTATTTTTTAGTCGAGGGTATTATAGTTTAACTTTAATCCCTTTTATTTCTTTAATTAAAAGGCGATTAGGTGGTATCTATCCTTTTCGTTTAGTTAGGACAGTACCCCGAAACCACCCTTTTTTAACGTGTCCGTCTCGAGTCGGGTTTATAGTTTAGGATTAAAGTGCCTTAGTAACGGCGTTTTTTTAAAACAAGTTTTAAGTTCGTTAAAAGCTTCTCGTTCGTAAGTCGAAAACGTGACTATTCTCGGCTTTTTCTTATTTTGTATACCTTTTAGAAGGTTATTAAGTGGGGTTGTAATTTACGAATATACGAGGATAAATCGTTTGTAAAAGTTGTAGAATCTTAAGAATACTTATATATTACGGTAAGACTTCGGTTTTAACCACTTTATAATAGTAGTTATTCGTTCTAGGTTTATTTTAACTTTATAACGTGTAAGGATAAATCTTAAGAATTCCACCTTATTTATAAAAAATTTACACTTGTGTAGATTAGTATATAGTTAGGCTCGTTTAAGTCTTTTTAACACTTCGTATAAATATCGTACGTACTACTTCCGGGATTAAAAAAACACTAAAACGTTATTTATATATATTATATATATAATATTAATTAACCCTTATAAGGTTGTATAAATATAGTGTTAAAAGGTGGTAAAAGCGTTGGTTAGGTCGAAAGAAAGAACTATATACTCGAAGTGGTTATATCGTGTGTAAAACGTGGTCTTCCACTTATCACCCTTTTTAATCCGGATTCGATAATAAGTATCTTTAATATCGAGTTTAAAGAAGAACTAGGCCTTATTTATTCGATTTAGAATCTCGGAAATTAATAAGAGAGTATACCGGTTCTTTACGGTAACTTTATTTAACTTACGATAGTCGACGTAAAGTCGTAACGTATTATCCTTTTTTAATATAAATAATATAAGTACGTCGGTTAACGATTTAAAAGGGCGGATACGTCCGTTTTATAGGTTCTTTTTAATATAAAGTCGTAACTCTTATAATTTCCGTTTAAATAACGGGTAAATCGTTTTATATAAAGACTACGTATCCGGTAAAAGATTTATAATATAATTAGTTTATTTAAACGACGGGATAATTATCGTTTTAAATATACTAAAGATATTCGTAAAGTCCTTTAACTTAACGGGTAGTACGACTTCTTTACGAGTCTTTTACTCTTTTATATCGAAAGGATAATCCTTATAAAAGCGTTTACTCGGGACTACCGGAAACGTTATAACCGTATATACTACCGTCTCGTTTCGTATAATTTTCGTAAACGTTTTTAAGGTTTTAATATAAATCTTTAAGGTTTTATATACGAAACGTTATAGTACTTTTATTAAAATATTAATATTTAACGCTTTTAGGTTTATAACACTTAATAAAATAAGGTTAATATCCGGACTCTCCGACTTATCGAGTACGATATAAGAACGGATCGTCTTTTTAATCCTTTTACGGAAATCCGTAAAAGTGATAAAGATATCCTAGATTTTAAATGTTTAAGTTTTAAAGACGTTTGTTAAACGCGTTACCGAATCGGGATATCTCGTTTTTCGTAGTTAAAGTCGTCTTACGAATTAAATACTTACGATATTTAACCCCGTAGTAGTGTTTAAAGTAATAGTCGTTTCTTCCTCGATTCTCCCGTGATATATTATTAACGTATTCTTTAATAGTTTATATTTTATTTTTATCGTCTTTTCTTTAAACTTAAAAGAGGTAATTAAAGGTTTTTTAACTTAATAGGTTTTTTAATAATAGTATTTTAAATAAATACGTTTTTTAAGTAGTTATTTACGTAGTATCCTACTTTATTATATTTAAAGTAAGTAACCGAGGGTTTCTTTTACGACTCTTTTTTATTTTATAAACGAGGAGGTTAAAAGTCCGTTATATTCCTCCTTTTATCGTTTTTACGATTTTTATAACCGTTTAAACGGCGTTAACGTTTCTCTTTTTAAAATACGTCTTTTTACGGTTTATCGTCGAGTCGTTTACGACTTTTTTACGAATTATAAACGTTATTAGTAAAACGATTTTTTACTCGTTATATAAATAATGATTCGGTTTTTACGTATAGGTTTCGAAGGTTAATCTTTTTATAATCGATAACTTTATTTAACGTATACTTAAGTTAATTATTTAACTTAAAATAAAAAGCCTTTTTTTTAAATTTATTAAAAAGAGACGTTATTTACTCTTTTAAAAAACGTAAGTAGTTTAAAAACTCGGATAACGGTTAGTTAAATCGAGAGCGTGCCTTTTTATATAACTTATAGGTTTATATCGACGGGTCGTTTATAGTAAAAACGAGTGTCGTTATTTACTCTTTAAATTTATCTTAAAAACGTTCGAGTCGTCGACGTTCCTCGAGATTTTTAACGTTACGTATATACTAGTTTTATTACTTTTTAAACGGTTTATTTATATAGTTATAAGTAACGACGACTCGATTACGAGAATTCGAGAATTCGTATAGTTTAACTTTAAATATTATTTTTAATTTTAAGATTTAAAATTCCCGGTCTTCGAAAGTGGAATAATTCTTATAAACTTTAAACGATAGTTGTATTTTTAAATCTCTCGACTTACGACCCTTTTACGTTTCTTCGTCGACTTTTAAGTTATTATTCGACTTAAAAGAATTTTCTTTAAATAACGGGGTTAAAGAGAGGGAAACGGTAAATTTATTTTTAATCTTTTCGTTTCGACGAAGGACTCGTTAACGTTTTATATCCTTTAAAACCACGATTCTTTTTTCGAGAGTTCGTTTCCTTTTAAACGTCGTTAACCTTTTTTTAAACGCCTTTTCTTCGTCGTCTTTCTCTTCGACTTATTCTTTCGTAATAGTACTAATCCCACCACCTTTTTCTCCCTCTTCTCCACTAGTCGGTATTATTATTACTACTTTAATACTCGAAGATCCGATCGAGTCTTCGACCGTTAGTTATAAGTTAAGGTTTTCGGGGATAAAGTCGACGTTTACTCGTAAAAGACTCGTAAGGCCTCACGAGTACGAACGTGTAACTCGGCTCGACCCGGTGGAGAGTGGGTTTATCGTTTCTCTTCTTCCAACTATCGTAAAAAGGTATCCGTAAAGAGAAGAATTAGAATTGTTATAAGTGATTATAGGATAGGTCTTTATAATAGATTAGTTAATAAAAAGTATTGGTTTTAAGGGCGAAGGTAGGTGTGTATTGTAACAGAGACTAATTCTTACCCCTTCTTCTTAAAAGGAAGAAGGGAGTCCTCTTATTTAAGGAGAAAGGTTTTTTTCACTAACGTGGCGTTAGCGTGTGGCTGGGGACCAGCCACACCGCGCCTTATTATGTAAGCCTAGTCACTTGATTCGTGGTCTTCGGCCACGAATCGATTATGACACTAAAACGACGTTAATTTCTAGTCCGTCTTTATTTTTCTATAACTATTAATAAGTCGTAAGGTTAATCGTTCCGGACCGTTAGTATAAATTTACGGACGTTTATTTTTACTTACGGTTAGTTATATATAGTACTATCCCGTATAACGGATATTTTAAGGTTTACCGTATATTTAACGGACCGTAACTAAGATTATACGGAGAATATTATATATTTAAAGGTGTTAATATAAAGTTAATTTTACGGGTGTTACGGACTAGAATATAAACGGAAAGTAATATAATGTATTAAAAAAATTAAAAAAAAAAAAAAAAAAACAAATTATCCACCCCGTAACGGCTTATATTAAGTACCCTTTATAAAAATTCCGTTAATTTATCGGCCTTTACGGTCCGTTTCGTATCTTTACGTTTAAAAATATTAATGTTTTTTTTTTAAAAAAAATAACCGTAACGGTCCGTAATATATAAAACACTTTATTAAACTAACTCGAAAAATAAAAGAAAAAAAATAAAAAATGACCGTTTCGGCCCGTTATATATCTTATATAACCTTTTTAAAAAAAGTAAAAAACTTAACGGTCTTAGTCGTACTCTTCGAACTAAGGGTTATTCCGGCCCGTTTTATAAACGTAACGACTGTGACGTTATCGTTATTATCGTCGTTATCTTCGTCGTCGTCGTCGTTACGGGCCGTTACGGTCTGTTTTCCCTTTTTAACCGCCCGAGACGGGCCCGGAACGGTCGTAACGGCGTATTTTACCGTAAGACGTAATCTAAGGTTTAAAAAAAATATTAATTTACAACTATAATAAACCGTTTCGTTTATATTTCGTACTTACCCTTAACTTTAAATGTACACCTACTAGTATTAGAATTATAGTGGTAGTTTCCGTAAGACTCGTTACTAACGTTTATAAACGTAACGTAGTCGGTGAACGGTCCGGACCGTTTAAAATAATAACCGTAATTAACCGTTACGGACGTGTTAACCGTTTAAATTAATACTATTTTAATATTAAAACTACGTTATAAGGTTAACGTAGTCGTTCCGGTCTAAAACGTAAACGAATTATAAGAAACGGTTTATTATAAATGTAAATTTAATACGTAATAACCGGATATAATTAAAAATAATTTTTAATAAAAAAGTAAAGGCCCGTAATAGTTTATAATATATTATACGTTCGACTAATAGTTTAACCGTATTTATAATTAAACGGTGGTTCGTAGTATCCTAGTCGTCTACCACCGTGATTAACCACTCTTCGAAACGGATCGGATCGGACTTAAAGTTTAATATTTAATAAATCGAAACGGTTAGTTATAATTTTATAAAAAAACCGTAAAAAATAAATCTAACTATAACCGGTCGTAATATACCGTCGGATCGGTTACGAAAGGGACCGTAACGCTACGGTCCGTTACTAAACCGGTTACGTCGGGTTAAACCTAGAGTAAAAAAATATTTAAACCGTTAAGACCCGTAATAACCGTTCCGTTAGTTATAATAACCGTGTTAACGTTTAAAACGTCCGTAATAAACGTACCATTAACTATAACGGGTCCGTTATTAACCGCGTCGTTAACGTTTATAACGTCCGTAACGCTCGTAACGCCCGTAACGCTTACTCTACTTATAACGTATACGTTAACGTTTATAACGGGGGGGTAAGGAACGGTTCCGTTAATAGGAACGTCGGGAGTTATAGTGTATATAAGGTTTAACGATGTCGTATTTCGTGTGTTTAAAACGGACCGGAAAAGTAGGTTATTAATAAGATTTCTTTAAAATTTTAATATCGTTTAATTCGTTTAAACCGTACGAATCTTTTAAACGTAATAAAATATACGTATATCGTTTATATTATACACGAATTCGTTTTAAATACGTACCGTTATTATTATCGTTGTTATTATTATAAAAAAGAGGGTTTTTTAAATCTTTAAATTACTTCACCTTTCGTCCCTTTCGTCGTAAACGTTTTATAGGTCTTCGTAGAATTAAACTAATTAAAGACCGTTATTTCGATTACATTCGCCGTATCCGACGAATCGTGAAATTTTTCACGTTTTACTTTATTTTAACTACACTTTCACCTCACTTTTTTCTTACGGCCGTACAAGTGAATTATCATCAACTTCCAACTATTACGCATATTTTCGCTTCGATATTGACATCACGTTTCATCTCTTTTCGGATCAAAACTGCTTTTATTGTTTGTCTATCTCCCACCCCGGTAGCCCTGAAAGCGAATTGTACCAGGCAGAATCAGCCCTGCACAACGTAGCAACAAGCTAATAGGAGCACCCGTACGTCCGACGAAGGAGGGCGGGAGGGCCATGTTAGTAAAGTAATATAAAATTTTCGTCGATGGTAAATTGGGTGACAATGTAAAAATAAAGCAACCAAGCCAGACAAATTCACGTACAATTCCTCTAGAGACAGCCCATTCAAAAACAAAGGTAACATATAACAAATGAAAAAGAATCCGATGGGGAAAACACTTAAAAAAGTTATGGGATAGACAGGACGGGATCATGTACAAGGGAGTGGATTTAACGAACAAGACGAGAAGACGAAAGGATATCAAGACTGACTGGCTCGAGGGATGTGCGAGGCAAAACTGCATTGAGGCCCCTTTACTAGGCAAGACAAATCTGAAAGGTATGTTATTTTGGCTTTTGCAAACAGGAATGGGGTGAGATATAAAACGCCATCATTATGATTATTTCCTTGTACTTGTCTCATGAGAGGGGAAGAAGGAGGTAAAGAAAGGGTATGTGTCTGCATGGAGGGGTGATTTACGCGGCGTCTAAGGACTCGCCCATCCGCCGGCAATATCGACCCACTCGGCCAGACAACTGCCTTCCTTGCCCTCCACATCGACAATGTCTGTGTCGCAGCGGCAGCGGCAGCCCACGCCGTTCACCTTGGGCTCGTCAAACTGGTCCCAGTACTTGTCCTCTTCTATCCGCTTTCGTTCGTCCAACGTGGTCTTCTCCAGGTACGGCGTACGCGGCAACTGTCGTGCCGGTGCATTGGCAGGGCAGTGCTGGATTGTCGTATGGCGGTAGCCAAAGTCGCGGAAGTAGTGTATATCGCTGGGCCCCAGCAACGCACCGGCTGCCAGTGAGTGGATGGGCGCGTCACCCCACCGCTCCATCCAGAAACCGCCGCTGCGATCCATCATCTCAAAGAAGTCTTCATACTCCTTGCTGCGGAAAAAATCGAGCCGTGCAATCTCAAAGTTGGACCAAAAATGACACATGTTGTACTTTTCGCCTTCCATGTTCTCCGGGTCGATTTCCTGCTGGCTCTTGCGGGCCTTCTCAGCGCGGAGAACCTCGTCAGGCAACGGCCCCTTGTACTTGGGGTCGTCTTCAGCGAGAGCTTCTTCCTTCTCGGGCTGTGGCTCAACAAACATTTCCCACAGGCCCTTAGAGGTCAGGTTGTTCATACGCTTGTAGGCTGACGCGTAACGGAACATGTTGGGGACGGTTTCACGTAGCTCCTTGACGGCAATGGTAAATCCGTACGTTTTGTTGGCCTCGATCATGTGCAGGAAGGGGTCGTAGGTTATGTCGCAGAAGTACTTGATTTCCGGCTCTAACCGCCAGTACCACTCGTATTTCGCCAGCAAGGGGTGCTTGTAGAAGAATCTGTGGGCCAAGTTAATACAACGTTTCTGTGACAGGTACATACCATCAACAAGTGTAGATAGTGGAACATACCCCGAGTAGAACCGACACATGGCGTGGTAGCTCTCGAGACCGCCATACATGACGGCAGCATCACCCTGCTTGGCAATGCCCTCTTTGGCAATTTTGGGATCGATCCAGTCAGGGAAGCCCCACATGTCGGCGCCAACCTTGCCAAACTCAATAGAGGACGTGGTGTAGTTGCGGACGGTGTCCTTGAAGGTCTGGTTGAAGTCGCCATCATTCAAGAAGACGTACGGGTAGTGGTACCAGCGATTGAAGTGGCGCTCGATAGACTTCATGGACTGGATCACACCGTCTAGCTCCTTGTTGCGGGCGAGGACGACAAAGGCCGCATTCGCGCGGGGTTGACTGGTATCGGGCTCGAGGCAGCCGCTGACGAAAACCTTGTCGTGTTTTTCGCTGATTTTGCTACAAGCTTGTTAGGATGATTGAAAAAAAAAAAAAAAAAAAAAAAAAAAAACAAAGAGGGCATGTAGTAGACATACCGAATGGAAGGCGGAGCACCGGCTGGCATTAATATCCGGCCGGGCGAGTTTGGGTGCTTGACAAAGAGCACCAGGATGAGAATGACGACAATGCAGGGAAAGAGGATGACGACACCCAGAGGCACCGATATGCTTGAGTTGCCTCTTAACCGCAATGGGCGGCGGAAGAACTCGAGGCGTGACCACAGCTTTGCCGAACGCGATTTATTGCGATTCTTGCTGTTGTCCGCAGACGGTAGTTGCGGCGTCCGGGTCGCCGGGATGTACCGGGACACCCGCCGGACGATATCCATAGTCGCGGCTGCGTAGAGCGACACGGGGAGGACTTTCGAGGATCGTGTGTCGAGTTTGTCCGATGGGAGAGGTATGGGTGAAAGTGTCAAAACGCCAAAGGCTTAAGGAAACACTCAATGGGCAGCCGACACCAAAATGTGGAAGACCAGAGGACGGTCGCCGTGAGTCCTGAGTCCAACTATCAATAGGGATGGATGGGAAAGGCTGCACGAAATGGACCGCGATGGATCACAAAAGTCAACGTCGATGAACAAAAGTACAAGAGAATCTGAAGAAGCAAGCAGATAGCATCAAAACGAAGCCAGCGCAAGCATCAAGCCGAATGGCAGCACGCGTACGTGTTGTTTAGTAACGTCGAATCCGAGCGAGTGGCGGAGAAGGGAAAGAGAAATGAACGAAAGACAATTTGTTGCGTGAGCGAGAAAACACGATCGCCAAGATCAAGATCCAGTGGCAGACAAGCGCCGTCGATGCGGCGGAGGCGCTTCTGGAAGACCGCAGTCGATTCGAATGGCGGACAGGTCACCGTCGACAAAAGTGAGGGTGTTCCTGTCAACACAGAGGCGGTTGGTGCGGTTGGGAACGAGAACGGAGGAAAGGAAAGAGATGGGAGGGAGGAAAACTTGTCGAAGCCGAGAAACTGACGAGATTAGGGGAAAATGCAGCTATGCGGGTATGCAAGGTCTATCTCCCTCTGCACCACTGCGCGCTGCACAGAGAAGGAGCGTGGAAAGGAAGGGGCAGCGGACAGCAGTAACTCGTCCAAGGCGGCACGAAGTTTACTGGCGCTAGTTATCGTCTATGGGAAGCTCAACGCTCACGTCAAAGAAGGGAGAACAAAAGAATACAGAAGACCCTCGAATCAAGACCAGAAAAGACAAAATCTCCAATTGACATAAGGTCTGGCCTCGGGCCACTCTTCAGGACAGAATTCGCTAAGGGGCAAATTTCGTATGAGGAGCAATCGAGCCAGTGCCAGATTTCGAAGCAGGAACCGGAATTAAATTTAATGCAAAAATTAAATCACTAATTCTTCCGCCTCCCTTTCATTCCACGCTAGGGTGCCTCACCACGTAATGAAAGTCTGCAGGTAAGTCCCACTTTTAACTCCCCTGGTCGAGAATGAAATAGGACACCCTAATTGGTCCGAATTGGTGGGCTGGCATTTTCAACGGTCAGTAATTGCTCGACAGGATACAGGGAAACTGGCCTAGAACAGGAGCTTGCACAGCGTAAGACAAACTGATTCTGGCCTATGATCAAACTCTTAAGAGCTGCTGAAGCCTCCTGGAAATGAACAAGGCCAAGCTTCTATGGAAAGGAGGAGCAAAAAGGAGGCAGAAGACACGTGACCACAATACGCTTTGCGTATTCGGCGAAAAGGTGCTGTCCATACGAAATACTGGATCCTGTCTTGTACGTTGGGTGGCTTGAAACCCACGATACTGCAGATGTGTTGCCGCGATTTACTTGTCCGGCAGTCAAGTTTCTAAATTGACTAACGACGTTACGGCTCCGGATATCGATAAGCAACGGCTTTAAACCTATTCCGATTTCTTCTGTTCCGACATCTCCTCCATCTCCTTAGTGCGCCGTGCCATCATAACGCTTTTAAAAATTTGTTCTAGCATAGACGCTGGAAGTGGGCCAAGTGCCAAGTTCTGTAACGCCTGTGGCAGATGACCAATAACAACGTCACGGCGGCTGCCTGTCCGAGCGAGGGAGGCGCGCGCCATAGTATCCGTGTCCGGCACCAAGAGGCTCGGTGCACTCTTGGTGTGGCTGACACCCGTGACGCTGCCGAAGCGCACAGCGAGCATCTGGATGCCACCCTGGCCGAGGGCCTCCAGCTCGCGGCGGGCCATGCTCGTGGCGGCCATGACTAGCACCTTGGACGCGGCGTAGGGTGTGACAAAGGGAAAGCCAATATCGGCTAACGAGCCAATATTCATGATGAGAGCGGGGCTTGAAGATGATGACGTTGGTTGCTGTCGGCGTCGCTGGAGCAGCTCGAGAAAGCGCGCCGTGAGTACCAGTGGGAACACACCGTTGAGATTCATATTATCCACGATGCGGGTGCTCGACGTCTCGGCCAGCGAGCCGTACGTCGGCGAAGGCAGACCGCCGCCCGCGTTGTTGACGAGCACAGTCAGGTGAAGGTCGCCCAAGTGGGCTTCGACGAGGTTGTCAATAGATAAGCTGGCGTTGACGTCTCCGTCAATGTCTCCGTTGACGTCGGTGAGCACCGGGTGGCACACGCGCGTTGCATCGGCCACAAACAGACGGAATTGCCGTTGCGGGTGCTTCTCCGCGAGTCGCCTGCGGACACTGTCCAGTTTTGCTTTGTTGCGCCCGTGCAGCACAACATTGAGCCCGGCGGCGGCAAGCTGATCCGCAAAAGCGACGCCGACGCCATCAGAGGCACCTGTCACCAATGCCCAAGGTGGGTTACCGTTGGCATCGTCGTAAACATAACGGTACAACTGGGACGGCCGCAGGTATACGGCGCAGAAGCTGACAATTTTGTATAGCGCGTGAGTAACCTTGACTCCAGCGTAGAGGACCGCAAGACGAGTAACGGCGGTTGGCAGACTGTCCATGGCGGCTGCAGCCGTCGCCGTAATGAATGCTATCATCGGGACCTGGCAGAGGTATATCAGAGTTAGGAACTAAAAGCGGACCAACGGAGTTGTAAATTTCTGCGGTGCTTTGAAAAGTTAATTAGGTTTTGGGCAAAAGACACACGAAGAACCGGAGCTTTTGGGCAGTTGAACATTAAAATAAGGCAACGGCGGGGTCGTATTTGCATAGCATTCGCATAACATTCGCCACGGTAGCGCTACAAGTGGAAGATCAAGTAACTAAGTGTTACCGACGCTGCTTTTGCACTTGACTATCATTGCTGCACCACAATGTCAGCAGGTGGCTAGCTCTCCTCATTGGCTAAACAAACCTCATCAGGCTCCGCCATGTATTCTCACATCAACACGGCCAAAATCTGTTCACAGCCCTGCCTCGCACGTTATCAACTTGTTGGCAGATCGTCGGCTCCTCGACACACAGCAAAATGGGAAAGTTCAACGCAAACAGTCTTTCCTACTCGCAAAATCTGCCGGCATTTCTGGCCAAACTGCAGGGCCAGTACAAAGACGACCGCAACGGCCAACGAGCCGACCCAATTCTTGCCACTCAGCGTCGTGCTGCCAAGAAGCGCTCGGCTAGCGAAGAAGCAGAGGATGCGCCCCTCATATTAGACGACAATGGCAATGTTATGGCAGGCGTGACGGTTGACACAGACGGTATTGCGACTATGGACAACAAGGACAAACATGACGAAGCGGGGACGACAAAGAGATACGAAAAGACCAGTACTTCCGTGGATGGCGTTGTTGGTATTGGTGCCGGAAAAAAGAAAAGGCTTGGACGGGTCATTGGTGGCGAAAGCGACGGTGATAGTGACAACAGTAATAGCACCGACCGTCGGAAACGGAAGCGGCGCTTTCGTGACAACGATGACAAAAGCGATGATGGAAAGGCCCGCGCCAAGGTGTCGGAAGACGGAGGTGCCATGAAGAAGGCAACCTCGCAGGGAAGCGAAAGGGATAATGTCAAGAAGAAGAAAAAGGCAAGGAAGATCCAGCTGAGCTTCGAGGATGAAGACGAGGGTTGAGCATAGGTCGATTGGTAAATCAATTGAGACACCGAATACCTCAAACCTCGATGCGAAACCACCGACGCGCCTGCCGGGACGGTGCCAAACAGCCACATACCCAGCACCGACGTCCGACCGGGGCACTCTTGCGCCGCGTTGCTAAACTTCTTGGCCTCCTCATGCACCATGTTATGTCGAGGAAAGGGTCATGGGCACAGCTAGCAGAGCTTGCACGGTTCGTAATGGTTGAAAGACTTACTAGCAAACGACACATTGTGCATAAGCAGAATACACAGAACGACTGAAGAGTGTCGACTAGGCCATCCCCATGCGAAATGTGCCTACCGACTTGGACATAAAATGGTCTTGCAAAGGAAACGAACCGTTGACAAGCAAAACATCTTGACGTGTAGACAATTTTTATTCACGATTTCGTTTCATTATCTAGAGCCCGTCCATGTATACTTCATCCTGTTCTACTCGTCCCGTGCCAGTCACGGCAATGATAAACCAACCCACAGCTATTATCTGATCGGTTGATCCGTTGATCTAGTGAATCGTTGCACCGTTTACCAGTACTCTGGCTTGACAAAGTCGGCAAACGTCTTGGGCTCCTCGTAGCCGTGGTGGTGATCGTGGTGGCCGTGGCCGTCGTCTTGGGGTCCAACGTAGTTCATCTTGTAAACATTGCCGCACTCGGAGCAGCGGTCAACGGGGCGCTCACGCGAAAGGCCGACCCAGATGACGTTGTGCGAGTCAGCTGGGAAGCCCGTGCAACCGGCGTACTGCTCCTCACCAGCGGAGCGGACCAAGATGGGATTCTCAACAGTCCCCTTGCGCGACGCATCCAAGGGCCGCATGTCGAACACGTCAACATCCTCCATCTTGCCGAGAATCTCGAGACGCTCGATACCGGTTGATTGCTCGAGGTCTGTGGGGACAGTGCCAGGCTGGGCACCCGGGCCGAGAAGGTCTGCACTTGTCTTGACATCTGGAGAAGAAAGGAGGCATATTAGCTTATGCTGGCCCGCAATGGCTAGATGAGAAGGAACTTCAGTTTCATCATGGGGAAAGTCTTACCGGAAAGAAACTTGATCTTGGGGGTCGTGTTGGTAGGAGGAGCGGCCTCGCCTAGTAATCAATCATATGTTAACATGTCGTGTTTTCCAGCATCGATTCACAATTATCGCGTTTCCTGGTGCATGTGCCATGCCAAGCACTTGTCATCCTCCTCCTTGGGTTACTGCCACGGTTGCATCCACAATAGGAAACATATCTCAACTGCTTCATAATTTCCTCTCGGGTACGTACAGCGGACAAACGACGTCGTGAAGGCGCGGCGGACGACAGGTGCAACGGCGGCCCGGCGGGCAGCAGTCAGAGCAGCGCGCTGCATGAACATGGTGTCGGCTGGTTGAGAGAAGAGGGTGGGAGGGAAATATTTCTATCAAACGTTCGCTCCGCGATTGGCGATCCGAATTGACTGCTTTGCGGGTGCGTCGAAGGCGGCTTCGGAAGGTGGGTGTGGAAGACGAAATCAGCGAAGAGAGAAATTGAAGGACGAAAACGCGAATTTGAGGCTTTTGGTGATATGGGCTGACGGCGTCCCGGAAACATAGCTGCCCACCTGCTTGTTTGATGGCCTTTTGGCGGGCGGTGGGCCGAGGAAAACGAGGAAAATCCCTATTGCAAAATGATGTCCTTTCCTGGATAAGACTAGCGTTATTTTTCGTGCTGAATATCACGTGACTAGACATGCAGCTTGTAAACGCACCTCAGCAGACCTATGCGCAGGTCGATATCGGCATTTCGCGCTAAATAGCCAGGGCTGAGTAAAATCAGTGGTGGGGTCGACGCGGTGGTCAAAGACTTGGAGAAAGCCTCTGAAATAATGGACGTCAGGAAACTTACGTCGTGCACAAGGCCTTTGCATTGCAGTGGGGAAGTTTCAGTGCTTTTATTTGAACTGTCTATGTATAATTTAAAGTATCACGAATTTCTCGTGGTTTTCATTCTTTCTTTCTTTCTTTCTTTCTTTCTTTCTTTTTTTTTTTTTTTTTGCAAATCAAACGGGTTTAAATAGGCCAAAATGCATATCATATGTATATATTTTTGCTTGTGTGTGTAATCTTACGACTTGCTACCTGTAATACCACCGAATAGAGGGAATTTTTATCGAAAGAACCTCTGATGTACGTTTGACATCCGAGCAACTAACAATACAAAAGTCTTCGATGTCAGTAGTGTGCGCAGTAACATACTGCTTTAATGGCTGTTTTTATGTTGATGGATGACTCCATCACCTTGTAAAGCATTCAACATGGAAAACATGGTTGAAACCTTACAACCTTACGTCCATCGTATTGAACTCGTCAACTCAGAGTGATAGACCAAATGCATAACTTCAAGCCACCCGACCTCATTTACCTCCGTGGGTCAACTTGTTGGCACGGTCTTTGGCAATGCAGGTCATGGCCTGGTTGTTTGATATCGTCAGTCTCGTGGTTAAAAAAGACATTATGAGCAGAGGATAAGAGATAGAACGACGCCCCCCCCCCCCAAAAAAAAACAAAAACAAAAACAAAAACAAAACCCAAACGAAGACCAAGCACTGCCGGCACTTACCTCTATGGCCTCGACCTCCTCCAGAGCATAGACACCTCGGTCAATGCGTGCCCGCATGTTCTCCATAATCTCGTCTCGTGACCGGCCGTTCACAAAAACCACATAGACGAGCCCTGGGAAAGCGGCCTCATACTCGGCGTTGAGCGCGGCTAGCAGTCTCGCCTCATTGGCCGATGCCTTGTTGAGCTGCGCCTGTTCGGCCACGCTCTGGGCACTTTCGACCTTCTTGGCTCCGAGGCGTGGGTGAGCGCACAGGATGTTGAGCAGCTTAGACTTGGCAGCCAGTGCGGCCTGCGTCGGTTTTGGATCGACAAAGGTGGCTACCTGGTTCTGCAGCTCTAGAAGCTGTGTGCGGACTGTGTCGGCGACGTCGTCATACGAGTTGAGGCCGCCTGACGAGGCAGTAGAGCGAATGGCTGGAACAGCCAGCGTATGGAGGTCTTTGCTGTGCTCAAAGAGCAGGTCGAGGGCCGCGGTGATGTCCTCAACGGGCAGGGATGCGAGAGTTGCAATAGGGGGTAGACTGAGAGAGGCCATGATGAGCAAGTATAGCTGCTAGTTATCACGGTATCAGGTCCAGGTCGCTGTAAGATACAATATCCGAGTATTATGGCGCGTGGTTGGTGACATGGCTCATTGCCTCCTTCGCCGATTCTTATACTGAGCTTAGTGGCTCGTAGATGGCTGTGGAGATCGCTGTGGACGGCGGTGGCCGCTGAATCAGACGGACGGCGCCGATTTTCTAATTGGGCCAGGTGCGCCCATTTTGCGTACCAAAGGGGCCTCACGCGAACGTTTTGGCCCAGGAAAGCGGCAGTAATGGTAGCAAGATGTGATGAATTCAAAGAAATGGAGAAGAGGAAGTTCTGCACGACATTTGGTGGTTGGATAACACGCGGCAAACTACAGAAAAACAGTGCTTGTTGGAATTCCACGGTAATATTTTTCAGACCTGTTTTCTAGCCTTGGTGTTAGAGGGCTCTCTATTTTGCCGGTTGGCCTAGCTGTTAATTACGGACCATTCTTACAGTGCTATGACCAACGACATACTCCGTACGAGTTGACCAAGGTGAACTGGCACTATCTTATCACCACGGCATCTGATTGGCCAGCCGTGCCTAGCATAAAATATTTCGACGCGACGAACAGGCCCAGGCACAACGAGCTCGCCGGAAGGTCATCTACAGCATTCAACCCATCTGTCACCAATTGACGACGTTAGCACAGCGTACCTCATTAGTCAGTAACGACCATTTCCGACTTTTCCTGCTCCCTCACCTCCCTCCATTACTTTGTATTAGGCCGACAAATTCTCCTTCGCCTCTCCCCACGATGCTGTGCGCCATCTCCGGCGAGGTGCCCGAGGTGCCGGTCGTCTCGAAAAAGACCGGCACCGTCTACGAGAAGCGCCTGATTGAAAAGTACATTGAAGAACATGGAACCGAACCAGGCACGGAGACGGAGCTCGATGTCGAGGATCTGCTACCCCTCAAGGCCGGCCGCACTGTGCGTCCGCGACCACCCACCCTGACATCCATCCCGGCACTGCTTGCGACGTTCCAAAACGAGTGGGACGCCCTAGCCCTCGAGACATACACGTTGCAGGAGCAGCTCTCCCAAACACGCACGGAGCTGGCAACGGCCCTGTATCAGCACGATGCGGCAATTCGCGTGATCGCGCGCCTAACCAAAGAGCGCGACGACGCGCGAGACTCCTTGTCACGCGTGACTGTTGCTGCTGCCAGCGCGACTGATGGCGACGACGACTCGATGGCAGTCGACAACGAGGAGCTGCCCGAGGTACTGGCCGCGGCCGTGGATGAAACGCACAAGACGCTGTCCAAGTCACGGAAGAAGAGAGGCATACCGGCGGACTGGGCGTCCAACGAGGACATTGCTGCCTTTGCCCCGATTGCGTCCGAGGACTTGCCCGTGGTCCGCGCCACGGCCTTGACAATCGAGGCCACCGACAGCGAATATGCTGCGATTGCCGGGCTGGAGGGCAGTGTGGGCATCTTTGCTGTGGTATCACAGAAGCTCGAGCGTATGATTGAGGTTGGCGAGCCATTGACGACGGCCTTGTGGATAGGCAGCACGCGCATCGTCCTGGGCACGGCAAAGGGCGCTATCAAGATCTACGAGGCAGGTTCCGAGAAAGCTTCACTTAAAGCACATGCCGGCGCCGTCACTGGCTTGGCCGTCCACCCATCGGGACGCATTCTGGCATCTGTTGGTGTCGATAAGACCATTTCCCTCTACGATCTGGATACCGCCACCCGCGTCAGCCGCGCCCACAGCACCGCGTCGCTGACTGCCTGTGCTTTTCAACCCGATGGTCACCTGCTGGCTGCCGGCACGTCTACCACGGGTGAGGTGCAGGTCTACATGACCAAGACGGGCGAGCTGGCCACATCATTTGTGCTGGGGGCACCTGTGCAGGCGCTGGCGTTCTCGGAGAACGGCTACTGGATTGCTGCCACCGCTAAGGGCCAGACCACTGTCACTATTTTTGATTTGAGAAAGGAGGGCGACGCTGTCACGGCCAAGGTGCTGGACATTGGTAGCCCCGTCGCCGCGCTGGCCTGGGACTACTCGGGTCAGTTCTTGGCCACGGCCGGCCCGGCGGGGCTCACGGTGCAGCACTACGCCAAGGGCTCCAAGAAGTGGTCGCAGACGCTGTCGAGTGCGACGCCTTCTGTAGCCGTACAGTGGGGCGCGCACGCAAAGCAGCTGCTGTCGGTGAATGCAGACGGCGTTGTGTCTGTGGTAGGGAAGAAGGAGTAGGACGGCGAGTTGGAGTTGCTGGCCGGGCCAAGTGTCTGATAATATTTGTACAATTTGTCGCTCATGTGTCGTCTTTTATGTCGTAATTATTATCGTTTTGAGTTTTCTTTTTCCTCGTGCGTGTTATTTTGTACTGGTATCTATCGTCGACTTTAGAGCGCATTATTCTTGTCATATCATCTGGTTCTTTTTATGTTCGTCGCGTGACTTGGGTGACGGATTTTACAAATATTCGTTCGCTGTCCAGCGTATCGCCCCTCGGGGTTTAGGGCTGTAGACGCTCGCCAGGCTGACCAAGCGCCGGAAACCGAAGTTTGCCCCTCATACTAGCGCCGGAATCCCTAGTAGGCAACATGGTAGCCGCTTGGCCGCCTGTGCAGCCAGCGCGTGTTTTTGTTGTGCTGCTAATGCAATAATTCAACAGAGGATAACCGTAATCGTGAATTTGTGAACAGTACTACTGAACGCCCCTCAAACATCAACATCAGCACCAACGCAAACATAACCACGCACCAACATGCCGATGTGACGCAAGTGACGGCAGCAACGACTTTAGTCCTCTACACAAAATCACTACACATCAGTCGATTCTCACACTGCTATTTGGCCCTCTTATTGCCGCGTCGCATCGTCAGCTGCCATGGCGCGGCCACCGCAACGGCCAGAGCGTGACATTATCGACCTGACCGAAGAACCGGACAGCCCTGTTTTGCAGCACGCGCAACATTTCTCCTCTCCCTCTCGAATGGTGGCTCGATCGGCCGCCCGGTCGGCGGCACGGTCTGCAGTGCAGACGGCATCGCGAACGGCACTTCGATCGTCTGCGCGAGCGGCCGAATCTTCTTCACGATCCTCGCAAACGCAGACGCCACACGTTATCGACTTGACCGATGTCGCCGACGACGATCCCCCCTCAGCCGCTGCTGATGCCGGCGCGCATCGGCACCTTCATGCGCAGCATATGTCGCAGCAGCGTCAACGGTTTCGACAGGCACAGCAACAATACCGCGAATCCGGGCACGGCCTTTTAGAATCATTGCATCTATCTATGCAAGATTACGCCAACATGCCATTTGCCGGTGAAGGGTCTTACAATGCAGGCGACGGAAGCAATCGAAGCAACGGCAGCAACAGTAACAACAGCGGAAACAACGACAACAACAACAGTGGAGGAACTGGCTCACTTTTCGGCAGCTTTGGCAGCAGTCTTGGAGGTTTCAGCATCAGTGGTATGGCTCATTTTGCGAACATTGCCTTTGGCGGCGGCGGCGGCGGCGGCGTGGTGGCAGGAAATGTGAGCCGCAGCAGTAGGAGTGGTCGCCAGCAGGGCCAGAGCCGGACGCACGCAAGGATGCATAACCGGCCCGTGAGGGCAGAGGCGGTTCGTGGCATCGGCGTCCCTGATTTGCACGGAATCGGGATGGGGATGGGGATTGGGATGGGCATAAGCAACGAGCGCGCCTTGTTTGAAGAAATCATGGGCACCAACCCGTTGTTCGATCTGCCCGACCTCAACTACCAAATGAACGGTGGCCTATTCAATACGCACGGTCGCAGTCACGGTCATGGCAATAGCCATAGTCACCGTGACGTCCCTTACGGTGGTACTCGTCGAACAGCGTATCCCGCTCCTACCACTGCCCCCGAAGGCTACACTCGCAGCACGGGCGAGGATATGGTGGCCGTCTGTGCCGGATGCGACGTTGAACTGGCCTATGATCCCAACGAGATGGGTCGCCATGCTAGCGAACCGCCAAAAAAGAAGACACGCAGTCGCAAGGACCGCGAAGAGCACAATTTCTGGGCCGCCACAGCGTGCGGTCACGTGTTTTGCAAATCTTGTTACGAGAACCGGCGGAATTGCTTGAAAAAGGACGCTGGCTCGTCAATTGCCACAGGTGGAGGTGGTGGAAGCGGCGCTACCACAAAGACGGGGGTGCCGCCCGTGGTCTTTGTTGCGGAGGGCAAGACAATTCTCTGCGCCGTAGAGAACTGCCAGTCGGATGTCACAGCAAAGAAAGCATGGGTCGGGCTGTTTGTGTGACCTGCGTATGAAGTGCTGGCCCTCTTTGTGTTGGGCTTCGCCGGTGATGATTGGCACTCTTTTGGCATTCCAAGGGCGTTTCAGGTTATGGGTTTCGAGGCATAGATTGCAATGTTTTTGTTGTTTTGGTGTTGTGCATTCTGTTGTATACCTTTCAGCCACCCGGCGTTATTGTGATTTTGGCTCGTTTGCTGAATATGTTTGGCCGTGAAGTAATAAGCCGTAACAAGCCCAAGACGTAAGTCCATGATGCTAGTACGTTAATATGCGAAGTAATGCCCGTTGGCTCATAACACGGCCATTCACCGTCTTCCTGTCCAGTCCGAGAGAGACTTCCCAAGGTATAGTTGCGTGACTGTGGAAGTTTGCTACGATACTTTACAATGAACTTTATTACCGAACAAGGTCATCAAGATGATATACTGCCCGTTGGTGGTAGTCGGATTCCCGGGGCGGTATTACTCCATACGTCGTAGTGAAGTGCTTTAAGTGGTTGGTGATGGAACTTTAAATGCCCCGCTTTTCTTTAACTGGCACATTTGGGCCATTTTTGTCGCGACCAAACTGTGACGTACGCCGTAATTACAAGCCATTTATTTTGAGTTCTTCGCACTGCGAAGTGGCATATTGAAGCGTGTGCCTAACACTTCATTGTCTTTGTCCGTGTTTGTTTTTGTCAAAAACTCTCTCTCCATCCTGAACGAGTACCAACTAATCGCCTTTTCTCCTGTCGCAGTCTTTTGCGTTTCTAAATATATAACTTCCATCATCCATTTCGATCACCCTCGATCTTCTCTATCCTCGACATCATCCTCAGGATTGTCACCTATCTACTCTATCACTTCCTGATTTTCCGAGAAGCTTTTTTAATCTATCCCATGCCATGAGTTCCCATCCTCACCGCGCACAACGGCCTATCGCCCCAGATGACGCAGTTACCGCGCCCAACGCAATGGACTCCCTCCGCGCTGAAGATGTTTCGATCGAGACGGCGGATGTGACAAGCCCAATCGACGACACGGAAGGTTCGGAGAGCCCTACCGAATCTCGCCGGGGAAAAAACAAGTCCGACGAGACGCAAGCGTCCAGCATTGACAGTCACGACGTGACCAAGACCGAACCACCTGCAGCGCGCCCCCCCCACTTTCAGGAGCCTTCCGAAGACGAGGCCGCCATGTACTACCAATGGTTGCCTTCGCAGCCAATCCTCCTAGGCCGGACTTCCTCTCTTTCATTGCCCTGGAATAACGCGATGGCGGCTCCTCGGCGCGGTGCTTGGAACTACGGGAGGGAGGATACCAGCATGTCCTGCGGACCTGTTGGTGCACATCCTATTCGCGAACACTGGGATAACGATTCCTTCCGAGATCTCCTCTCAGACGCGTTTAATGAAGTACCGTATTCATCCATGGTACCCGTCCGGGTTGGTCGAACAATAATGCCGGCGAACGAGCGACCGGTTGTCCTCTGGGTTGGCATTGAAAGTGCCGTAGCCTCCAGCGCGACATGGCCGATGATTGCCCACTGCTTGAGCCTTGTGCGCGGCATTCTCGACAGAAAGCAGCTTTTCGACGTTGAATGCGAGCTCCGATCTAGCAATGACATAAAGACTGCCGATGCAGCTGGTCATCTACCAGCGATATGCCCACGTTACGTGCTGCCAACGCGTGGCGACCGACTTAGAGATATGAGTACCCAAGAAATCGCATGTGAGCGGGCGATTGCAACCACACTGGGAACGAGTGTTGCCCCGAAGAAAAAGAAATGGAGCGAGGGTACCTTGGGCCTTTTTCTGGGTCCGACGCATGGCACTGGGGGTTTGGACGATCCCGTCTGGGCACTCACATGCCACCACGTCGTGTGTCCTGAAGACGGCGATGCTAAAGACGACAAAAAGAACGACAAGGACGAAAAAGGCGATGACAACACTGGCTCTGATGGCGAAAGTTCGGACGGTGACACTGGCTCGAATGACAGCGGCACGCCACTGGTACTGATGCCTGCCTCTGTGCAACTCAGGGAGGCGATCAAGACGATTCATCGACTGGTTGCTAAAGCGAAAGATGATCTGAGAAGTCGTGTGACGGAAGCCCGGGTTGAGAATTTTGACAGGCTTTCTACCCTCAGCGACAAACTCGCTGCTTTCGGTGCAGCAAAGCAGGGCCGCATTGTCGGCCATGTCGACCACGCGCCACCTCCTGGTGTCAATGACCATCCAGACGAGCCTAGATACACGAGGGATTGGGCACTAATTGCACTAGACCGGGCCAAATTCCCGCAAGGTTTCAATTTCGCCAACTTCGTTGATGTCAATACGCTTACTGGTGACCCCATTGCGGACATTATTAACCGCAGTCTTCACCGCGACCACCGCTTTACAGCGCCTGACGAAAATCTTATGCGTTTGGCCGGGATCGTTCCTCTGCGTGAACTACTGGGGGCCCCCATCGCACCCAACCTCGTCAAATTGCGAAGCGGCGATTCGTGCAGGATTTTGTTAAAACGTGGTCGGTCTACTGGTCTGACCGTCGGCGTCGAGCACGACTTCAGGGTCGTACGCAGATATTATGTGGGAAATGAATGCGTCCAAGCTCTGGAATGGATGGTTCTCCATATCGGTGAAAAGAGATCTAATCCGAACGACGCGTACGAGAACGTATTTTCCGCAACGGGTGATTCTGGTGCAATCGCCTTTGACCTAAGTGGCTATGTTGGTGGGATGATCACTGGCGGGACAAGTTTCGCGGAACGAGCCTTATCGGGTATGGATTTCACATATATCACACCGATGGCGCATCTCCTCGCCGACATTGAGCGGGAGCTTGGTTTCGAAGTGAAGATATTGTGAGCCGACTCGTGTCGCACTGTGCAAAGAGTAGTTAACCATTTTACACGTCATACTGTACGGTTTACATGCACAACAGCATACGTCTGTTCGTCGCTATTGTTAGTTTAGTGTTTCGTCTGTTGTAAGGTACGCGTGACTCCGCACTTGGAGCTGGAAGGGTTAATATGCATGGTTTAATATATGACCCCTTGTAAAAACACAACCTGTGCTTTCGAAGTGTATTTGTAGACGTTAACGTCCACATAGTAGACAATTCTCCTCGGCCACGAAATAATACTGCATGTCAGCGAAAAGTCACTATCTATATTCGTATCCTTGCTCATGCTTAACCTGGGTTGCGAAATAGAACACAGACGCCATGATACTTGGCACACCACTGGGCGTTCTACTCAGCTAGCTACCAACCGCGACCGGCCAGCTTGTCTTCTGTCCTTAGACTTCGAACGCTGATGCCGACCATGGCCTCGCCAAGCCCCTCACTGCACTCGGCAAGCACCTGTGCGTCACTGTAGTGGGTTGTGGCCCGCACAATGGCTTTGGCGCGCTGGGCCGCGTCGCCGGACTTGAAGATGCCGCTGCCGACAAAGACTCCATCGCAGCCAAGCTGCATCATGAGCGCAGCGTCCGCTGGCGTTGCAATGCCGCCTGCGGCAAAGTTAACCACTGGTAGCCGGCCAAGCTCGGCGGTCTCGCGCAGCAGAGTTGCGTCACAGCCCAGTTCGCGGGCCAGGGCGCGGATGCCGCTCTCGCCAGACTGTTTCAGGACAGACTGGGCCGCGCAAATATCGGCACGCACGGCACGCACGTGCTTGACAGCTTCGACAACGTCACCCGTGCCGGCTTCGCCCTTGGTTCGCAGCATGGCCGCGCCCTCGGCGACGCGACGCAGGGCCTCGCCCAGGTTGCGGCAGCCACATACAAAAGGAACTGAGAACTCGTCCTTTTCAACGTGGAAGGCGTCGTCGGCGGGTGTCAGCACCTCGCTCTCGTCAATGTAGTCGACGGCCAGTGCTTCGAGAATCTGGCACTCCACAAAGTGCCCGATGCGGGCCTTGGCCATGACCGGGATTGTCACCGCCGCCTGGATGGCCTTGATGATGGCAGGGTCACTCATGCGCGCAACGCCACCAGTCGCACGGATGTCAGCAGGCACACGCTCAAGCGCCATAACGGCACAGGCGCCGGCCTCCTCAGCGATGCGCGCCTGCTCAGCATTGGTGACGTCCACTGTGGGGTAAAAGTTAGTGAGACGGGGAACGACAACAACTGAGCTTCACGACGGCGCGTCCTTACTAATAACACCACCCTTGAGCATTTGAGCAAGGCCCGCCTTGACCGTAAACGGGCTCGTGGCAGAGGTGGTTGCCGTTGCAGAGTTGGTTGCTGCATTTGGCGCTATTTTGCCGGGAGCGTTGCCGGAACTGCTCAAAGCAGCGCTCTCATTGGTGGATGCCATGTCTGGGGCTGTTCTGTGCGCTGGGATTGGCTGCGTGAGTCGACAATGCCTGTTTATCTTGGAGTGTGGGCAGTGGATTGTCTGCTGTCGGGCTGGAAACCGAGGACAAGGCTGGTGAGGCTGAAATTGATGCTCGCGATGTCTTGGGACGATGATGTTTACGATAGTTTTTGAGTTGATTTGAAACTTTTCGAAGCCCTCTCGCCCGTTTTAACACACTTTTCTCCGCCCTCCGATTCTTGCCGAACTAATGCCGATTTGGCAGCAAACTCTGCTCATCTCTGCGCTGCGATTGGACAGTCTTGCGCAGTTGACCAAGCTGTCCGCAGTGGCTCACTCTGGTTTGCTCCGGTTGGCTCTGGTTGGTCTGGTCGGCTGTAGGACTTCAGACCACTTGCCTAATGCGTCAGGTTGCTAAACGAGCGACCGGTTGTCGGACGTGAATATGAGTCATTTAATGACTACTTCGTGGTGAGGACCCGAGCTGTTGAACGTTGTGGATGTACCTTGGAATTTTGCAATTAATTCCTCAACATTGCCTCGAAAGTGGTTTGACACTGGAAAGCACATTCAACCTGGATATGGCCATCATAGTGGGTGTCTTGGCCCTGCAGGGTGGCTTCGCCGAGCATGTCTCGATGCTGGAGAAAACAGCAGCACAACTCGTCGAAACGGGCGTTACGACAACAGTGGTCAGCATCATGGCGATCCGCACGCCCAAAGAACTTGCCAGATGCAATGCTCTTGTCATCCCGGGCGGTGAAAGTACCACAATGGCACTTATTGCGTCGCGGTCGGGTCTGTTGGAGCCACTTCGCAACTTTGTCCGGTGCGTGCAGGCGTTCCTGTTTGGAAAGAAACCCAACGGTTTCGATCGTCTCTAACAGCAACAGAGTTCAGAAAAAGCCCACTTGGGGTACATGTGCTGGATTGGTCTTGCTGTCTCAAGAAACCACGGGCACAAAAATAGGAGGACAGGAGCTGATTGGTGGTTTGGATATACTTGTGCATCGCAATCATTTTGGTCGACAGAAACAGAGCTTTGTTGCTGACGTACACATACCACTGCTTGAGACTGAGACTGCGACCAAGGCTGACATGGAAGTCCGACCATTTCCAGCCGTGTTCATCCGCGCTCCAGTGGTCAAGGCCTTGTTGGCAAGTAGCGGACCAGAAGTTCAAGTTCTCGCTGTGTTGCGGGAGACGGCTCCAGGAATGGGAGATATTGTAGCCGTACGACAGGGGAATATCCTAGGCACCAGCTTTCATCCCGAGTTGACCAACGACATACGGCTTCATGCGTACTGGTTACGCCTCGTCATAGGGGCAGTTGTACATTAGACATAGGGCGAAACACTCAGAGAATAACTAACACCAAGGGTAAACAAAGTCGTCGCCTGGCACAAAGGGTGACCAATGGATTGTAACACATTCATTCACATAATACCTGTTTGGCTATTATTCGCTCACCATATACATACGAATGTCAGAACCTGCCATTCATATTTTTGCTTTGTGCTTGACGGACCTCCTTCCGCCCGTTTGAACCCACTTCCTTATGATGCCGACTAAAGCTTCCACCTCTGCCAATGAATTTCCCGCATGCAGACAAACTCGCACTCGCTCCATCCCCAACGGTACTGTCGGCGCCACTATGGCTCGGACGACGTAACCAGCCTTCTGGCACGTTCGCGCCAAACTGCGAGGCTGGGGTGTCAGGAGCGCAAAGATTGGCGATTGTGGACACTGCTTTGGGATTCGTAGGATGGGATTCGTGGGACAGAGCGGTAATGCGAGAAGACGGGTGTGGAGGTGGACGACGAGTTTCCATAAGTGCGCAGCAGCTGCAGCAGTCCCGCCGCTCAACATCAAATCGTATACGGTGCGGATAGCGACCAGGGAAGGATACGACATGAATGTCGTGTAGATGAGCGGACGAGCGTAGTTGATGAGATACTCTTTTGTGAGCGGCGAGCAAAGAATGATGGCTGCGGAGATGAGAAACATCAGCAAAGTTGTTCACATGATAAAAGGCCAAAGTATTTCGAATATGAGTCCTACCCCCGTTACAGGCCAATGCCTTACCAAAGGTATGAAGCCTGGCAAACATCTTCTTTTCCAGCCCAAGACCGCATACGACTCCCCGCCCCATAGCTCCATACACGCCAGTTGAATGCGCTTCATCAACAATTATCTTCCCATTTCCCGCAGGTAGCACACGTTCTACCACCTCGACAATCTCCTTCAGCGGCGCGACATCGCCATCCATGCTGTACAAACTCTCCACGGCAACAAAAACATTCCTCTCACCGCGCTTTACTTGCGCATCCTCCGCCACAGCTTTCAGCAGGACACGATCTAGATCACCAACGTCGTTGTGCTCGAACGGCGCTCGCACTCCAGCGCGTGACTGCCGCATGCCCTCGTGCACACTCGCGTGGATGACCGCATCATACACGATGACGTCGCCCGGCTGCGGGACACAAGCAAAGAAGCCGGCGTTGGCGTCAAAGCCCGAGTTAAACAGACAGCCCACCTCAGCGTTGTGGAAGGAGGCAATGGTGGCTTCGAGGGCAGTAGCATACTCGCTGTTGCCATCCAAAAGCCGGGAGCCGCCAGAGCCGAGGCGCAATGGGCCAGTGCGGAGGTTCTCGACAAAAGCGCCGTGAAGTGCGGCCGACACAGAGAGAGACAGAAAGTCGTTGGAAGAGAAATCGACCGAATCGGGTGGGACAACGCTGAGGGTGCGCAGTGAAGACTTACGGTCACGCGACGCGAGAGCGGTCCGCATTGACTCACTAAGTGTGGAGGCCATGTCGATGGTGACTTCTCGGTGGGTCGAGCTTCGAATTGTGAACGTTGTGACTATATCAAGGGGAAGGGGCGGGAAGTCAAAAATATTTTGATTTGATATATTGCAAATTTCACCGCACGTCTTACTTTGGAGTCATTGTGCAACCGATTGTAACCGAAAAGCACCAGTTTTCGTCTCGGGGCGGGCTTGTGGGAGTGTGGAGTTGTCATCTTGAAAAAGTCAACGGGCATGATCTGCTAGCATGAAGACGGGGAGCAGATCTTATTTGGGACGTTGGTGGGGGGGAGGGGGGGGGGGGGGGAAACGTCAGTGAGCCATTAAAAACACAAATAGCCGTGTGTGGGGTAGCACATGTCACCTTACCCATTGTTGAGCCGCTCACGGGAAAGTTGACCGATAATGTGAACCAGACAACAACCACGACAACGACCGCGAAGACAACCACGGCCACAACATACAATGCCTGTCACTGCCGCCACCGGCGCCATCCTTCGACGCTCCTTGCGTGTCTATCAGGTCTATGGTGCGAACACAGGAGTGGGCAAGACAGTTACATCAGCCATTCTATGCGGTGCGCTGCACCGCGCCTTTCCCGAAGAACACGTTTGGTATTTGAAGCCGGTGTCGACCGGCCCGCAGGATCAAGCTGACGATGGCCACCTTGCACGCTTCTCGCCACAAACACTATCCAAGACGTTGGTTCAATATGGGTCTCCTGTGAGCCCGCATGTGGCGGCTAGAGTAGCGGCTACGAAGCTCACAGATGCTGCACTTCGCAAACAGATACAGACGTATGTGGCTAAATGCGCAGAAGACGGCCAGGGAACGTTGCTGATCGAGACAGCCGGCGGTGTGCACTCGCCGGCCCCATCCGGAAGTTCGCAGGCAGACATGTACCAACCTCTGCGACTTCCCGTCATCCTTGTCGGCGACCACCGGCTGGGCGGCATTTCAGCCTCCATCGCCGCATTTGAGTCACTGCACATCCGCGGCTACGACATTAGCAGAGTATTGGTGTTTGAGGATGCGACATACGAGAACCATCTCTACCTCCGGGACTACTTTGCGGAGCGGGACATTGCCCTTCTCTCAGTCCCACCGCCGCCATCCCCGTCAAGCACGAAGACATCCGACCACGAGCGCATGGCCGAATACTACAACGAAATGTCCTCCAGGCCTGAAGTTCTCGACACCGTCACGGATCTCGCCACTTCACACCAGTTGCGCCTCGCCCGCCTCAACGACTTGGCACCGCAAGCGCATAAACACATCTGGTATCCTTTTACGCAACATTCTGGTCTTACACCAGCGTCACTCATGACCATTGATTCGGCACATGGCGATTTCTTCCAAGCATATTTCTCATCTCCAGAAAATACGCTTAAGCCAACTCTTGACGGCTCCGCCTCGTGGTGGACCCAGGGCCTTGGTCACGCCAACACCAAGCTCGCTTTGGCTGCTGCACACGCTGCTGGTCGCTACGGACACGTCATGTTTGCGGGTACGATTCACGAACCGGCTCTATCTTTAGCAGAGCTCTTGTTGAAGCACCTGGGCAACCCACGCTTGCAACGCATTTTCTACTCGGATAATGGCAGTACGGGCGTAGAGGTTGCTGTGAAGATGGCATTATCGGCGGCATCGAAACGGTACGACTACGAGAGGAAGGAACTTGGCGTGTTGGGGCTCAGGTCGTCCTATCACGGGGACACCATCGGAGCGATGGACTGCTCGGAGCCGTCAACGTACAACGAGCGCGTCCACTGGTACAAAGGACGCGGTCACTGGTTCGATTTCCCCGAGGTAAAGATGAAGGGGGGGGAATGGATCGTTGAGCCGCCCAAGGGCATGGAAGGCGAGTACGGCCCAACACAGACATTTTCCAGTTTAGGAGATGTGTTTGACTTCGAGATGCGCAATGCCTCGGCTGCGGCTGAAAAATATAGGACATATATCCTCAAAACCCTCGACCGCCTTGTGCGCGTGGAGGGCAAGAGTTTTGGCGCGCTTGTCATGGAGCCAGTTCTTCTAGGCGCTGGGGGAATGCTTCTCATCGATCCGCTCTTCCAAAGCACGCTGGTCTCGGTCGTTCGTGCGTCACACACTCTTTTCACCTCCAATTCAACTCACACAGTGGATGACAATACCTGGACTGGTCTCCCCGTTGTCTTTGACGAGGTGTTTACGGGACTGACCCGCCTCGGCCCTTTTTCGCCCAGTACGCTTCTGGGCGTGCACCCTGACATCTCCGTACACGCCAAGCTCCTCACGGGCGGTCTTGTGCCGCTCGCTGCAACGGCTGCCAGCGAGGCCATCTACAAAACATTTTTGGGCGCCGAGAAGCGAGATGCCTTACTGCATGGTCACAGTTATACGGCGCATGCCGTGGGGTGTAAAGTAGCCGAGACCTCCATCAAAGAACTACTGCAGATGGAGGCAAGCGGGGCATGGGATGACTTTAAGCGACCTTGGGAGCAGGACAAGGGAAACGTATGGAGCATGTGGTCTCCTACGTTCCTTTCCGAAGTCTCTTGTCGCGCTGAAGTTGACAGTATCGTCGCCCTTGGGTCCGTCTTGGCCATTAAATTGCGAGACGAGAACCCAGGATACGCATCCAATGCTGCTGTCGGGCTGCAGTCCGCGCTCTTCAGTGTGAGCGGCGGTTTCAAAATCCACTCCAGGGTGCTAGGAAATGTGTTTTATATTATGGCAAGTCAGACTACGGAGGTTAATATTGTTAAACAGATTCAGGATATGATACTTGAGGCGATATAACGCCGAAAAAAGATGACGTAACGAACCAGATAAGGCATAGGTAATTGACCGGCTACCTTATTTCATATTATCTTTTTTAAGCCAATACAGAAGAATAACTATCATAACTGCTAAAATCGACATGACAGCCAAAATAAATACACCAGTATTCCACAGGTCTTTCTTTGCCTTTGGTACAATCGCGGTAGTGCTTTCTTTACTCCGTCTCAACCCACGCCACTTAAACTTTCCCAGTAGGAGGCGACTAACATCACGCCTTGATATCTTTTCATTACTTAGAGACCTAGGTGATACTTTTCCAACGTGTCAACAAACCTATATGGCTGTGGTTGCAAATTGCAGCCACACGAAAACACGACCTTAGGAGGCCAAGAAACCCGAAACCAGGCCATCAGCGAGGTGGAGACCGGCCACGACCAAACCTAACCTGCCGAAGCCAAATCTCGGCCAGTCTGCTTTCATTACTGAGTGAGGCTCGAATGGCTTTCTAACAATGATATTGCGCAGTTCCAAACTAAATCATAGGCTTTGCTTCATCGTCTGCGACTACCAGCCAATTGAAACGGTCTGTAGAGATGGAGGCTGTATATCTGTTGGCTTCCGGCCTTTACGACCCTTTTGGGACTTCCCCAACTTCTGATCCAGCCTCTGAAACGGGTCACCAGCTTCTTCCTTCCGTGTTTTCCACCTCGAAGTACCGAGTAGTGCATCCAGCTCTTCCACGGGAGGGAGATTGAGGTACACCCATCCGTCATCACGCTCTTCGGCTGCAAAAGTTGCGATGCTCAGTGAATCGTCGCTTGAGCACCGTCCCGGCATATCCCCGTTGAGGTCAAAGTTGCGCTTGTGGTATGGGCACGATACCCAGTACTTACTTCCGCCGCCACTGTCGCCGTTACTGGCACAATTTTCATTGGCTGCGGCCGCCTGCTCACCGACTAAGCCGTCTGACAACACAAATGCCCGTTTGTGCGGGCACATCTGCTGCGTCGCATAGTACCGGCCACGAACACGGAAAACCGCAAGCTGCGTGTCTCCCCGCTTGATCTGCGCCGATGAGCGTCCGTCTGCATCAAAGTGCTTCGTCTCGAGGAGCGGCTCCCAGGCAAGCTGCGACCAGTGATGACTGCGAAAATCCTCAGACGCCGACTCTTGAGACCAGTAGGTTGGTCTGGTTTGCTCTCGCTCAACGACGACCTCGACCGTCTCTACATCTTCATCCGTGTTGTCGAATTGGCGGAACACGCGCTGTCTGACTGGATCCGCAAGAATCTCGGTCCACTCGCAGAAATAGCTGTCGACAAGCTCCTGCATCTGCTTCTCCATGTCGGCACAGATCCCCAGCTTGTCTTCAAGAACGACCTCTTTCAGGTAGGTGATACCTCCCGGCAGACTTTCAAGCCACCGAGCTGTCCGCTGCAGTCGGTCGGCTGTCCGAATGTAGAAGATGAGGTAGCGGTCAAGGATTGGAATAACCTCCTCTGGCGGCACATCTTTGGCCAGAAGTTCTGCGTGCCGGGGTTTCGCACCGCCGTTGCCGCCAACAAATATATTGTATCCCTTTTCCGTTGCAATGAGACCGAAGCTAGTTAAGTCAAATGGTCAATTAATTTGCAAAAGTCCACTGGGCAGAAAGTTATATGGTCGAAAAAAAAACCTACTCTTTGCTCTGTGCCTCTGCACATTCACGTACGCAACCGGATACACCGCCCTTGATCTTGTGAGGAGCCCGAATGCTTTTGTACCGCTCTTCAGCACGAATAGCCATGCCAACGCTGTCGCCTACACCGAAGCGGCACCAAGTCGATCCCACACAACTCTACCAGGTTGCATTAGCATACATATTCTCTGTGTGGTTTAGTAGCCATGAAGCAGAGTGTAAAAGGCGGGAGACGATACCTTGACTGTCCGCAAAGCCTTTGCATATGCATGGCCACTTTCGAGCCCTGCATCCACCATTTCCCTCCAAATGGCAAGCAAGTCCTGTTTCCGTGCTCCGAACATGTCAATCCGCTGGCCTCCAGTGATCTTGCAGTAGAGCCCGTACTTGTCGGCAACTTGGCCCATGGCGATCAGCTGCTTCGGTGTGATCTCGCCACCGGGCACGCGCGGGACAACCGAAAAAGTTCCGTTGCGTTGGATGTTGGCCATGAAGCGGTCGTTTGTGTCCTGGAGGTCGTGGTGTTGTCGTGACACCACTGGCTCATTGAACAGACTAGCTAGAATGGATCCGATAGTTGGCTTGCATATCTCGCAGCCAAGTGACTCTGGGAATGTGCCTGCATCGCGCATAACAGCTTCAAATGTTGTGAGGCGCTTGACAGCGATGATGTTGTAGAGGTCGGCACGCGGCCGGGAAAAGTGAGGGCAGACTGTTATTTACGTTTGTTTATCAGACTGGAGTTGACATATAAACAGAGCATCGTCGTGTGCCACGTCAAGACAGAAAATAACTTACGGTGGTTGGAAACATCTTGTCCAAGATCTTTCAGTGTCCAGTTGAGAATGCTCTGCACAAGTGGAATACATCCTCCACAGCCAGTGCCCGCCTTCGTGCAAGCCTTCAGTCCGTTCAGATCTGTGCACTTTCCTGACTTGACAGCTTCGACAACGTCGCCCTTCGTCACGTTGTGACACGAGCAGACCTGCGTATCGTCGGTACTGGTGAAACGATGTCAATAACAGATATTATGAAATACTTCAGCTGCTCGTTTCACACTTTCTTGCCCTCCAGTACCAGCATCGTTGCTTACAGATCAGAGCCGTCATCTTCACCATTTTTTTGGGCACCTAAGATGAACTGGCTTGGCGGCGCCTCTAGAACTGTCTGCGTACGCACGATTTGGGTGAGCTTGGCATAGTCGCGCGTGTCACCAATCATCATACCACCCAGCAAATACTTTCCGTCGGATGTAAAGAGGTATTTCTTGTATACGGATCCGAAAGGATCTTTGTAGGTGAGAGCCTTGACGGGCGCTGGTTCGGGACCTAGCCCCCCGTTCGGGACCGATTTTGGTCCGTCTCTATCTGCAAAAAAGTCTCCAAAGCTTGCGACGTCAATACCAAGGAGCTTGAGCTTCGTGCTGAGATCAGGGCGGTCGAATTTGCGTGGCGTTTGGCCGGACCCAAGGCGACCTTCGGTAAGGTTGAAGGAAAGTACATCGGCCATTTCGATCCCGGGGGCAATGATGCCAAATGTTTGGTTCTGCCAGCATGCGCAGTCGCCGATCGCAAATATATCAGGAACGGACGTTTGAAGACTGCAGTCGCCGAGTTCCCACGGTTAGCCCCTGCACTTACCGTTGTCTCGTTGCTCAATCGTCAGATATGAAGACGGGTACGACTCACTCTTCACCGATAATAAAACCGCCATTGCGCTCTCCTGTCCGGATCCCAGCCGAGCTCGCCAGTTCGTCTCGTGGCTGCACACCAATCTAATCCCAATATCTAGTTAATTTTGTCGTATTTCCAGCTGCGTGATGACATATTTGTTTGTCATACGTACCGCGAAACAGACAGCGCTGCAATTTAGCTGCTCGCCGTCCTCGAACGTAATTCCGGTCACGCTTTTGTCGGCATCCGTGTTTATGGTGGCGATCCGTTTGTTGTGTAAAACGTCTAGTCCGAGTTTACGGACCCCCTCGGTGACTAGCCGGCCGGCATCGGCGTCCAGCTGCCGAGCAAGCAAGTAGTTGTTACGGTCGACAACTTTGACCGATGCAAAAGACTTGAGGTCTACCATTGCCTTCGCAGCCTCGAGCCCAAGCAAACCACCGCCGACAGCAACGCCGACGGTGCCTTTGTGCTCATTTGCGAATTGCATCATATTCTCAAGGTCGGCAATTGTCCTGTATACGAAGACGCCATGGCTATCGTGGCCGGCCGTTGCAGCTGGCAGAACGGCATCGGAACCCGTAGCTAAAACCAAAATGTCGTATGCGATGACGACACCCATGGACGTCACGACATTCTTTGCTGCAGGGCGGATCTCGGCCACGCGTGTGTTGACGTGGTAATTCAGCAATCCATCGTCCTCCAGCGACGAGTACCATTCTCGCGGGTTTAGATACAGGTTCTCTACCACACGGTGCTCGAAGAAGGTGGACAGGCCAACGCGGTTGTATGCGAGATGCGGTTCCTCGCCGATAACAACGAGACTGTACTCCCTCCGCTTCGCATCTAGCTGCATTAGTTTCTCCCTGCAGTTGTCCCAGTGTCAGTATGTTGAGCTTCGAGATTGAGGGAGGTCACACGGTGCAGACGCACATGAACGACATAGCCACCATGCCCAATCCAACAACGACGATGCGCGTCCGGGGACGGCAGGGGCTTTGAAGGCCATTATTCCCATTGACACCATTGATGCCGTTGACACCATTGACGCCGTTGACACCGTTGTTATGACGGGCGCTGTCGGCCATCCTCTTTTCTGTTCAGCTGTATTGTCGTGGAGTGAAAAAATGCTACAAACAAATAACTAGACGAGCCAAAGATATGCCGATATAACCGATGATGCTGAGGTCGCTAATGGAAATGTGAGGCAAATTCACAACAATACTACACCTATGTGTTAGGCAACGTAAATGAAAGAAGGATGGACATGGTATAAAGTAACGACGAAGTGAGACACATATCAAAGTGAAAATAAAAATGAAAATGAAAACATAAAAGACAAAATGAATAACAAAATAGTATTAAAATATGCATTAATTGTTTTAATTAAAATACGAATAAAAGAAGCGAAAGAGACGACCCATACATAGAGCCAAAATAACTCAGACAGACCTGGCCAGTACTACCGAGACACACACGACGTCCGTCAGCGTAAACGGTGCAGTGTGATAGAAAGCGTAGGACGCGGGCCAAAGTAACCGGTGCTCATTTAATAACAGGCTTTACTCCTCGGAGATGCGGTATACGGTAACATCAAAGATAAGGAGACAGTAATACGATTGGAGTTTTGTACTGCGTAATACCAAACCTCTGTGTCGTCCTGGAACGGTCGTGGGACCGAAGAAGAAGTCTTATCTTGGACTTTACGATCGAATTGGGGCAGTCTTATCAGGTTGAGCCGGGCCAATGAGCGTTCAGACAATCATTTACCCCCTTTTCCCAACTCAAAATTAAACATTTGGCGGGTTTTCCTCTTACTCTGACAGGCTCTTATCTTTGGCTGGGCTGGGCCAATCAATTGTAACGCAGTCCATAAATCCCATCCAAACCGTCCCGTTGTTTACTCGACTGTAACTGAGATATGAAAATCCAACTTCTCCTACATCTCCGGCGCATTTATCTCCTGTTAGTCGTTAGCCTTGTCTTCTACTGAAATCATTTTTAGTCATGTCAAGAACGGTCCGGCGATAGCATACCTTTCACAGTGATGTTTTCGACTGGCTACTACTCTACAATCTACAATGATGCCATGTGTGGCTTGAGAGCCATGGACCAAGCTTCGGAAATGCAAAATTCATGGTAAATAGACAATGTGGGACGGATTTTGATACCTCTCTTCTCCGTATATGTGCCAGTTATCTACTAGCGAAAGACGCCGTGTTTGCTCCCTATTGTCTCCAACGTAGCTCCCTGATATCTGTTCGCCATTGCCAATGTTGATTGTCCGACTTCCACATATTGTTTTCTACCAGATACACTATTCAAATCCGCGTTGGAGCTGAGTCCTGTCTTTGCCGATTTTGTGAGCAGACTTTTCACCGCTATTGATATCCTGTCCACCGCCAGACTTGTTCCTCTTCACAGTCCAATCACGGCGGACTGACCACGGTGCGAGCCACACGATCACCATGTCCACCACAACACATCTTCAGTCTCCCCTGACAGGCCCCTTGATTGATACAAAATCAATTTCTTTCCAATCCAAACATAATTATCTTCATCCCATCGAAGAAAGCCTCTTAGGTGTCCCTTTACCGCCCTCTGGGTCACCGGTAACCGAACTCCTCGATAAAGACAAGGGTACGCCGGACAACCATGTCACCCGCGACTCCCGTCTAATTCGCCTAACCGGTGTGCATCCATTTAATGCCGAAGCGCCATTAACAGCATTGTATCGTGAAGGTAAATATTATTGACATTTTGATTGACTTTTTCACCTCGGGTAAAGATGAATATACTAAAGTCGATACATTCGGATGTCCAGGCTTTATCACTTCTGTTGACCTCTTCTACGTGCGAAATCATGGCTCGGTGCCTCAAATTTTGGACAATGAAGTTTGGTCATGGAAGCTTAGTGTCGAGGGGTAAGTTGCGGTTTCGTCATTGAATTATTTTATTATGTATTCGTTTCTTTCGTTGCGCACAGAAACATGCTTACTCAACCGGTACAGGCTTGTTGAGAACTCATTTACAATATCCTTGAAGCAGCTAGTTGAAGAATTTGAGCAGACTACCCTGCCTGTCACGCTTGTATGTGCCGGAAACAGACGGAAGGAGCAAAACACGGTGAGGAAATCGAAGGGCTTCTCCTGGGGACCGGCCGGCTTGTCTACTGCACTGTTCACGGGAACTCTCATGGCCAACATTCTGCGAAGGGCAAAACCCATGCGGCGAGCTAAATTCGTTTGCATGGAAGGAGCTGACAATCTAGTAAGTGAATAACTCACTCCCCAACCACTTGACAATCGAAACACTGTTGTTAGACAATGCATGCTAATCTTATAACAGCCAAATGGTCCCTACGGGACATCTGTGACGCTCAGCTGGGCGATGGACCCAAATAGAGGCCTTATGCTCGCCCATGGAATGAACGGCGCACCGTTGAGGGCCGACCACGGCCGACCACTACGCGCCGTTGTCCCTGGCCAGATCGGTGGACGTAGCGTGAAGTGGCTGCGTCGGCTGATCGTGACGGCCGAGCCCAGTGACAACTGGTACCATTACTACGACAACAAGGTTCTTCCGTGAGTTTTTCTTGCATTTGCTCTTTTCGTTTTTCATTTGTTCAACATCGGTGCAATGCTAGCACAGGTATGACTAGCATCTAATGTGTCCGCAGAACCACAGTAACTCCTGAGCAGTCAGCCGACGAGCCAGCGTGGTGGCGAGATGAACGATATGCTATCTACGACTTGAACGTCAATTCTGCAATTGCACAACCACAACACGACGAAGTTCTGGACCTTGCGTCTCGTGTTCCAGATTATACAATTCGCGGGTATGCGTACAGCGGTGGTGGCCGTCGTGTGACGCGCATGGAAGTGTCTCTCGACGGCGGTAATGGTGAGCAAATATAGAAGCGTCAAAAGTAGCGACGTTTCAGGCCATCCCTTTCGCCATTGTACGAATGACTAACGATACACTTCCTCCAGCGTGGCGACTAGCGGACGTTCAATATCCCGAAGACAGGTATCGTGACATCGACGTTGATCTCTACGGTGGCCGCCTCGATATGTCGTCTCGCGAAACATGTTTTTGCTGGTGCTTCTGGGCATATACACTTCCAATCTACGAGCTCCAGAACGCCGACAGCATTATTGTCCGCGGCATGGACGAAGCCATGATGTGCCAGCCCCGTGACATGTACTGGTCTGTGCTCGGTATGATGAATAATCCCTGGTTCCGTGTAACCATCGTGAAGACTGGGAACCAGACGCTCCGCTTTGAGCACCCAACGTCCTTGATGTCTGGAAATCCCGGCTGGATGGAAAAGGTCAAAAAGGCGGGGGGTGACTTACTCAATGGCCGGTGGGGCGAAATATCTTCTGAGGATATACATCAGCCACCGACACCACCGCTGGAGGAGGTGAACATGGCAAATTCAGATGTGAAGCGCATCTTCACCATCGACGAGTTCAACGAGCAGAGTTCACAGGCGCGGCCGCTTTTCGTGGTCGCTGGTGAGGTCTATGACGGCACGGGATATTTGAAAGATCACCCTGGAGGTGCTCAGAGCATCCAAGCAGTTGCCGCATCAGATGCAACAGAAGAGTTCATTGCAATCCGTAAGTCACTCTCAATTCTTCCACGGGTGACAGTCTCTTCCATGACATAACAATCAACTAACGAAGAAATCACGAAACAGACAGTGAAAACGCAAACCGTATGTTGCGAGATTACCACATCGGCAGTCTAGATGATAGAGGCCGACAGGTGCTGCGTGATCAGGGCGGCGCAGATAAATCTTCATCACCGACACGCGCTATCTTTTTGGACTCGCGCCATTGGGCCAAGGCCATCCTGAGTAAAATCACCCCAGTATCGTCTGACACAAAAGTTTTCACCTTCAAGCTTGACCACGACAACCAAGAGGTGGGTCTTCCTACAGGACAGCACCTCATGTTGCGATATACAGATACAGAAAACGAGGAGACCATCCTCCGTGCGTACACACCCGTGTCAGAAAACATACGGAAAGGTACCCTCGAACTCCTGGTGAAGCTCTATCTCCCCACACTGATGTCTCCTGGAGGACGCATGACAACAGCGCTGAACAAGGTGCCGATGGGTACAGCTCTCGAGTTCAAAGGACCTGTGGGAAAGTTCGAGTACGTGGGCCGTGGTGTGGCTTCAATTGGGGGCGAGAAACGACCGGTATCGTCCTTTGTTATGATTTGCGGAGGCAGTGGCATCACACCGATCTTCCAGGTCTTGCGAGCCGTGGCGTGCGATGCTGATGACACAATACCTTTCACTTTGTTGGACGGCAACAGAAATGAGCAGGATATCTTATGCCGGCAGGAATTGGACAACCTCCACCTCCTTTCTCAGCGCAAGACCACGGACACTAGTCGCTATAAGGTGATTCACACGCTCACTTGCCCCCCCACGGGCTGGACAGGACTCTGCGGCCGCATATCAGAGCGATTACTCCGGAAAGAAGCTGTGCCTGCCGAGAATAGGCTTGCACTGGTTTGCGGTCCACCAGCAATGGAAAATTTTATCAAGGACATTCTCGGACGTATGGATTGGAAGGAATCAGACGTTGTTTTCTTTTGACTGGTTGGGAAGTAGGGAAAAGAGGCCCATGAAATATCAGATATATATTTCTAGCTCCTCCACATTCATAGATGGACCGCGGAAGCGCATTCTCGGCCACTATTGAAATACGCCGTCAACAGTATAAGTAGGGGATACAGGCGAGAGGTGTCATAAATGGAGAATTCGGCGACAATGCAATTCCTCGAGTATGGCCACACAGGTTAGTGAATGCAACAACTGGAAGTATATCCAATCTTTATAGCAAGTTCCTCTAAGTCGAAGTCGAACAGTGCTATGGAACTTGATCACTCAACCCTTGTCTGACGAATACAACATATGCGCGCCATAGTATTATTTTGCTTCTTTTCCACCTATTCTGTGGTTTTCCATTTTCTCACTGTTGTGCCCTTTATCACTCGACTTCAGGGTATCACATTACCATTCACGTGACACGACGTCTTATTTTATTTCTGCGAGTTCTGGACTGCCACTGTTACTCGCGACCTTCGTGGTGTTTAGGGTCAAAATTACACAGACACTGTTACCTGGAAGCCTACACGCGGGGGTAAGAGGAGGGACTGGTATATCTGACGCCGATTAGGTATGTCGTCACTGATAAAGGCAATAAGCCTTGTTCTAACTGGCAAAACGCAGGAAATTTTATTAGAGCGCCCGCATAGCCCCTGGATCTGCCCTTATCTATCGTCTATCTCTCAATTCAAGATAAGCATACCGTTTTTATTTGCTCAGCTCTTGAAATGACATGTCCGCGGAGAACAAAAGTTTGTTCTCAGCAATCTAGACCAAGTCCCAGCCAGATCACGGGAAAAGCTCTATGCTGACCATTGCCTGTTTCGGCCCAGCATTGCCTGCAATGAAGTGAACGCAACCATCCAATTCCTATTAATTACAACTGGCAGCACCGTGGACTCGGGCTCAAAATTGCTCTGTCTGTAAAGATTATTGCAAGTCTAAATCACCTTTTACATCATTGTTTTTATTATTAATTTTCATTTTTGCCTTTACCTATTCCCTTTCACCGGAACTCAGGACACGATGACAGTAACAAAACCAATAATCTTTTTTGGACAGCCAGAGGTCAACACACTGACCCTCAAGGCTTTGTCGGTGCCCATTTTCAACCTCGGGAACAAATATGGCCGGGTATTCTTTTTTTCATGGTTGGGCTTCATGACAGCGTTCTTGTCTTGGTTTGCCTTCCCCCCACTTGTGAGTCGATCACGCGAGCACTGTCCACACGAGTCGTCCTAGCTGTCTAGCTGTTTGTATATGGGCTGCAATACTCACTCGATTCTTTCACATCATGTAGATGACAATTACGATCAAAAAAGACCTGAGCATGACTCCAGCCGACGTCGCCAACTCAAACATGGTTGCGTTATTAGCGACGTACGGCGTTCCTTTTGACAATGAGTTATAATCTTCACGAGATTTTGCTGACTAGAGGCTCTACAGGCTCATCGTCCGTATGGTGGCCGGCCCCCTCTGCGATAGATTCGGTCCGCGCTATGTTTACGCGGGAATTTTGTTTTGCGGCGCCATCCCAACGGCTTTGGCGGGTCTGGTCAAGGACTCAAACGGCCTCATTGCCCTCCGTTTTTTTATTGGCATCCTTGGCGCTACATTTGTACCATGCCAAGTGTGGTGTACGGGGTTCTTCGACAGAAATGTGGTCGGCACTGCCAACGCTCTCGCCGGTGGCTGGGGAAACGCTGGAGGTGGAATTGCCTAGTATGTCTCGCTTGATCATGAATCATCTGCCCGTATACATCACCTCTTACTGACCTTCTCCTGCTTTGTCTCCCAGTTTCGTTATGCCTGCCGTCTTCAATTCTCTGGTCAGTTCTCGAGGTCTGACTGATCATGTAGCATGGCGGGTCGCGTTTATCGTTCCATTTATTCTGATCGTGGCGGTCGCTGTTGGCATGCTCCTTTTGTGCGAAGACTCACCAACGGGCAAATGGTCCGAGAGGCATCTCGTCATCGAAGGCGAGTCAGGATCCCCGCCGCCTGAGCCATTGCTTACAGAACAAGTTGTCAAAGCCCTCAATTCCGATGGCTCTATACGGAAGGAGGAACCGTCGTTGGCAGATGAGAAGGCAAAGGAAGCTTCAAAACTCGACTCCCCTGTGCCGGAAAAAGAGCCTTCTAAGCTGGAAAGCGCAGTACCCGACCCTGACTCAGAGATTGTGACCACCGCTTTAGGGGAAATGATTGTAAACCCGACAATACGGGAAGCCCTCTCTGTCATTTTCAGCCCACAGTCTTTGGCACTGGCTGCACCATATGCGTGCTCTTTTGGTGGGTTTCCTCAGCTCTATGTGCATCGTAACCCTCTTCTCTCACCCCCTGACTAGTCTTGTGATGTCTAACAAATGGTGCACAAGGTGGTGAACTGGTGCTCGATTCCAATATCGGATCCTATTACTACAAGAACTTTCCTTACCTTGGCCAGACAGGCTCTGGTAACTGGGCAGCCATGTTTGGCCTGCTTAACGTCCTATTTCGTCCAGCCGGTGGCCTGATTGGCGACTACATATACGGAAGCACGCACTCTGTCTGGGCAAAGAGATTTTGGGTAACCTTTTTGGGCGTCGTTACGGGTGCCTTCGAGCTCGCCATCGGCTTGTCGGATCCGCACAGTGAAAGCATCATGTTTGGCCTTATGGCAGGACTGGCTTTCTTCCTTGAGGCCGCAAATGGTGCCAGTTTCTCAGTTGTGCCACACGTGCACCCATTTGCTAATGGTAGGATGTCTTTTTACTACGTTTTCCACTCCTTTGTCGTTTTGTGTACCTATTATTTTCTCTGCTAATCTCATATGTGACAGGAATTCTTTCTGGACTCGTCGGCGCCAGCGGCAACTTCGGAGGGATTATCTTCGCGATCGTATTCCGTTATCACGGAACTGCTTATGCAAAGTCTATCTGGATCATGGGCGCTCCTACCATGGCAGTGAATGTTAGTTAGGGTTAGTTAGTTAGTTAGGGTTAGTTAGGGTTAGTTAGGGTTAGGGTTAGTTAGGGTTAGTTAGGGTTAGTTAGTTAGTTAGGGTTAGTTAGGGTTAGTTAGGGTTAGTTAGGGTTAGTTAGGGTTAGTTAGGGTTAGTTAGGGTTAGGGTTAGTTAGTTAGGGTTAGTTAGTTAGGGTTAGTTAGTT